>NC_090923.1:517260701-517885701 GCF_040938575.1 Ambystoma mexicanum
GAAGTGTGCCTAACATCCTCTCTGTGGAAATTTGAATTCAGATGTGTGCCTAACATCCTTGCTGTGCGAAGTTGAACATAGAAGTGTGCCTAATATCCTCGCTGTACAAAGTTGAATTTAGAAAAGTGCCTAACATCCTCCCTGTGCTAAATTGAATTTAGAAGTGTGCCTAATATCCTCTCTGTGAAAACTTAACTTTAGAAGTGTGCCTAATATCCTCTCTGTGAAAAGTTGACCTTAGAAGTGTGCCTAATATCCCCGCTGTGCAAAATTGAATTTAGAAGTGTGCCTAACATCCTCTCTGTGAAAAGTTGAATTTAGAAGTGTGCCCAATAGCCTGGCCTGGTTGACCTTAGAAGTGTGCCTAATACCCTCTCTGTGCAAAGCTTACTTTGGTTACCTAATATCCTCCCTGTGGAAAGTTGAATTTAGAAGTGTGCCTAATATCTTCTCTGTGCAAAAATGAATTTAGAGGTGTGCCTAACACCCTCTCTGTGAAAAGTTGAATTCTGATGTGTGCCTAATATCCTCTCTGTGCAAAGTTGAATTTAGAAGTGTGCCTAATATCCTCTCTGTGCAAAGTTGAACTTAGAAGTGGGCCTAATATCCTCGCTGTACAAAGTTGAATTTAGAAGTGTGCCTAACATCCTCTCTGTGAAAAGTTGAATTTAGAAGTGTGCCTAATATCTTCTCTGTGCAAAATTGAATTTAGAAGTGTGCCTAACATCCTCTCTGTGAAAAGTTGAATTTAGAAGTGTGCCCAATAGCCTGGCCTGGTTGACCTTAGAAGTGTGCCTAATACCCTCTCTGTGCAAAGTTGAATTTAGAAGTGGGCCTAATATCCTCGCTGTACAAAGTTGAATTTAGAAGTGTGCCTAACATCCTCTCTGTGAAAAGTTGAATTTAGAAGTGTGCCTAATATCCTCTCTGTGCGAAGTTGAACATAGAAGTGTGCCTAATATCCTCGCTGTACAAAGTTGAATTTAGAACTGTGCCTAACATCCTCCCTGTGCTATATTGAATTTAGAAGTGTGCCTAATATCTTCTCTGTGCAAAATTGAATTTAGAAGTGTGCCTAACATCCTCTCTGTGCAAAGTTGAATTTAGAAGTGTGCCTAATATCCTCTCTGTGAAAAGTTGAATTCAGATGTGTGCCTAACATCCTCTCTGTGGAAAGTTGAATTTAGAAGTGTGCCTAATATCGTCTCTGTGCAAAATTGAATTTAGAAGTGTGCCTAACATCCTCTTTGTGAAAAGTTGAATTTAGAAGTGTGCCCAATAGCCTGGCCTGGTTGACCTTAGAAGTGTGCCTAATACCCACTCTGTGCAAAGCTGACTTTGGTTACCTAATATCCTCCCTGTGGAAAGTGGAATTTAGAAGTGTGCCTAATATCTTCTCTGTGCAAAAATGAATTTAGAGGTGTGCTTAACACCATCTCTGTGAAAAGTTGAATTCTGATGTGTGCCTAACATCCTCTCTGTGCAAAGTTGAACTTAGAAGTGTGCCTAATATCCTCTCTGTGCAAAGTTGAATTTAGAAGTGTGCCTAACATCCTCTCTGTGAAAAGTTGAATTTAGAATTGTGCCTAATATCTTCTCTGTGCAAAATTGAATTTAGAAGTGTGCCTAACATCCTCTCTGTGAAAATTTGAATTCAGATGTGTGCCTAACATCCTTGCTGTGCGAAGTTGAACATAGAAGTGTGCCTAATATCCTCGCTGTACAAAGTTGAATTTAGAAAAGTGCCTAACATCCTCCCTGTGCTAAATTGAATTTAGAAGTGTGCCTAATATCCTCTCTGTGAAAACTTAACTTTAGAAGTGTGCCTAATATCCTCTCTGTGAAAAGTTGACCTTAGAAGTGTGCCTAATATCCCCGCTGTGCAAAATTGAATTTAGAAGTGTGCCTAACATCCTCTCTGTGAAAAGTTGAATTTAGAAGTGTGCCCAATAGCCTGGCCTGGTTGACCTTAGAAGTGTGCCTAATACCCTCTCTGTGCAAAGCTTACTTTGGTTACCTAATATCCTCCCTGTGGAAAGTTGAATTTAGAAGTGTGCCTAATATCTTCTCTGTGCAAAAATGAATTTAGAGGTGTGCCTAACACCCTCTCTGTGAAAAGTTGAATTCTGATGTGTGCCTAATATCCTCTCTGTGCAAAGTTGAATTTAGAAGTGTGCCTAATATCCTCTCTGTGCAAAGTTGAACTTAGAAGTGGGCCTAATATCCTCGCTGTACAAAGTTGAATTTAGAAGTGTGCCTAACATCCTCTCTGTGAAAAGTTGAATTTAGAAGTGTGCCTAATATCTTCTCTGTGCAAAATTGAATTTAGAAGTGTGCCTAACATCCTCTCTGTGAAAAGTTGAATTTAGAAGTGTGCCCAATAGCCTGGCCTGGTTGACCTTAGAAGTGTGCCTAATACCCTCTCTGTGCAAAGTTGAATTTAGAAGTGGGCCTAATATCCTCGCTGTACAAAGTTGAATTTAGAAGTGTGCCTAACATCCTCTCTGTGAAAAGTTGAATTTAGAAGTGTGCCTAATATCCTCTCTGTGCGAAGTTGAACATAGAAGTGTGCCTAATATCCTCGCTGTACAAAGTTGAATTTAGAACTGTGCCTAACATCCTCCCTGTGCTATATTGAATTTAGAAGTGTGCCTAATATCCTCTCTGTGAAAAGTTAACTTTAGACGTGTGCCTAATATCCTCTCTGTGAAAAGTTGACCTTAGAAGTGTGCCTAATATCCTTGATGTGCAAAATTGAATTTAGAAGTGTGCCTAATATCCTCTCTGTGAAAAGTTGAATTTAGAAGTGTGCCTAATAGCCTGGCCTGGTTGACTTTAGAAGTGTGCCTAATATCCTCTCTGTGCAAAGCTGAATTTAGAAGTGTGCCTAATAGCCTGGCCTGGTTGACTTTCGAAGTGTGCCTAATATCCTCTCTGTGAAAAGTTGAATTTAGAAGTATGCCTAATACTCTCTCTGTGCAAAGCTGACTTTGGTTACCTAATATCCTCCCTGTGGAAAGTTGAATTTAGAAGTGTGTCCAATATCCTCTCTGAGAAAAGATGAATTCAGATGTGTGCCTAATATCCTCGCTGTACAAAGTTAAATTTATAAGTGTGCCAAAAATCCTCCCTGTGCTAAATTGAATTTAGAAGTGTGCCTAATATTCCCTCTGTGAAAAGTTGAATTTAGAAGTCTGCCTAATAGCCTGGCCAGGTTGAATTTAGAAGTGTGCCTAATAGCCTGGCCTGGTTGACTATAGAAGTGTGCCTAATATCCTCTCTGTGCTAAATTAAATTTAGAAGTGTGCTTAACATCCTCCCCCTTGCTAAATTGAATTTAGAAGTGTGCCTAATATCCTTGCTGTACTAAGTTGAATTAGGAGTGTGCCTAATAGCCTGGCCTGGTTGACTTTAGAAGTGTGCCTAATATCCTCTCTGTGCAAAATTGAATTTGGATACCTAATATCCTCCCTGTGCAAAGTTGAATTTAGAAGTGTGTCTAATACCCTCTCTGTGCAAAGTTGAATTTAGAAGTGTGCCTAATAGCGTGCCCTGGTTGTCCTTAGAAGTCTGCCTATTTAGTTGAACCCAGAAACCTTGAATAATCTCACGCAGTGGTATCACAGTTACTTACCATGAGTGCACCCGATCCACAGAGGACTAGCGTAAATGACTGCCTTGCTCCGCCCCCCCTCCTGCCAGACCTCTCATTGCAGCCTCCCCAATTCATCCCACCCTCCACCACACACATCCCCACCCTGCCCCTTTCCAAACTCCAAACCAGAGGGGCACGATGGCGAGCAACCACCCTAAAACCACTGCTCCTTCGAACCCCTCCACCAATCAGCCTGCTATGAGCATACCTGCTCTCCTCACTAGCCTTGCAGGCACACCCTGCCCAGCAAGCATGCAGCACATGCTTTTCCCATCAACCCCCCACCATCATCCCACACCGATCACCCTCCTTCCCCTCCCTAAAAACTGCAAGCCTAGCCCTTGCAAGAACAGAAGCCTCATCCCTCTCCCCCTCTGACCCATCTACCCTCTCACACACCCCAATCACAACAAAGACACTAAAGAGGAAACGTACCTGGTCCCCCTCAATCTCTCATCACTCATCACCTCCCCTTTCTCGACACACCACCTCATCCCCCCAGTCACCACCCTCCCCCATGCCTCACCTTACCTAAAACCCCTCCCCCTCGACTTCTCAGTGACCACAACTGAAACTCCTTACCCCCCACACCTCACCTTCAAATCCCCTGTGCCAAACTCATTTATCACAACACACGCGTCCATCCACTCCCACCCGAAACCCACCAACTCTTCTGCTCGCCCACTCTTCCCATCGACCATCATCCACCCCACCCCTCTCGCTCTCCTGTCTCCATCCCCTCCCACCCCACCCCCATCTCTGCACCTCCGACATCAACCTCTTCTACCGAAGTGAATTGCATCCTATTTAATGCTCGATTCGTAGCAAAAAACAGACACAGCATCTTTGACCTCCTCGCCTCTGACAAACCAGACCTGGTCTTCTTCACCGAAACCTGGTTCTCTGACAACTTCGCCTCTATCACTAATGAAGCCTCCCCCCCGACTACTCCCTCATCCCACTGAACTGTCCCTCTAGAGGAGGAGGAATAGCATTTGCCTTCAAGTCTCACCTCCACGCCTCAATCATCGACAACCAACCTTCCATTCCTTCCTGCGAATCACTCCTCATGAAACTATCCCTTTCCCCTTCGTTCTCCCACAGCTTCCCAATAATCTACAGACCCCCTGGCTATGATAGACAATTCTCAAACAACCTCTGTGACTCTATTGCCACCCTCTAACTAAACCATCCCAACCTCACCCATCTAGGAGACCTCAACATATGGCTCGACATTCCCACCAACACTATAACACACTCTCTGGTTGATGGCCTACACGCAATTAACCTCCAACCCCACATAAACGGCCCAACTCACTATGAAGGACACACTCTTGATGCCATCTTCAGCTCCCACAACCGGATACATCTAAACCCCCCCACCCCTATCATCTGGTCAGATCACTTCATTGTCTCTTTCGCCATTCGCTCTCCCAACCCGGCTCCCGTACCCGAACCTGAACCTCCGAATCTATGCAAATGCTGGAAGAAACTAATAATCCTTCCTGACATAGCTGACGCACTCCTCCAGTCTCCCCCGCCTACCTGCCTACTCAATAATCAACTAACCGCCGACGCCTTTGACTCATGGCTCAACACCTCACTAATATGGCTCACACCCTCCTGCAAACCATCAGCCCGCCGTGGCCTTTTCCCTAGATGGTTCACACCTGAATTGAAGACCAGTAAGCAACTATATAAATACCTAGAGCAGAAATGGCGGAAAGACAAAACTCCCCTGAGCAGATCCACCTTGGCCAGGCACCTCCATCAGTACAAGGCCGAAATCCAGAAAGCAAAAAAAGCCCACTACAACTCCCGAATCCTAAACTGTAAAAACCCCAGCAAAGAACTTCACAAAATCATCACCGAATTCACCAAACTATCATGCACCCCACCCTCCTGACCCCCTCACAATCGCTGTGTGACTCACTATCTCTCCACTTTTACACCACAGCTCTCGAAAGAACAAATGCTCTAACCAACAAACTAGCTCTCTTATACCCACCAGGCAACCCACCCTCCATACCGACCAACCCTCCACCTGCGACCACTAACCAACCAACATTCGACTCCTTTAGTTCAATATCAGCTGACCAATTTCTCAAACTTCTCTCTGCCCGCAAACCATCCAGCTCTCCGCTGGACCCCTGCCTGGCCACAACCCTCAAAGAAATTTTCGCATCTACCTGCGCAGGAGAACACGCAAGAACCATCATAAATGACTCCCTTGCCTCAGGAATCTTTCCAGATGCATTCAAAATGGTTCATGTCAAACCGCTAATAAAAAAACCTTCCCTCAACCCTCTCAAGCCCAAAAACTACTGCCCCATCTCAAACACAAGATTCCTTGCAAAACTCATCGACCAAACTGCCTATTCCCAACTAAATGCCTTTGCTGAAGCCAACATAGACCCCGCTCAATCAGGTTTCAGAGCCCGACACGGAACCGAAACCACCCTAACCTCAATCTGGGTTGACCTTAAAAACACGGCAGACTCTGCGGGATGCACCACATTAATCCTTCTTGACCTATCCGCCGCCTTCGACACAAACAATCACTCAATCCTCCTTGACCGCCTCCACTCCATAGGAATCCGTGGAACCGCTCTAAAATGGATAGCATCCTTCCTCAAAAATAGGAACCAAATTACCCTACTCTCCACCTATTCCTCCCAAGCCCGACCAGTTGACACAGGAGTTCCACAAGGATCATGCCTATCAGCCCTCCTGTTCAAGCTATACATGGCCACCCTCCCATGAATAATTCGCTCACACGACATCCTGTGCTACAACTACGCAGATGACACTCAACTAATTCTAAAACTCTTGAACTCAAAATCCAACTACCAACCTGACCTTGCATCCTGCCTCCTCGACATAGAGCTCTGGATGACCACAAACCACCTGTAGCTAAACCCCTCCAAAACTGAAATCATGGTATGTGGCGCCACCAAACTTCTTCCACACCCACTACCCTGGCCATCTGCCATGGGCAATTCACCGACCCCCTCTAATTCAGTAAAAAATCTTGGATGCACCCTAGACTCTGACCTAACACTCTTGCGCCAAGTCAACAACGTCTCAAAGTCCTGCCACTACAACCTTAAAACTCTTAGACGCATTTTTCCATACCTCTCCTTTCCCAACAGACTCTCCGCAGTCCAATCAATTGTTATATCGAGACTGGACTACGCTAACCCCTTCTACCTCGGAATCCATGCCTACTAACTGACTAAACTATAAAGAGCACAAAACGCTGCAGCCAAACTGCTACTAGCGCTTGGCCCAAGAGACCACATCTCCCCAGCCCTCAAAACTCTGCACTGGCTTCCGGTTGCCCGAAGGGTGACCTTCAAAACCTTATGCATTTCTCACCGAGCACTGCATAAAACCGGACCCCAATATCTTCAAGACAAACTAAAACCCTACCAGCCAACAGGTACTCTAAGATCAAGCTCTGCCAGCCTCCTAGTCATACCAAAAACAAAATCAGTCAGGTTAGGTGGATCGTCCTTCTCAGCTTTGGCCCCCACACTGTGGAACGCACTCCCACCCCACATCCGACTCACTGAAGACCTCATGTCTTTCAGCAAATTACTGAAAACTTTGCTCTTCCCCTAAAACCGACCCGAACTCAAACTAACTGAAACTGGATAACAGCATCACACTGACTTTGCCAAATGCTAAATCATAAATAGCAATGTAGCATCATGATCCGAGCGAGAGATCGAAAACTAATAACCTATATTGGTTAACTAAAAAAGGACAAAAAAATTCGAATGAGTATATAAAAAAAATAATAAGAATAAGAATAAGAATAATAAGGGTGAACGAATGAAGTGAGTGGAGCTGATGAAGTCAGTGAAGTTGATGAAGCGCGTAGGGCGGATGAGTGCGTAGAGCAGATGAATGAGTAGAGCGGAAGAGTGCGCAGAGCGGACGAGTGCGCAGAGCGGATGAGCGCACAAAGCGGATGAGTGCGCAGAGCAGATGAGGGCGCAGAGCGGATGAGGGCGCAGAGCAGATGAGGGCGTGGGGCGGATGAGGGCATAGGGTGGATGAGTGCATAGGGCGGGTGAATGCGTAGTTGGTGGTACGGATATAGGTTATGGTGCGGATGTAGGGTGTGAGTGGATGATAGAGTGGAGCGGGTGTAGAATGTTGAGCAGATTTAAGGTGTGGAGCGGATGCAGTGCCTGATGGTGCTGAGCAGATGTAGAGTGTTCAACGGATCTAGGGTATTGAGCAGATGTAAGGTGCAGTGGTGTTGAGCCAATGTGAGGCGCTGAGCGGACGTAGGCCATTGTCGGGATTTGGAGCGGGTGTTGAGTGCACGGAGCGAGTATATAGTTTAGAGCAGGTGTAGTATGCAGAGTGAGGAGCGGTTGTAAAATGCAGAGCGGGAAGCGGGTGTATGAGTACGGAGCGGGTTTCAGGTGCATATCAAACAGGCAATGTATGTAGATGGAAGTGGGTGGTAGGAACGAAGGATGGAGCTGGAAGAATTTATGATGTTTATGGACGATACAGGTAAAGTACGAAGAAGGAACGAGTGAAGTATGTGGACAAAATAGGTATAATATGGGTTATGTACGATGAAGGAACGGGTGATGTATGTGGACAAAATAGGTCAAATATATTGAATAGAACGATTGAAGTATGTGGATGAAACAGGTGAAGTGGATGGATAAAATGAAAAATATGGAAGTATGAAATTGGAACAGGTGAAGTATGTGAGTGGATTGGATGGACTGGATCGAACAGATGATTCTGGGTCGAACGGATGATTCTGGGTCGAACTGATGTTTCTGGGTTGAACGGATGGACTGGGTGGAACGGATGGAGTGGGTGGAACGGATGAACTGGGTGGAATGTGTGAAGTATGTGGATGAAACGGATAAAGCATGTGGTTGGAACAGATGAAGCATGTGGATGGAACGGATGAAGCATGTGGATGGAATGGGTGAAGTATGTGGATGGAACGGGTAAAGTATGTGGATGGAACGTGTGAAATATGTGGATGGAACACGTGAAGTATGTGAATGGAACGCGTGAAGTATGTGGTCGGAATGGGTGAAGCATGTGGTTGGAACGGGTGAAGCATGTGGATGGAACGGGTGAAGAATGTGGATGGAACGGGTGATGTATGTGGATGGAACGCATGAAGTATGTGGATGGAACGTGTGAAGTATGTGGATGAAATGGGTGAAGCATGTAGAAGGAACCGGTGAAACAGGTGGAAGAAACGGGTGAAGTATGTGGATAGAATGGGTGAAGCATGTGGACGGAACGGTTGAAATGATGTAGAATGGGTGACGTGGGTGGAACAGGTGGGATGGTAGAACAGATGAAGTAGGTGAATGGAACCGGTAAAGTGGGTGAAACGGGTGAAGTGGACAGAACAAGTAAAATGGGTAGAACCAATCAGCCGGTCAAGTGGCACAGCAAGTAGAGCGCTTGCTTTGACATCAGTGCAGAGCTTGCTAACACAGGTTCGAATCCTGGCGTGGCCAAACTCACCCTTTCATCCTTCCGAGGTCGATAAATGAGCACCACACACCGTGGGTAATAATAAGCAGCACTCAGATACCTGAGGGTTTGTAGCGCTATATAAATGCCAAATTATTATCATTATTATTATTATTATCAAGTGGACGGAACGTGTGAAGATGACGTATGTGGATGGATGATGCATGGAGAAAGGATAATGTGAGGTAGAACGAATAAAAGCAGCAGTGCATAAAATGGTTGGAGTGCATAAAATGGGTAAAGTCCCTGGAACGGATTGGAGTGCTTGGAAAGAAGTGGCATGCATGGAACAGATGCGAGTACCCGGAACAGTCGCGAGTGCATGGAACAGACCAGAATGCATGAACCTGATTGGAGTGCACGAAACGGATTGGAGTGCTTGGAACGGATTGGAATGCGTAAAATGGCGTGACTTACATGGAATGGTTTGAAAGAGCATTGAAACAAATGACTTTGAGTGCTTGACATGGTCGTATTGCACGGACGGTCTGAGTACATGGAACGGATGGAGTACATGGAACGGATGGAATGAATGGAGTAGGTGGAATGGATGGAGTACATGGAAATATTGGAGTGGGCTCGGCCTCAAGCAGTTAAGGTAAACCACCCTATCCACATCTCCACGCTTACTCTCTTCTTTACACCACCACTCAAATAGAACACAGCGATACTATGACACCATTCGGTATAGCTGTTCTCATACCATCATTTGCCTCATACTCCCCATCACCCTAACTAAACACTGCTGGTTTCACACCCTCCAGCCTAAGCGTTTCTCCTCAGGCCTAACGCAACCAAATCGGTCTGGATAACAACCTGCTAGAATGAACACATACTCCTGATCTCTCAGCCTCCACACCTACAGCTAAGAAGCAGCTATCACACGATTGCCACACCAGCTGCACACATACCCGGTGCTCACACGCATCTTTTGACTCTCTCAATTTCTCTCTACTGACCTGAACTTCGGTTCCCGAGAGCGTTCAACCTACCAGCGCCTTGAGACCATACCACTGGTACACAAGGCGCTATATGAATGCAAAGTAACCTAACATAACATGCAAGACAGTGCCAAAGCTTACCCGCTGAGTTGCCGGCATGGTGTCAATCCCACATCATCTTCACCTGGAACTGTGTTTCCTAATCTGGTACAGGAAGGACAGTGCCAGGTGTAGGGAATGGGGAGCATGGACTTCAAATGGCTCAGGGAGTCTCCCCCGGGACTGTAGTCACTGCCACATCACGGATTACTGAAACAACATGGGAGAAGACATTAAACAGCCATTGCGAAGTAACATTGACACAACACACACGTGCAACGGAACACCAACCCCATAATTACCTGCACATGCCATCCTGTGCAACGCTGTGCAAACATGCCAGTTGACTTCACTAGGCATGCCTTCATGTACACCACAGCACACGTGTTGTCCTTGAGGTGTTAATGGCACCACTACCACCTGTGTACACGTACGCACATATTCACAGCCAAGTGTACATCAATTACATGCCACACCAGTGTAGATGGCACAGGGAGTGCACAGAATGAGGACATGGCCTGAGCGTTGTGTCCCAGGTGTGTGATGTGCAGAGAGTAATTACAAGCACTGGGAGATAGGAAGAAGGGGCAGTGACACACAAGAGGGACAGGGGCATGGACCAATGGAGTGTGTGTTGAGTGTTTGAGGTTAACAGGGATGAATCCTAACTAATATTTGACAATGGGGGCAGTGTCATAGCTGCAGCGGGGATGCGCACAGTGTCGAGAAATGCAATGTCATCCATGGCACACTGTGAGGCCAGCTGCTAGTCTTCATGGACGTTATCAATAGCATGGAGCCACCTACGTACATGTGTGGATGGACTATCTACACCATGCAGTGCATGATGAGTAACATGTGCTCCAGACAGAAGCACTTGTCTAGAAGAGCAGAGTCACTGACATCACTGATGCAACTGACCAGATGCCACGTTGTGGTAGCATGTTGAAAATGTTGTTTGTGTATGCTGGTGGGTGATGACTACCATCACAATACCATATGCAACGGATGTATGACACATGGGTTGTATCCACTCTAGAGTACACTGTGCACTGTGCACGAGTCAGTACACCATGACATGGTTCACCTAGGGCAGTTATTCAAATGCAGGCACAAGTGCAACACAATCATACGTCTTGTATTTTTATCCAATCAACATACTCAGAATGCACAAGCTTGGTCACTCACTGGACGTGCCCTCGTAATCTGGCAGGCCTCCCACCTGATCCGTATGAATGAACTGGTTGATGACCTGTTCATGCGGGGTGAGTTCCTGCTCCTCTAGTGGGCCCCCTCCAGTTGCCAGAGCAGTGGTGAGGTTGGCACTCATCTTGAATTTGGTGCCATGGTTGATGGCAAGCCTCCGCTTCATGACCTGAGTAGCAGTGTGCCTCTCATACCCTAAGGCTTTCTGGCATCCGTGACACTCTGCCAATGCACCATACACTGAGTAGATGTAAGTGTGCTCCCTTGTTGCTGGCATATGTCATGTGGTGTGCACCCACGAAGTTCACGAGGATTTAGAGTTCCTCATCATTGAAGCTCCTCTTTCTCGACGTGGCGGTGTCCTGTGCTGTGCCATGGGGTTGAGCATCTTCCTGCTCTGCAGTCTTTGCCTTCTTGCCATGTGATGCAGACCCTGTGTGGCTGGGACGACTCACGGCACCAGATGCTGGACAACTAGTGGCCTGGTCCATGGCATCACCCGCTGAGACAGCAGCTTCCCCTGCAGCTCCCTGACCCTGGGGTGTGGGGACAGGAGCTTTACCTGCATGTCCCTTACCCTTCGAGGGATGCACTGCAGATGCCTCTACATGTCCATGTACATGGGGGTGGACGTCAGCAGCTACCGCTGCAGGTCCCTGACCCAGGGGCTTGGGGACAGGAACTTCCCCTGCAGGTCCCTGACCCTGGAGGGTGCACAACAGCTGCCCCTGCAGCTCTCTGACCCTAGGTTGTGGGGACAAGAGCTTTCTCTGCACATCCCTTACCCTTCGAGGGACAGACAGCAGCTGCCCCTGCATGTCTGTGTACCTGGGGGTGGACATCAGCACCTACCCCTCCAGGTATAGACCCCGGGGGGGTGGGGACAGGAGCTTCCACTGCAGGTCCCTGACCCTGGGCGGAGGACAGCAGCTGTCCTTGCAGCTCCCACACCCTAGGGGGTAGGGGCAGGCACTTCCCCTGCAGCATGTCCCCTAACCCTGGAGGGGGGATTCAGCAGCTTCTGTTGCATGTCCTCAACCCCAGCCACCTCTGCCACCTTTCCCTCTTGGGACCTTTCCACTCATGGTACAGGTGGACTTGTACAATGGAAGGCACACCAACCAATTGTCCTGGGCAATTGTACGTGATGAAAAACGTAGTTCTGTGGTCCTGCAAGGCTCAAGATTACCCCTGGTGAAATAAATACAAGATGCGTAATGCACAGGCAACCCAAATATCAAAAATAAGTGTATGCAACACCTCAATGTAAAAAGAAAAAGTGTTACCTGAAACGCTGTGGCAACCAGCAACACAAAAAATACATACGCGAAGCCCAGAAAGCTACTGGAATGGTAATAATGGAGGTACGCGATACACAGGGGCAACCACAGTATGAAAAATGCTTCCACGACTCACTGCTAGCCTCTGGTAAAAGAAACGAGGATGCACGTATGCACTGAGGCAAATCACCCACCAAAATAAGAAGTTTGTACTGTCCCAGAAATGAACGAATTGCGTGGCACCCCAAAATTTTGCCGTAATCCACACATCCGTCCACTCCCAATTGCACGTACAATCTGATTTTATGCACTTCAATATCCCGATTTGCTCATTCTGAATGCCAGCGGCCAGCGTGTGTCACATGAGTTACGCCCTGAGGGCCTTTCCTCTGATTTCACGTGTCCGTGCTAATTTTCAACATGCAAAGTAATCATCACTCTGTTTCCAGCTGCCCACGCAATAGACACGGAAGACCCACGCTCCTGCCTATGAGCTTTTTTACCTGACTCCTACTGCCCAGAGCTGCCTCTTACCGAGCCATCTGCTGCTGCCTGCCCACTGTGTGTCCCTGCTGCCCACCTTCCTTGCCTTTTGAGAGCAAGCTGTCCAGCCATTGCCAGTGCTCCTGTCCTTGGCCCTGTGACCACCTCAGCCAATTCACCAGACTCCCAACGTGCCATACCGTCACCACCGCTCCACAGCCTATCCCAAGGACCACCTTGCCCAGCCACACCTGCCTTGGGGGTTGCCATGTCAGCACCAACATCATTTTACCAGAGTGGCAACCCCATGGCAGCGAGGCAGAGGGCTGTAAACTTCACTGCCAGGGAAGTTGCCATCCTGGTGGAGCACATCCTGGGGAATTTTGAAGCCCTCTTCCAACCATCGATGCAACTTGGCAAGGAAGGACATCAGTGGATCTGGAACCGGATCGTGGATGCCATCAACACAGAGGGGTTGGCACCATGGTCCTTCAAGCATGTGTACAAGTACTGGTAGGACCTTAAATCCAGGACACACAGCAAGGCCCTGTGCTTCCTCAAGGCCGGTACCACTGTAGAGGGGTGCAGGTACCAGCTGTCTATCACCAACTTGCGGGTCCTTGAGAAGTTTTGCCGGCGCTGCACACCCAGGTCAGCGAGTTGCAACAATGTCTGGAGTCATCAGGTCAATATCCAAGTATTGCTAGGCTCCACAGTGCATGTGTATGTTCCTGCATGTTGGGAGTGAGCACCTTAGGCTCACAGCAAGTATGCCTCTGGTACGGATATCTGCGTGCATGACCCAATCAGTGCACATCATTTGTGCAGTGCACTGTATGTGATTTCAATGAGATGTCATTTGCATTGTGTGCTGTACTGCTGCCTTTCGGAGCATGCACGTGTTTTGTTACTTGTGTATGAGACATGCGGGTGTGACAAGTGTGACAGTTGATGAAGTGTTGGCCACGTCTTGTGCATGCATGTGTTCATGTGTATGTGTCAAAGATGGGAATGTGTGGCTGGCCATAAGTCATGGCTGGATGAAACAGGTGCATTTCAATGTGTGACGTCGTTATGTGGCAGGATTGCAGTTGACGGTACTCTGATGTGATTGCTCATCGCACTGCTTGAGGACTGTCAGTTGATGTGTGTGCATGACTTGTGTATGAGCACTTGATGCTTGTAGCATACACCATTGTTAGGTTGTGACAGTGGCATGTTCCCTGATGTGATTGTGTGTTGTGATGGATAATCATGTATGTGAATGTATGTGTATTGCATGTACATGTGTGTTGTGGTGGAGGATGATGGTTGTTCCCTTTACTAGTGAACTTTATGTGCATGTTTGTGTTGCCACGCACACATTGGTGCAGTGCCCTGATGTTTGTGTTCTATGTCTCCTTATCCACAGTTGCATCGGAAGAAGAGGGCGGAAGCAGTGCTGTGGAGCAAGGCAGCAGGGATGCCTCCACCAGTCAGAGGTGCAAGCTCAGCCACGCCCCCAGAACAGCACATCGTCGGGGAGCGAGGTGGCTGGTGCTGCGTCGGGACCATCAGCCAATGATTCTGGGAGTAAGTCCAAGAGGGCGAAGGTGGAAGTGGACTCTTCAGCAGTGGGGGAGACAGGTGAGACAACACAGTGGCCATCCAGTGCGGAAGAGGCTCAGGAGTCATCCAGGTTGGCGGGGCTGCAGGGGATGAGATGGCTGTAGTAACACAGCCCATGGGGTCAGGCAGGGGTGGTGAGGTGGGTGTGACTACTGCAGTCCTGCCCCTGGGGCATGATGCTGTGCAGGCCCCGCTTGCAGGGCCTGTGCAAATTCCTGTCTCTGGGCCAGTGGCTGCTGCTGTATGCACCTGCCGGCATGCCTCAACCTGGACCTAGACCCAGGTGTCAGTTGTTTCCACCCAGACAGGCACACCAATGCCGACGGCTGTTGCCAATCAGGACACTGTGGTACCCCTGCTGATCAGTGTTGGAAGGTGTACTAGCGTCATACGTGGTGAAGTGCAGGCTTGCTGTCGAGTGCTTGCACATCATCACGATGACGTATGCAGTCTCCTCACATGGCTAGCAACATTCCTGGTCCAGATTGTGTTCTGTGGGCTGTCCAGTAATGCAACCCCCTCCATGTCTTCCTCCTCTGTGCACCAGTCATCATCCGGGGCGCCTTCCAGCGCAGATACCACTGTGCACCAGTCCCACCCATATTGGCCCATCTGGTGGAGCCAACATCCCTGCCTGAGTTGGGAGTCGACAGTGAATCAGCTCAGGTGGTCACCATGCCGATCCAAGTATCGTCAGGAGCCCCGGCAATGGAGGGAGAGCAGGCACCCACAAGCAGGGCATGGGACATACACCTCCAGGTAACGTCATCAGCCTAGAGGGTGTACACACGAAGCAGGCACCAGGTGCTATGGCAGCAGCAGGCTCTAAAGAGGAGGCTCTTTTTCTCAGGGAGAACCATAAGAAGGGGGCAGGTACATGGTGTCAGGCAGGATACTAATGTGGAACTGCGCAGCAGAATGTCTTCCGTGTTTGTGTACTACGGGCAGCGTATCAGAGCAGAGAGGCAGTGGGCTCAGGAGGCAAGAGTGATGATGGCCAGCACGGAGGATGCACTGCGTCAGGCAAGGAGGTGGGCTGCCTCCTGGAGGCAACTTGCAGGGAGGCAGAGGGTTTGGAGAGGAACATTCTGGAGGTCATACAAGCCCTCCAGGAAACAACAGAGGCCTGCCTGGGGGTAATGGATGCAGTGCTCGATGATACCCTGGTGCAGAGTTTGAGTGAAATCAGAGATGAGGAGATGGACTAGCCCGCTGCCTTCGTACATAGTTCTTTAGGTGTAAGTTTCCTTTCATTTTTTATTTTTTTGGAACAGACAATTTGGACATTACTCCACTTTATGGACATTGCTTTCTATGTTAATTTGTACATAGTAGTTTAGGCATGTTGATAGATTTTTTTAAATGATGTACATGAACACCTTGATTTTATTTTGCAGACTTTATGCTGTAAATACTTCTGGATATAATATTTATTATTTACACAAATTCATCGCTTCTTGCTGTTCTTTTGCATGTGTGCCTGTTCACTAGTCTATTTTGAGGCCATGCTTCTCTCCATTGGTAGTCATGTGTGTGGTTACATGCTTGTGTATTGTTGCTGGGATGGTTGGCAAGGGCAGTTTCTACGTGCGGCTGACCGGTCGTGGTGAGTCAACTAGACGTATGGGTGTGCACTGGCAATTGGCATTTCCTTTCAAATGTGCTGCATCACTCTGTGGTTGCCTTCACTGTGGTTGAGGTGGAGGGAGGTGGGGTGACTCTGGGAATGTTACATGTTCACCATCATGGCAAATGACTTTGTTAATACTGTGTAACACCCATATCATGCATTCACCTTCACCTGCATGTGTTTCCACAGTATTCAGGTGTTGGTCAACCTCTTGCACTGGGATACAGTAGTGGCAGTTTTTTTATATTCCACTGTGGCTGCCCAATTCACCAGTCTCTGTGAGTTGTGCACTCCCTGACTGCCCTGTCCTTCACACATGCCTGGACCGGTAATGTGATTGTTCAAAGTATTTATTGTTAACTACCAGCTCACTCATGCACAGGCTGTGACACACCTGAGCATTGATTGTTGATGTAGCACATATTGTTGGTATGTTTGCTTGTGTCATTGGCAAACATTGGATCACTGGGGCTTAATGACATGGCATTGTCGCATGGGCAGCAGGACCTCACTTTAACATTCACTTGTCACATGTGTATTTTGGGCAATGGTTAAGGACAGGAAGTGTGTGTGAACAGATGTAGCACTCATGGATGTAGCTCTGGCGGATGCATTTTTTTTTTGTAGGATACCTGTTCCTGATGATATTCAGGCTGATGTCACAACACACCGGTTCAGGTGCACAACACACAATCGTTGCAGTGATGATGTGTCACAATGTCAGGGTACAACCTGCAGGTGGTGTTGCAGGTGATTGGTGCGGGTGGGGGGCTTCCCCTTCCGGAGTGGGCTACCTGCAGGTGGTGTCAGAGGTGATGGGGGTTGCGGGTGGTGTCCCTTCTGGAGGTGGCTGCCTGCACGGGGTGTCACACGTGATGGGTGCTGGGGGGTGTCCCTTCTGGAGGGGGATGCCTGCAGGGGGTATTACAGGTGATGGGTGCTGTCAGGGGGTGTCCCTTCTGGAGGGGACTGCCTGCAGGGGTTGTCACAGGTGCTGTGGGGGTCCCTTCTGGAGGGGGATGCCTGCAGGGTTGTCCCTTCTGGATGAGCCTGCCTGCAGGGGGTGTCCCTTCTGGAGGGGGTGTCACAGGTGATGGGTGCTGGTGGGGGGGTTGTCCCTTCTGAAGGGGGCTGCCTGCAGGTGGTGTCACAGGAGTTGGGTGCTGGTGGGGGCTTGTCCCTTTTGGAGGGGGCTGCCTGCAGGTGGTATCCCTTCTGGAGGGGGCTGCCTGCAGGTGGTATCCCTTCTGGAGGGGGCTGCCTGCAAGGGGTGTCACAGGTGATGGGTGCTGGTGGGGGTGTCCCTTTTGGGGGGGGCTGCCTGCAGGGATGTCACAGGTGATGGGGCTGGGGGTGGTGTCCTTTCAGGAGGGGGCTTCCTGCAGGGGCTGTCATAGGTGATGGGTGCTGGGGTGCCCCTTATGGAGGGGGCTGCCTGCAAGGGGTATCCCTTCTGGAGGAGGCTGTCACAGGTGATTGGTGCTGGTGGGGGTGTCCCTTCGGGAGGGGGCTGCCTGCAGGGGGTGCCATAGGTGGTGGGGGATGGGGGTTGGTGTCCCTTCTGGAGGGGGCTTCCTGCAGGGGGTGTCACAGGTGATGGGTGCTGGTGGGCCAGTCCATTCTGGAGGGGGTTGCCTGCAGGGGGTGTCCCTTCTGGATGCGGCTGCCTGCAGGGGGTGTCACAGGTGATGAGTGCTGGTGGGGGGTGTCCCTTCTGGAGGGGGCTGCCTGCAGGGGGTGTCCCTTCTGGAGGGGGCTGTCACATGTGATTGGTGCTGGGGGGGTGCCACTTTTGGAGGGGGCTGCCTGCAGGGGGTGTCATAGGTGATGGGTGCTGGTGGGGTTGTCCCTTCTGGAGGAGGCTGCCTGCATGGAGTGTCCCTTCTGGAGGGGGCTGCCTGCAGGTGGTGTCATAGGTCATGGGTGCTGGTGGGGGTGTCCCTTCTGGATGGGGCTGCCTGCAGGTGGTGTCAAAGGTGATGGGGGTTAGGGGGTGGTGTACCTTCTGGAGGGGGCTGCCTGCAGGGGGTGTCGCAGGTGATGGGTGCTGGGGGGGTGCCACTTCTGGAGGGGGATGCCTGCAGGGGGTCACACGTGATGGGTGCTGGGGGTGTCCCTTCTGGTGGGGGCTGCCTGCAGGGGGTGTCACAGGTGATGGGTGCTGGGGGGTGTACCTTCTGCAGGGGGCTGCCTTCAGGGGGTGTCACAGGTGATGGGTGCTGGTGGGGGGTGTCTCTTCTGGAGGGGGCTGCCTGCAAGGGGTATCGCTTCTGGAGGAGGCTGTCTGCAGGTGGTGTCACAGGTGATGGGTGCTGGTGGGGGGTGTCCCTTCTGGAGGGGGCTGCCTGCAGGGGGTGTCCCTTCTGGAGGGGGCTGTCACATGTGATTGGTGCTGGGGGGGTGCCACTTTTGGAGGGGGCTGCCTGCAGGGGGTGTCATAGGTGATGGGTGCTGGTGGGGTTGTCCCTTCTGGAGGAGGCTGCCTGCATGGAGTGTCCCTTCTGGAGGGGGCTGCCTGCAGGTGGTGTCATAGGTCATGGGTGCTGGTGGGGGTGTCCCTTCTGGATGGGGCTGCCTGCAGGTGGTGTCAAAGGTGATGGGGGTTAGGGGGTGGTGTACCTTCTGGAGGGGGCTGCCTGCAGGGGGTGTCGCAGGTGATGGGTGCTGGGGGGGTGCCACTTCTGGAGGGGGATGCCTGCAGGGGGTCACACGTGATGGGTGCTGGGGGTGTCCCTTCTGGTGGGGGCTGCCTGCAGGGGGTGTCACAGGTGATGGGTGCTGGGGGGTGTACCTTCTGCAGGGGGCTGCCTTCAGGGGGTGTCACAGGTGATGGGTGCTGGTGGGGGGTGTCTCTTCTGGAGGGGGCTGCCTGCAAGGGGTATCGCTTCTGGAGGAGGCTGTCTGCAGGTGGTGTCACAGGTGATGGGTGCTGGTGGGGGGTGTCCCTTCTGGAGGGGGCTGCCTGCAAGGGGTATCGCTTCTGGAGGAGGCTGTCTGCAGGTGGTGACACAGGTGATTGGTACTGGGGGAGTGTCCCTTCTGGAGGGGGATGCCTGCAGGGGGTGTATCAGGTGATTGGTGCTGGTGGGAGGTGTCCCTTCTAGAGGGGGCTGACTACAGGGGGTTTCACAGGTGAGGGGGCCAGGGAGTGGGATGTGTACTACAGTGGTTAATGTGCAGTGGGTGGGTATGTGGGCAAGCTGGGTGCAGAGGGTGTTGGTGGAATGTGGTTTTGGAAACAGGTGTTGCCTACACATATGAGGGGTGCGCGATTAAACTGGCCTGGGCTTTCGTGGGATGACACTGTTTTATCTGGGGTGCGGTTGGGGATTGCGAGGTGATGACGTGCGATTACGCTGGGGTGCGGTCAGGGATTGCGAGGTGTTGACATGCAATTTCGCTAGGGTATGGCCTGGGCTTGTGTGGGAGGGTATGTGTTTTCTCTGGGGTGCGGCCGGGGATTGCGAGGTGCTAAAGCACGATTACGCTGGGGAGCGGCCGGGGTTTGCAAGATGGTGAAGCACAATTGTGCTGGGGTTTGGACATGGATTGCATGAGAGGGCACACATTTTCTCTGGGGTATGGCTGGGGTTTGCGTAGTGTTAGCATGCAATTTCCGAGGGTGCTGGATGCAGGGTTAGGGATGGCACAGAGGCTTGCACCGTGTTGGCCTTTTCACTTGCTTTTTGGTGTGCATGGAGGCGTGTTGGGGCGTTCCTCGTGCAGCTGGCTGTTACTTGCGCGGCGGCTACTGATGACTCTTGAAACCATGAATATGCGTGCCGCGTACGTTTTATATGGCCACAACTCACGCAACGTCCTCCTCGGCACGCGGCCCTTGCGCCAATTCTGCACCTGATTCCGATTGGCAGCTATCATTGGAGAAAGAGCTGATGACATATTGAGGAGAGCAAGCTATTTAAGTGTGACAGCACAAAACAAAGTGCATGATGGAGTGCTGTTTAATAATCGTAGAGCAAATGTATGGAGGGCTCTCAGGGTACCATATCCTGACACATCAGACATGGGTGCAATTATGCAATTATGACATGAAAGAAGATGAAGATCCTACTGCTTACATTCAAGATATTCAAGAGTGTTGGACTCTTGAAATAAAGGAGCCATGGGAAAATACAGTGGCACTATTTTACCACAGTCTATGTCAGGGGGTGCCTGAGCAAGTACAGAGGCAAATGAAAAAGCAAGTGGAGATGGAAGCCAAGCTATGGACTGAAATACAGTTGACAATAGTGCATCACTGGCGGCTATAACAGGAGAAAAATAAAAAGAAAGATGAGGCTAGGAAAGTTGAGGAAGCTAAATCAATTCAGAAGAAATTGTCAAATATGCCATAGAAGGGGCGATATTGACAAGCGGAGAAGGACTAGGAATACAGCAAGCAGTGGGTAGATCTCAAGTTAATAACCAGTGCCCAATAGACCAAGGAGGTTATGGGTTTGAACTGAGGTTCCTTCTCAGCCATTTAAGAAGAGATAGCAATACCCTTGAGATAGATGGGGATGCAGAATGTTATTCAAACATCAATAATCAAAACAACTCTGGTAGTTGGCAAAAGGATAACTGTTTTAATATCAATTATCTAAAACAGGGAGTACAACGGACATCAACAGACGTCCCTCATCACGATCTAAAAGCATATTACAAAAAATCACAATATTATAGTAAAATATTTGTCATTGATGACGTTAACCTGTGTATCACTAACATCATCCTAGGTGGCAAACTACAAAAACCTAATGGTGAGTGTGATAGGGTCTACAAGGATCACCTAGGTATACAATCGATACTCATTTGGGCAGTGACGTTAAGTAATAGGTTTCTTATCATCAGGTCGGGCAACTAAGCCCTTCCCTAAAATGTGTCACTATGAACGTCACTAAATATACAACGTCTAATTGTTATACAACTATAGGACCCTTGATCAGGCAGTCCTCTATCATTGGTTACTTTCCAACCTCCGTCAGTACCCTCCCAGCCTACGTTTAACAGTGTGCAGGCTGAGCGTCCAGGTGCAGAAAAGCTAGCCATAACCAAAGCTTCCCACCAATTAACATGACCATCCATCATTACCTCAGTGGTTGATTGTCAATTAGGTCTTTGAATTCAGCCTTGGAAGTGTATTTTGCTATTGAATAATGCAGGGGAGTACAGGCACACTCTGCCCTTGTGTGTAGATGTGACCATCATGCTCGTCCAATTTCTTCTCCCCTTGTGACTAAAGACCACAAAATCGAGCTTTCAGTGTATTAAAAGGCTATTTTCTAATAGACCTCTGACGTCTTCTTGTTTCCGTCCATGTCTTCTGAACAGAAGCTTCATTCTTTCACAAGGTTTGTATCTAATATCAGCTCACCCAAGTCTGATATGGCCTTGGCTTCTTGGCTCATCCAAATTTGCCTTTCCGAGTTTTCTTCTGCAATTCACTTGTTTTCTGACTGCGACAAATGAAAAAGCTTGGTCTTCCTTCTTTTGCTCAGCACTGCTCTTATACGTAGTGGGAGCATCCATCCATCCATTACTGACTCCAATATTACACAGCCGTGTAGTTAAGGTTAATTTGCTAAATCCATAGGAAGAGCACTTTTTGAGTGGCTTATAACTTCGCTTTCACTGGACGAATTCTCACCAAACTTTGCTCTGAATTTTTTTGCAAAGTTTGGTGAGGTTTCATCCGGCGGGGCAAAATTATAGGGGGGGTCCAAAAATGTTTGTTTTTCCATAGACTGAATGGAGAAAAACTTTGCTCACGCCTACAGCCGAAACCACTGGATGGATGTTCATCAAATTTGTGGCAGGAGTGGCGGTTTGGTCCCGAAAGTGTGCTTTTGTAAGTTCTGTGTAAATCCATCGAGTAGTTTTTTTTAAATGACCAAAAAGTAGGTCCAAAAAAATGTGTGATATCTGGGTCCGCTCTGCGGACACATTTCACTGTTCGCTACGTGGACAAGACATCGATTAGTCAATGGGCTTATGTCTTGTCTGCGGACAAGCAACATGTTCGCGGGTTGGTTGGAGTGAAGCGTGAGGTGCGTCACATTTTCTCGATGTGCCCGCCATGTTGGATCCGTGGATATCCGGGGACAGCGCAGCGTGGAACATAGCAGAAATCTAATTTTGTGGAGTCTGTTTGTGTGGAAGAGTGGCTGGAGAGGGCAGAGGAGTAAGAGATGGGTCAAATGCTGTATTTGTTTAGATAGAAGAAGGCAGTGATGTGATCGCCGTGTCCGTGGTCACCGCGGCTGTCTGCGGACATACCAACCACTGACCACACTACTGGGTATTTTACTATGCTCTGTTGTATTGATTTTGGGTAGTTAGTAAAATATTAGGTGGAGAGGGCATGCATTGAAGAGTTTGTGCATTGGCTGCAAGTACACTCTTAGTATGTTAAGTGAAGTGGGTAGGGCTTGAGGTGGTTGTGTCATGTTTGTGTTGTGGTTGTGTTATGTTTTTGTGTTGTGGTCAGTTGGCAGGTGTTTTCTTGCATGGGTGTGTTTTGGCCAAGCACCCAAGACTCTAGGCCCTGGATACAACCACTGCAGCATAATACACCGATGCAAGCAATTATTTTGACTGTGGTATGTGGGCTGCATAGGGGGTATGTTTTCAAAAGTTTGTGTACTGGTTGCCAGTATTGTAATAGTATTTGTAGGACAGTGGTCATGGTGTGTGGTAGTTGGTTTGTTGGACTGTGTTCAGAATGTTGTTACCTAAGACTCTAGGCCTTTTGGTTTGTAGTTAGTGATCAGGTGTTCACTTGCATGGGTGTGCTAGGTTGCAGTGGTTGTGACTCAAATTATTGTATACTTACTGTTTGCTTTGTGTAGGCTGTATGCAGTGTTTTGGTCAGGCCATACACCCAAGACTGTGGCCCTCACCACAACCGCTGCAGCATAACACACCCATGCAAGCAAACATTTTGGGTTGTGGTCAATGGTCAGGTGTTTGCTTGCATTGGTGTGTTATGTTGTGGTGTTTGTGACTCCAATCATTGTATACTTACTGTTTGCTTTGTTGAGGCTTTATGCAGTTTTTTCATGGTATGGGAAATGGAGCAGACATTGTTTTTTCATTCTCTGTGATAAAAGGAAATATCACATGTTAGTGTAGGTAGTTTGTAATGAGTTATTGCATTGCATAGTAGACATTTCTGTACTTTGTCGACCCTCATATTTAGTACTTTACAAGAACTATGCTTCAAGCCAGTGTACTGTGCAATTTTCTCAGCTCCTGTGTTTGTTTGTAAAATCATTGGGTCTATGGGAAAAAAAATCCATGCAGGATTAAAAAAAAACGTTCTACGTTATGGTGCAATATTTTCGGTGGTTGATTTCAGTAGGCGGAATTGAATAGGTGTATGGTTTTTGGTTTGGAAGTGGTGGTACTATTATTGCAATTAGATACCAGTTGGCGTATTCTAATTGTTTATTTCTTGTTGCATTTTACCAGTATTCATTTATCTGTTTGGCTGTTGCAGAATTTTGGGGCAGTTAGATACCTGTTGGCGTATTCTAACTGTTGATAGTTTTGAAGTTGTTGAGGGTATTTTTATACGTAATAAGTGTTGCAGGGTTTCCTTAGAAAATGTATATTGCAGTTTTCTGGTTGTAGTGAGATACCAGTTGGCGTAGTCTGTTTCTAGTTTTTCACTTTTAGATAGCTGTTGTCTTATTCCATCAGTTTATGGATTTAAGGTTATTGAGGACATTTTGAAGATGTTTATACTCAGAGTAGTGAATCAATTTTGGTTTTAAGAATGTTAAGTAAGCGTTTACAAGATTTGCTGGTAATCTCTGTTTTAGAGTAATGGAAGTATCATTACATTCGAACCATCCACATTTCTTTTTTATGTATGCAGTGTAGTGACCTGCATTGGTTGTGGCTCCTGCATGGTAGATTATGCCTACTGTTGTGAAAGGTTTCTTACCAAATGATACTTATATATGTGTGAATCCAGTCAATTGCAGTTGTTTTTGGTACATTCTGCATTGTAACGCAAAGCATTGCTATTACGTATTCACTATGTTACTGCAAGGTGGAACGATTATCAGAATTGCAAGTAGTACATAATCTGCCATGGTTTGCATTTTGTACAAGTTGCAGAAATGGAATGGATTCACAGTTAGGTATGGATACATACACAAAACGTTAATTAGGGACATGTGTGTGTGCCACATGGCTGCAGAGAGTGAATGTATGTTTCCACACGTGTGAAATCTGGAAGATTTCATTCCAGGTATGTTTTGTTTTCCAGTACTTGTAGTAAGTACATTAGAAATTCTTGTGGATCTTCCTGTGTGTTTATAGTGAATCTGACCTTTCCAGCACAGTAGTCCAATTCCTGCCTTATTCCAGAAAAACTGTAAGTGTTGTCAGGATTGTTGGTTGAATTTCTGTGAAGGACTAACATTTGCTAAATTAATTGGTCTGTCCCGTTTAAGTAAATGTTTTCAGCAATTGGTGGCAATTGGAATAGAATATTGATTGCTACATTTGCATAGCAATTTACACCAGTTGTATTGGAACATTTGAATGGACCAGGCAGCTCTGTTATTTGTTAGAAGTGTGCGTTGTTTCTTTGAAGAGGGAATTGGTTTTGTTTGTGCAGTAGACCCTTCTTTGGTTGTGGTAATTGATGAAGTATTAGCTTCTTATAATTTCTTTGGCGCTATTGTTGTGAGATCCTGTATAATTTGAGTCTGAACTAGTTTTCTATTACAAACATTTGCTTTTCGAGGAACAGGATAGGTTTTGAGATGGGGTGCGTAGAGTGCACATAGTCTATTGTATTCTACAATGCAAGGAATATCAGTGTTTACTTTACTTTTTTTAGGCAGAATAACATGCAGTGCCCTTGTGGAACACTACCTGCGATTAAGACTACAAGTGTCAGTACAATTTCACCTTTGGTACAAGCCTGTACAACACAGTTACGTGGTAGCAGTGGCTGAGCAGCCAGACTTATCTCAATAGTTCAGTGAGCAATAGAAGAAGTTAAACAAAGGACCAACCAATACAGTGATTCAAACAAACACTTACTCAAGGTTTCTTGCTAAAAGAATATACATTTATTTACACAGTCAATTTGAAAAATTACACTAGTAAGAGCAGCTCAATATCAGATACTAATACACTACAAATACACAACCAATAAGTTACTGAACAAGTTCAGCTCTCCTGAAGTGGGAGCAAAATGGCACTTCAGAAACTTTAAAAAGGGGTAAAAAGACAAGATTATAAGAATCAATAGCACAAATACTTGCATAGGCAGGGCAAACGGTTTCAGTAAACTACAACCAGCAATTCAGTTCATAGTCCTGGGCCAAAGTCAATGGTTCAGAGTCTTTGTATAGGATAGCACAGTTCTGCTAGTCAACGGTAAAGTCTTGCCATGGATTTTAGAAGAATTTGGCTAGGGGAAAAGTTAGACGAATGTTTAGGGAAGGACAAGCCTTCGAAGTCAAGAAAGTTTCACAAACTTTCTCAGTGGCTGAAAAGATTTCCGGACCGCGTTTGCACAGTACCTTTAAAGTGAAGAAGAGCTATAGCTGAGGCAGTTGTTCCTGGCAGTTCGAGCTCGCTGTTCTTGAGCTTCAGTCGTAGGGACAAGAATGAGGATGCCGGGAGGTTCCTGCACTGCCCAGGGAAGAGGCCACATGCTTGGCAAAATTTCGGTTTAAGGTGTGAGTACCTTAAAGTCCACAAACTGGTTTCCTTCCCACTGGCTATCCGGTTTTCAACAGCACTCTGAAGAAAAAGAAAATTTGACCAGGATTGGGACAGTGTCCAGGTGGCTTGTGAGTTGGTTGTTCCCACCAAACTCAAGGGAAGAAGTTAACCTTGAAGGGCTTCTTTGTCGATGGAGTTTTAGGCAATTCGGACCTGCAGCAGGGCTTCAATGGTCATCCAGGAGTTGCAGTAGTCGTCTTCCTTCAGCTCGTCTTCAGTTCTTTTGTTCTTTTGTTCCAGTGGTCGACTCTGCTTTCCAAGTCCCAGAGACCCGCTTTTAAACAATTTTCCCCCTTTAATTCCAGCCTAGCTGCCAATCACACAGCAGGGTGTCTGTCCTTGCTGGACAGCCAGCCGGCCAATCACGCCAGACTGCATTCAGGTCTCCTAGGGGACTAAGCACTGGGAGTTTCGGGCACCTCCCACACATCCTGTCCACCCCAGACACCCTGGCACCAGAGGAGGGTTTCAGCACTGAAGCCCGCCAAACGGCACAAACAAAAGGGACCAAACCTGTTTTGGCATGCAGAGACAAACACAAGAAGGACCTTTCCTAAAAGAAATGGTGAAAAAAGTTGACCGGAGTCTGTTTTTACAGATAGGTCTTGGGCGCCATATTGAAAAACATGGCTGACCCAATTTTTAACTACCGTTGTTCGCAGTCTGGAAAAATCATGGTAGTTTGATCTAAACCACTGCCACCAGCCATTTAAAGTAGGAAAGGCTAACATTTGACTGTTACATGAGTGTTTTGACTCAGTGGATGCTATGCAACCCCTCCAGCACTCTATAGGAAGATAGCGTGTGCTGGGTCTGTACATTTAAAGAAACTAGTAAAGTCAATTTAACTTTACATGCTCTGGGAGACAGTGTCAGTCCCAGAGAAGGTGTTTAAACCTTTGGGAGTCTGAAAGACACCCCTGTGCCACTGCACTGAAGGTGCTGTGTGACTCACAGAAAAAGATGATGCCTATGAAGTTGTTTTAAAACTCCATAACCAAAGAACACAAAAGTAAAACACACATCAAAATACATGGAAGAGTGGGAAAAAAAGATCCTAGAAATCCAGCAAAGTTGCTGGGTGTCTCAAAAGGTAAGGGAAATTAGCACATTTTGAGAATTCTCCCTAACACTCGTACCCCCAGACTAAGGGACAGGAGGATTTAATCCACTCCTGGATGAATCTCCTTACTCCAGTCTTGCAGGCTGATTTACCATCTCAGTAGTTTAGGGTTTTCCCCTTTCATTTGCATCAACCATCTCAAGGGTTGGTGGTGAGTCTGAATCACAAAAGTAGATCCATACACGTATGGTATAAAGTTCTTCAGGGACCACACAATAGCAAAACATTATCTTTCAATGGTTACCCACCATTGTCTCAGGTTCCTTCAGCTTCCTGCTGATGAAGCAAATGGGATGCTCCCTACCTTTTTCACCCAGCTGACTCAGAACTGCACCTATACCTGTAGTTGAAGTATCTGTCTGCACAATGAAGGTTTGGTTGTAGTCAGGAGCTCTTAGGACTGGCGCTTGACAAAGGGCTTTCTTTAAGCCTTCAAATGCTTGAGTGCACTCCTCATTCCATGTGACATTTTTTGGGGAATTTGGGAGAGGAGACCTTGTTCAAGGGAGAAGCTATGGTCCCATAGTTCTCGATGAAGTTCCTATAGTAACCAGTGAAGCCTAGGAGGGCTCTCACTTTGGTTTGAGTGGTAGGAGTGGCCCAGTTTTGTACAGCTTGTACTTTGCTAGGCAATTACCTGATTTCACCTCCTCCTACCTCATGTCCAAAGTAGACACTTTACTCTGACCAGTTTGACATTTACTTGCCTTTATGGTCAGATGGGCCTTCTCAGGAGCCTGCAAAACATAATCTAAGTGGTCAACATCTTCTTTCCAAGTAGGGCTGAACACTGCAATGTCATCCAAGTATGCCATGCAGAGGTCCTCTATCCCATTCAGAACTTAGTTCACCAATCTTTTCAAATTTCTGGCTGCATTACCAATGTTTGTGCCTTTATTATTTATTTATTGTTATTTATCTATTTCTCCTCTGCTTCACACTTTCCATTTCTCCCCCCTTCCATGCACTTTTTCCCTCCCCCCTCTCCCATGCACTTGCACGTTCTCAATGTCACTGGGCCTAGTAAGATCACTGTTTTGTTCTCCCCTGTTCCCCTCCCTTGCCTTGTCACGCTCTGAAACACTTGTGTACGAGCGCAATAGAAATAAAATATCAATCAATCCTTTGTAATGTAGTAGGTGCATTCTTTAGTCCAAAAGACATTAGCTTAAACTGGTAGAGGCCTGCTGGTGTTGAGAATGCAGACTTCTCCTTGGCATGGTATGTCAGTGCTATTTGCCAATAGCCTGAAGTGAGATCACATGTACTGAGGTACTTGGCTGAATGAAGTTTGTACACCAGTTCATCTGTCCTGGGTAAAGGGTGGGCATCAGTCTTGGTGACTGCATTAAGAGCTCCATAGTCCACAGATAATCTCAACTCCTTGGATCCTGCCTTTGGTACTAGAACAACTGGACTAGACCATGGACTGGTAGAGGGCTCTATTACCCCGAGATCAAGCTTCTTGTTGACCTCCTTCTTTATGTGGGATCTTACATCATATGACATCCAGTAACGTCTGCTTTTAACAGGTTAACGGTCACCAGTGAGAATATCATGCTGGCCCCAAGGGGTCAAGCCTGGTGATAGTGAAAACATGGAGGCAAACTGATTTAACAGAAACTTGCACTCCTCCTGTTGTTCAGGTGTCAAATTAAAAGAGAGATTAACTCCTTCTATTTTCTCATCTAAAGGCTGGCTCCTGAGTAGGTCAGTTAGAGGTTCACTTCTGGCCGTGAGACATAAGCTTTTAGACGGTTGGTGTGAAAGACTCTGGGAGCCTCCTTAGGATTGCCTAAATCCACCAGAAAGTGGACATCTCCAAGTTTACCCACAAACTTGACGAGTCCTATCCATTTGTCCTGTAAGGGCCTCTGCCTTGTAGGTACCATAACTAGAACTAGCTGGTCATGCCAATGGTTCACCAGAGCCTGACCTGCTTTCAAGTCATCTGATGCTTATGCCATCATGTGTGACATTCTCCTCCAGAGACCTATCACAGTCAGTGACACTCACTGGCTTGGGGGAATGAGCAATCTCCAACCCCTCCTTAATTAGGGCCAAGGGGCCTCTAACTGGATGGCCATAGAGAAGTTCAAAGGGACTAAATCCAACTCCCTCCTGAGGGACTTCTCTATAAGCAAATAGAAGACAAGGCAGTAGAAGGTCCCACTTTCTTCTAAGGGGTTCTTCTAAAACACCTAGCATTCTCTTCATTGTACATTTGAACCTCTCTACCAATCCATTTGTCTGAGGATGGTAGGCAGTTGAGAACTTGTAAGTTACTCCACAGTTTTTTAACATGGCCTGCATGTAGTGGGACATACATTTTGATCCCCTGTCAGAGATAACTTCCTTAGGAAAACCTACCCTGGTTAATATACCAAGTAGCCTTAGCCACAGCCTGAGCTGTAACAGTTCTCATCGGTATAGCTTCAGGATACCTATTAGCATGGTCTACTACAAACAGGATAAACCTGTTTCCTTAAGATGTTGGAGGTTCTAAGGGACCAACAATGTCGATTACTACCCTTTCAAAAGGGACTCCCACCACTGGGAGAGGCACCAAGGTTGCCATATTCTTGGCTCCACTCTTGCCAGAGGTTTGGCAAGTGTGACAGTTCTTACAGAACTGATCTACATCAGACCCCAACTTAGGCCAGTAGAAATACAAAGAGAGCCTTTCCTTGGTCTTCTTAAAACTTAAATGACTAGCCAAAGGAATCTCATGGGCTAACTGTAGGAACTGGAGTCTGCTTTCAAGAGGCACTACAAGTCTTCAGTAGTCCCCTGGGATAGACTCAGTCGATTCACTGCAGATTTGGCCATCTTCCCAGTACAACCTATGCTTCCCTGGCTCTTTCCCATCCAGTTGGGAAGCTGCCTGTTTGCGAAGACCTTCAAGGGTAGGACAATCTCTTTGACCTCCGCTGAAATCTGCCCTACAAGGTCCACCTTCTGCCAGTAAAGCCTGCAGCTAAGGATGGTCTGCAGAATCCAGATCTCCAACATGAGCAAGGTCCTCTTCCAGCTCTGATTCCTCAGCAGCTGATTCAACCATACAAGGTTGTTCCACACACTCAGCCCCAGCTGGTGGAGGAGTCAAAGGTGTGACTTTAGACAGTCTTCTGGGGGATGTCCTTGTTTGTAGCACAGGAGTTCTGGCTGGTTTCTTCCTGGAGGTTTTTTTGTTTCCCCTTTTCCTCCTTCTTTTTTAAATAGCAGTCAGTAAGTCCTGTGGACTGGGAGCTATAGTTTCCTCTATAATCTCTTGAGAGCCCCTTAAGGTACTCTCTCTGGCCTTCCTAGTCTGCTCCTGTTTCCTTTTGCTGGGCCACCTGGGGGTGCTTGATACAACTCCAAGAGTTTTTAAGTCATTCCCCAACAGGACTCTCCCAGGTACCTCACTCTGCACACTTACAGGTATCTTGATAGTTGTGTCATTGTACTAGATGAGAGCTGATAACTGTGGAAGCATTTGGACAGGGCCTCCAGCAAACTTAGTTAGGAATTTGGATGCCTTAGCAACATCGTCTACCCTGAAAAATGATTCATAAACCACAGTTATACTGGCCCCAGTGTCTTTGATGGCAGGGGTCTCCTGACCATTCACAAGAACACTGTCTTTGTAATACTCTTTAGTATTGTCTGGAATGGAATTGTAGACATCTAAGTTCTGTTGTTCTCAATGACCCTGGGATACTAAAGAAACGCTGGCTGAGACTTTCATAGGCTCCTCAGCCAGTAAGTGAAAGTTTCCACTTGCCATTGGTACTTCATCCTTTGGGGAGAAGGCTAAGGAGACAGTGTTGATCCTTGAAGGTTTACCCTTTCATCTGGGATCCCCTTTCACATGGTCAGTTGACCCACAAGCATAACATTTACCAAATGTCTTTATGAATGGGGGTTTGTTCTGACCTCCTTCTGGTTTGGCACCAAGACGTACACTAGCCTGATTTGGTTTCCCTTGTGGCTTACCCTTGTTATGTTTGGTGCCCTCATTTGGAGTGCTGTTAGGGAGAATTCTCCAAATGTGATAATTTCCCTTACCTTTTGAGACCCCCAGCAACTTTGCTGGATTTCTAGGATTTGATTTTTTACCTGGGAAGAGTGTGAGCCTTTTTGTCCCACTCTTCCATGCATTTTGTGTGCGTTTTACATGTGTGTTCTTTGGTAATGGAGTTTTTAAAACAACCTCCATGGCATCATCTTTTTCTGTGTGTCACACTGCACCTTCAGTGCAGTGGCACAGGGGTGTCTTTCAGACTCCTCACAGTTTACATACCTTTCCTGGGACTGCCTAGTGTCTCCCAGGGAATGTAAACTTAAATTGACTTTACCAGTCTCTTTAAATGTACTGACCCAGCACACCCTATCTTACTATAGAGTGCTGGACGGGTTGCTTAGCTTCCCCTTAGTCAAAACACTCATGTAACAGTAAAATGTTACCTTTTACTATTTTAAATGGCTGGTAGCAGTGGTTTAGATAAACTACTGTGATTTTTTGCAACCACTAACAATGGTAGCTCAAAATCATGGGTAGCCATGTTTTTCAACATGGCGCCCCAGACCTATCTGTAAAAACATACTCTGGTCAACATTTTTCGCCATTTCTTTTAGGAAAATTCCTTCTTGTGTTTTTTCTCTGTACACCAAACCATGTTTGGTCCCTTTGTTCGAGCCCTTTTGTGGGCTTCTGTGCTGAAGCCCTTCTCTGGTGCCAGGGTGTCTGGGGTGGACTGGATGTGAGGGCGGTGCCCGAAACTCCCGGTGCTTAGTCTCCCAGGAGACTTGATTCACTGTGGTGTTATTGGCCGGCTGGCTGTCCGGCAATGACAGCCTCCCTGCTGTGTGAGTGACAGCCAGGCTGAATGAATGGGAGGAAAACTGTTTAAAAACAGGTCTCTGGGACTTGGAAAGCAGAGTCGACCACTGGAACAAAAGAACCGAAGAGTAGAGGAAGGAAGAGGACTGCTGCAACTCCTGAATGACCAGTGAAGCCCTGCTGCAGGTCCAAATTGCCTGAAACTCCGACTACAGAGAAGCCCTTCAAGGATAACTTCTTCCCTTGAGTTTGGTGGGAAAAAACAGCTCACAAGCCACCTGGACACCGCCCTATTCTGGTCGAATTTTCTTCAGAGTGCTGTTGAAAAATGGATAGCCAGAGGGAAGGAAACCAGGGGGACTTTAAGGCACTCACACCTTAATCTGACGTCTTGCTACAGCTTTTTGCCTCTTCCCTGGGCAGGAACCTCCCGACGTCCTCCTTCTTGTCCCCACGACTGAAACTCAGGAACAGCGAGATATGTTCGAACTGTCAGGAACAACTGCCTCAGCTACAGCTTTCTTCATTTAAAAGGTACTGTGCAAACGCGGTCCGGAAATCTTTTCGGCCATCGAGAAAGTTCGTGAAACCTTCCTTAACTACAAAGGCTTGTGCTTCCCTTAACATTCGTCTAACTTTTCGCCTTGCCAAATTCTTTAGAAATCTGTGGCAATGACTTAACCGTTACATACCAGAACTGTGCTATTCTATTCAATAGAGTGTGAACCATTGACTTTGGCCCAGGCCTATTGAGAAGAATTGCTGATGCCTATGGAGTTGTTTAAAAACTCCATAACCAAAGAAGACAAAAGTAAAACACACATCAAAATACATGAAAGAGTGGGAAAAAAAAAGATCCTAGAAATCCAGCAAAGTTGCTGGGGGTCTGAAAAGGTAAGGAAAATTAGCACATTTTGAGTGATAGTGCTAAATAACTCATGCCTTCTTTCACCAATGTGCTGCCAATATCTATCAGTGCTTTATCTAGGGTAAGACCTTGTGATTTATGAATGGTGACTGCGTATGCTAGAGATAGAGAAAATTGTTCTCTGCGTACATACATGTCTTTGAAAAGAAGGAAGTATGTGTGGTTTTAACATATTATATATGTTTTATGTATTATGATCATTTTTATGATTGTTTTTATGAAATGTATTAGATTTCAATAAAGTGTTTGTGATAATTGACTCCACTTTTGATGGGGTAAGAGTGTTTAGTGACACCGTTCGAAATGCTGGACTCTGTTTCTTCTCATCTGGTTTAATATTATTTTTGTATGTGAAGTTTTGGGCTATGTGGTATAGACACATGGTTTCCAAAGCGGTACTCCTGTTTGGGTAGTATGTGTCCAGCAAGTTGTTTTTCAAAATGTTTTGTCTGTTAGAATAATTTTTGGCTATTGTTTCTATGTCTTCATATGATTTGCAAACTTTTTTTCTGGATTTAGCAGGACCAAGGTTTAGCCATACTATGTTTTCAGATTTTCCATACAAGGCAGTACTAAATAAACGGTCTGCGGCTTTATAGAAGCCACATTCTCTATGGGAGAGCATTTTTATGCCCAAGCTGTACAATCTCTGTGACAGTGTTTTGTCAGATGATATGTCGCACCAGAGGTCTTTGAACTATGTTTTTTCTACTTTGGTTAAATAGGCTGTGACATATTGTGCAACTGCAGTGGAATTGTCTGCAATGTATTGTACATCTATATTTGCATTCCATAAGAGGGCAATAATTGCATTGTAATCATTGATGTACTTTGATCCTTCTGTTCTTTTTATGCAGTATGTGTTCTTAGGTGATTTACATTTAATTTGACACTATGTCTAACTGAAGACATGAAGTTGTTCACTTGTCCTGTTGTTGAAACTGGTCCAGGGAAACAAAAGTGGCATTTGGTGTAGTATTTCCCTTTGTTTTTATATTTTCGCCGACAATACTTCCCACACTTGTGTCTTTGAAATTGTAAAATTTGTGTATGTAGGTCACTATGTGTAATTTCTGAAGGGATTTCACAAGTGACATATTTCTGAATGAACTGAAAAACAGTGGCATCACTGTCCTGACCAAAATTAGGAGCATCTTTAATCCACAAAAGAATGTGGATGTGTGGAGCTCCTCTGGCTTGGTATTCTTTTCTCCAAAAGAAGTGTTGGACTTCTCTGAGGGGAGGAACTGTTTTATTACAAATGAAGTGTAGCATGGCAATAAAGTGATGAGTGAAATATCTTGATACATTTACAGGATCAAGAGAGCAGAGTTCTCGTGGTGTTTTTATATCTATATTTGTTTTGTTTTTGTTTGCTATGTGTAGGAAATCATGCAAATCTTCCCATGCATACTCTGCACAACTTAATGTCACAAACCATGTGGGTGGGCCAAGGTTTCTTATCATACAGCGTGTCATCGGAACCAGTATTCTTTTGCACCAGGCATGTTTGCTAAAAGATTTGTAATACTTGACTGTAAAACTTCAGCTTTTTCTTGCACTTTTTGTAATAATCGCATAGCAGACATATTTTGAAAATTGGTATCTGATTTCAATGTGTGTGCAACTCTGTAGCATAGAGTTGCTAGTTCACTTTCAAAGACAAGGTGGAATATGTATTCCACATTTTGTCTGAATCTGGGGTCTTCATAATACATTCATAAAGAGCAGTATTCTGATGATGTTATTTGTGTGGGTCTTTCATTATACCTTCCTCCTTTTCCAGTAGGAAAGAGTAGAGGAAAGGTTTGTGCTTCTACACTTTTTTCCCATATGATGATTGGAGATCCTTTGGCTTGCAGCATTTGATAAGTTTCCAGAGCATCATCTATGGTGTCTTTAGAGTGCAATGGGTGAATTGTAAAATGGTCTAAAATATTGGATTCTGTCCTAGGATCTAGACTTATTTAAAGCTTATTTAAAGCGAAATTGTCAATATTATCAAAGGCTTCTCTGCCAGATCAGACCATTTCTTAACATCAAGAACAGTACCACGATAGGGAGAGCTACCATCCCGTCTCGCTTGGACTATGGTAACGCGTTAATGCTTGGCGCTAGCAATAATTGCCTGAAGCAATGCCAGATTATTCAGAATAATGCTGTCAGGTCCATCACTAACAAATCTAAGCGAGAACACATCACCAAGGACAGAAATGATCTCCATTGGTTGGCAGTGAAGGAACGGATCCTGTTTAAATCACTAACCCTAACCCACCGATGTCTCAACGGCACGGCACCAGCATACCTTAAGAAAAAGTTCAGGTGGTATGAGCCAAGTCGTAGCTTGAGATCCGCCAAGCAAGGACTGATCAATCCTAGCCTTCCAACTGTTCTAGGTCGAGCTTTTCCGAGTTTGGCAACTTCCCACTGGAACAAACTGCCTTGCAGCCTTAGACTGGAAAGCAACACCCAACTCTTTAGGAGGCATCTGAAGACCTTTCTCTTCAAATAACTAGGCAATTTCTACACCGAATCATGTTGCCATCTTTCTGCCCCCCTCTCTTTACTTTCTTTTGTTTCGTCCTGTTAATCTTCGTCCTCGTGTCTTTTTCGCGCCCTGATGCTTGCGAGCTACGGCGCATTACAAATAAATAAATACATTTTAAAAAAATAGAAGTTGAAATTGGCCAGTTCCTGAGGAGTCTTGAATTATTTTGGAGGTTTCCCTCAGATTTTCTTCAATGTCTTTTTCTTTGTATTATTCATTGTTGTCTTTTAGATATTGCAGGTCTTCTCTAACTTTATGTAAGACAACTAGTTGCTGCCACATTGTTCTTACTTTTTAATGTACAACATTTACTAGGATAATCAAAGATTAATCTATTGGACGTTGCACTCCCAGAGTGTGTACATTGTCTTTGCGATCTAATGGCAAATTAACTACTTTGCATGAATGCCTTTCAGTAATTCAGAGGGAGGTTATTTTGTTGTTCTTGGTTGAAGGTGTATTATTGATTGAAATGGGTGCACTGTTTGAATTATAATGCTCTCATACAAGTAAAGTTGTTGCAGTGGTTTTGGTAGTGGGAATATTTCTAACTTATTAGTGATAGCACGTGAAAGTATTTGGTTGGTGTCAAGTTTTACAGTGCAGTGTCTGCAAAGACTTGAGGGGTTAGTAATTTTGTATTTGTTTTCTGCTATAAGATAGAGAGCTATTTAGAACCACTTGGAATCTTCATTGTCTTCTATTTTTTACATTATGTCTACAGTTTTTGTGTTCTTTTTATAAAAAGTCCTGCGGCAACACACACTCACATGGTTTGGTACTTCAGTAGATGTGTTTTTAAACTTTAGTATTTCTTTTTTGTACGTGTGTAGTAGAAGGTTGCCATCTGTAAAGTTGTTGCCACTCTGTTCTAAAGATATTGAATTTTGTAAGAGGGTTTCACTTCCAAATAATTTTCTCTGGATGTGCTCTATTTCTTCGAGTAGTTCTTTGGCTGTACAATGTAGAAGAATGTTATTTAAATTGGCCAGTGCTAAAGCAGGACTTTTGACATTGTACAGGTTATGAACGAGATGTCTTACAGTTGAATGGTGTGTTCCTGTCATTTTGATATGGTGGAAGGTGCTTTTGCAAATAGGTCCATAAATTCCGGATAATGCATAATCCTCATAGTCCTGTGTATTTTCGCACTGGATAGGAGTCCATAGCTTGTAATAGTTTTATTTCCAATTTGTCTTTGCCTTTCACATACTGATTGAGGAACTGGTGTAAATATGTGAAAGATGGTTTGCCTATGTTACACATTCATGTGCATGGCCATTTGTAGACTGGACATATTGGTTCAGTGGAATGGAGAGTTGATGCTAAGATTGCTGGAGATGTTTGTGTGAGCAGCATTTCTTGTTCCATGATGGTATTATTAACCTTTTCATACCCTCATCCACTGCTGTGTATGGCAATTGGGTTTGTTTGCTTTTGTTTGTATGTTTCTTCATTGAAATATGGTTCTGTGCTGGTTGACTCCATTCACCTGCACAGATGTTTGCAAAGCTATCTTTGTTTATATTCTGTTTGTTGAGAAGTCCTTGTTGCAGTTTAGTACTTAGTTTTGTTAGTGGTTTCATTCTGTTTAAAAATAATATAAATAATTTTCTTTTGAGAAGGGTTGCACTGTCTATGAGAGCTTCCAGGATTCGTTTTCTGAAGTAGGTTTTATGGGTTGAGCATGATTTATCTCCTGTTTTTATAAGGTTCTAAAGGAGTCTGTGACGGAACATTTTTTGTAAAATATTTTTTTTGGTATGCTTACTTGTGGCTTCATCAATATGTATAGGTGCTGTGTTAGCAGTAGTGGAAGCTGTAGTCTTTTTAATAACGTTCTGTTTAGTTTTACATTTTGAAAGAGGAGTCAAAGTTTCTTTACTGCAAGCTGCTTTAGTTTCGCTTACCGACTGTATTAGCCATTTTGTTTGAATATTTTGTATAAATTCTGCTAGAGGCTGATGCCTATTTAGTACACTTTTATTTTGATTTGCTCTATTTTTGTGTTGCTTTCTACGTAGTTGCTTTTTAGTAGGCATTCTTTGGTGTCAGTTGGAGAAAAAAAGAAAGTGTGGGTTGGGACATTGTGCTATGTATGTGTGCATTGTGCATGACTGATTATGCTGGTAGGCATGTATGTAGAGGTGTGTGATTGTGGAATGGGCTGTTACTTCAGGTTGGGAATGCTATTCTCGTATTTGTGTGTTACTATACCTGTATTCAGATAACAATACACAATATGCACCTGCTGAGGTGCAATCAGTGATTCTGAATCTAATGCTGTAGGGTTGATACAATTGTTTGTTCTACGATACTAGAATATAACAGTGTTTGAGTAACAGTTAGAACATTATGACAGTATTGCACTTACTTTGTTGGATGCAAAGAGTGGGTTTATTCTGGGTTCTGTCTTGTACTTTAGACATTACTGGTTTTCAGGAGTGTGGTCTTCACTGCAATTGTGAAAGAAGGAAGTTAGTACATATGTGTGTTAATGTCACAGTAAATTCACTTGAAGAAAACATTAGTTACATTTGCAAAAGAAATTATTTCTAGGAAGAGGTAATGTATGTGTTAAATTGCATAGCTTTGTATATGAATGGGGATTTTGGAGCATAGGTGTGCCCTATGAGGTGCGCTTTTGAAAATATGTGTTGCTGTTGCACTGTTAAGTATGGAATTGATTAGTGGAAGTTGTAGTAGGGCAAGAAAAAAAGCGTTGAAAAATGTAAAGATTGAAAAGGAGAATATTTTTGTGTGTGTAATTCCATACATTTTTTTGTGCGTATATGTTTCCTACATGAGTGCTAGAAACCTTTCAGTTCTTTGACTTTGTTATCCACATTCCTATTATCACTGTTCTGAATGTACACTTGTATTTGTTTGGTTTTGCAAGTATGACAAATGTCAGGCATTCTGTTTAAATAAATGCATTTTATGTACTTGCAATGCTTTTGTAAAATACGAGCTGGTATCCTGTTTTGTGTGCATTCTAGAAATGTGTAATACTGTGTTAAGTGGTAAATGGTTGTGAAAATGTTGGACAATGCAATGAGTAATATGGGTAAATTAAAATTTGGAAAGCAGACAGATTTATATTTGAACTTGATTATAGGAGATAGGAGAAATTAGAGTATGCTTTTTTTACAGATTATGCAGGGTCAATGGCATCCTGTTCATATGTATTTATAAAAAAGGGTATTTATATAAAATAGTTGCAAATTTACTGTTAAGAAAATATTCATACATGTAGTTTGTACTGATGTATGTAGATGTAGATGAATCAGGAAGGAGAAATCTTGAAGAGTTGTACAGTAGTTTTAGCTGTAGGTTCTTTGCAATCACATGACACTTGTACTCAGAGTGATGAACAGTTCATCTAAAGTGCTGAATTGTGATGAGAGAGTAAGATGTAGAGTTCTTGGATGTGATTGGTGAATTTTTGTGTGACTGCTTATTTGTATCCAATGAGAGAGTGGTGCAGAGAGTGATGTGGAAAGTGAAAAAGGGCAGTCCCTGTGTTGCGGGGTCCATGGACACCGTGGATGTTTCGCAGACAGGGCGTGCAACATCCGGGGGTTCTCAGCATATCTAGCATAGAAAGGGGACAGTGGGGATTAGCCAATCAGATGTTGAAGTTGTTCTTTACAGGAAGAGAGGCTGTGTGTGTAATGAAGATGGCAGAGGTGAAGAAAGTGAGGGTTTTGTTAGTTGGAGATCTGTTTGTAAATGTTTTAGAGAGGTATGATATGTCTAAACATATGGCTGCCAGTTTTGGTTTTGAAGGAGTGGAGGCTTTGTGGTCAACTGTGCCTGGTTCCAATATGCAGGCAGTGGTTGGAGTTTTGAAGAGTTTCTCTATGTGGAACAGTCGGGATGTAGTGGTACTACATTGGGGTGCTGTCTATTTGGGATACATCAGTGCTTATACTTTGTTGAGTGCTCTTGAAAACCTGGTTCAGGCAGTGATGGTGGTTCTTCCGAATGCAAGGTGATTTTTTCTGAAATGGTGCCTATGGTAGTACGGGACAATTGTAATTTTTTTGTCCCCAGCAAAATGGTGCAAGCTATTTGGTTACCAAAGGGATGTCTGTTTTCTTGTTTAGAGCTGAGATGTTGTTTTGTAATAATGACAATATTGATTTTCTTAATGGTGACTATTTCAAAGCAGATGGCATTTCTTTATCCATATTGGGAAATGCTATGTTATTTCAAAATATAAGGAATGCTTTACAGAGAATAATGTGAAGACATCAGGAAGAAAAAAATGAAAAAAACAATATAACAAAATGAAAGGTGTTTTTTTAAAAGCACTATCAAAAAAACAAAAAAGGCTCTTTTCAGAGCCACCATCAAAGGGGAAGTGGAGTACACTATTTAAATTTTCATTCCCCACTCTCAGATTTCACGATTTGTCCGCCGACACCGCAGCTGTCCGCGTATCACACGTATTAAATACAGGGATTTTGAGGCTGAGAGGCATGCAAATAAGACTGTGCAGGGCAAGGGATTGGTCAATAAGGTTTACTGGTTGTGATGTGTAAGGAGAGACTTTGGCAGAAAGCTTGTTTCCTGAGAGGAGAGCAGATAGCTATGGCTGTGTCTTTCAGAAGGCAGATTGTCTGGATTTTGGGTGACTCGTGGATAAATTGGTTGGAGGTGCATGCAGATTGCTATGGAGTAGCTGCACATCTTGGATTCCCTCACGTAATTGTGCACTGCCATTGAGTGCATGGAATGAAGTGGTTAGATTTGACACACTGTCATCCATACATTATTATTATTCATTGTGGAGGGAACCGTTTAGGACATGTCTCTGGAATCTCCTTGCAATTTGCAATGAAAGAAGGACTTCAGAAAGTCATGGACATGTTTCCAAACTCCCGAGTAATTTTTTCTCGTATTGCGCAGAGACAAATGTGGCTCCGTTCTTCTTCATTTGGTCCACAAATGGAGAAAGCGAGGTGCAATGTCAACAAGGCTGTTTGTGCTTTTTTGAGAGATGTTGGTATGTTCTCTTTCACAATCAAAAGATTATGTTTCGTAGCACACACATTTTTCTCAGAGATGGAGTCCTTCTTACTCATGCTGGAAATCAGATTTTTCTGAGAAATATACAAAATGCATTGCAACCCTTTTTGGAAGTATAGCAATCGTTTTTGTGGTAGGTGTTGACCACTTGAACTTTTTGAAATACAAAAATACACCACAAAAGGCTCTTTTCAGAGCCACCACTTCCACTCAGAGAAGAGTGCAATGGTTTTGATAGCGCAGTACCCCAAAAATATTAATGTCTGCATACTTCTAAAAATGCACAGAGCCCTGCAGCATTTCATTGGCCCTTCTATTTTTAAACTGTGAAAGGTGGCTCTGAAAAGAGCCTTTTTTTGTTTGTTGATATTTTGTATTTTTTGTGTTTTTTTAACAAGACACACAAGGAAAGGAAGGGAAGGGAGGGTAAGGAAGGGACACCAACCACAGGGATAAGAAAGGGCAGCTGGAAAGAGGAAGATGGTGGGTGGGCCTCACTTAGTTAGGTGACAGAATTTCTCATTCTCCCAGACCATAGCCTCGAAAGCACTTAGAAGTGTCTCCCCCCTGCAGAGTACTGCGCTGCAGTACTTATAAAATACAGTGACCCTCGAAAGGTAAGTGTCTACTGCATTGCGTATGGCCTGCAAGGCTGGTTCAGGGATGCGCTGCCACACAGGAGTGTCTCTTGTGGTGACAGAAGCAGAAACGGAGGATGTTGTAGAGGAACTACTTTGATCGAAGCAGACGACCCTACGAATTGCAGCCCTGTGGAATGACCTTAGGTTTCACTGCATGGAAGTGGTCCCGTAACTGTACAAACCAGATTTGCCACGACTGAGCACAGTGTTGCACTCAGTGCAGTGCACCTTGTGTGCACGTGCCTTGGGTACTCCTCCAATGGTGGCAAAGAGCCTCCACACCCAAGACTCACAGTGGCTGGCAGTAGTAGGGACTTCCACTACCTTATTCTCATCATCCTCTTCATCACTCTCTACATCTCCACGCCTGTTCCCCTCTCCAGACCCTTGGGAAGGTGATGGTGGTGGAGGGGGAGGGGTGGTGCTGAGACAGAAGTAGCAGCAGCCACAGATGCCATCTGGACAGCGGTCAGGAATGAGGATTAGCCAAAATAATTCCTGGTATTTTGCAAAAGGAATTAAGGCAGGAGCAAAAGCAGGTCCAGCAAGGATCAATCTGCAGTAGTGCTCTGTCTTAGACAGAAAGGCAGAATGAGGAGTAGCTTTGTGGAGTGGCCTTGTATAGGGGTGCTGAGGAGGACACTGTGAACAGCTGCTCTGTCCGCGGACACTTCGAACTCCAAAAAGGGATCAAAAAGTTCCAAAAAGTATCCAGATCGGTAGGGGCATAGTCTGGGACCTCTACAAGGGAGAATGTTCATTGGAAAACATCCTGAATTGTTCATAAAAGTGCTTTTTTGGTGTCCAGGAGTGCAGACTCTGTCCACGGTCGAGGGCTTAAGCTTAGCGTGGGTGCAGTCACATGATGATGTCGCGGACATATTTGCGAATGGGACGACTGTCCGTAGTGCACCTATTGCGCGGGATTGGTTGTACGCATGAGCAAGGGTGTTCTACTGACAGGGTTTGTGTCCCCGAACTAATTAAAAGTGTGACACACGTGTGGTGGACAGTTACAGACAGGCACGATGTTCATAGGACCCCAAGGGTGAGATGCATATGTGCACAAGAGTCCGCCGGACAGGGTTGGGCTCCCCTAACTAATTAAAGGTGTCTCACAACTTTGCAGACATGTGGACGGGTTATGTGTTCTACAGACACCTCCATTTTGATTGCGGACAATACTACAAGGAGAGTGTCCTTAGGACACACCCATTTTGGTTAATTGCAGACATCCTGGACAGTCGTGCTGTCCGTGGACTCCCAAACTGACTTTTAAAAAAAAACACAGACACATATAGGAACAGTATTCATAATCCTTTATTCATGTACAAAAATATAGAAATTATGAAAGAGAGGGGGAAACAGAAATGGAGACATATACAGGGGAATTAGGGTTTTCTACATGTAGGATGGTAGGGGAGGAAGGGATTGAGGTCTCATCATGTTTTTGGTGATGGGGAATTTTTTGGGGATAGTTGACTGGGACACGAAGAAGGGGTACAGGTGCACGTTTTTCCATGATGTGGTTTTCTACAAAGTTCTTCAAAATAATGAAATTGGACATTAATTGATCCATTGTTTGTTCTAAATGCTGTAGATGATTTTCGACAGTGTCTGTTTGTTGTTCCATTAGTACATGATGTACTGTTTGAGTATTATTTTATTTTCTGTATGTACTGTTAAAGAAAAGAAAATGTGTTAGGTAACGTGAAATAATGTGTATTACTTGGCTTACTTTGAAAACTGTAGTGTCTACCATTACTATCACTGTTTTCACTCATTTCATCCACAGAAACATTTTCTTCAAGCCACTCCAGAGTGCTAGCCATTTCTGTGTTATAAAAAGATGAATTATTGTTTAGTGTATCGTACTAAAGAATGTTTATAACTATAGGAATTAATGTAGTGTACTTACCAGTTTGTTTTTCAGTTTTGCTGTTACTGCTTTGTAGGTGTGCTGTTGATATTTGCTGTGCAGATTCTGTATAAAGCATCAGTGAGGTAATACTGCTGGAGGCATATGTTATTTTTCTTTGGTATGTTCCATTATGTTTCACATGATATGCAATCGGACTGTTGGTGTCTTACATATGCAGTTTGCACTTCTTATTTATTTTTTTCACGTAATGTATTTATATGCTGCTCTTTGAACATGTTCAGTGTGTTTGTTGTATGATACAACAATGTGAGATACCTCCTGAGCTTTTGGATAGTGTTGATGTTGACCGAGTCCATCTGTGGACATTCGCATGGTCCGCGGACATTGCAGCCACTAGCATGGGACAGTATGTTGTATGGTATTTCTATATAAACTAAGGGTATCCTAGTAAAAACCTATCAAATTCATGATATCTATATCTATATTCAGTGAAAGAAATGTGTTTAAAGGATGTTATGGTAAGTTGTGCTACTAAAAACCTATGAAATTCAGTGAAAAAACATTGTTAATGGGACATTATTGTTAAGTTGCGCTGCTAAAAACCTATGAAATTCAGTGAAAAAACTTTGTTAAACGAGGCTATTGTTAAGTTGCGCTACTAAAAACCTATGAAATTCAGTGAAAAAACATTGTTAAAGGGACGTTATGGTAAGTTGTGCTACTAAAAACCTATGAAATTGAATGAAAACACTTTGTTAAAGGGACGTCATGGTTAAGTTGCGCTAATAAAGACCTATCAAATTCAGTGAAACGAATGTGTTAAAGGGATGTTATGCTTACAAGTAAAACTGAAAAACCCCTGAAATTCGCCAGTTATTGTAAGCTAAGCAACCATAACTCGTGCCACCACCCTGCACTGCTAAGAATAACATGCATGACATTAAAGGTGACATCACAAATATAATTGATGACATCACTGATGACATCACTGATGACATCACATGTGCATTTACTTTTCATAGGAAGGCCCTACAAGGGGTTGTGAATGTGATGTTGGCAAAAAAGTGTCAGGGGTGATCGGGAGATGTGTGATGGACTACATACTCCATTACGCAATGCAGTGCTCCAAAGTACATTCCATTGCAGTGTTATTTCTAATACAGAAACCTACTCATACAGAAATGTAGGCATTGGCAGCAGCATACACCATAGAGGTGTAATATTTGTAATTTTGCAATGTTGTATAGTAAAACGGTGAATGCTTCTGTATCAGACTTTTCCGGACTGTGAAACAAATACTAAGTAGGTAATAATGCATCACTTACTACATACTTGTTCTACTACACACAAAACATTAAGAGACCACAATGCATACAAATATGGGGCTTATACAGGGAGAGTAAAGTAAACAAACAAGAGGCAGTATCATTAGCAACTGTGTATAACCAAAATGATTATCTTCACGCATAGAAATGATTGCTGTGTTTCAGGCCTGCTTCTTCCCCTATGTATGTGCATCATAAGATGCAATTGAACTGTAAGGGAAGTACTCTAAGAACACGTGAGAATGGCAACGTCTGCAAATGTAATACCTTTTTAATTTTAAGTTTCTGACTGTCAGTGAATAAACCCACCTGGCCTAGATATGTCAGTGAACAAAAAAGAAGGGGATAGACATGTGATGTCATCAGTAATGTCATCAATTATATTTGTGAAGTCAATCATGGTGTTATTCTTAGCAGTGCACGGTGGTGGCACGAGTTATGGTTGCTTAGTTTACCATAACTGGTGAATTTCAGGTGTTTTTTGGTTTTACTTGTAACCATAACGTCCCTTTAACAACGTTTTTTCACTGGGTCTCATTACAAATGTGGCGGTAAGGCAACAATGTTGCCGGTAGTGCTACCGGCGCTGTTGTTACCATACTGCCACAATACAAGTTCTGCTCGCTGGTGCTTCTCTGCACGCCTGGTCAGACCAGGCGTGCAGAGCGGCACCCGCAAGCAGAACTAGTGATTGTACCGGCACCGTTATGAACGGTGCCGGTGCAACCATGCTCCCCACCCCCATTCTGCCTTATGGGGCATAATGAGGATTGGGAGCCAGCCCACACCGGCACCCGTGAATGGGCCATTACTGGCCCCTTTAACTTGTAATGGGCCAGTTATGGCCCATTCGTGGATGCCGGTGCAGGTAGCGAGTTTGGCGGTAGCCGCGCCCTTAATAAGGAGACGGCTACCGCCAATCTCATAATGAAGCCCACTGTAGTTGATAGGTTTTTAGTATACTAAAAAAAAACTTTGTTAAGGGGACGTTATGGTTAAGTTGCCCAACCAAAAACCTGTGCTCTTCACTAAAAAACCTATTCAAACGTGCCATTATGGTTCAATGTAAAACTGAAAAACCCCTGAAATTTGCCAGTTATGGTAGGCTAAGCAACCATAACTGGCCACGCCATTGTGCACTGCTAACACTAACACCCAGGACATCAAAGATGACATCACAAATGTCATTGATGACATCACTGATGTTTGATATTGTTCAGGTAGGTCTTATTGCTGTTCTTTAGTTTTGTTGCTATCCTGCATGCCTTTCTTTGTTTAAAATGTCTCTTTTTTCTCCCTTAGGTATGCAGAGCTTCAGCGCGGTGAACTGGCTTGGTTGAGCCCCGCTGGTAAATGATGGCGAATTAAGAGCGCTATGATGCGGTAAGTAAGCTCTATGCGCAGCGCTGCAAAGTCTTGCCTTTGCTAACCTGTGTTTTCCTTCCTTGTAGGTCGCGGTGTTCTTCAGCGTGAGTGGAATCTCCGGAGTGGTGCCAGCCGAGAGGCAACCAGCCAGGGAAGCCTTTTCAGCAGTTCGTAATTTGTAAATGTCTCTACTGCTTTCTTTAATGTTACCTTTATCTTCCCCTTTCAGGTTGTTCTGTCCGGGAGCCTTGCAGATCCGAGGAAGTTGTTCTCAGTAGCTGCGAGTGTTTAAAGATGAAGACTGCAGGTAAGATGCTGCTGCTAATGATGTTCCTTTTGTCTCCTTGCAGGTAGTGCTTCTCTGAGGTTCGAGGGAATAGCTGGACATGGTGAGCGTCACGTTGGAAGCTGCAAAGTAACACGAAGCGTGTTGTCTTGCTCGGGTGTGGTTTAAATAGCCTGAACAAAATAGTCCAGGTAACGTAGTCCCTAGGCTACCACAGCCAAAACACTAGACCGCATAGCTTGGTTCTTGCCTCCATGTTGGCTGACAATACAATAAAGTAGTTCCCAAGCACATTGTTCTTCATGGTGTATGAGCCTGGCGCCATAGGCGCCAGGACTGGCCCCATGAGGGCTTTTGAAGAGGATGCCTGGCTCTAGCGGCCCAAGTCCTGACTCTACCTGGCCAATGGGTTTGCCAGAGGGGGTTTTGGGTGAGGGTCGTAACAGCACTCCCCCCTAAGGCCCCTCCCATTGTGTTCCTTCTGTCTGGCCCAGGTTTGGTTGGAAAGTTCCGATGGAATTTCCTGATTAGACGTGGCGCGTGGATATTCTCACTGGGCTCCCAGGATCTATCTTGTGGTCCAAATCCTTTCCAATCGACGAGATAATATAGCTTGGTCCTAGAGTATTTAGAGTTTGACTTTGAATTCTGGTTCTCCGTCAACAAGTATGGGCTTAGGTGGTGTCCCAATCCGTGTGCCGGGTTTCATTGGTTTCAGGAGGGACACATGGAATACCGGGTGGATGTGTACATTAGGTGGTAAATCCAGTTTCACGGCTGCTGGGTTGATAATTGCCTTAATGGTATAGGGTCCTAAGAATCTGGGATGAAAGGTCCTGGTTCCCTTGATGGGTACGAATTTAGCGGCTCACCAAACTTTTTCTCCTACTTGATAATCAGGGGACTTTTTCCGGTGTTGGTCGGCGAATCTCTTTTATTTTTCTTTGCCATGAATAAGGTGTTGCTTTGCCCTTTTGAAAGCCTGAGTAATGGTTGTGTGTAGAGTCTTTACCACTGGCATTTCCAAGCTGGCTGGAAGGCCTAGTTCAGAGGTACGTGGATGTCTGCCATAAAGGGTATAGAAGGGCGTTTGCCCCGTGCTTGAATGCAAAGAATTGTTATATGCATATTCGGGTATCCATAGTAGGTCTTTCCAATTCCTTTGTTCATGGTGCAGCATGCACTGTAAATATTGCTCTAGTGTCTAATTGGTTCTCTCAGTTTGGCCGTCCGTTTGGGAATGGTGAGTGGTAGATAGCTGAACGTAGATCTGCGCCATTGCACAAAATTGTTTCCAGAAGTTTGAAACAAACTGGCTGCCTCGATCAGAGACCAGAACCGAAGGGAAGCCATGTAGCTTAACCACGCCCTCCAGGAACACTTTTGCTAAAGTGGCTGCGTGTGGGAGGCCTTTGAGACGAATAAAATGGGCCATCTTTGAGAATAAGTCCACAACTACAAGGATGGTGTTGAACCCTTGGCTTGGAGGTAGATCAGTGATGACGTCAAGGGAAAGAGTGTGCCATGGAACTGGAGGAATGTCCAATGGTTGTAGGAGACCAGATGGTTTCTTTTATTTATTTTATTTTGTGCGCAGACACCGCAGGACTGAATATACTGAATGATGTCCTTATGCAGGTAGGCCACCAAAAGTTCTCTTTCACCTTAGCTAGGGTTTTGACGATCCCAGGATGCCCTTTGATCAGTGAATCGTGATAGTTTGAAATAATAAGCTGTTGTAATTCCTTCTTGGGTACATATAGCCGATCCCTAAAAAAGCGTAGATGGTCCTTGATGGTATATTGTTCTCCTTGAGTTTTCCATGCGAGGTAGGCATCAGGATTCATTGTCCGTTGGATTTCTTTTCGTAGTTCTGCTTGTTTTAAAGCTGTCGTGATACCCAAGAGTTTGTCTTCAGGTATAATAGGTACTGTGTCTGGAGTTGTATATACTATTTCATCTCTGCCCATGCGAGGTAAGGCATCCGCCTTTCCGTTTCTGACTCCTGGTCGAAATGTGATTACATAATCATATTCGGCAAAGAAAAGGGCCCACCGTAATTGGCGCGAGGACTGGGCCTTGGCTGTTTTGAGATATTGCAGGTTTTGGTGGTCTGTGATGACTGTAATGGTGTGTCTGGCCCCCAGAAGGTAGTGCCTCCAGGCTTTAAAGGCAGATTTGATAGCCAGGCTTTCCTTGTCTGTGATGGCATAATTCATCTCTGGAGGTGAGAACTTTTTCGACCAGAAGGCCACAGGATGTAGCTGGCCAGTTTCCAGGTCTCTCTGTGAAAGGACAGCCTCCATTGCGAGACTGGACGCATCAGTTTCAACGACATAAGGGAGGTCTGGACGCGGATGTTGCAGGATTGGAGCGGAGGTAAACCTTCGTCTAAGTTCCTGAAAGGCTTCTTCTGCTTCTTCGGTCCAAGCAAACTTTTTATTGTTTTTCCGTAATAGTACTGTGATTGGGTGCACAACCAGAGAGTAGTCTGGGATGAACCGGCGGTAAAAGTTCGCAAAGCCCAGCATGCTTTGTACCCCTTTCAGAGACGTCTGTGAAGCAATTTCAGAATGGCATCTACCTTGTGCACATCCATTCTAATGCCTCCTGGAGTAAGGATAAAACCAAGAAATTCTACTTCGGTGACATGAAAAAAGCATTTTTCAAGCTTTGCAAACAAGTGATGTTGACGGAGCTTGGTGAGGACTGAACGAACGTGCCTGACATGATCTTTTTCCAAGGCTGAGTATACTAAGATGTCGTCTATGTACACTATAGCGCACACATCAATTAACTCCCTTAAGACGTCATTCATGAAATACTGGAATGCTGCAGGAGCGTTGCATAACCCGAAGGGCATGACTTGATATTCAAACAAGCCGTACTTAGTACGGAAGGCGGTTTTCATTCATCTCCTATTCTGAATAGGATAGGGTGGTACGCTCCTCGAAAGTCCAATTTGATATAAATCTGGGCATCTTTAACTTGGTCTAGCATCTCAGGGATAAGTGGCAAGGGGTAGCAGTTCTTCACAGTGATCTGGTTCAATGCGCGGTAGTCAATACAGGCTCTCAAGTCTCCTTCCTTTTTCGGTACGAAGAACAAAGGACTAGCTGCGGGGGACTTCGAAGGACGGATAAATCCGTTTGCAAGGTACTGGTCTAAATAGGATTTCAAATTAAGGTTTTCTGGTTCTGTGAGAGCGTAGATCCTGCCGCAAGGGATTTGTGCACCAGGAATAAGGTTGACCTGACAGTCATAGGGCCTGTGCGGCAGCATTGTATTGGCTTGGTCCTTTCGGAAAACATCCTGGAAATCATGGTATTCACTTGGCAAGGAATTAGTTGCTCCCAGGGTTGATACTGTCACTCCGGGAGTCATGGTAATACAGACATCGGGTTTCTCCTTTTGGTAATAGCAGACAGGGGAGCAGTCACCGAGGAAGGTTAATTTTCCTGCCCGCCAGTCTATCAAAGGGTTGTGAGCAACCAACCAAGGCATCCCTAGTATTAGCTTGAACTGAGGTGCCTTGATGAGATTGAATGAAATAGACTCCCGATGTCCATCCTGGCACAGCAAGGTTACCCTGGCTGTGCACTGGGTTGCTGGTCCGGAAGCGATTTCTGTCCCATCCACGGTGGTAACCTTGTCCATAGTTGGCTTAGAACACAAAGGATGCCCCATCTCTGCTGCCAGTTCTTGATCAATATAATTTCCAACTGCTCCGGTATCGATGTATGCTTCAACAGCATGCATTCTTGATGACTGTTGGTGGTTAATTAAGATCACTGGTATTGCAAAGTGCGAGGTCAGCAACTCTTTCTTCTCACTCGACATACTGACCTCTACGTTTGTCGAGCTTGGTAGTTTTCCGATTCCTTAGCTTCATCGTTCTCTGTGGCCCTGACTGTTCTTCTAAGGGGTTTTACTGGACAGTCCTTCAGGAAATGTCCTGGTTTCCCACAATACAAACAAAGCTGTTGTTGTCTTCTTTTGTCCCGCTCTTGTTTTGTTAATGGATGCCGTATCCCTCCAATCTGCATGGGTTCTACAGCATTTTCAGGTACACGGGGTGTGTTTTCCCTTGGTCGAACATACACAGTCGGAGGGTCCGTCTTAGACCGGTCAGCCTTTCGGTCCAGCAACCAGTGGTCTAGCTGCACGACCAGATTTATGAATTCGGCACAGTCTCTGGGTGGATCAACCACCGGGGCTAAGACGTCCTTTAATTCGCCTCGTAAGCCTCAATGGAATAACGTGGTTCTTTTGTTTCTGGCCACCTAGCTTCGGCAACCAGTCTGTTGATGGTAGCAATGTATGTTAACAAGTCCTGATTCCCCTGTCGGAGGGACAAGAGTTCATTGTCTACTGCTTGTTCCTGGGTATGGCAATCAAAAGGTTTTTCCATTTCTCTCTGGAACCCCCCAAAGTCATGTTAAAGAGGATCGTCATGGGTTACCAATGGCACCGACCAATCTGCTTCACTACCACTCAGGTATGATAAGACAAAAGCTACCCGAGCTTGGTCGTTTGGAAATGCTCCAGGCCTACAAAGAAAATGAAGGCGGCACTGATTGATGAATGCCACATACTTCCGTGGGTCGCCTGAGAACCTTTCTGGTGGTGCCAGGTGCACTGTTGCAGGTAACATGATCTGTACCGGAGTGGGCGGTATGGCGGGGTTTTGCATCGTTGGATTGCTTCCAGGTAGAGGCGTCTGTCCTGCCTGTGATTGCAAGTATTGCCTGCTAATCTCTTCAGTGCGTTCTTTTGTCACTATTGGGTCTCTACGGAGGGCATTAGTCTCGTGTCGGGCATAATGAACCTCAGCACGAAGCTCTCCTAGTAATTAGGCCAATTGGTCCATTTATGATGTCTCCATGGCACCCAGGTGGATTTGTTATGTTAGGCTTTGCGTTCTGTTAAGCTCAGCTGGTATCCACAGGGACGCCTACCAGCCGGGTTACTCGCTGGTATGCTTCTCAGCTTTGCCCTGATGAGGTCTGCGGGGAAGGTTCTGCCTGAAAATACAGGAGGACTGTGTTCAAGAATGAACGACTGGGGTAAGTATACTCCCTCCACCCCCGTATGATTTCAGTCCCTCTGGTGCCCTCTCCTCACCTTGTGGTAGAAGTAGGTGTGCTCTCCGTCCTGCCTTCTTTGCAGGGGCGCGTTGTCTTTCATGGGCAAGTGCGGTCCAGTTACTTCACTGACGCCGGCCCGTTTGATATTGTTCAGGTAGGTTGTATTGCCGTTTTTTAGTTTTGTTGCTATCCTGCATGCCTTTCTTTGTTTAAAATGTCTCTTTTTTTCTCCCTTAGGTATGCGTAGCTTCAGCACCTCAAACTGGCTTGGTTGAGCCCCGCTGGTAAATGATGGCGCATTAAGAGCGCTATTATGCAGTAAGTAAGCGCTATGTGCAGCGCTGCAAAGTCTTGCCTTTGCTAACCTGTGTTTTCCTTCCTTGTCGGTTGGGGTGTTCTTCAGCGCAAGTGGAATGTCCGGAGTGGTGCCAGCCGAGAGGCGACCAGCCAGGTAAGCCTTTTCAGCAGTTCGTAATTTATAAATGTCTCTACTGCTTTCTTTAATGTTACCTTTATCTTCCCCTTTCAGGTCGTTCTGTCCGGGAGCCTTGCAGATCCGAGGAAGTTGTTCTCAGTAGCTGCGAGTGTTTAAAGATGAAGACTGCAGGTAAGATGCTGCTGCTAATGATGTTCCTTTTGTCTCCTTGCAGGTAGTGCTTCTCCGAGGTTCGAGGGAATAGCTGGACATGGTGAGCGTCACGTTGGAAGCTGCAAAGTAACACGAAGCGTGTTGTCTTGCTCGGGTGTGGTTTAAATAGCCTGAACAAAATAGTCCAGGTAAAGTAGTCCCTAGGCTACTACACCCAAAACACTAGACCGCATAGCTTGGTTCTTAGGAACCAAGCTATGTGGATGCCTCCATGTTGGCTGACAATACAATAAAGTAGTTCCCAAGCACATTGTTTTTCATGGTGTATTCATGGTGTATGAGCCTGGCGCCATAGGCGCCAGGACTGGCCCCATGAGGACTTTTGAAGAGGATGCCAGGCTCTAGAGGCCTGAGTCCTGACTCCACCTGGCCAATGGGTTTGCCAGAGGGGGTTTTGGGTGAGGGTCGTGACAACAACATAGTATGGTTAAGTCTTGGTCCTGCTAAATCTAGAAAAAGAGTTCTGAAATCATATGAGGACATAGAAACATCTGCCAGAAATGATCCCAACAGCCAAGACATTTTAAAAAACAATTTACTGGACACATACTCACTGAACAGGAGTAGCACTTTGGAAAGCATGTGTCTATACCACATAGCTCAAAACTTTGAATACAAAAATAATGTAAAACCTGATGAAAGCAAAGGCAGATATACAGTCACAGATTGTGAAGGCAGCTTAGTGAAACCTACAAAATGAAGCTTGATTAACCATGTTAAATTTTCATTAAAAACTCCTCAACAGAAAGAACTGTATTACATGTCTCTACTACAACTTTTTAAACCATGGAAAAAAGATGAAGAGATACTAGATAACTATGACTGCGCTGAAGATGCTTTCAAAGCAAATGAAAGTACTATCACCGATGTGAACTTCATGCAGTATAAAGCAATGTTGCACAATGAACAGCAACACAAAGAAGAACTTCAGGCCCAACTAGATAAGGACTCTTCCGACAGTAGTGAACCTTCTGTAACAGGAAGTCAAGAACCATTAGGACCGCCACTAATAGCAAATGAGGCAGAATTAGCTATGGCCGAAGTGGAAAACACCATGTGTCATTATCAAGAAAATATAGAAGACTTAACTGTACAACAAACAAAACTTAACAAAGAGCAGCACACCATTTTTGAAGACATACCAAAACAGATTGCACATGGTGTAGAACACGAAAATAAAGAATGTACCTGCCAAAATTATAAACCAATACTACTGTTCGTCAGTGGTGAAGCTGGTTCAGGAATAACATTCTCAATCAAAATCATCAGCAAGTTCCTTGAGCAATTGACAAACAACAAACTATCAGCTGTTGTAATTGCCCCCACAGGTTTAGCTGCCTACAAGATAGGCGGTGTCACTTTTCACCGATTACTACTTCTGCCAGTAGAACACCAAAACAAATTTCTTCAGAAGCTGCAATGGAACTACGCAGAGCATTAAAACAAATGAAAATGCTACTAATAGATGAAGTGAGCATGGTCTCCAACCTAATGTTGGCTTTAATTCACCTCAGATTGCAAGAAGTATCTAAAACAAACTACGAACAACTCTTTGCAGGGAAACAAATTATCGTTTTCGGAGATCTTCTACAATTGACACCAGTGAAAGAGGAACCGTAGGACACAAACTCTGCCGTAAAACTGTTGGCAGCATATGAAATGTCAACCTTTGGCAACATTTCCAATACAGAGAATTAACAGAAAACATGCAGCAATCTGCAGATCTCACTTATCCCAACATCCTGAAAAATATTAGAGTTGGTGTACTATCTCAGGAAGCACAAGCAATATTGAAAAACTGGCACATTCATGCACTTTACAGCGATAATGCATGTGCTACGGATATTATGGAACAATTAGCGCACAAAAATGTCAATTTTATGGCCTTAATGCCAAATCTTGCAAGCTGTGTCAAATTCAATGAAACAATGTTAAATAAAGAAATGCAACCAATAATTGAAATTTGCGCCACAGACAAACTAGACGTACATGGTTTGACACTACCCATGTGTGAGCAAGCCACAACAAGACAGTTTAGAAAATTCAATATCCAACATAGCATGATTGGAAAAAATATTAAAATTATCCTTAAATTGTAGAGTAATGCTGAACGTAATCTTGATGTGAAGCAAGGGCTAGTTAATGGGGCACTGGGTACAGTTGTTGGCTTTCAATCATACAGGCTTGATAGCAATATTCAGTTTGTCAATATTCGCTTTGACAAACTTTCAGAAGTAAAAAGAATAGGGCGCTCAACTGCTCGATTCCATCTGTTCAAAGACATGTATGTACGTAGAGAACAATTTTCTCGAACTCTTGCACATGCAGTCACCATTCATAAATCCCAAGATTTTACCCTAGACAAAGCATTAATAGATATAGGAAACACAGTCTTTAAAGAAGGCATGAGCTACGTAGCAATATCATGCTTACGTACAATTGACGGTCTATTTCTAATCAACTTTGATGCAAATAAAGTGACCACTGATATTCCTTGCATCTTGGAATAAAATAGACTGCGGTCACTGTACACCCCCCCCATCTGAAACAATATCCTGTTCCAGAAAAATTAAAACGTTGTAAAAGAAAAGTAATTCAATCAAAAATGCAAATCCTTCAAAGAAAAGAAAAGAAAGAAAAGGGTCATCAATTACCACAAGCAAAGAGGAACCTATTAGGGAAAGTAAACCAGGTACTTCTTTAAAGAAGGAAGAGAAACTCTGGAAAAAGCACTCTGAAGCAGAACTAGCTGGTCCATTCACATTTTCAAATGAAAGTGGTGTAAATTGCTATGCAAATGTAGCAATGAATATTCTATTTCAATTGCCACCAATGGTGAACAATATTTACTTACACAGTACAGACCAATTGTGTTTGCAAATGTTAATCCTTCATAGAAACGCAACAAACAATCCTGACAACACGTACAGTGTTCATGGAATCAGACAAGAATTGGACAACTGTGCTGCAATTGTGAGATTGAAGATCCACTGAATTTCTAATGTACTTACTACAAGTACTGGAAAACAAAAGCATACCTATAAATGAAATCTTCCAGATTTCATACATGTGGAAACATACGTGCACTCTCTGTAGCAATGTCATACAGGAACAAATCCCAAATGAGCGATTTGTGTATGCATCCATACCTAATTGTGAATCCCTTCCATTTCAGCAACTGGTACAGAATGCAAACCATGCCTAGTGTCACTGGGAAAGAAAACCTTTACAGCAGTAGCTATAATCTACCATGCAGGAGCTATAACCAAGGGAGTTGCTAGGTCTGGAAAAGACCCGGGGCTAAGCTGATGTCAGAACTGGTGGGACTGGGGGCTAGCTAGTCTTTTGGCTGTAGCTCCTGAGATTCTATCCGGGGCTACAACCAAAAGATCAGGGGCTGTAGCCTCCTTAGCCCCCCCTAGCAACGCCCCTGGCTATAACCAATGCAGGTCACTACACTGCATACATTAAAAAGAAATGTGGATGGGTGGAATGTAATGTTAGCACCATTACTCTGAAGCAGAGATTGCCAGCTAATCTTACAAATGCGTATTTAATCTTCTTAAAGGCAACATTTAATGACTAATGTGCACTTCAACATTACCAAAAAATGAAGTGAAAGCCTACATACAGTTAGAATATGCCAACAGGTATCTAACTGCTGTTAAAAATATCAACAATGCTACAAGCATAACATAAATCAGAAAGAACAAGGAAACACTCAAAGAAAGGAAAGAAATAGTTTGTGCCGCAGCAAATGAAGGTTTTTTTTAATCCGACAAGGATTTTTTTCTCCCAGACCCAAGGATTTCAAAAACAAACACAGAAACTGAGCACAATGCACAGTACACTGGTTTGTAAACTAAGTATGAGGGTAAAAAAAAAGCTAAACTGTCTATTATACAATGTAAGAAGTCTTCATAAAATGCAAACACTAGCATGCTTTTTTCTTTTACCACAGACATTAAAAAAAGGCTAGGTGTGCCAAGTACTCCAGTCATGTAAAACATATGTGGATTCTGCACAAATTAAACAGTAAGTATAATTATAGGCATTTCATACATATGCAAATCAACACGGCTAATCTATAGCAGTAATATGGTACAGTATCTATAGGCTAGACCTGGCATCTTTGATGTATAACCCACCACCTACACCCTACAGGCAAGCAACCCACACTATAGGTCCTACCCACAAACATTGCTACATATCAAAACCATGGTGCTTCTAATTTCACTACTTTTAAGGTTAGCTTTGCGTGCGTGGTCTGCAGCCATAAAACCAAGACAGTACAACATGCACACAAACACACCACCACACCACGGCCATGTTCACTTGTACCCTCACTCCCTATCACTGCAGACTTGGGTGCATGACTTTTGGCCATGCATCTAAGTCTCTGGGTCCTAGGCAGAAACAGCAAAGCATATCGCAACCATTGTGCCTTCTAATTTCACTACCTATAAAGTTGGTTTTGGGAGATTCGGCCATGCTCCTGAAACGCTACGCCACCCCCACAACCACCTGACTGATGTTTCATAGTACGAGTGTACCTATGCCTGTTATATACTGCAGTAGTTGTGGTCACAAGCTACAGACTTGGATGTAAGGCCATAGATTTTTCAATGTATGGCTATGCAATGTATGAAATCCATAGTGGCTTACAACTGCAGTCCTTATAACTTTGTTTTTGGGTGCCTCACCTTTGGGCATGCACCAAACACTCGAAGTCCTCGCCACAACTACCACACCATATCACGGCCATTGTGGCTTGTAACAAAATTTCAGCCATGCAGCCACGACTGTACACACTCCCCACAACCATCTAATCGATAGTCAATACTACAGGTGTATCCATGGGTGTGACATGCTGCGGTAGTTGTAGTATGCTTCAGTGGTTCTAGCCAGAGGCTAGACTCCGACCTGTATATCCATACATATTACAATTTATGGGTGTGCAGAGGCTTATAACTCCAGTGCTTATAACTTTGTTTTAGGTGCATGGCCTGTGGCAATGCAGCCAAGACTGTACACACTCCCACAACCATCTAATCGATAATCAATACTACAGGTGTATCCATGGGTGTGACATGCTTTCGGCCTACGGCCATGCATCCAAGACTCTAGGCCCTGGCCACAACCAATGCAGCATGTCACACTCTTCGCAGCGTACTGATCAATAGCACACTCATAGGAACAAATAATATAATGACGACATGTACTAAATTGCAATGTCCGCTAACACCACGCGTGTCCTTAGAACAGTTTAAAGGTGCCTGTGCTGTAGGATTGTTTAGCGTGTTTTGGGAGCACAGAGCGCAGCACCACTGCACAGGATCAATGTATAGCATGTTTATTGAAGTGCCGCGCCACTGGATGGGTTTGATGCATCGATATAATGTGGTACAGCAAGACATCTGTTATTGAGCATTTTTTTTATGCTGCACCACTGCATGGGTTTAATGCAATTGCTTCAAGCTATGTGTTGCCAGTGCAACATATGGATATGTAAATGAAGACAGGCTACACAGGTTAAAAACAAACCATTTTCTCATTTAAAAGCGCATTTTATTTTTCATATTCAAAATGCACACAATTTTTTTTTCTTTTCATCTGAAATGCCTATGTTGCAAGAGACACATTTGAAGATTAATGAACTAATATAATTAACCATACTAACATGATTCTAACTTCTTAATAATATAATGTGTTCTACACTGCAAAATGAGGCAGGCTGAAACTCATTTCAGACTGTGTGCAGATTTTTTTTTTTTTTCTTCTGGTTTTTCTGTGCTGCTTTGTCCATAGTATTTGCAGGAAGCAAGGATTTGATTAGCAGGAAATCAGTTTTGTTACAGTTGCTTACTGTAAAAGATTTCTATTGTGTGCAGAGGGTGGATAGGACATGATAGAATTTTATTGGTCAGGATCATTTGGTAGGAGGTAACCAGAGTTTTCTTGGATAATCTCGGGGAAGAAGCTAGGGAGACGACATCTTGACACAGCTCGGAGAAGGACGGGGTTGATAGCTGGGGATGCCTGATTCTTAAAGCAGATTCAATACTGCTATAGAGACTGGGATTTCCAGTCAACAAGCCCCAGTTTGAGTGACAGAAAATGCTTGTCCTTGCTGGGTGAACCCCTCCAGAAGGCGACCAGCCAAAGAAGTTACATGCTGAATAAGCCTGGTAATTATCTCGCTGAAGTGTGGGAGCTGTGCGTATGTGTGCGAAAATATTCAGTCAGAGTAGGAGAGGAGATTCCTGTGTTTTAACCACATTTTAATGTTGCAAATTGAATTCTTGTTCCTCGCCACTCTCCTTTCATTGTGTTACAGATAATGTTGTTACTGTGAGCTTTCCATTTATTTCTGTAAAAAAAAGAGTAAGCCCGTGTTGAAATGCAAGTTTTATAATACAAAAAAAATTATCTGAAAGCAGGCAGGAAGTGTGTTTCATTTTATCTTGTCCTTTGTGCATCTATCATTATAACACTGGTAATATGGGAAGATCCTTGCACAGTGCAATTGTCATTTTTAAAAGTTGCTAAAAGATAAGACATGGCAGTAGCTGTGTGCATGAATCCATTCAGTATATGAGTGTGTGTGTGTTTTCTGAATGAACATAATAATAACAAGATGAAATAGCCGGCTGCCGGAGGTCTATGAGTCGGCAGGAAGAGAGGCCCTGGACATAGCTCACCAAACGTAAATAAGTTGGTGATAAATACCACATATAGCTTGCTGTCGTAGATAAGTCCGTGAGAACAGCCCATGGTGGCACTCCAATTGGAAATGTGGTGTTTCTGAAATGCAAGCCTGAGGACTCTCTAGCGATCACACGAACAAACTAAACAAAAATAAGGGGTTCTGGATATTGTGGTCACATATACGAAACAAAGGATTTATGCTCACCCATAAATACCACCAATAACGCATAACAACATAATGTATACCACTAAATGTATCAGTGTGCTGAAATAATGTATGTATACTATAGTACTATATACCAAATCTAATCTGAATGCAAGAGAGTGATTATTACTGAATTATTTTCATTTTGGCGGTAAGAAAATACCGCTAGCCCCAGATCTATACAAAATACCCTACAGTGCGCAGGACAGACTGAAATAATACCCCTATTAAAACCCTCATTTTGTGTACACACAAACATTCCGAACAAGGCGTGCATAGAGAATACAATATTAACACCTACCGCCTGAACAAATACATTTTCTCACCTATTTCTCACAGTGTGAACCACCCCAAGCACTATGACACAGCAAACTAGGTTTTGAAATAGAATGTTGCCGCTGGTCGCCGCTGCGCTGTCGGCGGATCCAAGATGTCGGGCACAGCCAAACAATCTGATGCACAACACGTCTCACTGCAGCCAATCCACAGAGACGTTGCGTGTCCGCGGTCATAACGCCAGCGCCTTAATCAATCGGTATCTTGTCTGCAGAGCGAACAGGGAAGTGTGATCGCAGAGCGGACATAGATATCACACATTTTTTGAGACCTACTTTTTGATCATTTTAAAGAAAAGTACTGCACAAATTGTCACCAAATTTACAAAAGCACGCTTTTGAGACCAAGCCCAGGCCCCTGCCGCAAATTTCGTTAAAATCTGTCCAGCGGTTTGGCCTGTAGCCGTGCGCGAAGTTTTTCCCCCATTCAGTCTATGGAAAAAAAAAAATTTTGGGACCCCGCCCTATAACTTTCACCCCCCTGGACGAACCTCACCAAACTTTGCAAAAAATTTCAGAGTGGCCCATATACTTTTTTTGCAAAGTTTGGTGAGGATTCGACCAGGGAGAGCGAAGAAGTTATAAGCCACCCAAAAAGTGCTCTTCCTATGGAAACAGCAACTTAACCATAACTACACGGCCACTACCGATATATATATATATATATATATATAAATATATATATATGTACATGTTGGCGCATGCCGGTATCGATTCACTATAAAGCTAGACTTTTAAGAATACTTAATCTGCTTGCGTTCCTTTGCATATTTACAAGTTTGAACTAGTTTGATATCTTCATTACTTCTTTGACATAAGCTTCTTCATCTTGATCCCAAGATGTCTTTTGTCTCGATCCTTTCTTGATGCCTTATAGACTGGCTTACATTCTTTAGTCTCTGCATCTCTGCTCTACTCGTTAGCTTCATAGTCGTATGACGTCATCATTTCTCTTCGTTATTCAATTTGCCCCTATTCTCTTCTGGACTATCACTCGGACAGCCATCATACTGTCTCCTATGCAGGTATGGTTGCCCCAATGGGAACATTGCTTCCATGATTCTTCCCAGTATCTGTAGTTCAAATGGCTTTGTATGTGTGTCATCTTCTGGTTTCCAGCATATAGACAATATAGGCGAAGTCATTGAGGTGGGGGTACTTAGCTCCTTCTCTCCAGGTTTGTACCACGAGGCAGAGGTATGAGTTACAGAGGAAGGGGTGGATTTCAAATCAATCAAAGTGTGGTTCAGAACGTGCAGAATGAGAATCAGAACATGCAAGGAGTATTTAACCAAGAGGGACTAGTCAGACGGGTTTCTCCAGTATGTTGTACTTGTTCGATGACAGGATATGTTGCCCGCAAGTGTGGAGCCAAGGGAATGTACAGAATGGCCAATTCTCAAGACGGGGACCAGCGTATCCTCCATCATATAGCCCACAAGCTAGGTAAGGGTTCGCCCAAAATCAAACATCAGACACAAGCGCTGCAAATGCATCAGGCAGAGCAATCACAGCAAGCACAAATGAATCCACCACAACGGCAGTCACAGCCTGCACCCATGCAGACACAGCAGTATGCAAAAATGGGACAATTGTTGACATCTAGAATAGGGGGTGCACCGGTAGTGGGAGGGAATCCTTTCAAGGGTACAGGGTTATGCATGTATCCACAATAGGACAACTCACAGGGTGACTTGATGTGTTCAGTACTATCTGTGACACCAGACCCCCATGAGGAGTGAATGTGACAATAGGAGGCAAATCTTTTTCATTTTTAGTAGACACTGGGGCTACTCGTTCATGTATATGAGAGGGAAAATATCCAATGTTGGGAAATGCCATGAATGCTTAAGGGTTCTCTGGAGCTACAAGTCGAGTTCCTTTTACTGACGAATTACCAGTCTCTATAGGAGAATGTGATATGCCTGTTCCATTATTGTATTCATGGCAGACACCAGTTAACATTTGGGGAATATATTTGATGACAAAACTTAACATGATGATTTCTTTTACTGACAAACGTTTTGTGTGTTCTACTCCTGGCATACACTATTTTAATGTGGGTGAATTTATACCGGCATTTACAGGGAAAGTGGCTCTGCAAGGCGCTCCGATAGAGCCAGAGGTTTTCCTATTGGTTGAGCATTCTATTAACGTGGCTACCTGGCTTAGTGGGGAGGACTTTGAGAATACCTGACAAATTCCTGTTTAGACTACAGATAACTATGGACGAAGAGGGGGGACAAAATAACCCTATAGAATTATATGCAGCCATAGTATGAGGGGAAATGGCAATGCTCGAAGGAAAAGATGATGAAGGCAGACCATGCAGAACAGTGATAGCCATTGAAGAAGGGTGTAGATTGACTGATATTACTGATGATGACATTTAAAGAGATGACCACACAGATGATGAAGTAGTGTTTCACATGAGCATCACATATTGGGTTAGAATAGAGAAAAGGGAAGTTCCACAGCGAATGGTGATAATGCGGCAGCGTCCAGCATTCTTTGACGAAGACTTGGAAAAGGTGGCAAGTAGCCTATGGACTACAGGCCTTTATGACGTAGGTCTGTTAAAGGGGATAGAGGAATACAAAATAAAGCTCAAGCCAGTAGCAATTTTACCTCAATCAAAACAGTAACCCATGGCTCGAGAGGATGATGAGGGTATATTTAAGACCATTTCAGCACTGATGGAACAAGGTATTCTAGTACCGTCAGAATCATTGTGTAACACAGCGGTGTACCCTGTGAAAAAATCGAAGGGAGGGTCGTGGAGATTCATAAAGGACATGAGACTGATTAACTAAACTGAAGAGGCAGAGTTTCCTTTAGTTCCTAACCCGGCGATGATACTATGCAGTATTCCGGCCGAAGCGTGATATTTCACAGTGATTGATTTGAAAAATGCGTTTTTTTCAATCCCGTTGCACAAGGACACACAAGACTTGAATTAATGTATTTTCTGCCAGACTCGTCTGAAACATACTAGGCCGTCCCAAGGATAATGTGGGTTTCCATCGATCTTTAACAGGGTCCTCCAGATGGACTTAGGCAATATTGATTTGAAAAGTGCCATGATACAATACGTAGATGATATTTTAATCTGTAGCATGACTGAAGATGAATGCAAGCAAGATTCAATTCAGTTGATGACCATTTTAGCAGACAATGGATACAAATTAGGCAAAGAGAAGCTACAGTATTGTCAAGAAGGGGTGTTATACATGGGACAGTTATTTCATATAAGGGAAAAAAGGTGACACCTGAAAGGGCTGAGGTGATTATGAAAACTGCAAAACCTCACACAATAAAACAGAGGCAACAGTTTTTGGGTTTATGTAATTATGCCAGAGCTTGGGTGTTTGATTATAGTTCGTTCTAAAAGACCCATTTTGCAAGCTTTAAAAGCACAGGTAAACAAGGAGAAAATAGAATGGACTGAGGGGATGGAGAAAGGGTTTGAAGAGTTAAAGAAAGCAATTTATGCAACTCCTGTTTTGGGAATTCCCAATTCCGCTGAGGAGGTTTTCTTATTTTCTCACACAAATGGGACAGTCATGACAGCCGTACTTACACAGAGGACCACATTGGGGTACAAACCACTAGCGTATTATAGTGGGATGTTAGACCGGTATACACACATTTCACCGCAGTATTTTTCATCGCCGTTTTTATTTCGAAAAAAACTCATCTTTTTTTTTTTTGGGGAGGTTAAACAATTAAATATATGGTTGTGGGTGTAAGGGAATAACAAAATAAAAAAGGGGGGCTTGGGGCGATAACCCCCCAAAATAAACAAAAAAAAAACAATGAGTTTGTCAAAAATAAAACGGCAGTGAAAAAACCTGCGATGAAAAATACCGCGGCAAAATAACGTAGAACCTTTAGACCCAGTTATGAAAGGACACTTTCCTTGCGAACAGTCATTGGCAGTCGCTGTATTCGCAATTGACTAGACTACAAGCATTGTAATGGGCTAAGAATTCCCTAACCTCAGTCTTGGGGAGGGGGCGACTGTGATGCTGGAAATGAATTGGAGGGACAGGGCCTCCATGTCCTTGTCCTGTACTCCCTTATTATGTGTGTTCTGTGTTTTTTCTGCACAGAAGTCCATGTGGGACTCCTGCTAGTGCAGCTTTTCCTCATTTTGTTTGTGGTGAACAGACCCCTGGGATACCCTTATGGCACCCATAGGTGGAGGTACAACCCTGAACCCCTAGTGTATGTTTATGGGCACCTGTGTGTGGCCCACAGAGCAGGGTATGGGCTGTTGGCAGCTCCATGCTGAATTTGACAGGTGCTCTGAGTATCCTCCATTTTGGGATACCCAGGCCCTGCCATAGGAATCAGTGGATTCCTGATAGGAGCCAAGATGGCCCCTGAGGCCTCTTTGTTTCTATTGCCTGTTACCTTGTTTTCCCAAAGACCTGGGAAGCCCTGACTCTGTCCTGACCCTGACTGGCTGCTGGGTGGAAGTTCCATATATGGTGTTGTGGGGAAGTCCAGGCTAGACTGGCTGGAGCCTTCCCAGTGACTATATGTTGTGGGTACACCCTTGGGGTGGGCCCTGGGTGAATGGAGTGTGCGACCAATATACATTTCATGTTATGGGTGTCTGGTTTCTGGTGTGTGACACAATGAGACAGCCCTGCCCGAAACTGGTATAAATGCAGTGTGGTGTGCTGAAAGGCTGGGTGCTTACCCCAATCCACATTCCTTGTTATGGGTGTCTGGGTGGAAGTGAATGGCCTGAATGCACTGTGAGCCTGATTGTCTGCCTGCCTTCAGGACTGACCTTCTGAATGACTGGCTGCCTGAGCCTGGTTCAGCAGTGTGAATGAGAGACAGAACAGAATATCTGAGGATCTCTCACTTCCAGAATTGTTCAGAAGCTGAAGTCGAAACTTGATGCTTAACCTTGAAGACCAGCTGGAAGAAGAAGGCTTTGCTTCTGCTTTCCTTCGACGCAATCCAAAAGCTGTAATGTCTCCAAGAACAGATCCAAGAGAAGGCTAGGAGACCTCTTCTCAAGCTATGAGGGACCATCGTGCACCAGGTCACCTTCACCAAAGCTTCCTGGAAGTCAGTGCAGAAAGACTGTCAACCAGAGACAGGGACCGCTGAGGAATTCTGAAATGAAGCCCCAGGACATTGAGGCCGGCAATGACCATCACCATCGACTGAGGTTCACAGGACCACTGTAACACTGTCCACCGGTGCTGCAGTGCTCCATTGTCTAAGACACTTTGAAATCAAGGACTCCCTTGCCATCACCATCAACCGCTTTGTTCTGACAGAGAAAGTCAAGGTTGTCAAGAATCCATCAGTGGGTTTCCCGCCCCCCCCAAAGTCCACAAAGACGCTGACGAAGATCCAAAAGCCAGCCATGGTCGAGTCCTGATCATCGAGGCCAATGCAGATGACCCGACACTGTTGCTGGGCCTACATTCTTCACTGACGCTGCTTTGCGGCAACAAACGTTTTCATCATAGAGGTGCACCGCATGCCTCATCTTCAAAGGATGTCCACGATGGATCATCGACGAGCACCACTAAGGCTGAAGCTGCCATCTCAATGACATTGTTCACCTGTTTTTCAAAGAATCTCGACGACCCATGGCTCCCGCCTTAAAGGGAGCCAACTCAAGAGATATCCATTGATGACCCGTCGAAGATCTCTGCTAAACCAGGTACCTTGGCGTAGTAGAACATTTTTTAGAAGGAAACAAGTCTCTTTTAAACAATATATGGACTGGGCTTCTTGATACACTTTATTTTCAAGTTGCCCAGGGAGGGGGATCCTCACACAGAACTTGGTCTTTGGTAGGGACAAAGTATTTTGCCATTTGTTTAACCCAACTTGCCTTCCCTACCATGTCTATTGTTGATTCACTTAACTTTTTGATTTGTATGCCATTTAGACTGTCAACAGTTGGTGCATTTTAAAGGAGTCAAGAGTGAACTGTGGTACCACATTGACATTGTACATATTTATCATATTAGTATTGCCAGAGCACAAGGTATGTTATTGATTGTGTATATATTCTGAACCTTATTTATATAAAGAACTGTGTTATAACTAGCATAGTGTGTGAACGTTCCTTTGTGGGGGCTTGGGGACGACACTGCACTTAAGAACCAGCCCGCATCACCTCTTGAGAACTTAAGCTTTGATTGGTCGACCTTCGTTACCATATAGAGAATCTTGGCTGGGGTGCTCTGTGCTTCTACTCTGCCATATATCGGGCGGGAGTACAGATACCCCACTCCAGTCTTCACACTCCCCTACCTGGTAATTGTAATGGGACAGATGAATGTGCAGGTAATACCCTCTGCCCCTACTCACATGAGTATGCAAGTACAACTTCCTATCCCTACCCCTTTCCAGTATTGTGCAGGTGAGAAACGGCCCTACTGCCCCAAGAGTCTAGGCATGAAAGACAATATCTAACTAAGATTATGAAGATTTTGTTATGAATAGAATAGATGGTATGACCAGTAGACTGACAGGTAGGTGTTACTGTACACACATATATAGAGAATAACTGGGTGGCAACACACTTACACATGAAGTACACATAGCAGACACAAGTACATATAGACACGAAGAACATTCACACACAGACATGAACTACATATACATGCAGACATGAAGAATATTTGCAAATTGGCATGAAGAACATACACATGCAGGTGCAGCCCCTAAAACCATAAACAAGATGAAGTGCACAACATGGCGAAGAATGAACTAAGGTCATATTCTCTTAAACGCAAAGGCTGCAGAAGGCCTCAGGATTATCAAGGCCTCAGAACCCAAGATGCAGAATTTACACAAATAAAACATGTAATGTATTCTAGAAACTGCAGATCTCATACAGTACCTCACAGCTAGAGCCAAGGTCAGGAACTAGGAATGGAGTAATAGATGATCAAAATGCATGCATGAGATAGGACGAAACAAGGTAGACTCCCCAGTTAATCAATATTGATAAGAGCAAAAACAACCATTATGTCCAGGTGCATGAGATCAGCAAGCCAAGAGACTTCATGTAAAGTAACTGAATATTGCCACAGTGGTCATAAAGAACACCACATGCACATTAGAATTAGCTAAAACCTTAATAAATAGAAGAACATCCACTGTCAAAGACTGTACCCAAGCACATGGACAATATACAAGGAGCACAGGCTATTCATTATGAGCCAAACACAGATAGCACTTTGAAACACATTGTGTATAGGTGCTATACAAATAAACAATCAATTCAATTCAATTCAATAGGACACATGCAGAACTCCCTTAATATGCACTTGGACACCAGATAGCACACAATGCCAACTTCAACGAATAAGGATGGCCTTATCTCCACGGGATGATTAGGAGTATTCTTTAATTGGAAATATGACATAAATATGACAGACCATGGAAGTATCTCCCCCACTTGTGTCTTGATCATATCTTAACGTCCTGTCAAAGTGTCCAAGGTTGGTAAGCTAAATGCCAACCAATAAGAAATCCCCATGCCACACCGACTATAACGGATAAGACTAACGATTTAACTTACTTTATAATGATGTACTAGAAAGAGTGTCCGTAGTAGGATGGGTCTAGGTGGAGCCATCAGATACATGTTAACCATGGAGTGACGAGTCCCTAAACATTCTATATCTAGTTTAAACCATTAACCAACCCCATTTCTGGTTCTACGTTGTTTTACCGACAGTAGTTTGTTTGATGGATTTTTTACTTTGGATGGATCGACATTTTCATTTTATTTGTGGGGGTTTTCCCCAAATCCCCCCTTTCCCTCTGTTATTAAAACCCCACCCAACCACCTCCTCACTCCTTTTAACCCCTTACACGCCCCATATATATTTTGAGGAGTTCTACGATGGATTAGTTTTGGTAAGAAATCAATCGAAAAAACGTCTGTCAGTAAAAAGATATCATACCCCATTTCCCTGTAGGTTTTGTAAACTGCTAAGTGTAATGTGACGTCATTTCTGACATAATTTTGTAACAAAAGTAGCTTGCAGTTGTTTGAAATGTGAGAGCTATGAGATGAAATGCTTGTATGCTGACCCAGCTTGGATTAGTTGTTACAATAAAGCTGGGTTTTGACATGCACCTGAGTCCTCCATCATTGAGTATTATTCGGACTAACTGTGTAATCCTGAGTAAATCTTAGCACAATCATCACCAGCTTCCTCACTCAAGGCACCTTCCTCTTGACCCTCAAGACCAGAAAAATTCCCCCCACTTCTCAACAGACAAACACCCTCAGCACATACCACCCCATCACCCATTGTCCCTTGCTAGGTTAGATACTTGAGAGAACAGTATCCACACAACACTTCCAAACTTTTACTTTGGACTGTCCAAGCACCCCAGTTAGTTGTGTTAGGTAGGGAATCCCATAGCTCAGGAAAAGTTAGGCATTTTTCTTTTGTTGGAATAAACCCAAGTGAAAAATGAAAACGTCTAGTCTTTCACCTTCTTCTGACCCTCCACAATTGACAACATCTCTCCTTCAAGGAGCACATAGCAAGGACAACACAAATGGCTTGGTACAAACTTTCCCTCATGCAGATCATTATGCTGTTCATCCGGGCACACAACTTCAGATCTGCTGTCTAAGCCTTGGTCCTTGGACAACTGGATGGTTGCAATATACACCTGGTAGGTCTACTGGTGACCATCCAGGCATACCTGAGATGTGCCCTATAAGCTATACCTAGTCTCAACAAAGACCACTACAAATTGAACCACATTACCCGACTCCCATCAAACAATACTAGCTCCCAATACAATCACACATCAACTTCAAATCCTGCTGCATCATCTACAAGTCCATTGCCCACAAGTCCCCAAACTAACTTGCTGAGAAGCTAAGCATCTCAGGAGGCCACGATCCACCAAAATCAAGGATATTTGCAGATGTGAGCTACTTTGATGCACAAAGGAAATATTCAGAAGACAAGTCTTCTCTGAGTATGCCCCCAGGCCCTGGAGCCACCTCCCCATCAACAACAGACTCACCCCCTCACTTCTGCATTTCAGGAAGTAGCCCAACGCACTCCCCTTCAAGGAATTACTCCTCCTTAATGCCTAGGTGCACACCCCTCCCCTCCTCACCCAACTTGAGAATGGGTAATCTGGTTCCCCCTGTTCCTCCCCTGACTGCTTTTGGATCCCTTGCTGCTGAATTCCCCACCCTCCCCATGCCCCGTTGTTAGCTCCCTATCCCTTTAACTGATCTGTTCCTGTCACTGGGTGCTTCCCCCTATACTTGTAAAGCACTCCTTTGCTTCCCAGAGCTAGGACCGTGCTAATTTAATACCCTTATCATAATCATTACAATAACATAAATTTTCTTTGCAACTTGTATTTTGTCTCGTCTTCCCAAATACATAACATACTTAGTTACAGCAACTGAATGTGATTTCATGTCTATTTCAAAACAATTCTGGGATTTCTTCATCACTCCCTACCCACTAGCAAGAAATATCTTGTGCATACATGTCATAGGAGGTGGTCACTGTGATGCTCTACTCCCATAATTTCACTGAAACTCTTAGCCCTAACCTTGGATAAAGTAGAGATAGATTCTACCAAACCCTCAATATTCGGGTAGTTCGGAATTTGGCTGAATAGCTTTGTCTGTGCTTATTATTTGATGGCGTGTTACTGTGATAGAGTTGGAAAAATGATAAATCAAGACAAGGCACTTCATTTACTGCTATTTAGTACCCAGCGGGGGTGGGTGGGGTGGCAGCCTCTCAGCCAATGAGAAGGCTCAGAACGGGGGCATTACCACCTGGTAATCCCACCGCTCCGAGCCTCCTCAGGGCTGGAGGCCGCCATCTTCCTGTGCCGGGGAATGAGGTAAGTGCTCACCCCCTCCGCCTCCTCAAATCTTCCTCCATAGATTTCCCTTCCATTCCTTCCCTCCCCCAACCCACACTTACCAGCTTTTTTATCCTTTTCAGGAGCAGACGTGCTGGGTACACTTTTGTCCCCAGCGCGTCCGCTCCCAATCTATGGCACGCCGCCATGGAAAGTAAGGAGGGACTATGTGCAGTCCCTCCTTCCTTTCCATTGTGGACATTTTTTGTTTACTTTTTTTCCTATTTTTCTATGGCTGCCATGGAAGGCAGAAGGGAATACGTGTAGGCCCTTCTCCGATTCCATGGTGGCCATTTTGTTTGCTTACTTTTTTTTTAACTAGTTTTAATGGCTGCCATGGAAAGGGAGAACGCACTTCATTTTCCCTTCCTTGCTGGCATTTTCTTCAGTTGCGAATTGCCAGAGTGCCTTGCAACTGGAAAAAATTGCTTTTAGTACCCCGTTCCAACTATGAGCCCAGGGCATTACCTGAGGTGGTAATGTCCCCTCCCGGCTCAGGGCTTATTGCTTAAATATTTTCACATATGTGATACTGCACCTGCCAGCCCAGTGACATGACTCATAACGTGAGTAGGTATATGAACACTTTCAATTTCATATTTTTAGCTACAATTGTTGTAACCATAAAAAGCATTGAAGGTTTCTCAGGACTTGGAAACATCCAAGCAAAAAAGATTGAAACGGGGCCCTACTAGTAGTAGCCTTAATATTCTATTCTAACTCTAATTCTAATTATAATTATAGCTATAGTATGTATCCTATTGGAAAATCCCCTTTTTATAAAGAGCTCTTCTGCTTCAGTTTGGTTTGTGCTATAAAACCCCAGTACATATATGATTCATACAGTGCAACTTTAATACTTTAATAGTCTTATTTTGGAATCGTGTTCTTGTGATCTGTGATCATAAAAGAAAAAGTGACGGGCAATAATATTGGGCAATCATTTTTGCCTGGATATTAAGATGTCGGTTTTCTTCTTTCTTTGATGACATTTGAAATGCTGTGTAATAAAACATTCATCTATTTTGGATCATGCATTCATCACTCTTATCGGTTGTTGAAGGTCTTGAATGTGACCGCTTTGATTTATATTGTTGCTATTTTGTTTTATGTTTCAAACCGCTTGTTATGTTACCATTTGTCAGAAACATTTTCATGCTGAGTCTACCATGCAACAAAATGGCATTTTTAATAAAGGTAAATGTTATCACTTTGTGCTGGTGGAAAGCAATTCAATTTAGAAGATCCATTTATTTTTGCAATTGGGTATTGCGAATCCTTAGAAAAGCTAACCTTCTCAAAAAACTATTTTCGGCAGCCAGCGAAGAAATGTAATTATAAATATGAACAACTGCACACAATGATTCAAAGGGAAATCTGAGGCATCTATAATGTAATATCTAATTAGAGCGTTAGTAATACAAATGTCTTCGAACTGCATCTATGGCAACACTCCAACGTTATTGGGGCACGTGTGGGTATTTAACTTTGAACTTTAAAGTACTTTGTCAATTCAACTCGAGACCAAATCATTTAAGCGTGTGCATCCATTTTCCCACATACCACATCATTATTTCCATTGCATTGTCAGCCAAGGCTGTTAAGAGATGTAATTTCTATGACATATGTTTCTCATGATGATAATGATAATAATAATAATAATAATAATAATAATAATAAACTTGTGGAGCAGTGCTCACAAAGATTTACACTGGAGCAAATTAAGCAATGCCCTTAGCATCTTTGGAAAACGGGAGCTCAATTTTTCGGTAGGTCCACTTCCTGCAGTTTTCTACTCTTAACATCACTGTAACTGGTAAGACTTCATTGGGATTTCCAGTATTAGATGTCAAGCAGTTGTTTGAAGAATCCCAAATAGCTTTCAGAGAGAAGTAGCTCAATGGCAATGGTGAGGAGGTCTGGGGTTAATGTTTATTACCAGTGAGTATGTAGGTGTGAAGAATCAATTTTCGGGGCGCCAGTGGTCCAGCGAAGAATATCGCTTTCTAAACCATCAATCAACCCCACACCTCTAGTACACCAGAAAGGATCTGAACAGATTGGAAACACAAGTAAATTATAAACCTCCTTGTCCAATTTTGGTAATGTGGACAGAACGGCAGGCTTATCTCCGCAAGGTCGTCGATCGTTGGTAAATTGCAACACAACAAAAATACAATTATTACTCAATGATAAAAAGGGACTGTCCAGTCAATGTTGTATACACATATCTACTTTATTATTATTTCAACTGACAGTTCTAGCACACTACAAAATACAATCCACCCTGTAAAGGAACACAGAGACAGACATTTTCACGAAGGAAAGGGATGCACTCTGGATACTGACAGGAGGGTAGTCGGTAAAGCAATAACTCGTAACTCTTCATGGTTATTTGGTTTCAGCATCAAGGAACAAGGGGTCGTAAATGTCACTAGCGGCCTTCGGAGAAGGTCCAGGGGGACATAACCACAATGTACCTGGTGCTTGAGATGATCTTGATGCTCAACAGTATCAAGTTAGTTCCAGGATGCTTTGCAGCTCCTGCAACAGAGTACAAGATGGGAGACGGCTGAAGGCTGAATCATTGTTTCTGTGCTGGTTGGTGGTTCAGGAACACTGGTCGAGGCGTCTCGAATGGCTTTCATAACGGCAGCATGACAACAGTCAGTCGGTCGCGAAAATGTCTGTAAGAGATGGACGCTGGTTGATGCTTATTGTGGCACTTCCACTAGCTTCATTGCAGGGATTGTGTCATCCTTTAAGGCAGACAGCCCAATGCCGAGCACAGTGTTTGCAGGCAACACCCTCGTCCTTTGTTGAGAGACTCTCTGGCACTTCCCACCTTGGAAGCTTGCTGGCAGAACCTGGCAGGCACACTGTGTGCTGGCTGGGTACCAGTTCTGGAGCTGCTGGGCGGGTCTTCTGAGTCCGGTATCTCCCTCTATTCCCTGGGTGATGTTTAGGGGATGGATCTTGCTTCTCTCTTGGACATCCTGCCCTTCCTTCAGTGGCGGAAGCTTTAAGGCAGACTGGACCTTTAGCCAGGGTCCAAATGAGTCCTTCTTCTTACTCCTTTCAAAGTCATCGGATAATCTGCTAAGTGAGGGGCTCAGTCCTCTTTTAAAGCCAAATGAGCCCCAGTGATTGGTGCAGGGTAAGCCTGCCTTAATTAACCAATTCTGGGTCCCCACCAACAATTTTCTGTTATGTGTGATCTCATAACCAGAGTGCTTTGCAGCAGGAAAGGCAAGGGGTGACAACATGGGATACTAAGTTCCACCCATCTTCCTGTCTGTTGTGGATCAAAGTGTCTCTCTGGTTGATTGAGCTCTCTGTGTCTCCTGAGCAAAGCGCATGTCTTCCTTGAAGTTTGTGGAGAGAACAGACTTTCTGTCTCCATCAAATCACATACTTCTTCCCTCTGAAATGGATTCCCTGCAGGGGTTGCCTACTGTAAACAGTTGTCCCAGACATGACTTTCATACAGAGGGGTGGGAGCTAGCTTCAAGCTGACACATTGCATATCAAAGTGGTGCTGGTGTTTCCTGTCCCTTGTGTTACTCCTGTGACCAGGCCTCTTCGCAGGCCTGTTTTCATTTAACTCTCATCAGTATGTGCTGCCACCACACAGAACTTTGACAATAGAACAGGGCAGATCCATAGAGCCTTCAATATTTTAATTAGGCTGGCCATGACCGGAGGTATGTGTTGCTTTCCTGCCTTCCCCCTTCAGGGATCCTTTGATGTCACATTCCAGCTAAATGTGACAGGGAGGACTGCGCATGTAGGCTGTGTCCCTCCCCGGAGTACACTTGACTATGTGTTTGTTGTGCAGCGAGCACAGGAAAATGTATGCGGATTCACCCCACACATTTTCTGAGGTGGATCTCCCATTATTAATTTTAATTACCAAACTTCAAAAAAGCCCAGGCGAACGCACACTCCCGGTCTGGATAGTCAAATTCCTCATTTCATATCAATCAAGAATCACTGACAATAAGCTGTAAGAATGCTATTCAAACCTCGATAAACAGTGGAGAGCAATGGATGAAAACTCTGCAGGACACCACTAGCCCTGTAACACCAAAAACCAACCTGTCACTGATAAAATAATACTGCAAAACAAACATTTTAGATATTAAAACCTGTGAGAGGAACTACAAGTAAGGTGGACAGCAATGCAGGCTGAATCAAGCACTTAGCTGGAGTCAATTCTTACCCAGAAAAACATCTTGATTCTGGCTGTGTGTCAGGCCTACATGAATTCCATCTCCCTCAGCTCCTAGCCCCTTTGCAATCCAATACCATGCTCCACCCACACAGAGAATGGCCCTACTCCTCTCTCCGTCGCCGCCATCATCCTATGTTTTCTAGACTACCATTTCAAGCAATAGAAATGGTAAGGGAAAGCAATATGAATCCCTTTACTATTTTCAAAATCCCTTTTTGTTTTTTAAGGACACACAAAGCCAATGCCCATAACAAAAGCCTATCCCGTTCCCACCTGACACTCTCCCCTACTCTTTTCAGCTAGAAACATTGGCATCATCTATGACACTTCTCACACTGTCTCTACTTTGATCTCCAAAACTGGAACAACAGCTAGCCTCAACCTCGTAAATATTAGGAAAATCAGACATTTCCTTCCGTTCAACACTGCCCAGCATTTCTTAACCACTTTTCTATTCTCTAAACTGGACTACTGTGCCAGCATCCTCTTTGGTCTTCCCAACTATGCTTCCTGTCCTCTGGACGAGATCATTAACCTCAATACCAAGGCTCTCTTTGAACTCCCTCACTTCACACCTACTTCATTGTACAGTCACCATGCTGGATGGCTGACGAGGCTAAACAGGATCAGATTTAATTTTGTTCTCCTGGTTCACAAATCTATCCATGTTAAAGCACCACAGTATATATCCTCCTCTAACAAACTATACACGCCTTCTTGTAATCTCTGCCTCCTCCACTACCCATGTGGATCCTCCCCCTCCCTGTGCTTCCCTTTGCTTCTGCTCCTTCTCTCTTCTTGCTCCACTTGAATGGAATTATCTTTGCTTGAACATACGAGAAACAGTCCACACAGATTTGTTGAAAGGCAAACTAAAAGCTGACCTCCTCACTTCTGGGTTACCCTCTTAAACTGCATCTCATCTGCCTGCCAGCTAACATTCTTCACTTGCCTCTAACCTTCCTCTGTCCCACACATCATCTGCCTCCACTCTAGCACTCCACACATTATGGTCACACCCGAGCACAACTGGCCGTATTGCCTACCTGCACTGAAAAATGTCCAATGTTCATTGTCCTTAATCTATGTATGTCTATTTATGTATTTTCCCCACTGACTGTTCCATTTACTCCCCTCCACAACCTGTCAGAATGTCCCTCAAACTCACCCCATTGTAAAAAGCTCACTGCTTCCCATGAAATCTGATTTCTTATTGATTGAATGTTCTTTTGTGATCCAAAGAGCATTGTTCCTCCTATATACAAATTAAAAAATAAATAAATGTACATCAACCAGAACCCCCCCATGATGACTGCAACTGCACAATCAACCAGACATTATTCTGGCCACTTAACCTCTCATCAATGTCTACTCATCAATTTTGACATAACTTTGTTTTATATATAAATCTCGATTTGTTGACATACATTTTTTATTTCTAAACAAACATTTTTCTCGAAGAAACACGATTTTTTCTATTTCATTACCTGGATTAGGTTCCCTGATAGCATCACTTTTACCTCAATTTGAGCACACAACACTGATAAAGAAATCCAAAGTTCTCCTATTGACTGAGAATATACAATGTGTGTTGCATTAACATTCCAAAGAAGAGGCCAATAGCTACAGAGTCATAGAGATTAATTGTTAATTAACTGTTCAAACTGGGTAGAGCCATGTTTGTTTGTTTGTTTGTTTGTTTGTTTGGTAATGCGCTCCCAACCCGTGGGTAGCTGGGCGCAGCAGATACAAGGATACTTTAGGCTTAGTTACAAAATACAGATAGTTACAAATTACATATAGACATATAACATATTTACAATTTGGTGGGGTATATGCAGTGCATGATCAACAATGCTAGGCACATGGGAACAGCTATATATACATATGTACAGATGCAGGTTATACAGGGATCAAAGGCTCACTCAGTGTTAATTGTCATTCATTTGCAACCAGGTCAGCAGATTTCTCCTAAAGCTAGAGTATGGTTGTTTCACCCTTATGTGAGTGGGCAATGCATTCCAATAGAGTGCGGCTTGGACGGGGAGGCTAGATCCACCTGCTTTGGCCAGTCTGAATTTAGGAATGTCTAGGCCGAGGTGATTGGAGGCTCTAGTTTGGTAGATAGGGTTTTTTCTGGTCAGTCTGGCAGAGAGATAAGGGGGAGCCGTGTTATTAAGACATTTGAAGGAGAGGGAGGCCAATTTGAGGAGTATCCTATCACTAACTTTTAACCAATGATGGTCTCTTCTAAGGTTAGATATATGTTCACAACGGGGTATATCCAGGGCTGCTCTCAACGCATTGTTTTGTAATATTTGAATTTTATTGATGATACTTTTATTAGCTCCGGCATATAAGGCATTACAGTAATCAAGTTTGGACATTATTAATGCATTGGCAAGTGTAATGCAGCTAGGTTTAGATAGAGGGGCACATTGGCATGCGTCAAAATATCCCACAACCTCCATCAAAATCTATTGTAAAACCCTCCAAGATTTATACTTCCAGATTCATTCACATCTGCATCCATCAACACAAACTACAGGTTTGCATATATTTTGTACAGTACATTTGCAACTCTTTTACAAGTGCATGTGAACAGGGTTCCTGCCACTTACCCTGCATAACCTACTCAATAATCATACTCTCATTTCTTCCATCTCCTGACATCAAGTGGCAGTTACTTGTAATGCTGTGTGCTTTGAACATTTTCTATTAATGCAACTTTCATAACAGTTTCAAACCACGAATTTCAATTTTAGTAGCACTCTCTGTGATTTCTTTGTAAAATAAAAGAAAATCACATTGAGAATATTTCCACAGCATGTTGAAGTACCAGATCCTTTGTGAAACTTATAATACAATTCAATATGTTACCACGACATGCATGCTTTCCCATATTACCCATTGTAATGTGAAAACTCTTATTGTCTTCTTTCATTCTGTCACTTTTCAAACCACTTCTCACACTAACACACCTGCAGTAAAACTCCCACAATGCACACAGAAAACAAAAAGTGCATGTATGTTACCAAAGCATGCCAGGTACATGGACTGCAAAATTAACAAAATGGACTGCATTTACAACTACTGATTTCAGCACCATTTGAAGGAAACAAAATAAGTGCATGTGTACATTTACAACAGTGTTGTCTGTAAATTGTAATAAATAAATGAAAGGAACAGGAAAGGATTTCTCCAACATACTGCAATGGCACTCATGTAGCAAGCATCTATATGTGGCAAAGTAAATAAAATTGCACACACTAACTTTCTTCTTTCTAATCTTTCTTGGCTTCTGCATTTTTTCTCAACCTACCAGGACTTGCACTACTCCATTTCCAATACAAATAGTGCAACAACAACTCTCACACTTGGAAAACTGCAGCCACGTAGGGCATACTTATCACAGGACCACCGGCCCCAAAACCAACAATGCTGGTGCTCCCAACTCCCTATTCCTATACATTGCTGTACAATCGCACACACATAGAGACTAACATTTTCCAAAACCTGACTTTACAGGCCAACATGGCCTGTAATATCTTTGTGACACTGGGAAGCTTGCTGCCAAACAAGTATTAGGAATCTAGTGGCAACCCATCTGCACCAATAGCAGTGTTACAACCCTACTCATAATCATGTGCAATGTTACTAACTCTTCTTCCCAACAAATCCTCCTACAGTGTAAAATAATGTGTTCTCCTGGTACAATTATTCTGCCATTACCACACATACACTCTAATTTTCTTCTTTCATAATTGCAGTGAAGAACAGCCTCCTTAAAGACAGAAATGTCTCTAGTAGAAGATAAAATTCAGAAGAAAACTACTATTAACATGCAACAAAGTAAGTGCAGCAGTGTGGTAGTATTCTTCCTGTTACTCATAAAGTGCAGTATTGTCCTATAGTAGCCTACAAAATGCTATCCTATCCAACAGCATTTGCTTCACTCTTACATGTTGTATTCTCATCTGAACAACATTATCATAACACCCACTAGTATCATTAAAGCATTGTAATGTTCTTACTTATTCATGCCCAGTGCACTGTCATACACACTGAAGCAAACCCTTCACATAACAACACACACAGCTACTATTACAACCTTCCCAAACCTGAACTAACAGCCGATGCACAATCACATGCCCCTCTCTTTATGCCTGCCCTGATATTCAGACACTCATGCACAGTGCAAACAAATACATTGCACAACTTTCAAACCCACACTTTCCTTTTTTCTCCAACAGACAGAAGAGAATGCCTATCAAAAAGCAACTCCATAGAAAACAATGCAAAAATAGATCAGATACAACTAATACAGTCACTGAAAAAAACTGAACCAGCCAGCAGGATACATTATGGCCCCTCTTCCAAAAAGTAACAATAAAAAGAAAGGTTTTAAGAAGAATAAAACTACCAGTAGCACTAGCACTGCATCTGCCAATGAGCCATATTTTAATGAAGAGGCATAAAAACAAGAGCAGACAAACCCAATTGCCATACATAGCATGGGCTGAGGGTATGAAATGGTAGACAACACCATTATGGCAGAAGAAACCCTCATTGAAAAAATGGCCCCAAAAAAGTTACAATCAAGTCTCCATTCCACTGAACCAATCCATCCCATTGACAAATGGCCCTGCACCTCAATTTGTAATGTACGAAAACCATCCTTCAAATATTTACGGTAATTCCTTAATCACTATGTGAATGTGAAAGAAAAAATAAGAATAAAACTTTGCAATGCATGGACTCCTGTCCAGTGCTCAAATACACAGGCCTGCGAGGACATTTATTAGCCTGCATTTCCAGACCTGCTTGCAAAAGCACCTTCCCCCACATCAAAATGTTAGCGACACACCATTCCACTATATGCAATCTTGTCCAGAGACTGTGCTATGCAAAAAGTCCTGCTTTAGAACTAGAACATTTCAATAAGATTCTCCTACATGGCACCGCCAAAGAACTCCTTGAAGAAATAGACTACATCCAAAGCAAACATTTTTGGAAGTGAAGATCACTTAGAGAATCCAGTAACTTTAGAGAAGAGTACCAAAACCTTACAAATGCCAGCTTTCTAGTACACATATGGAAAAAGAAATAGCAAAGTTTTAAAGCACATCTGCTGAAGTACCAAACCAAGTATGTGTGTCATGTCACAGAACTTTTTATACAAAGGGCACCAAAATTGTCGATATACCGAACAAAATAGAAGACAATGAAGAATCCCAATGGTTCATAAAGTAAATGAAGACACTCTAGGAGTGCAACTGCCAATAGATCAATCATTGATTATCCTAGTGAATAGTGTACATACGAAAGACAAATAAATGTGGCAACAACTAGCAGACCTAAACAAAGTTAGAAAAACCCTACAATATCTGAAAGAGATCAATGAATACTACTACGAAATAAACATTGAACAAAGACCTAGGGGAAACAATCAAAATAATTCAGGATTCCTCACCAACTAGCCAATTTGAACTTGTACATCCTATTATGGCATCCCATATTTTATACCAGTATGCAATTCACCCACTGCACTCCAAAGACATCATAGATGATGCACTAGAAACATATCAAATGTGGCAAGCGGAATCTCCAATCAGCATATGGGAAAAAAGTGTAGGAGCACAAGCTTTCCTCTACTCTTTCCTACTGCAAAAGGGGGAATGCATGATGAAAGATGCACACAAATAACAGCATCAGAATACCTCTCTTTAATAATGTATTCTGAAGACCCTGGATTCAGACAAAATGTTGAATACATATTCCATCTCCTGTTTGAAAGTGAATTAGCAACCCTATGTTACAGAGTTGCACACACATTGAAAACAGGTTCCAATGTTTTAAACATGTCTGCTACCGAACTACTTCAAAAGGTAAAAGACAAAGATGAACTGTTGCAGTTAAGTATCACAAATCTCTTGCCAAACATGCAGGGTACAAAAGACTAGTGGTTCTGATGTCACACTGATGTATGGTGTTTGCTACAGAACCTTGGCCCACCCACATGGTTTGTCACTTTGAGTTATGCAGAATATGCGTGGGAGGACTTGCACGACTTCCTACGCATAGCAAACCAAAACAAAGAAGGAATAGACATAAAAACTCCAGGAGAACTCTGCTCTCTTGACCCTGTAAATGTATCAAGATACTTTCACCACAACTTTATTTCCATGCTGCACTTCATCTGTAATAAAACAATTCCTCCAGTCGGAGAAGTGCAAAAATTCTTTTGGAGAAAAGAATATCATTCCAGAGGAGAACCACACATCCACATGCTTTTGTGGATAGAAGATGATCCTAAATGTGGTCAAGACATTGATGCCACTGTTTTGCAGTTCATTCACAAGCATGTAACCTGCAACATCCCTTCGGAAAGCAGTGAGTAACATACAAAGATGTTTTACTTCCAAAGACCTAAATGTGGCAAATATTGTCGACGCAGATATTAAAACAAAGACAAATACTACACCAAATGCTGCTTTGGTTTCCCTAAACCTGTTTCAGCAAAAGGGCAAGTAAACAGCTTAATGTCTTCTGTTAGACACAGTAGGTACATCACCTAAAAACGCATACTGCATTAAAAGAAATGAAGCTTCAAAGTACATCAATGATTACAATGCAATCATTACCCTCTTGTGGAATGCAAACATAAATTTACAGCACATTGCAGACAATTCTACTGCTGTTACACAATATATCACAGCCTACCTAACCAAAGCTGAGAAAACAGAGCTATAAGACCTCTGGGATGACATATCATCTGACAAAACACCGTCACAAAAACTGTACAGCTTTGGCATCAAAATGCTCTCACATAGAGAATATGGATGCTACAAAGCCGCAGACCGTGTAAAAGGCACAGCCTTATATGGCAAATCTGAAAACATAGTCTGGCTAAGCCTTGGTCCTGCTGCATCCAGAAAAAGAGTGCTGAAATTGTTCCAGGACATAGAAACAATAGCCTAAAAAAGATCTGAACAGCCAGGATATTTTGAAAACAATGTATTGGACACATGCTAACTAAACAGGTGTTGTGCCTTGGAAAACATGTGCCTATATGACATTGCCCAACATTTCTTGTTCAAGAACAATATTGCACCACATAAAAAAAATGTCATAGTCAAAACTTGTGAAGGCAGCCTTGTTAAACTTACCAAACCCAGCCCAATTAATCATATGAAGCTATAATTTAAATCTCCTCAACATAGAGAACTTTACTCCATGTCCCTACTCCAACTTTTTAAACCATGGAGAAAGCATAGATTTATTAGGCACCCATGACTCCTTTGAAGATGCTTTCACTGTAAATGAAAGCAGTACAAGAAATCTCGATTTCAAGCAGTACAAAAACATGTTTGACAATGAACGCCAACAAGAGGAAGAAGTTCAAGCTCAACTAAATGAAGACACTACTGAGGGAAGTCAACCTTCTGTTACAGGAGGCCAAGAATCACTTGGAGAGCCACTCATAGTAAATGAAGCCATGACTGAAGTAGAAAACACCATGTGTCAATATGAGGAATCAGAAGAAAACTTTACTCTGCTAAAATCACAACTCAATGATGAGCAACTTAGCATTTTCCTAGACATAAGTAGAGAAATTGAACATGGTTTGCAGCATGAGCATAACACTTGTAGCTGTCACAATTATAAACATGTACTCCTCTGTGTAAGTGGTGAAGCTGGTTCAGGCAAAAGATTCTGAATATAAAACCATCAGCAAATTCTTCCAAGAATTTACAAACAACAAGCTTTCAGTTGTTGTAACAGCCCCCACAGGTTTAGGAGGTGTTACTTTACACTGACTGCTGCTCCTTCCAGTAGAACACGAAAATAAATCAGAGTACTACAAACTTTCAACAGAAGCTGCTCTGGAGCTATGCAGAAATTTGAAACAAATGAAAATGCTCCCAATAGATGAGGTGAGCATGGTCTCCAGCCTAATGTTGGCTTTGATTCACCTCAGATTGCAAGAGGTCCTTAAAACAGACTATGAAAAACTCTTTGGAGGAAAACACATTATTGTTTTCGGGGATCTCCTACAATTAACACCAGTTAAAGGTGATCCTATTTATAAAACCTTAGGGCACACACAGTGCTGTAACACACATGGCATCATAGGAAATGTAAATCTCTGGCAACATTTCCAATACAGAGAACTAACACAAAACATGCGTCAATCTGCAGACCTCACCTATGCTAACATTTTAAAAAGCATTCGGATTGGTCTACTTTCTAAGGATGCACAATCTATCTTAAATAGTAGACTCATCCATGAGCTATATGGGCATGACACATCTGATCCTAATGCCATGGAACAATTAGCACACAAAAATGTGAAATGTATGTCCTTAATGCCAACCCTAGCAAGCTGTATGCAATTCAATGAGACAATGTAAAAAAAAAGAAATGCAACCAATAGTGCATATTAACTCCCCAGATAAACTGAAAATGCATGGCATTACACTCCCTAGGTGTCAAAAAGCAACAGCACAACTGCATAGCTTACAAAACTGTATCTCCAACAAAGCTGGTTTGGAGAAAATGTTAACATTGTGTTTAAACTGTAGAGTAATTCTGAAAACGTAACCTTGATGTGTAGCAAAGTTTAGTTAATGGAACACTTGGAACAGTTGTTGTCTTCCAGCCGTAGCCAAGTGACAACAACATTGAGTTTATCAATATCCACTTTGACAAATTTTCAGAAGTTAAAAAGACAGGATGCTCAACGATTTTTTATATACAAATACATGTATGTACACAGAGAACAATTATCTCTGTCTCTTGCATATGCAGTCAATATTCACAAATCACAGGGCCTAACCCTAGATCAGGCATTGATTGACATTGGCAGCACCATCTTTAAAGAATATATGAGTTACGTAGCACTGTCACATCTACGTATACTCGAAGGACTATTTCTAGTCAATTTTGTTACAAGCAAATTCAAGGCTGACATTCCTTGCATCGTGGAGTACAACAGACTACATGCACTCTACACATCCCATCTTGATATGTACTCTGTTCCTCTAAAAGGAAAGAGAAGTAATACAAACAGAACTCATAAGAGATCTCCCAACAGTACCGCCAAAGAAAGTGAAAGCAGATGCTACTCAGACAGACATCAAGAGTGTCCATCGGCAAAGAATCAGCTGACCCCATACCAGTTCCTTTAGGCATCCTGCCTTTCCCCTACACTGTACAATGTGTATACTAAGTTGCTCTTCACAGCCCTGGATGCCATGGGTGTCATCTACACCAACATTTCAGATGACACACAGATCCTCATCCCACTCACAGGCAACCATGAGCAAGATTCACTGCTCATCAATCAAATCTATTCAATTATCCAAAACTGGATGGCTAATAATAGTCTCTGCCTCAATGATGACAAAACAGAGCTACTCATAGTAGGTTTACCCTCCAAAAGTGATGCGCTACAGCCGGCCTACAAATCATTTGTCATTGATGGCACCACAATACCAGTTCTCAAACAAGTGAAGACTCTCGGTGTCTATTTATACGCCACCTTAACTATGTCCAAATAAGTTAATACACTAGCCTCTTCTACCTCCTACACTTCCAAACTCATCTCCCTCAGTCGTAAATTCCACTCACCTAATAACTGCATTACACTAGCTAGAGCACTTATACTCTCCAAGCTCGATTATTGTAATATTCTCTTCCTTAGCACTTCCAAATGCAACATAGCCAAACTTCAACTTATGCATTATAAAGCTCTCAGTTCTGCCCTAGGTATAAAACAATCTGAACGTATCTCAAACATCAGGAGAGACAACCATTGGCTCCCCATTGAAGCTAGGATACTGTTCAAAACACTAAGCATTACACACAAATGCATTGCAAAAATAGCCCCCAAATACCTCACCAACACAGTCCAGATGAAATCCCAGACCAGACTCCTCAGATCTAACAACAATCCACAACTCGAAATCTCTCGACACAAAAGAGAGAAATCTGGGGACAGTAGTTTCAAGGTCCTTGCTCCTAAACACTGGAACTCCCTACCTACCAATATCAAGAATGAAACATCCTACCCACAAATTAAAAAACTGCTGAAAACATGGTTATTCAATCAATTGAATATAGACCACAAAATCTGCCTGACTAACCACTATCACTCATTGTAAATATCCTGTATGTAAATTTACCACTGTCTATTCCGTATTACTGTACTATAATTAAGATTGTATTTACCCATTGTCTCTAACTACACTGTGATACCTCCGGGTCTGGGCGTATTATAAATGTAATACAATAATTTAAAAATATTCCATCAAGTAGCACAACCACAAAACTATGTAGTGCAAACACAAGTGCACATCCAAAGGCACAAACAAAGAGAAAGATGTCTTCTTAAAAAACAAGTGGAGGTCCACCAAATGACAAAGGCACTGAACTCTGCGGTCCAATACAATTTTCCAACACAACTGGTGTAAATTGCTATGCAAATGTAGCAATCAATGTTATGTTCCAATTGCCACCAATTGTTCAAAACATTTACTTGAACGTCACAGACCAGTTGTATTTGCAAATGCTCGTCCTTCATAGAAATGCAACAAACAATCCTGACAACACTTAAAATGTCGCTGGAATAAGGCAACAATTGGACTATTGTGCAGGAATTGTAAGATTCACCATAAACACACAGGAAGATCCTCAAGAATTTCTAATGTACTTACTACAAGTGCTAGAAAGCAAAAATATACCTATGAATGAAATCTTCCAGATTTCATATACGTGGAAACATACATGCACTCTCTACAACCATGTTGCGCAGGAGCAAGTGCCTAATTAACAATTTCTATATGTATCTATACCTAATTGTGAATGCATTCCATTTCAGCAGCTGGTGCAAAATGCAAATCATGCCATTTTATGTGCTGTGTTCAATTCAGACAAATATTCCACCTTACACATAAACTCACATAGCCAACATGTAATAGTAATGCTTTTAAGATATAAAGTAGATGGTGCTAAAAACAACTGCAAGCTTACTAGTTTCACATACGGGCAAGTGTTGCTTGGCAAGAAAACCTTCAAAACAGTATGCATAATCTACCACACAGGTGCCACAACCAATGTGGATCACTATACTGCATACATTAAAAAAGATGTGGTTGGTTTGAATGCAATGACAGTTCCATTACTGTAAGATACAGATTACCAGCAAATCTAACGAATGCCTACTTAAAATTCCTTAAACCTAAATTTACTTACTAACCTGTAATACTAGAATAAGTTACTGCACGATAGAGACCAACAGGCATGTAAGTGCTAAAGAAAAATACCCTTCTCAACAGTAAGAGTATAAAAACTTTGCATACTCAAACTGGTATGTGAGTACATTCATAGCGCTACAATGCAGTTTGTGAGATAGAAAACAGCTTCAATATTGCAACAGATGTGCATGTTGCACATTTTTGATAATGCTATACAGTTTTGACCCCAATGACCCAAAGATTATGCACACAGAAAAAACTGTGCCAAACACACACTAACATTGTTTCACCCATAGTACTTAAAATGTACTGATTATGAGGGTCTACAAACGTTAGTCACTAACCTGTAAAAGTATCAACTGTTAGAATACACCAACTGCTGTCTAACTGCACCCATGCCACTGCAATGTTACCTTCCAATAGTGAAATAGTTGGTATACACAATCAAAAATGAAATTGCTTCAAAACATACCCTACAAAACTATAAAAGTATCATCAGTTAGAATATGTCAACTGGTATCTAACTGCACCCATAATACTGCAATATCCCTTTCCATTAATGAAAGACTTGAAATCCACCAACAGGAATGAACGTGCTTCAAAACATACCCTGCAAAACTGTAAAACTGTGAACAGTTAGAATATGCCAACTGGTATCTTACTGCAATATTAGTTTCCAATACTGGGGAAGTTAAAATCACCATCAGGAATGAAAGTGCTTCAAAGCATAGCCTTGAAACCTGCTAGAATACACCAACTGGTATTTAACTGCACCCACAGTACTACAATATTAATTTTCAATACTAAAGTACATAGAATGCAGCAACAGGAATCAAACTGCATCAAAGTATATTCTTAAAAATTGCAAGACGATAAACAGTTAGAATACGCCAACTGGTATCTAACACCAACCATACCACCACCCCTTTCGAGAAGCACAAAACATACACAACTTCAATTCCTCCTACTGCAACAGTGCTTCAAACACACATAGTGTGACATGTAATGTCAAATAAATATAGTGGTTTTTTTTATCCAACATGTTTTTTTCCCACCCACCCAATGATTATGCAAACAAACACAGCAACTGTGCAAAACGCACAGTAATGTTGTTGAACATAGTACTTGTAATGTACTAATTATGAGGGTCATCAAAGTACATTAATATGTGACATTATGTGCAATGTGACATTGTGAAGTACCTTACTTAACATATTATGTTTTTTTCACAGCGAAAGAAGCAAAGATTTCTACTGCAGTAACATGTACAACAAACTCAATCTGTACCCACAATGGTAGATCAATGAAAAGCGCAATTTCCACTTCAATGGTATTTTGTCACTGTGTTCCAAAAAGTATACACTGCCTATATAATATGTATTAGAACTATACACACATTCTTGTAATGCTTCTTTCCAATGGCCAATTTCCATTTCTGTTTAAAAATTGGTAAGGCAGGCGCTCTGTTACCAGTCATTAGATTCTCCTCCAGGTGTGGCCAGTTAATTGACTCTGAGGATTCTGGTACTTGTATTTTTTGCACTTGATTTTACTGGCAGGTGACTGGAAACAACTCCCTCCATAGCACAAATGTTCCCCTTGATGAGGGGAGGGGGAAAGCCATGGTTGTGGCTCTCCACTGTAAGGCATGATGGCCCTGCTGCTATTTCCTTTGAGCCCGGGACTCCTGAAACAATGTTTAAAAATTGGTAAGGCAGGCGCTCTGTTACCAGTGATTAGCTTCTCCTCCAAACACATGTTTTCATGACTCCATCAATCTTCAGGGAGGCTGGGTTTCTTGGCTGTTTCAGGCGTGTCTTCATTTCTTTTTCAGGTGAGGCAAGTTAATTGACTCTGAGGATTCTGGTACTTGCATTTTTCACACTTGATTTTACTGGCAGGTGACTGGAAAAAACTCCCTCCATAGCACACATTTTCTCCTTGATGGGAGTAGGGGGAAAGCCATGGTTGTAGCTCTCCACTGTAAGGCATGATGGCCCTGCTGCTACTGCCTTTGAGCTTGGGACTCCTGGAACAATGTTTAAAAATTGGTAAGGCAGGCACTCTGTTACCAGTCATTAGCTTCTCCTCCAGGTGTGGCAAGTTAATTGACTCTGAGGATTCTGATACTTGTATTTTTCGCACTTGATTTTCCTGGCAGGTGACTGGAAACAACTCCCTCCATAGCACAAATTTTCCCCTTGATGAGGGGAGGGGGAAACCCATGGTTGTGGCTCTCCACTGTAAGGCATGATGGCCCTGCTGCTACTTCCTTTGAGCCCGGGACTCCTGAAACAATGTTTAAAAATTGGTAAGGCAGGCGCTTTGTTACCAGTGATTAGCTTCTCCTCCAAACACATGTTTTCATGACTCCATCAATCTTCAGGGAGGCTGAGTTTCTTGGCTGTTTCAGGTGTGTCTTCATTTCTTTTTCAGGTGTGGCTAGTTAATTGACTCTGAGGATTCTGGTACTTGCATTTTTAACACTTGATTTTACTAGCAGGTGACTGGAAAAAACTCACTCCATAGCACACATTTTCTCCCTGATGGGAGTAGGGGGAAAGTCATGGTTGTGGCTCTCCACTGTAAGGCATGATGGCCCTGCTGCTACTGCCTTTGAGCTTGGGACTCCTGGAACAATGTTTAAAAATTGGTAAGGCAGGCGCTCTGTTACCAGTCATTAGCTTCTCCTCCAGGTGTGGCAAGTTAATTGACTCTGAGGATTCTGGTACTTGTATTTTATGCACTTGATTTTACTGGCAGGTGACTGGAAACAACTCCCTCCATAGCACAAATTTTCCTTTTGAATGGGGCAGGGGGAAAACCATGGTTGTGCCTCTCCACTTTAAGGCGTGATGGCCCTGCTGCTACTGCCTTTGAGCCCGGGACTCCTGGAACAATGTTTAAAAATTGATAAGGCAGGTGCTCTGTTACCAGTCATTAGCTTCTCCTCCAAACGTATGTTTTCATGACTCCATCAATCTTCAGGGAGGCTGAGTTTCTTGGCTGTTTCAAGCATGTCTTCATTTCTTTTTCAGGTGTGGCAAGTTAATTGACTCTGAGGATTCTGGTACTTGTATTTTTCACACTTGATTTTCCTGGCAGGTGACTGGAAACAACTCCCTCCATAGCACAAATCTTCCCCTTGATGGGGGGGGGAACCCATGGTTGTGGCTCTCCACTGTAAGGCATGATGGCCCTGCTGCTACTGCCTTTGAGCTTGGGACTCCTGGAACAATGTTTAAAAATTGGTAAGGCAGGCGCTCTGTTACCAGTCATTAGCTTCTCCTCCAGGTGTGGCAAGTTAATTGACTCTGAGGATTCTGGTACTTGTATTTTTCGCACTTGATTTTACTGGCAGGTGACAAATTTGTGATATGGAGAGAGTTGTTTCCAGTCACCTGACAGTAAAATCAAGTGTGAAAAATACAAGTACATGAATCCTCAGAGTCAATTAACTAGCCACACCTGGAGGGAGAACAAAGGAACCAAACCTGGTTTAGCGCGCAGAGTAAAACACGCGAAAGAATAAACCCAGCCGGAACCAAATAAACCATTTACTTTTATTTCTCCCTCCTTTGGCGGACTTCTGCACAGAAGCCCTCCTTAGGTGCCTGAGAGTCTGGGTAGAAAGGATGTGAGGGAGGAGTTTTAGGACCCCTGCACAGGGTTTCCTTGGAAACCCAAGTCACACTCTTGTTTGATTAGCTAGGTGACTGTCCTGCCAGGACAGCCACCCTGCTGTGTGATTGAAAGCCAAACTGTGTGAATGGGGGAAAACTGCATAAAAAGCAGGTCTCTGGGACTTTGAAGGCAGAGTCGCCACTGGATCGAGAGAACCAAAGAGAAGCTGAAGGAAGGGGACCACTACCACAACTGAACCTCCCGGTGAAGCCCTGCTACGGGTCCGAAACTCCAAACTTCGACGACAGAGAAGATCTGCAAGGAATCTTCTTCCCTTGAGCTGGTGGGACCAACCAGTTCGCCAAAGACCAAGAAGGACTCCCTCCCCTGGTTGAATTTGCTGTCCACTGCTGTAGTGAACTTGATAGCCATGAGGACCAGACCTTGTTTGGGTTTTAAGGAGCGCACCTCTTATTCATTGCTTTGCTCTGCTGCTGTTTTCTTCCCTGGGCAGTGCAGGACCCTCCAGTCTTCCTTCTTCGTGTCAGTCTGACAGTCGCTTCAGGAACCGTGAGCCTGCAGGATCTGCCAGGAACTTCTGCCTCAGCTACAGCATCCTTCTTCTTCTAAAGGAACTGTTCAAACTTGGTTGTTCATTCCATCCGACCACGGTGAAAGTGTGTTAAATCTTTCACCAAGCCGAGGGCTTGTCCTTCTCTATTCTTTTAAGTAACTTTTCTTCTGACCAACTTCGTTTTGAACTCTTGGCAAAGACTTAACCGTAAACTACTCTGAACTGTGTGATCCTCTGCAAAGACTCTGAACCATTAACACGGCCCAGGCCTATTGATTTGAATCCTCATTGTAGCAAGCCTTTTCAAGATTGCCCTGCCTACTTACTTGTTGGTGCTTCTTAATTTGGTATAACATTGTCTTTCCCGCCCTTTTTAAATTGCTGGAGTGCCATTTCATTTACACTTCATGTTGAGCTTAACTTGTCCATAATTGAATGGGTGTTGTGTAGTATATTAAGAGTGTAATTTTTCTGCTGCTTTATTTAGTGAACTGTTTTACAAATGAATGTGTAAATAAATGTATATTCTTTTACTCAGAAACCTTGTGTCAGTGTTTGTTTGAACCGCAGTAATTACTGTCCTTTGTGTGACTTCTGATACTGTTCACTTTACTCTTGAGATAAGTCTGGCTGCTCAGCCATCGCTACCACTTTACTGTGTAGTATAGGCTTGTACCAAAGGTGAATTTGTACTTGCACTTGTAGTCTTACTTGTGTGTGGTGTTCCCAAAGGGTACTGCATATGATTCTGCCTAACAACTTGCCTGTTCAAATAATCACACTTTTAGATAAATCTACTGGCATTTGTCCAAAATACATGCCCGATGATAAGCAAGTCATTAAAGTATCCCTACTAAATATACGTTCAATAGGCAAACATCGAATCGATTTTCATAAGTAGATTATTGATAATGATATTGATTGTATGTGCCAAACAGAAACTTGGCTAAAAAATTCTAGTGGACCAAATATTGATTTGGCCACTCCTAAAGGATACACGTTCTTTGGCCAAAATAGAGAGTAGGGTAATGGTTGCTTTTATGGCAAAGGATGAAACTGCATCGTTTTAAATCACCTATTTTTTGTAAAGGATGAAAAATTCTACATTTAAGAAATACCTCTTCTTCTATAAATTGTACAAATATTATCTTACTCTACCACCCGCCCAATGACATGCCTAATTTCAATGAAGAAAAAATAAGTATTCTAGCACCAATGAATAAGCCTAACTGCTCCAAGCTCACGATTGGCGACTTCAACCGATGGTGGGGGAACTCTGCAGACAGTGAAGCTTTGCTGCTTGAACAACACCTCAAAAATATTGATGTTGTATATAATAAAGAACCAACCAATATTGAGGGTAATACCCTTGACTGGGTAGCATCCAGGAATGTGCTTATCAGTTCCATTGACAATAAACCCTGTGTGTGGTCAGACAACCTCTTTGTCAGCTTCCAGATTACACTACCTGGGAAATTGGCAGAGAGAATGAATGTACCCAATAACATTATTAGCAGGAATTTGAATAAAGTACATCAGGAACATTCAGATAGTTGCATGCATAGGCTCATGAATAACACCATGGACTCTGTACTTCGACATATTCTGGCTGCATGCTATGAAATATATCTGGTGGAAATGTTGGACAGAGTGGCTCCATGAAGTTAAAGACAGTTAGGGATTGTTTGTACCATTATAATTGGTTCACCCCCGCACTGACCCAGCTTAAACAGGACAAAAGATGGGCAGAACGTACTTGGGTCAAGGACAAAATGGACAAAAATAGAAAAACCTGACAATTTGGGAAAAAATATATAAATTAGACATATATGTAGCCAAAAATAACTTCTTCAATGGGGATATTTAAAACTCCAATATTAATGAAAAAGCTCTTTGACATTTTTTTTTAAAACCGAAGATGCCACATATGCAATCTGAGCAATTTGTACCTATGAATGAAGACTGGGAGAATCCAGCAGGCCTTTTAGACAAAATCAAGTTGGCTAGGATTGCCACAGACTAGGGGCATCATTATGACCCTGGCGGTAAGGGGTTAACAGGGCCGGTAGAGCTGCCGGCCCTGTTAACCCCCTACCACCTCATTATGAGGTCTCCTCGTGGGACCTGCTTTTACCAGGCGTCCTTAGCGGGTCCCGCAAGCAGACCAGGATGCAAACAACGGGCCAGTCATTAACATGCCTGTTGTTTGCATCCTCCCCATTCCCATTGAGCCTATTGGGGCTCAAAGGGGAATGGGGATGCACTGGGTCTGGGTTCCCTGAATGGGGAAATACCAGGCCCTCCAAGGTTGGAATGGCCCGGTATTTCCCCATTCAGGGAACCCGGACCTGGTACCCGGTATGGGGGTCGGCATGCTGCAAATAGAAGCATGGCTACCGCCATTGTCGTAATGAGGCCCAATGTCTTAGATGTGACACCTGACATTCTCAGAACCCCCAGTACTAAAGCTCAACCTATGTTTAGCTTCACTTCCATCTTGGTGTTTGAGCTGGAAAATGTTCTAAAACAAATGCGCCCCACGTCTTGTCTCAGAGACATAATTCTGTCTGAGCTCATTTTGAGCAATATTATATCCTTTGCTCAATTCCTTGCACATTTTATGAATACCACTTTTTACTACAAAATGATCCGTGACTCTGTAAAAAGAACTATTGTTACCTCATTTCTGAAAAAACCTGGACAGGATCCCAACATTGCCTATACATTGATGCCTTTTACGAATATCCCCTTTTATTAAACACTGTGGATAAACTAGCCACAATACAATTGCAGGAGTATCTGTAACATGCAAACATTTTACAACCGATGCAGTCAGGATTTCGGGACTGAGAGCACATTAATCGACCTTCAAACCCCGATGCTGAATATTATATATAGAAGTAAGACAGGGCTGCTGATGTTGCTTGATCTATCAACAGCCTTTGAGCTTCTCGACCATGAAAGGCTTCTAAATACACTATTGGCTACCGGATCCTGCTCAGAGGAGGCTACCAACTGGATTGGTTCATTTCTTACTAATTGGAAATGAAGAGTCTGTTGGCACCAGGCAACTTCCACTTCCTCACAAACTACGTGTGGAGTACCTAAGGGTGCAAGCCTATCACCAGCTCTCTTCAATGTCTACATACGTCCCTTGTGCAACATACTTGATGGAATAGAGGCCAAATTTACAAATTATGCTGATGATACTCAGCTGTTGAATGAACTGAGCAGTGATTACATTAAGGATAATGAAAGAATTCAAAGCGTTATAAAGTAGTTACGGGCTGTATGACAGCCAATTGGCTGTGCCTTAACAGTGCAAAGACAGAGTTCTTGATTTTTGGGTCACCACAAGCAGGGATAAAAATCAACCCATGTTTCTCAAGTTTTTTTAATCGATAACCACTGTATTGGGGTAAAAACATTAGGTGTATTTTTGTACTCTTCCATTGGTGCTAATGCCTAAGTAGACAGTAGAGTAAAAAAAGTCTCAGTACCATCTTTGTTTGTTGAGGCTAATAAAATCCTATGTTACCTTAAAAAACTGCAAAGTTCTGGTGAGGGCAACCATCATGCCTAGATTGGATGACTGCAATGCGCTCTTATGTGGCTCCAATAAGAACTGTGTCTGTAAACTTCAAATGCTACACAATGACGCAGTCTGCATCACTAAGAGTATACCCAAGAGAGAACATTTTACCACCTCTAGACAATAATTTCACTGTTTGCCGGTCGCCCTGATGCCTGCCGGATCCGGCGCATAGCAACAAAATAAAAAATAAACTAAATGAATCCTCTCAAATAATGAGACTTATCCTTCTGACCAGATGTCATTTTCTCCCTTGGTGACTATCTATAACACCTCGAGTCAGTTGCATTTAGATTGGCTTTCGTTTGCTTTATTCAGCATTTTACCTTTAGCACACAGATCCAACACAATAATACATATCATTATGCATATTATCCAAAGCACACACATTATTATATCAAGAAAAGAAAATTGTGATAAATATCTAAAAAGCTGTAAAAAATAGAGACATTCTTTACAAATCATACATTGCTCAACTGTTTCTGTGTAACCAAGCTCAGTTGATATATCTCGCCACAAAATACAAATCATTGATTGATGCAGTTAATTGGCACAAGGCTAAAGAGTCCACAATATGTTTGACACCAGCTTTTTTAAACAGCAGAAGTAAATACATTTTCCTCAAATCTTCATATTCAGCACAAAAGAACAAAACATGGATGACTGTCTCTGAACGTGCACCACATTACCGGCAAGATTCGGAATTAGTTGCTTTCCATCCACTTGTAAATTTCGTTGTCCTGAGGGTGTCTGCTCTGAATTCCCAAAAAAAGAGTGCGTGCATACGCCGGTGATATCTTGTCATGGTATATTTCAGCTCCGGGTTCTGGTTTCATAGATCAATATCCAAGACCAGTTTTTAAACTTAAACAGGAACGTATCAAAAACACATACCTGATCTGCTTAACAGCAGATTTCATCTTCTCTTTAATGTAGACTACTACATTCTCAGACCTCTTCCAGATGTTACTCAAATCTAGCACTTTTAACTGTGACTTTGCATGTTTAGCCCATGGGAAAGAGAGGCCACCTGGATAGTTTAGTAGGCTAGTAAAGGCCTCAAGATATTTACCAAGCATTTAGATAGTGTACCTCTTTAAAAACTAAAAGTATTAGAATTAAATGCATAGTCAATCTGTGGTAGAGTTAACAATGATGAAATGTCTTAAAAGGATACTGGTTGTGTCTTTCATGTCAAGACATATTAGTTATATTGTAACACCTACTAATTTCTATGTAATTATTTTGAGACAACTAAGACTTCTGCATTCTGAAGTGCACTTCGTAGATCTTGTGCAGTGATGTGTTCCAGACCCTGGAATGATCTTCAATTAAGTTTCTGATACATTTCTGAACTTTTACTTTTCAGGTAAAAACTAAAATCCATTCTATTTGATGAGGCGTTGTAACCACGTGTACTGTTTGGAGCATTTAGTTTTCCCGTTAGCCTTGAACGCTGAGTAACATAGAGCCATTAAACCCTTCCTGAAATAGAAATGGAAATAAATGTTGGTAAAATATTTGAAATCATCTTCCATTAACCAATATGTATTTGGATCCATTTATCCGGGCGAGGAATAGCAAGAAGGGGAGAAAACGTGTTAAAATGAAAAATGCCAAAACTTTGACCACAACATGATTCAGAGCTTTCCCAAACATCAGTGAACAGTTTAGACCATAATCTGGCAAGAATACAGCATAGACACTTTTAATTTGGAAAATTAAAGACACGAAAACATATTTCTTTGTTGTAGACCCTTCTTTATTTGGCGTGGGCCATTCAGGTACAAAATTACAAACATCACAAGGCAACAAGATAAAAATAGTAAAATACTTAAAACATGATAATCCAGTGAATTGTTACAGTCGATCAGGGCTTTTTTTAGTTATAGACAACAGTGCATTGACATTTGGAAAGAACACATGCATGTTTTAACAAAAACGAATCGGACAAGCCATCAAGTACAAAATTGCAACCATCACAAAACACCAAGGTATACAATAATAAAATCCTTGAAGCATGATAATCCAACCGTTCATTGAATTATTCGCCTTGGTCATAGAAACAGTTCATTATAAAGTGTAAGTGCTTGTACATATTCTAGCAACCAGGTCGGGCGTCAACCTATATTCACCAATGATTTACTGCTTTTCTACCATGCCTGATGGATACACATTGAAACAAAAAGAATACTACAATAAAATAATGTGTTGACTTGCAATCCGATTTAATTTAAACAGCTCCTAAACTCATCAGGTCCCTCACAAATGACCAATAAATGAAGGGTAGTCTCCATCACGGCACCACAAGTCAGACAACTTTTGCTCTGCGTCTTGTCCCAGGTAGCAGTGAGAGACCTTAGTAGAAGTGAACCTAAGCGAAACCTGATGTACAGTGCGCCAGCGTAATGAGGTGTTATCACATCCAAGTAGTCCACATATAGCCAGGTTAACTTACATCATAATTATTTTGACGCACGAACCAAGGCCGAGCACATTACACATACTAACAAAATGTGTTAATGATTTAATTCAGGCACCAAAAATGTCTAGGTAACAAATAAGTTAGAATTTGGAAGAATTGGAAAAATGGCCAACATTTAAAATCATGGTGCATATTAACATTGCCAAATTGTTTCAGAAAGGATGCTGATCTCCTCCCCCACCTAGGTCCTATCAGCAGCTGTGCCCTCAGTGGACATGCATTTATATCACCAGGTGTTCAGTATTGTCTGTTTTACCTCTCCCCCTTTGAAGAGCTTTATAAAGATTTTATTCAGGCCTTCTGTAGATAACTTGATAACTAAAAACCGACATTGACTTTAATTTTCTGTATCACCATCGTGTCATTGTGCTTTGTGTCATGAGTTCAGGTTTGGAGTTTAGCTCTCCTCCCATGGCTATAGATTATGTTCTCAGACACAGGTTTAAGTGTGTCACCTGCTATACCTTACAATGAACAATGATTCTCTAAGAGAATGAGTCACTCTGCTTATTAAGCTAAAGTTTACATTATTTTTAGGATATGTAGGCTAAATGTGAAGACTTGGATTCTGCCTTGCAGGAGTAGAAGTATGAGTAGTGCTAAACTGGCCCACTCAAACCTCAAAGTTCTACAAAACACAATGCAATCATAAAGGTAAGCCATAAAGTTTCGGCATAGTTAGGTTTCATCACTAATGAGACCCGACTAGGCTGAAACAAGTGTCTGGGGTTGCTGTTGGTACTCTTGTTCAGAGGAGATTCGCCTAGCATTTGGTTGCTGGACTGCATTTGGCTGGGACAAAGACTGATATGCATATGGACATTTCTCGTTTGTGAAAAGCACAGTGAGCTAAAGCATGGTTGAGAATCTCCCGGGGGGCCATCCACACAAAGACAGGTCAATGGGCTGTGTTTGTGCCAGTAGGGGGACTACCAGACCTTGTTTTGCATATTTTGAGGTACTTGGGGTTTTACCCTAAGTTACCAGGGTAAACCAGATGTGGACCCCTTGCTAACTGTGCTCAGAGGGGCACAGCTCCACCTCACTGAATAGGCCAGACTAGGCCAAAACATGTGTCTGGGGTTGCTGTTGGTCCTCTTGTTCAATGGAGATTTGTCTAGCATTCCGGTGCTCAACTGCCCATGTGGGCGACACAAAGACTGATATGCATATGGACATTTCTCCTCTGTGAAAAACACAGTGAGCTAAAGCGTGCTTGAGACTTTCCCTGGGCCATCCACCCAAAAACGGGTCAATGGGCTGTGTTTGTGTCAGTAGAGGGACTACCAGACCTTCTTTTTTGTATGAGTTTAAGATGACTGTTTTGGAATTGGGCAAGGTGCATGTAGACTGAGTTACACTAGTTTAAGGTGGGATGAGTGAGGCTAATTTTGGCTCAATTTCTGGTACATGTTCAGGTAAAACCTGATTTCACGAAGCAGATTTCACTTGAAATTGACTTCTCAGCAATTTCACTTGTTTGTGATTTGAGGACACATCCCTGTCAAGGATGATGCCCAGGTGTTTATGTCAGTCAGTTGGGGCTGGTTGGCTGCCTATGGAAACTGGCAGGATGAAACTGGGGGTACTGGGTTCGCAGTTACCAAACATCGGATTGCCACTTTAGGGTGGTCTAACTAACCTTTATCTGCAGTCCAACAATGAGCATCAAAGCTTGCGTTAGTGAAACCTATTCACACATTAAAGACACTGGAGAAGAAGTGAACTTTGGTCAATCTCACAATGATAGATCTGTAAGCCTCATTGCAAATATTTATTAAAATAGGTAACTCTAGAATCTTTCCCTAGCCCAAACTTTGTTAAGAAAAGAGGAAGAGCAAGGCAAGGACTTTGCTAATTACTGTGAAAATAACAAGTTAGGATGGACATCTGGCAGGATGATTTTAGATGTAGGGTTGGGACAAAATGATCACTGGTAAACTTGTATGGCAATTTCCTTTCACCTTGTGTCATGACCACTATGGGGGGGCACACATTGTGCCACAAGCAGGCTCCCACCAGAACCCTGAGGGCCTTAAAACCACTGCAAAAGGGCTTCTGGAGCCAGCCCTGGCACCTTTGGCACCAGGCTCATATGTAAGAAGGAAGGGCTGTTCAAACTAGGTCCCATATATGTACATGGGCCTTTAAATCCAACATGGAAGCATCCACACAGCCTAGTTCTAAGAACCAAGCCATGCGGTCTAGTGTTTTGGGTGTGGCAGCCCTGGAACTACTTTCCCTGGTACTACTTTACCTGGGCTATATAAACCACACCCTGACTGCAGAACACGCTTCGTGTTATTCTGCAACCCGCAGCATAACGCTCCCTGTGTCCAGCTCCTGGTTTTCCGCATCTTCCTGTAATCCTGCAAGAACAAGAACAAGATTATTCTGTCTTACCTGAGAAAACACCATCCAGCACTCAGCATCTCAACTGGGCTGCAATCTGTGGAAACCGAGAGAAGAAGAAAAATCACTCAACTGTGAGTACTAGCTTAAGGACTTCCGGCCAACTGCTACCACAGCTGCTGTTTGAACATTGCTACCTGCAATAACGAGAAAGGGAAAAACAATATTACAACACGCGCTTTCAAAACATCGAATTCCAACAGTCTTACCTGAATTCCATCGCGCTACGCCACGCTTCCATCGGGAGCACCACAGCAACATCTGCAAAGGAAAAGAGACATATTCAGGTTCGCTTTCAATATAAACAACCGCACAGCGCTGTACTTAACTTAACAGATTCCGGGGGCCTGTTTTTCATCGCACTCTCGCTCGCAGCACCACAGCGGCCTGTGAGGAGAAGAAGAAGAAAACACAGGTTAGCTTTAAAAGACAATAAAGGCGCTGCGCTTCGCGCTTTCTCTTACCTAGAAAACGTGCCTCTCCATCAGGCACGCCAGCATCAAGACCTTTGCACCTGAAAAGAAGGAGATAAAGACATTAACGAATTCCCACCATAAACAGAACAAAGACTTACAATTAACAAACCTGCCTGCCTACCAGCAGATTCGGGGTCACAGCAGGCCTGTGCCCAAGGAAGGCATACTGCACCAGTGAAGCAGCTCGCCAACAAACGTCAAACGCCCCTGCAAAAGAAACGCAGGACGGATAGCTCACCATACAAAAAACTAAGGTGAGAAAAGAACCCAGTGGGAAGGGAATCGATCAGAGGGAGATGGGAGATTCACCCATTAGAGACAGTTATCACAAATCCTCCCTTCTGTAATTGCAGATTCATTATTCAACACTGGGCAACTACGCCTCCAATGTTCCAGATCTCAGAGCCTTCCAGATGGGGATATCAGGTGAGCGTAACACCTGTGGAGCTGATTTTTTTCACTCTTTCAAACTTGTTTTCTGCATTTCATTTTCCAGTCAGGTATTTTGATTCTTCACCTAATAACTGAGAGTTTAGATTGAAATGTTGACTGCTAGGGTTCCCAAAAAATGTATGGATCCTTAATTGTATGAACATTTGGTCAACATTACCTCCAAAAAGGAATGTTACGAAAATACCTGAAGCGATGACATTGGCAAAGCAGGCATATTATTCCTTAGAATCTGCAGATTTCTCAGCAGAGCGAAGTGTGGTTGTTCTGTAAAACCCTAATCAGATGTTCTGAGACCTGCCCCATGCTCAGAAGACATAATCATGGCATTCCAGTTTCAACTCAATCTGAATAGAGCATACTGTAAGAGTATTCAATCCAGCACTACAGCTAAGTCAATGCCTAGTCTTGGATTCTGAATGGAAACCCTTATTGATATATCTTTATGTCCAGTTCATGAGTTCTGGATGACTACCCCTATATAACACCCCTCTCTTGGAACCCCCCTGACCCCACTGAGCCAAGAAGTAGTTCTGTTTTGCAAGTTTAAATGGTTTATTTGAGAATGTAAACAATATATATATATCACACTTTATAATAAATTTATAATTAATATCACACTTCAGAACATGAGCAGTTAACAACAATGGGTAATGTTCTACTAATAAACTGATTTGATTACCTAGGAGTAGTATAAAGGATGAGGTAGCACGCTTAGGAATAGGAACAGAAGAATAAGGTGGTAGAGAATGCTTTATCTATTTTCAGATGGATGCAATGTTGAATGAAAATGCAATACAGAAAATACTCAATATGATTTCAACAAAACAATGTAATCACTTTTCTCTGGCAATCCACTCCCCCCCTTATGCAATGTAAGGAAATGAAGAGGAGAGCACACAGTTCTTAGAAATGCAATCAAATGTAATTCAGTTCACCCCAGCAAGCTTAGACTACAGAAGTTTGAAACACAGGCCCAAAATGCATTTATATGTGCTGGCAATGAAGTGAGGAATATGCTGAAAATGGCTTTAATTCCCTTTAGGAGTTTCAGGGTGAGTGAAATATACTTGGGATGAGTTCAGGCTCACTTTAGCAAGGATCTAGGAGTAACTAGCAGGTTAAACAAATTTTTGGCAAAGGAAAGCAAGGAAGCTGCTGTTTTCACACATGGCTGGATTTTTAACCAAATCGCAAATCGCTGTAAAATTTGCAAGTGCGTGAATCGTGATTACGGCAAAAGTATAAGGAGTAGCAAGTCGGTTCTAAGCTTTAAGAGGAAAATTAAACCAAGTTCCTAGCCCAAACGGTTCCAGAGATACGGACGATTAAATAAAGGTAGTTTTTCGGATTTGAAATTTTAAAAGTTCAAAGCGACAGGTTACAGCTTGCAGCTAGAAAATGACAGGTGACAGTTCTACTTAGGTTAAATAGATTGAATTATATTATATTAAACTAAGGGATAGGTTCTGAGTTTTGCTGAGTACTCACAAGAGATTTTGGACAGGAAGGCGACTTTGTCACGGATCCGGTCACTGCGCACAGCACTTCACAGCGATCTGGTCTCCGGTTCCGAGTACAGCTCTGCTTTCTGGGTCACCGGCACTGCTCCTGGATCTTGGGTTCTGCTGGTCTGGTCTAGCACCGGTCTTCACGGCTCCTGGACACTGCTACTGGTCCCGGCAATGTTCTAGGCAGGGAATTCAAACAGCTCGCCCGGCTGTTGATAGTCTGCAAATGATTTTTGGGCCTGCTGACAAATACTTTTGCTTGCAGTGGGCCTTCTTGGTTCAAAGTTCTGTAGTCTCTGTTTAGCTTGGAAGTCTAAGTGTAGGATCTCTGGATGTGAAGTCGTCGGTCCGCATGCTCCGCAGCAAATGGAATTGAATGTCTCTCTACCTGTCCCAGCAGTCTCTTTTTATGTGTTTTGAAAGTGGGTGGAGAGGCTAGCTTTCTAGGCCCAACCCCTTCAGAGTTCTGATAGGTTGGAGAATTCTTTGCGTTCTCACTGGAGAACAGGATTATGTGTCAGAATGATGTCATTTAATGGCTGGCAGAAAGGACACTCCCCTGTCAAATTACACACAAATCTATATTTGACCTAAAGACATATTTCATAGATACACAGTGGTTTGAAATTACATGCACCCATCACGGATCACATGAGGTATACTCTGTTCAAACTCTGATGTTTCTAAGAGCTCGCATTCAGAACTGGCAACATTTTGCGTTTTTTAACTGGTTTTGCAACTTTGGTTTTTCATTAAAAATTATACACATATACACGGCCTGTCCATACATACTCCAGTAAATTCCCATGTCTCTAGCTTAAACACAGAGTCTGTGGTGTCAATAAATAGCGGGGTTTTGCCCCAGAACATCACACAAATTCCCAACGCGTCTTAAAACGTGCACCGAAAAATCACAAGAATTATGGTATCATTTAAATAATTTTGACAAGTCCGCACTTCTTAGAATCATATTCTGGACAACAGGGGTGTGTCTTTTCAGGTCACATGGTATAGAAACCAGTTTATCCAGTTTCTGCCAAGCTCAGAGACCCTGCCCCTCCCAGCTTCTGCCAAGAGGAAGCTGTTTTACGGTCACCCCAATAAACCATCTGCCTGAGTCAAGGCAGGGCTTTGTTCAAAAGGAAGCCATTTACAACCACCCTAATAAACCATCTGCCTGGGCCCTTTCTTTAGTTTCTTGCAATCCCCTGGTAATTCAATCAGAGAGTGTGTGACCTCCTTTTGGCAGGAGCAACAGAATGCAGCCAGGCCTGGGAATGCATTTGTTGGGCAAGCCCCCACTCCTGTCGGGGGTAGCTGTCTGGCAGAATTCCAGTTTCCTTAAGCCAGGTTTCAGGTAAAATGTCACTTTTTGTTCCCCAGTTTAAGTCAAGACAATTTTTACATATGCAGCTAGAATGCTGATTCTAAGTTCAAAACTATGACATTTTAACAGTTACAAACTATGTGACACTCAAAAGTAGGTCACTCAGTTCATTTAAACATTTTCGATTTTTGGTAGTTTTAAATCCAGTTTCAGTTAGGCTGCTGCAGACCTGCAGAGCTCAGCCAGTCTTGTTATGAACATTGTTTTGGGGCTCTTCAACTTCCCAGATTTAGTATGCACACATACTTCATTCTGCCAGATGTCCGCTGGTGTTCAGTGAGATTTTTGGATGTGTTGCAATGTTTGAAAATAGGCATTTTGAGCTGGCATTCAGAGAAACCAAAGGTAATTTTAAAGTGTGGTTTTTCCTTTGGCACACATTTCACTCATGGCACCCCGGCCCATCCTGCTCGCACTGGTGAGTGGCAAGTTAGGCAACCATTTTAGTGTGCACAAACTGTGTGGTTCTCCTGGATTTTGGCGCACATGTGGGCTTTTTGGCCATCTTGGATTTTCTAACGCCACAGCACAAATGTTGCAGCATGATAGCTCAAACGTAGGTCAGGACACCCAACAATACAGTGAAGCCTAATCCAAAATACTGTTAGACCTTGAAAGCCTTAGCACAAGATGCATGGAAATGGGGTGTTTGCAGGAGGTTCCATTAGAATGCATTGAAATATTTGGCTGGTCAATCAACAACATCAAAATTAGGAATTCCCCAGATGTGATTACAAGGCACTACTCTTGTATTGGTCTAAATAGGCTGACCCATGCATGTCAGAACACTCATCAAATATGACTTAAAATGAGTGAATAGACTCACTTAAATTAAAGGCTATAACAACACAACAAAGGTTGTGCAGGAAATGTGTCTAGTAAATGAACATAATATATACCAATCTTGAATGGCCTCAGAGGCCTTTTCCAGGTGGGTGACATAAGCACTATAAACCTTCCCGCCCCAGAAACGGATCTATTACTCAAAACTCCAAGAAATATCCTTGCCTTAATCATGGGTGAGGGTGACCACACCCTGACCAACAAGAGCAAAGTTCATAAATTACAGCTGAGATCTACACTGTATGACCACTCTATGGACACTAAATCTAATCTTTTTTCACACACTTCTGGCAGCTCACCAGACCCCAACCTCTGATCGTCTCTTAACTGATCTGCTCTCTTTGTGGATGTATTACCCTCAGATCACTCACTCATCCACTTCACCATCTTTGAACCGCATCCACATCCCTCTACCATCCTCAACCATGGTGACTCTGGCAAACAAGCAGCTGTGGACTACCATGTGTCTCAATCTATGCAGCTGATAACCGCTGCTCTGGACTCTGCCAACTCATTCTACTGTGTTGATCTGATATTATCCCCAGCTCACACAATTGACCCTCAAGGTACTGCTAGCCCACCTAAACAGCATTGTGTCTCCTCCTTCCACTCTACCAACTACTTTGCCTCTTATGTCTCCTCTAAAATCATCAATTTATACAATACACTGTCATCCATTCTATCCATAGCCCTGCTTACATCTCTCCACCCATCCTATTCTCCAATCCCTAACCCATTTCTTTCCTATTTCCACAGCTGAGCTGAATCCCATCTACCACTTTGCTAATGCATCCTGCCCTACTATTTACTGATTTGCACTCCAAACCATCAAAGAGCTTACTTTGTCACTTGTTCTAGCCTCTCTTCTCTCTTCAATCTCTCTCTGCCAACTGGAGTATTCCTAGCCAAATAACAAGTTGGCAGTAGCCATAGTTATCATTAAACCCATAATGCTGAACAGAACAACAAAACTGGCTGCCTGCTACTACAAAATCATATGTGTCTTGATCCTTCAGGTAAACATGCCATGTCACCCCCTCAAATCTGGGGTTTGCATCAAACACTCCAAGGACACTGCTCTCACCCAACCCAACTAGATGGCCTTGTGTTTCTCAGTCTTCCCAATCTCCCATTACTGAAAATGTAATACCAACCCCCTACCCTCCCTCTCATGGGTATCACACCAGGATCAGTCCTGCACACATGCTTCTTTATTCTTGATACATCATCATCCCTGGGTAAACTATTTTCATAATTTGTCTTCACTTTACACCTCTTTACTAATGAAATCCAGATCTTCTGCTTTTACTCTGCAACTTCCCTAAACATGTCAGGTTGCAACACTGGCTGCCTCTCTTCGATGTGTCAATGGATGACATGATGCTACCTGAAGTTGAACTCATCTAAGATGAAAGTCATCTTTCTCCACACCTGCAATGCCAACCCCACTCACCCCACCCTTATTTTCTTTCCTCTGGACCTCCTTAGTCCACCACCCAGTGCTCAAAATGTATGCTTGGTTCCTCTCTGACAGCAAATGTATAGTAACTCACTTATAACTATCACTGCCTCTGTGGGTAGGATCAACATCCTTAATATCAGCAAGATCTGCTGATTCCTTACCCACCTCTTTTCCCAAACTCTAATCTCCCTCTGGTTCTCAGCAAAGTTGACTAATGTTCTGGCCTACTCCTGCACCTCCCCTGCTACTCTTCCTCTCCCCTCTACAAAGTAGCAACTTTACTACATGCTTCATCCACAACCTGCCTATATCCTCTCCCACCTATCGATGACATGCTGGGTAGATTGCAATCCATAATCGCTCCCCCTTCAATGCTTTACTCTTTACTTTCAGTAAATCCATGGCTGAATTCCCCACTTTCTAGCAGATTGCTTCTCCCTCTACTTTCATTTCTGTGTGAATGAATTTCAAGTCACAATAACCTCTTTGATCCTCCACCATCCTTGTTTGGCATCCTATTTCCACTTCTTCTCTTTACTGGTCTATCCCCACTGGGGTGTTCTCACCTACGCGATCAATGTTATTCAATCAGTGGAACTATTTAAGATCAGGCTTAAGCTCCACCTGCTAGCTAATGAAGGCGCAAAGACTATCTCCCCTTAATCTCTGTCACTAGACACTGTACCCTTTGGAATCCAATGCTGATCATATGTAAATTGAATTGATGTAAATATTAGCAATTAACCCTTAAATGTTAACTACACCTATATATGCCTCGCTGTCACCAAATGTCCTTTTTATTTTGTATCAACACATTTGAACTCCCTCTTGCACAAATACAAACATTGAAACTTCGCAAAGTGCCATGGGCAGCAAGCACAGAATTTTAAAACACCATTTATATTTCAATACAATTCTTCAGTGTCTGAAGAGGCTGGGCTTGAGGACAGATTTTATGATAAGGTCCAACTCATGAGGAGAAAAATCTATATGAAGCAGTGAAAAGTGCCTAATCTAAAGGGTCATGTGTCCAAAGTCCAACCACTACTTCGGCCATATGGCCTACCTCTTCTCACATAGACTGCCTGGGGTGGTGCGCCTCCCTTTGGGGGATGGTGGATCCTCTGAATGGTGGATCCTCTGAATGGTGCCACCCCACCACTGTTTAAATTCATCCCTCTACAGTCCATTTCTTGGCCTTTGCTTCAGCCAACCCAAGCCAGCCAATGGTTTAAAGTAAGGTATCCAGTCTCTCGGATAGGTTAATTACGACTGTTGCTTTATTCATTTGGTATCTTCAGTTATGCTTCAGTAAATTCATCTGGGGCAAGACTCACTGTTGCCCACTGCCGAGGCTACACATTTTAAACTGTCTTGGGTGTAATACCTAGATTAGAATATTCTGCACACAACTTCCATATTATTTTCCATGCAATAGCAGAACCTTTTCAGGATTTGCAGGCATGAAGATTTCAACTATCGCCGAGGTCTGACTAAATAATCTGTGTTCAAATAGAATGGAATCAAAAGCTTCTATTGACTTGGCTGAGAAATAGTTATCTCTCTTCATGCGAGTTATCAGCTTCACAGATCTCTTCTTCCTTGCTTTTGGGAACTTGCCAATGTTCAAGTCACTTTTAGGAATCACCAATGCTGGAACATGAACGTTCACTATAGAACATAGTCCTCCCCAATTTTATATAAGCTCTGGAACCACAAGCCCCGTAGTGATCCATTATCACTGCTGTTCCAATGCTCATTCCTGGCACATCAAAGATTCAACTACAATTCTGGTTCTCTCCAACATTTCTTGTGCCATTATTTCTAAAACACAGCTTTGCACTTTCTAAAGGTACTATCTGCAAAGGCCCTCCTTTGTCTTCAACCCAGGTCAATATTTTGGCAGGTTTTGACCATAAAGATTTGCATCCATTTGTTCCACTACGTCAATGGTTGGTTTGTAGAAACCAATTACTACCCACGCTCTGCAGATCACCACACCTTCCTCCCATCCATCTGGTGAAAGCACTGATCCCCAAATCTGCATCTGGCCTCTATTCTTCCATATTCAAATTTCTTCCGCAGATTTTTCTGGACTCTCAATTCTTTTGGTTACTTCACATCTGATTCAAGTCCCTTTCACTCCAGGCTGTTTGTTTCTTATCACGTGATTCTTAGTGTGGGCTCTTAATCTTGTCTTTGTGTCTTGGACATAATCATCTTCATCTGGATCTGTCCATTCTGTTGCCCACTTCTGTTAAGCTGTTTGGGCCATGAACTGACCTCTTCTTCAGCAGAGTGTAATGTGAGATAGACAATGCGCCATCTGGACATCTATTATGATAGCTATGAAAATCTTAGACTTCCGCAAACTATAAGGCAGGAGTGCACATACATAGCATTCCTCTGCTGAGGTTCTCCTTCCCAGTTCTACCATGTGCTGATTCCACATATCGTTTCCAAAGTCCAAGTGCCGATTCCACATGTTGTTTCCCAAATGTGCTGTACTATCCAGGTAATCATTCAGGTCATGATCATTTTCCCTAGTAATTCGCTTAGGTCTCCTTCTTGTCTCAGAAGCTTTTTTAATCATCTCATGAAGTATAACAGTGTTATTTCTTCTCACTATGGGAATCATATGAACATTTGTCAATGAACTTGGTGTCTTTACATGTGCTACTCATGTAGGAGCAAGCTCCAGAAGCCTCATCCTATTAATGTAATATGAAGGTAACATAGAGTCCCGCAAAACTTCCATATCTGACCTCCCCCCAAAAGGACGCCCAGATTTATCTATCAAAGGACTGGGTGCCTTTAAATGTACCTCTGGAGTAGGGATAATAACTTAAGGTCTGGGTTGTCTTGTAGTTGCCACATCTGTACCCTCCTACTGCATAGGGAGAGACACAGGGACCCTTGCTTTATTCGTATCCATATAATAGACAGTATGTACTGTGAGTTATGTTATGTTATGTTATGTTATTTTGCATCTATATAGCACCTTATATACCATTGGTATGGTCTGAAGGCGCTGGTAGGTTGAACACCTTGGGAACTGAAGTTCAGATCAGTAGAGAGAGTAGAGAGAGTAAAATGTGCATGTGTGCAACGGGTATGTGTGCAGCTCGTGCAATATCCGTGTAGTAGCTGCTTCTTAGCAATATGAGTGGTGGTTGAGAGATCAGGAGAATGTGTTCGTTTAGGGAGGTTTTATATAGAACGGCTGCGGCTGCGTTAGGCCTGAGGAGAACACCTGGCTGGGGGGTGTGAGACCAGCAGTGTCAGTTTAGAATGATGTGGAGTGAGCGGCAGATGTTGGTATGAGAACAGTTATACTGAATGGTGTCATAGTATCTCTGTGTTCTAGTTGAGTGGTGATGTAAAGGAGAGAGTAAGCTTGGTGGTGTGATATGATGAGTTATATGCTCTTTCAAACATTCTCTGCATTCTAAACCATACTATATACGTCACGCAATTCTATGCGTTCCAGTCCGTACCGTGGACACCTATGCATTCAACGCATCACAGTCTGGTCCAATACACTCTGGTCCGCCCTGCACGGTCTAGTCTGCTCCGCGCAGGGCGCTCTTGTCCGCCTCACGACTGTCCACTTGTCCGCCCCATGCCTGCCCTCTTGTCTGCCTCACGCATGCCCTCTTGACTGCCCCAGGCATGCACCTTTGACTGCCCCAGGCATGCACGCCTGAGTGAGAGAAGAATCACAATGAATAGGATTCATGTGTAAATAATGTACCAGTAGGCCCACTTCATGCAGACATAACTTCTTGCACGTCGTGCTGGTCTCTCGTTGTTTGCCACGTTGTTGTTGCCATCGATGTTGCCCATTTTCAATCTTTTTGAAGGAAGGAAAAACCAAACTTTAATCAGGCAACATCATAAAATATTCAGGTAGTTGCTGGATTTGATCCACAAGTTCTACAAGCAGCTGGCTGATTGCATGACAAGTAACAGGATTCCTGTTGAATACAAAGGAGTCATTCTTTCGCCAAATGAAATGAGGATGTATTTTCAGCAAATAATAGAAGACCAATGAGAGTGCGTTCTGAATGTCTTCACTCAAAAGCCTCATTCAGGATGCTCTCTGTGTTGCCTCAGAATATAGATGAACTTGCTCAATGATGTCACGTAGCAATTGATTGATTTCCACTATATTCCTAGGATTTCTCAGGAAAGTATGAACGTCAGTTTGTCTTCCAACAAAATGAGGACGTTCTTCAATCAAGAAATAAAAGACCATTCCAACTAGTCTATTTGCATCGCCATCAGACAGGTGCCTATTTGTTTTCAACACAGTATTCAGGAAGCTGGAGGATTTGCTCTATTATGGCAGCAAGCAATCTCCTTATGAGTGGACCATTTTTAGGATCTTGCAGGAACAAATTAATGCTAACAGTTCTCCCCACAAGCGTAGGGTATGCACAAAGAATGAAGAGAAAAACAGTGAGAACGATCCAATGAACGTTGCCATCAGGCACTACCATGGGTGCCTCCAAAAAGAAACTCGGTGAGAAAGGAATCAGCAAGCTGTTCCCTCTTCCAATCGTCAAAGATTAATTCTAGATCTGGCATTTCCTTTTCTTTTCAAGACTTCAGCATGTCTCAGTCCAATGTTAACAAACTCTTGTGGTTCAACAACAATAGCTTTTTCTTTCACTCACTGTTTAGCAGCTACAAAGAGTGTTTCGACCTAACCATAGTCCAATGTACTCTTTATCTGTCTATTGGACAGTCTCTGCGTCCTTCTTCCTCATCATCGATCTAGTCTCTACAGTCTGAACCTCTTCTATGTTGCTTGCTTCTGACTGGGGTGGGGGTGAGGGGGACTCTACGGTGTAGACTTTCACATCGCCGACAAATATCCAAGCTTGTCTTCCCAAGACTTTTACTGCTGATGGTGTGACATCCTCCACAATGAAAGGTCCATTGAAACCATGGCTTGTGCCCCTTGTAGACAAAGTTCCTTATCAACACTTGATCTCCTGGAAAAATCTTTGGCAGTAAAAGTTCATTTTGTCTGGTTGTTGTATGATCTTCATCTGAGTTCTGAGCCTGACACCCCATCCACTTGAGCTGTTCTGAAATGACAGAGACACTTGTAGTCATACATGTTAAGTAGGCATGTAACTAATTTCCTAACAATTCTGCTGTTGTCTGGGTATTACTTCTAGTTCTTGATGGAGGAGTGAGGGATGTCCTCATTCACCTCCCTGTCACTATTTCATGGGACGTAAGATGATGGTCAGAGCATGGCTGATTCCTCAGCACATATAATGCAAGAGGCAGGCAATGTAACCATCCTTTTTTCAATGTAAGCTTCAATTTAGCTATCCTTTCCTTAATCAGGCTGTTGAGTCTCTCACATATCCCATTGGCTTGCAGGTTATAAGCCTAAAAGAACTTGTGTTTTATACTAAGCAACAAGCTGATTTGCTTGAATACTTCATTTACAAAAGTGGGCCATTATCTGATCTTAATCCTTCACATATTCCCCATCTAGGAAATACTTCCGGTACAAAACATTTCACAGCACCAGTGGAATCTGGATGTGTACAAGGAACAGCCCAAATGCACCTGGAAAAAGGACATACTACCACTATCACATATCTATATCTGTTACCGATCTGCTGCATATATCGACATAGTCAATGTGCAAATGCTGAAAAGGACCATTAGGTTGCGGGATAACTCCCCTGACTATTTGCAGTGTGTGCCCAGCAGTGAACTTTTGACATACGATGCAATTTACTATATAAAATGCAATGTGTTCTAGCAAAATTGGTATAAACCAGTCCTCTGCAATAGTTGCTGCAAGGCTTTCCTAGTGACATGTGCAGGGTAGTACAGCTGTTCCAATGGCACCCTTAATAAGGCTACAGCCATCACCGGTTTACCAGTGCTTTCCTGTTGCCAAAATGCTTCGGACGGGGAAAGAGAACGCCCCCTCTGCATCCACAGATCTTTCTCATCCTGTGATGCTTCACCTTGAACTTCCATTAATTGAGTTTCAACAAGTTATTGAAACTTTCATTTACACTCACCATCACCACCATTCTCTCATTCACATTAGGTGTATCAAAGCTCATTATTTCTAACGAATATGCAACTCTTTTTGCCTCTTCGTCTGCGGCTTACTTTCCGTGCAAGATAAATTCTGCTCCTTTAGTGTGCGCTGCGCACTTGATGACCGCAATGCTTACTGTGAGCTGTAGTGCTCTAATAAGTCCAATGATGCAGCGTATTGCATTGGAGTGCCATCCGCTCTGAGGTAACCCCTCCTTTTCCAAAATGCTAGCACTGTGTGTACTGTCATCATCAGATAGGCAAATTCACTGTACACTGTTACTTCCTGGTCTGCGTGTTTCTCGAGTGTGACAATCAGCACCACTAATTCTGAAGCATGTGTTGAAAAGTGAGACGGTAGTTGTACACTTATCATTACTTCAAATTCACCATTAGCCCTGTGTTTTACCACAGTATCACCTGTATATCTCTATCCATCATTTTGATCGATTTTTGAAGAACCGTCAATAAAGGGAATTTCCCCATCTGCTAAAGCATTTTCCTTCACCCTCGGGATCTCATCATAGAATTCCTCATAATTTGAGCAATCATGCGCATGCTCGCCTTCTGCCTGTGGTTCTTCTACAGTGGTTCATATCATACTTTTGCCAGCAACAACAACGTGCCTCTGACCTAGCATTGGTCAGGCACACCCAGGCACATCCTCTTATCCTATCACAGCAGGCAGTTGAGCAAGGCAGGAGAATAAGGCTCCTCCTGACAGGGCTGACTGAGCGCAACTGGCACGCTGCTCATGTGAAAACTCACTTGGATCACCACGCAAACCCCATCCTTTTATACGACGGTAACCACAGAGCTCATCTTCAGTTGCACTCCTTATTCACACGAGGCACATGACTCTTAGCATACTCCCACCTACTGTCTGTACGCGCACGCAAAGTACCTATCTGGACATATCTGAAAGACTGTACTTGTGCATCCGGTCTGTGTCACCTCTATCATTGTACCCCTTCAGCTGTGTGCGGTATTACATTAAGCCTGTCACACCACTTGTCAACGCGTCTGTAGCATCTCTACTACTCGTACCGTATCATTGGATTATACTGTTCTGTGTTACTTTAAAGAGTATTGTCACTTCCAACAAGCCACCTTCATATGACCACACCTACTATATTACCTGCTTAGCTTTCTTTGTTTGCCTACTGCTGTGCCCTGGGCCCTGCATTATTCACTCTTTGGGCTGGGCCACATCGTATAACCTTACATCCATCTGCATTAGTTTCTCATTGGCTGCCTATTTAATTTGTCGAATACTGCCTGCACAAGTGTGTATAGCTAACTTGTACTTAGCATCTCCTATTTTATTCTGACCCACCTACTTGCACTAGCCTTGCTTTCTACCTACGCCTGAGACAGCCTCTTTCAAAGTATCTCAAACTGTATCAGATTTGCCTATCCTCATATGCTATGTTTACTAAATATGTTTGAAATAGCTCCTCCTTCAAGTATATCTAAATTGCATTTGACCTAATTATCTGCATATGTCATTAGAGTAGTTCCCCTCCTGTAACAGTTCACCTCTCTCACCACCCTGCCTGTACCTGATTAATGCATCCAATTCACCTTATCATGTTTCTCCAAACACCACCTCATCCCTGTACCTCCACTTAATCTACTCTGCCTAGCACTCCTGATCCTGAGCCATAACAGCCATCTTAGAGACACTCTTGTGTCGAAAATGCACTTGCCAACAATTTACACTGTCCTGCTTAGGACTGTCATAAACTTAGTTAGCTTCTCTAGTCCCACTATGACGTCCATTCCACCTTTAACAACAACTTTTTTACCTGCAACCCTTCTCAACAACCCCCTGACTCAGTCGCATCTGGATACCAGACCATGTAGTCTCCATCAGAGAAACCTCAAGCTCCGCGCTAGACTAGCCAAAATATACAAACCCCCAGCCACATCCTCCTGTCTCTTTCCTTCTCTCCTAACAACAATAGAACCATGAGAGACGTGGCACTCAATACTAACAACCCATCCCATAAAGCATCTAACACTGAGCATCCATCCAACACCCCTCACACCAGCAGGCTGCCCAATCAAAAACCCAAATCCCTGCCAAAACACCACCATAACTCCCAACCACCACCAGTAAAAACTACCCAGTCCAGCATAAGAGGAGCCCTCATAAATGCCCGGTCCATGGTGGCCCACGCTACGGAAATTGCAGACCTACTCCAAATCGAAAAATATGGACGTCCTCGCCATTACTGAATCCTGGCTTCACCCAGAGGCAGGCCCTGCAATCATGCTAGCCGTCCCAGAGGACAACACGATCCTCAGAATAGATTGTACCAAATCCTGAGGTAGTGGCCTTGCCATAATCACTAAAACTAGCCTAGATTTGAGACTAACCCACCCTTCAAAACTATGACTCTTGCAAATCGTTTACCGCCAAGCTCCCTATCGCCAACTCCCAAACCCTGACTATTCACTGCTTATACAGACCCCCGGCCCTTTAGGATCCTTTGAAGAAGACCTAACCAATAACCTATCAGACAATCTGAAAAACACCTCACAATGCCTTCTTCTAGGAGACTTCAACCTAGGACTCAACGACCCCTCACACCATAACGCCACACACATCAACGATTCCCTTGTTGAACTAGGTTTCTCCCAGAAAGTGACAGGCACAACCCATACTAAAGGCAGGACTCTCAACTGGATAGAAGATCATAACTGCCAGACTTCCATCACCTCCTTGACACTCCAGCCTTGGTCCGATCACAACCTGATCACTTTCATTATTGAAGCTACACCCTCCTCACTTCCCACCAACAGTATAGCACCGGCCATTCCCACCAGAAAAAAATGTAACATTACTGATGAAAAACTATTTCCTTTGATCGTCCCCAGCTTGAACTCACTCCCTGAACAGACAGACCCTTTCACTTTGGTAGAGGAATATAACAAAATAATGACATCATCGCTAGACAACATAGCACCACTAAAACACAGAAGGAGCAAACCCAAAAAACATGTGAATACTTGGTTCACTCCTCACTTGAAAGCAATGAGACTAGGAAAACGAAAAAGTGAACAAATTTGGAGACATGATCCTTCTGTCTCTAACAAAAATAACCTTAGCAAAACAGCTACCCTTTACAAAAAATACATTATTCTCGCCAAACATTCTTCCTTTAACCTTCGCATCTCACAAGCTAATTCAAGCACCAAAGATTTGTTCATCATCCTCAAAGAGATAGAAACGCCCATCCTTGCCCCCGACACTTGTCTTAAGGATAGGCTATGGTGCACTAGTATACAGAGTTCCCTATCCAATAAGGTACCAACACTCCAAGCCAAGATCAATAACAAAAAAGAAACTCTCCGCCTTGCCCCCAACCCCAACAACACCGTCGTGCCACTGCCCCCACACACTATGCCACCTTCTAATCAACCTATATCCCGCTTCAATTTAAAAAAAAGTATCCATTGAAGAAGTTGAAAAAGTCATCCTGACCCTTAAACCCTCTAATTGCCATGGCGACCCTTGTCCAGCCCAAATTATAAAGGACGCAGTACGTGACCTGACCCCCTTCATTTCAAAACTCATTAATGCTTCCTTCTCCACCGGCACCATACCCAACAATTTGAAACAGTCCTGGGTTCTCCCACTACTTAAAAAGCAAACTATTGACCCCTCCATACCGACAAACTACCACCCCATCACCACAGTCCCCTTCCTGCTTAAAGTTACAGACAAGGTGGCGTACCTCCAAATTCAACAATATCTGGAATTCAACCACCTTTTAGGAGCATGACAATCTGGTTTCAGACCCCAGCACGGGACCGTAACGGCGTTAATTGACCTTAAGGCACAAATCAATGCGGTGAGAGACAATGGAAAGGCAGCACTACTGATCCTACTTGATCCCTCAGCGGTGTTCGTTTTAGTAGACCATAAAATCATATCTAACCACCTGGACTCCGCTGCCCACTTCTCACAAGAAGCAATAGGATGGATCCAATCCTTCCTCAACAACAGGACTATGCAAGTCTTCTCTCCCTCAGCAGCTGCTGAACCCATAGCCATCACGTGCGGTGTGCCCCAGGGTTCATGTGCTGCTCCAACCTTTTACAACATCTTCACAAAGCTCCTTTTTGATGATCTAGATGGCCTGGGTATCACCTACACCAACTATTCCGATGATACCCAGATCCTCATTCTGTTGACGGGAGACTACAACAAGGATTTGGCCTTTATGAATAGAGTGTACCTCATCATCCAGGCATGGATGGCCTCTCATGGTCTATGCCTGAATGATGACAAAACAGACCTTCTCATCCTTGGCACCCCTGGAAACTTTAACAAACTAGGCCATAACTACTCCAACTTCATAATAGATGACAACATTATTACAGTAGCCAAGGAAGTCAAAACCCTTGGTTTCTACCTAGACTCTACACTGACTTTTAAAAAACAAGTCAACTCTATGTCTCATCAATGGCTTACACCTGCAAACTTATCAGAGCAGCCAAACCCTTTCTTTCTCCCAACAATTGCATTACCCTAGCTAGAGCCCTTGTTTTGTCCAAACTGGATTATTGTAATGCCCTATATCTAGGGGGTAATAAATACATTACCAACAAGATCCAGTTTCTAAAATCAACGCCTTGAGAGCTGCCTTAAACATCCCCATAAACGCCCACATCTCTGACATTGGAAGAGCCAATAATTGGCTTTCCACGAGAGATAAAATCCTACTCAAAACAGCATTCTTGACACATAAATGCCTCCACCACGCCGCACCACTGTACCTCATAGCCATATTTACAAGACAATCTTCTATCCGCCCCATGAGAACTGCCAACACCAACCTCCTAATGGTGCCCAGATTTAAAAGCACCAAGTCTGGTTGAAGCAGCTTCCTGGTCAAAGCTGCCCAATATTGGAATTCTCTCCCCCCACCCCTGAGAGAAGATTCACCATTCCTCCACTTTAGATTTAACCTTATGCACTGGATCAAGGAAAAGGACCTCCAACCCTAGACTCTGTATGCCCCTTTCCATATGTTCATACTATGTATAGTAACAACTGTGTTTCTACGTAACTGAGTAACCTACAAGTTTCTTGTCTTTCCTGTACATACTGGCCCACTTACTACTTTGTATCAATGTATATTCCTGTACAGCATTGTAACCTAAGCTGAACAACCTTCTTGATGCTTATTGCGCCCTGATACCTCTGGGTCTGGCGCGCATTACAAATATTAAAAAAAACAAACAAACAAACAAACAAACATGGCAGGGTTCACTATTTTACATCTGACTATTTTAATCGCTGGATTCGAGAAGGCCACCTCATAGGCAATGGCCCTTTGACACGTCAAAGTATCTTTAGGTTTTTCTTAAATAGCAAATAGAGCATGCTCAACAAATAACGTCATGGAACATCCCAAGATTATTTCCAAGGGAAGAGACCCCTCATTACTGGGTCCAGAATCCTACTGTAATACGCTAAAGGCTTGTACCCCAACGTGGTACTCTGCATGAGGACTGCTGTCATGACTGTGCCGTTCGTATGCGAAACAGAAGGTATTCTTCAGCATAATTGGGAATCCCTAAAACTGGAACGGTACAAATTGACTTTTTCAACTCGTCAAACCCTTCCTCCATATCCTCAGTCCAGACAATATTTTCCTGAATTGCCTGTGCCTTTTTCAGAGTCTGTACCAAGGGTCTTATATATGAACTATATTCAAGTATCCATGCTCTAACATAATTGCATAGTCCCAAAAATCATTGCATGTGTTTTATCGTGTGTGGCTTTGCCATTTTCATGTGAGTTTAACTGCCCTATATATAACCCCTCTTCCTGGCAATACTGCAATTTCTCCTTATCCACTTTATATCCTTTCTCTGCTAAAATAATCATTAGCTGAACTGAGTCACGTCTGCACTCTTCCTCTGATGTGCTGCAGACTAAAATGTCACCTATGTATTGCAACACAACACTTTGCACATCAATATTGCTTAAGTGCATCTGCAGGACTCTATTGATGGGGACTCACAATACCCCTGAGGTAATCCTGTGCTTTTAAATTAGTCTGTCTGAACGTAAATGACGTCAGATCTTGAGAATCTTTATGCAATGGGATTGATAGGATTGTTGCTGGATTAGGAACTGGAGGGAACTCGGTCTCTACAATCTGATCAATTGGGCACATGTTTTGCACTAAACGCCACAACCCTCCCTTCAATTTATTAACAGGATACACCGCAGTATTGCATGTTAGCTCTAATGTCACTAATATGTCCCTGATCTATCATGGCAGATATTGTCTTAAAAATACTCTTATCTGCCTCTCGACACATGGGATACTGTTGTGCTCGAGGCAAAATTGCTCCCGGCTTCAGTTTAATCTGACGTTCTCCAACTCCTTTTAGTAGGCCTACGTCATAGGGGTCTGTAGTCCATAATGAAACTGGCACTTTCGCCATATCTTTGTCAAGAAAATGCGGGACACTGCCACACTATCATTTTCTGGGGAACCTCACGTCTTGTCCTAATCCAATAAGTGATACTCACTTCAAATACTACTTTGTCATCTGATGGGTGGTCTCTAAACATATCCTTGTCAGTGACATCAGTCAATCTGTAACCCTCTCCAATGGCAATCACTGTGCTTCATGTCCTGCCATCCATATCAACTCCTTCAAGTGTAGCTAATTGTCCTTGCACTGTAGCTGCTTGTAATTCTAAGGGAAATACATGCCCCCCCTCTACATCCATAGATATCCTTGGCCTGAATAAAAATTCATCAGGCATTCTCGCAGTCTTACCTACTAAACCCGGCAGCCATGTTAACAAAATGCATACCGCATAGTGAAAGACCTCTGGCTCTGACGGTACCCCTGGTATCGCCCTTCGTCCTGTAAACAAAATGCGCACCCCATAGTGAAAGACCTCTTGCTCTAACGGTACCCCTAGTATTGCCATTTGTCCTGTAAATGCCATGATAAATTTGCTCACGTTTAAATAATGCATTTCTGGTGTTAAACACACTATGCCTTCATCAGTAAAAGAAATTGTCATGTTCAACAGTATATTAACTGGTGTTTGCCTTGAATACAATAATGGCAAAGACATATCACATTCTCCTATAGAGCCTGGCAATCGTTCAGTAAAAGGAACTCCACTTGTAGCTCCTGTGAAAACTTGAGCATTCATGGCATTTCCCGATAATGTCAATTTCCCCTGACGTATACATGAGCGCTTTGCATCCATGTCTACCAAAAAAGAAAAAGATTTGCCTCCTATAGTGACATCAACCCTCGGTTTCTCTTGAGGATTGGGAATCACTGATAGTATTGAACACATGAAGTCACCCAGTGAGGTTTCCTACTGTGGGTACATGCTTATTCCTGTGCCTGTGAAAGTATTCCCTCCCTCAACGGTGACACCCCCTATCCTAGGAGTCAGTAACTGCCAGGTGTTTGGGCCCTGCTGTATCTGCATGGGTGTGTGCTGTGACTGTACTTGTGGGGGATTCAATGGTGCTTTCTGCGGTTGCAAAGCCTGTTGTATTCTGATTTTGGGCAAACCCGTCCCTACTTTGTTGCCTATATGCAGGCAGATAAGCTGTCACCCCTCTTGAGAAATGGCCATCATGCACCAACCCTTGGCTCCCATATGTTTGCACTATGTGCCCTGTCATTCCACATCTCCAACATATAGGAGAGAGTCTCTTCATGTGTCCTCCCTGCATGCCTTCATTGTCATTCTCTATATCCTGAAACCCACCTTGGTTACTCTGAAATTATTATTCTGGAAGCCTCCTTGATTATTTTGGAAGCCTCTTCCTCGGAAGCCTCCCCTACCCCTTGGTATGAATCTGTTATTTCCTTGATCAAACTGCCTTTCGTTATTTTCCTGTGGCATTCTTGTTGTTTGCTGTGATCATGTCCCTTCTCCACTAGTCATCATCGCCCCTTCCATGGCTTATTTTGACAATTTCTTCTGCGCTAACTTTGCTTCTTCAACTTTCCTAACATCATCTTTCCTTTGGTTTTTCTCCTGCAACAATCGTCCAATGGTCAGCTGTATTTTGGAACATAGTTTCGCCTCCATAACCACCAATTTCTTGAGCTGTCTCTGCACTTGATCTGGCAGCCCTTGACATAATATATGATAGAATACAGGTATAGCTTTCCCCCATGGTTCCTGTGTTTCCAAACTCCAATCCTCCAGAACATTCTGGATGTAAACAAGAGAATTCTCCCCTTTCTGCATCTTTTGTGACATTATTGCTCCTATATCTGATGTATCTGGATATTGCTCTCCAAGCGCTTTCCAGACTGCCATGCTACAATTATTAAATGGTGCTCCTTCATGAGCAGTGTTCTGCGCAGTGACACTGTGTATCCATCTCTCAACCAAATATCATCAGCTCTCTCTACAAGGATAGTGGCTAGAATACATTTAATGTCTCCTATAGCTAACGTGTTTCCTCCTATCATTTTCTCTAATTCATGTATCCATTTTCAAGTGCCAGAAGTTAAACTGGTGAGTTTACACCTTAAATTATCCTTACCCATCTGTGGCCAAGGTATATACTGCAGTCTGGCCCCTCCCTTCTCTAACAACGGGAACTGCGAGATCCCAAAATCGCATTCATCCCCCATCGTCTGCCTGTCCATAGCAGTGGCCCATCCCACCTGTACTTGTAAGATTTTTAAACTAGCTGCCGCTATCCACAGGGAGCTTCTGCACTGTCTTCTTCCCATTAGTGTCCTTAGCCTGCTCACATAAGGTGGCGAGTGTCCCCTCTCACTACGGGGTCGCCCTTTAGGTCGACCTGGCCGAAGTTCGTCAACTTAAGTTTTTATTTAATAATCTTGATGCTCATCGTCTCAAGTTATTTACCTCAACCAGCCCTCCGTTACTTATTTCCCCTTATCACTTTCCTCATTCAGTACCCATCTGTGTTCTGCCACCTCACTCAGTTTACTCACCCTTCCCGTTTTCGACTTCCAACTCTGGGGATCATCGCCTTCTCAACCATCCGCTTCAGCCTTTAGTCCGCTCAGCTTCCTGTAGATGTCGGGAAGGGAATTCCATTTGAAAAACAAGGGGCCCATGCCACCTGTACTTGCAAGATTTTTAAACTAGCTGCCACTATCCACAGGGAGCTTCACATTACTCCAGCTAAATGGCGGAAGACGTCCGATATTTCCGGGACCCTAAAGATTACTGTGTCGACGATTATTTAACCATCCTCTCTCCGCTACAACATGAACTGGCGTTGCCAACCCAGCCCTTTAAAACGAGGTAGCAACACATTGAGATCGATGGGGATGCAGAAGATACTCAAACATCGATAATCAAACTAACTCAGGAAGTTGGCAAATCACATCTGTTTTATTAGCAATTGTCTAAAACAGGGAGTTACAACGAAGATCGACGAGTCTCACGATCTTCTCACTCGATGCATCATATAAAAAAAGCAGGTTATGTACTAAAATCTTGTCAGCATTGGCAACATCCTATATTGCAAACTACAAAAACCTATTTGGGAAAGTTATTGGTTAAAGGGAACATCTAGTTATACATTCCATACTTGTCTGGGAAGGTGATTGGGTCTCTAACATCAGGTGGGGCAACTAAGCCTCAAAACTTCTTGACCTCAAAAACCAGATGGACGACCTCAGAGATGCAGGCAAACCTGCTCTACTCCTCCTTTTGGACCTATCCGCTGCATTCGACTTGGTGGATCACAAGACCCTATGCCACCATCTTGCCACCGCAGCCAACTTCTCCCCGACTGCCTGCAACTGGATAACCTCCTTCCTGCAGGACAGAGCAATGAAGGTCTTCTCCGACTCCTCCTGCGCTGACCCGAGCATCATCCAATGCGGCGTCCCTCAGGGATCATGCATCGCCCCTACCCTCTACAACCTCTTCACGAGGCCGCTGTTCAAGATCCTAGACGCCCTGGGCATCTCATACACTAACTATGCTGATGACACCCAGGTGCTTATCCCCCTCTCTGGGGACTACCTGTCTGACCTGAACACGCTCAACTCCATTTACACCACCATCCAATCCTGGATGGCAGAAAACTGGTTATGCCTCAACAGCGAGAAAACCGAGCTTCTGCTGATTGGCTCCCCGTCCACCCTGGGCAAGCTGGACAAGCAATACAACTCCTTCACCATAGATAACACTCATATCCCTGTATCCCAAACAGTCAAGACCTTGGGTGTCTACCTGGACTCGAACCTGAACAGGCAGGTCAATGCCATTGCATCCTCCTCAGCCTACTACTCCAAACTGCTCAACGCAAGCAGACCGTACCTCTCCCAACAGAATTGCCTAACTATCGCCAGGGCAATCATTGGCTCAAGAGTGGACTACTGCAACGCCCTTCTAATAGGTACGTCTGGAAAAAACCTAGCGAAACTCCAACTAGTCCAAAACAATGCCCTAAGGGCCGCCACTGGACTATCACGCAGGGACCACATCTCTGACCTCAGGCGTCAAGTCCATTGGCTCCCAGTCAAGGAAAGAATCCTGTTCAAAACCCTTGCCCTCACGCACAAATGTCTTCACGATCTGGCCCCCATATATCTCGCCCAGAGATTTTCTAAACCTTGTGCTTCCAGGCCCTCCAGAGTGGCCTACTCCAATTTACTAACTGTGCCAAAAACCCGCCGAGTACGTGCTGGTGGCACAAGCTTTCCCACCATGGCATCCACCCTCTGGAACTCCCTTCCACCGCACATCAGACGACTCGACTCTCACACGGCCTTTCGCAAGGCCATCAAGACTAGTCTCTTCAATTAATGCGCCTGTTCTCTGTTTCGCTACCTGGGACCTATGTATCTGTAACTCTGTTTGTATACTCTAAGATCTCCTCTGGGGTGGCTTTTTTGTAACCCTTAATCAAGCCTTCTTAAGCACCACTTATCAGCACCTCTATGCCTCAGGGCTGCAGTGCGCTTTACAAATGTAAAAAAATAAAATAAAAAAAAAAGCCCTCCCCTCATACAGGTCACTGGGAGCATTATCAAATACATGATGTCCCATTGGTTACACAAACTATAGGGATGTTTACTATGTGGCCCTCTATAATTGGTTGGCACCCTTATGCCTGTCAGTACTTTTCAACATACACCGACAGCATGCAGGCTGGCATCCAGGTGCTGATGGGCTGGTCTTGACCATAGCTTCCCACCAATTAGCCTACTATTCATCATCACTCTGCTTTCTGCCAGTCAATTAGCCCTTCGAAAATTGGCCTTGAGTTTGTTCATCGTGCATGGGGATAAAAGGGAATATAGTCTCCTGGTGTTGGCATAGCACATCATGAATATCTATTTTTACTCATCCACATGACTGAGGGCTCTGCTGCATTTAAAATACTATTATTTAATGAACCTCTGACGTCTTCATCGTTCCCGTGCCTCTCCTCTGAAAAGGAGCTTGTTCTTTTCACCCGTTTGTAGCTACTGTCTGATCATTCAGGCCCAAAGCAGTCTTGACATCTTGGTACTGGTCCAGCCTCGTCCCTCATTGATGCACCTCTGTAATCCAATTGTATTTCAGCTGTGACATACTGGAAAAACCACTCTTTCTCTGGGTCCAACTATTGCATTGTGGAATCGTCCATAGTTAATTAGCTCCTATATATATACAAATGTTTGGTGTATGCCACCCACACTTTATTCACTATATAGCGAGCCTTAAGAATACTTTGTCTGCTTGCGTTTCTTGCATCTGTACATGTGTAAAAGGACTTAATATCCTCATTGTTTTTGTAGCATAAACATCTTCACCTCGAACTAGAAATGTTGCTTATCTTCATCAGTTTCTCAATGCCTGTAGGATGTCTATGTTCTCTTGCGTCTGTATCTCTTCTGAGTGCATAAGCCCTACTTTATGTGACGTCACCAAACTTCCGTTTTGCTCATTTTTCCCATTTCTTCTGGGATTTCATTCAAAAGGCCATCATATTGTCATGTATGCAGGTATTGTTTTCTCGATGGGAACATTGCTTCCAGGATTGTCCTTGGTATTGGTATCTTCACTGGCACTGCACGTGTCTCACACTCTGGTTCCCAGCATATAGGCTACATGGGAGTGGTGCTTGAGGTGGGAGTACTTGGCTCCTTCTCTACAATATGGTTAGGATACTGCTACTTAAGGTACCAGGGAAGGTGTCATTTAGAGTGTGGGGCATCACATGGCTATGGTGGCTGTAATAAGAGCTTGAGTGGATTGGTATATTCATTGAGGCTCTGCAGGTGTATGTGCGAGGTGAGTTGGTGTTTAGTTAAAGTTAGTGCTCCTTAGGTCCATATGTGTGCCAAGGGTGATTGGATATATGGTCAATGGATGGAGAAGCCTCATAGATGTGTAACATATATGTTTGGATGTGTAGCTAACTGGCATGGAGTTCACTGTGTATGCCCCAAATGTTATGGAATGTATCACTATTAGATGTTGAGGCACTTATTTGTGCCAGAGGTAGTGGAATCTGCTCAATAATCGTTATGGTGGCACCTTAGGTGTACCAGATCTAATGGAATGCATTGTTATAAGTCATTGGGGTGCCTTGGGATGGAGAGGTGTAATGGAATGTTTTGTTGTTTGTCTGCATCCACGTGTGTGCATGTGTGTGTGCCTGTGTGTATGTTATTTACTACGAAAGAAATTGAATGTGTAAAGGTAAACAACATGCTTTATCAAAACCAATAGTTTGGGCTTTTGTAGTGATAGTGACACTAGTATCGTTGTTGCTACTGTAGGTATTGTGATCACATACGCATGTACTTGATGATTTGCCTAGTGTTATAATAACTTGTCCAAGTTCCCAGCATTTCTTAGGTTTGGTCAGGATATGTTAAAATATAATCATATTACAGGTATTGTCATTATACAGTAAGGAACTTGCACCATTACCGAGTACTGACACACGCCATCAGACAACAGCAATCAACACAATTTACTAGGCATTTCTGTATGTTGGCATTGTACTAGCATCATGTAATTATGATGCAGTCATGTTATAGAGCTTCATGGAGCTGGACCTAACCTCTGTACTAATCAGTGTTAATATTGATCACTGATGGTACTCAATGCATCCCCCTCAGCATGGTGAAGCGCCTAGTTGGTGCAACACGGGTTTCAAACCTGTCGCATGGCAAGCCTAAGTATTCATTCTACTTTCTAGATATTAGAATCCTATAATTAGCTCCTCACCATAAACCAGGTTTAGCCATTAAATGGTCATGCACCCATTGGCAGGTATTGTTACAATTTGTCTTGGTACAGAGACAATATAAAAAAAATGACTGCTCCTCCTCATAGCCTGACTACTTCTCTGTTCTTCTCCTATATCGGTTTGAAGTAGTTTGAAGGCGCACAGTGAAAACTAAACTTATTTAATATAGTTGGGAACTTGCTCATTTTTCACCACTACCTCAATCTCTCCCTTTAGTTTAGAGCTATCCTCCACATATCCGCCGGAGCATTTGGAATGGCCTCTGAGCACTGTGTTCATCACGGAAGAGAGCTATTGGCACTAGCTGCATTTTCAATTGAAAGCAAAATTGTTGGAAAAATAGCTAACGCAGTAGCAATAGTTGCTTTTGCAGCAGCAACATATAGGTGAGCGCCCTTTATTTACAGAATTAACATAAGAATGGTACTGTTCAATTTAATTATGTTTCTACAATTGTTGTATACATTGTCTACTTTTTAGTTTTAAGTACAAGTAAATAAAACAGCATTTAAATTGCAATTATTTCATAATTTTGGAGAGGAAGTTTAGTGAAAGGGGGTTGAATTCTGGTGTTTTGCCCTGGGTGAAATATTGTCTAGAAAAAGCCCTGTTGCTATGGCATTTTGACACCTTACTACAGTAAAGCGAGAATTAAAAGTGTGCAGCATACAGTCACTACACAATTTGAAACACAGTAAAAAAGCCTGTGGCCCATTGTTTACCATTCACCTCCTAGAAAAAAGAAATGTAGACTGAGTGTCTCACTGTTAGGGAGAATTCTCTGTTTAGGCTGAATTTCCTAACCTAGTGAGTCCCCCAGCAGCTTTGCTGGATTTCTGGAGTTTGTTTTTTCCATCCTGCCAAGAGTGAGACTCTTTTTCTCCCACTCTTGAACATGAATGTGTGTAAATCCTTTGAATGTCAATGTGTTCTATGGGCTATGGGGTCTTTTACCCCATAGGGTCTCATATGTTTTTCTATGTGTGTTACACCGCACCCTCTGTGCCGTAGCACTGGGGCGTCCTAGCGGACCTCCACCATAGACTCCATACCCGGGGACTTACTACTGTCTCCCCGGGCATGTAAAGTCACCATTGGCTTTACTAGACCTAAATTTACTAACAGAACTAGTACAAACCATCTTATTGTGGACGTACTAGTAGGGGTAATTCGATTACTCCTGGGTCTGTTATTTTAGGGGGCACTGTCCCGTCCCCCCTCGTCGAGTTTTGGCTGGTGGCAGTGGAAACTGCTTGTTATATTCGACCCCGAATATAATCTTATGGGATTCTTCCCATTGTTGGAGATTAATCCATTTTCTCGTTAATCTCTAACATACCACTGGTTTATTTATCTTAAATAAATCTATCGGTTGGTATTTTCTGCCAGAACTCGGTTTTTAAAATGGTGTCTGTGTTCGTCTCTGTGACTCCTAGACCAAAGGTTGAGCCCTTTGTTCCACTTTTGGCAGGCTTCTACACAGAAGTCCTCCAAAGTGGTGCCATTTTGTCTGGGTACCACAGGAGGTGTGGGAGGGGGTTTAGGCACCCTGGACTGAGTTGCCTTGCCAACTCAAGTCGCACTCTGGTGTGATTGGCCCAAGTGGTGAGCCACCCCGCTCACCACTTAGTGTGTTTTGATTGACAGCTAGGCTGAATGAATGGGGGTTTTCTGCATAAAAGCAGGGCTTTTGGGACTGGATCTTCAGAAGTCGCCACAGGACCTAAGAATCCGACGAGGGTAAAGCTGAGCCGATCTGCAACGACAACACCTCCGGTGGAGCCCTGCTGAACCGACTCACCACTTCCCGACGACAGAGGAGATCTCCCGGCCGGAGAGTCTCTTCCCCTGACTGGTGGGAACAACCAGTCCCCTTTGCTTTTTCTTCGTTCCAGGGCGTAGTGGTCGAATTGCCCGTGCAGAGCACCCCGGCAACCGGATAGCCACTACCCCTGTACCGCGACCAAAAGGTGGTGCCTTGTGACGGAGCACTCCGCGGCTGGTCTCTTCCCTGGTGGTGCAACGATCTTCAAACTTTCCTTCGACAACGAGATCATCTCTTCTCCTGGCAAAGACCCGACGTGCATCCACCACCAGGAACAACTGCCCCCGCCGGAGCTTTCTCTCCACAAGCAAGGTACCGTGTCCGCCTGGCTTCCCTTGTGTCGGTTAGCGTGGGGTGTCTTAATCCTCGCCTATCCATTGGGTCGCCTCCAAGCTTTCTAAACTTTCCGTTCTGAACTGGTCCAATCTTTCTATAACAATTTGCGAAAAAGACTCGAAGTGCATTTCCACTGTAATACTTCTTGGGACATATCGCCTTGCCTCTCCCCGAGTGGGCCTGGCCTCTGAACTTACGATCTACAGTAGACCCTGCCTTACTTGCCTTGCATTTGTTCGTAAAAGTGTTGGTACTGTGTTGATTTCATACCCTGCCTTTTCTCTCCCGTCCTAACGAATACTAGAGTGCCATCTAGGTTAAAGCATTCACCTCTGTCTGCAAATAAGTGGTGCCGTTGAACCTAGACTTGTCGAACTATTGTTAGGGGGATTGATTTTCTGATAGTAATTGTGATTGGAGTTGTTTGCCGTAATAGTGCCAGTGTGTTTTCATAGATGTGTTTTATATAAATAAATAACTATATAACTTTACACCGAAGCCTTGTTCCGTGTTTGCTTGTTCTACTGTGTAAATTGTCCTATTTTGTATACTCCACATACTGCTTAACTCTTCTTGAGGGAAGTCTGACTGCTCAGCCACAGCTACCAAGTGAATCTGTGTGGTAAAGACTGCTACCAAGTGGGTTTACTGCCAAACACCTGTAGTCCTAAATCTTTTGCAGTGGTCCCAGAGGGAACTGCACAGGTTTCCGCCTAACACTCACTTGGGTCATCTGAAAAGAAAATGCTGATTGCACAAACACAAAGGTAACCCGAGCCCAAACCAAATGTAGTAATAGTAGCAAACACAGTTTCACAAACAACTGTTTGAGAGCTGACCCCTCATAGCGCCCCCAGTATAGCGCCTGGCGAGCTCATTCGAAGAAAACAAGCACCTACGCTCGGTATGCAATGGCATTTTTTGCCTCTGGTTTTAGTGGGCCAGGTGATTTGTGGTTTCAGGATGCTAGTAAGGGGACACCATGTAGTAGTTGCCATGCAAAGATACATGTGATAGTCGAACTTATGTGTGCACAGATGCTCTTAATGCTATCTCAGGGCTGCCTTGTGCAATATATATGGGATAAAGTATCTCCTAACATACATTATAAGGGCATTGCAAGTCACTGAGCAGTTTCCTGACCAACTAGAAGAACGAGGACGAATCAGAGTTCATTTAAAAGTTCACAGAACTCCAAGGGGAGTTGCAAGAACCTTTTGATGTATGTTAGGTTGTATTATATCCCTTTTAATACATTGCCACACACTGTCATTTCTTTTAACACCTTGTCTCTTGCTTAATATAATGTAAGAGATCTTCTGTTTTCTGATACACATAATCAATATGGAATCTGGATTTAAAAAAGCAGAAATGCAGCTCCTAATGTGTTGCAGCAGAATAGTTCAAGCAGTTTAATAAAAGGTATTCAAAAAGCGTTCATTTTGTGCTTTAACATAATTAATAACATGCAGATTCTTGCTTACATGAGTAAAACTCCAGTAGTGCACAAATGAAACATTGGGCCTCATTCTGAGGTGGGCGCAAAGGGATACCGGGCACCGTTAAGGACATCGGTGCCGGTAATCCCTTTGCACCCTATTCCGAGGTCCCTTAGCGGGTCCCGCAATGGGTGCCTGGTTTTACCAGGCACCCTTAGCGGGAGCCGCTAAGGAACCAGAGAGCTAATAACGGTACCGCAAATTGCGGTACTGTTATTAGCTTCTTCCCCATTCCCATTGAGCCCTATGGGGGCTGGAATGGGAATGGGGAATGGTTTTTTCAATGGGGACTTACCGGTCCCTCCAAGGTCGGAATGGACCGGTAAGTCCGGATTGAACCAGGTCGACTCGGTACCGGTATGAGAGGTAGTCATGGCGCAAATAGCGCCATGATTACCTCCATACTCGGAATGAGGCCCATTATATCATAAACAGTGCCTTGTCAATTACTGTCTGACATGCGCCACAGAAAATTACTCTGCAAACAAGTACTTTGAAAAGATGTTCATGGCTTTCATTAAGTGCTGCAGTGACAGTTGAAATTCTCTCTGCTGGTTCAAGCTGGAGGCATTCCGACATCACACCCGAAGCGTAATAGCTGATTGCAGTGCAGTTGTAATGTCAGTTTCATATTACAGGTCTGTTGTGATGCCTGTAATAAGAACAATGTTTCTAGGAGTTTATATAGATATTGCAAGCAACCATGTTTTACATCAAAGTCTCAAAAACGTACGAACAGACTTATGGATTTCTTACCCACTGCCCACTTCCTGTGTGGGAAACAGCGTAGTTGCTGCCCTTAGATGGGTGGGGATTCGGGAGATGTAGGTTGGCAAGTGAAAGGCTCTAGGAGGGGGCATACGAGCTGAGATCTATAGTGAAAGCTGGATCAGGTGGGGGAGGAGAGATTTGGAAGTTCTGGGATTGACTAGGCAGGTTGGTGGAAGCCAGGGTTATAAATGGTGTTATCAGCCGAGAGGACGTGTATTTATCTTACTAGCATTCCTGTCGTGTAGCTTTCATTTAATCGGACAAACCCTCTAATTGATGTGCTGAATGTAGGCGAGGAGCCCCGCTAATGTTTCAGACAAAAGCTCACCGAATGCTCTTGCGGCAGTGTGCATAATTGATCTCTGCCCGATGTCCTGTCTGGGGCATGGTTCCTTCTAACTAACATCGAATAGCACATTAATGCCTTGCAACGACCCATCACCCCTCAGTGGTGGTAGACACGATGTAAACATGATCAGGAACATGAACAATGCGAACACAACAGCCCCACAGTCTGTGTGGCTGGCAAGCTATTTTTCTATTTCTCTTATATTACAAAAAAAACCTCTTGGTCCATGCTGGCGGTGCAACAGCATTCCTTATTGGGGAGCTTAGCTGTTGTGGCAGTTGCGGGGGTGCATTGGAAAGGGGCACAGGAGCCACTGATACTCTGTGCCATTGTGCACAGCACGAAGTTATGGTAGTAACAACATAGAATGCGGGGAAGCCGAGGTAGCCAAGGTTGAGTGGGGGGTTGGATGGAGGTGAGTGACAAAGAAATGTGTCAGTAAGTGAAACTGAGTGCCTGGCCAACTAGCTTGATTATTTATTTAAAAAAAAATACAATGCCGTGGGTGTAATGATGCCAACGCTGGTGGAAGGTACAATGGATAAGATTGATTGAAGATAAAATGGCACATAAGAATGGCTGCAGCTGCTCCTTCCAGTTCTCTCTGCCAACTGCCCTCTCAACATTCTCCACACTCAAAGCACAACAGTTCCAGGAATAAAAGGCACCAATGTCCACCATTGATTCTAATTCTGGAAGAAGTAACCTGCGCAGCATAATAGCATTACTATTTACAAGTACATGAAGCAGTAAAAAACATAGAAAACTAACCGTGGGTAAACCATCTCAGAAATGGTGGCCTGCTAAATTGTCCCCCCTTGAAGCTGCATGGCAAAAGAATAGTGTACACCTGTGCTCTGTTACATCTGTCTTCTGATCTGCAGCCATGGAAAGGCTATGTGGATTCTAGTCAGACTGCCTGTCTCTGTAAAGCCAGCAGGAAAATAGGCAAGAAGGCTGTCATGTCATGGTGTGGGGGGGGGGGGGGGGGGGAATTATGACTTATAATTATGAAATAATTTCTTTTTGAAGTCACTCTGCCTTCATAAAAAAAAATGTCAGTTATGGTTCGGTCCTTTAACTGAGATAATGGGCCTCATTACAACTCACCCGGTATGGAAACAATGGTGGCGGTAAACCCGCCGCCACCATTGTTTCCATAACGGGTAATCACGACTCCTGCAGGCGGAGGCGTCAATCCCGCCAGGTCTGACCTTGCAGGTTTAACACCGCCCGCCTGCAGGCGGACGAGGAAACACCGGCACCATCACGAGATGGTATCAGTGTTTCCATGATCCCCATTCCCATTGAGTCCTATGGGACTCAATGGGAATGGGGATTTACACCATTCTGCCTCCGGAAATTCCCACGTCACCGGGGTTGTAATGCCCCGTTAATTCCAGGAATCACAGAGGCGGAATGGTAATACGAGTCCGGCGGTAACCAGGCGGTTTTACTGCCTCAGTTACCGCCAGACTCGTGATGAGGCCCAATGTCTTTATGAAGTCAGATTGGAGGTCATTACAACCTTGGTGCTAAGTGCACCAACTTTACCACCATGGTGTAAACTACGTATGGTGAAAGGGTGCACAATTAAATGTATGGGTGACTGAGTGGGCGTGTTTAAGTGTATGGTGAAAGGGTACACACCTAAATGTGTAGGTGGCTGCCTGTGTAAGTGTATAGTGAAAGGGTGCACACTTAAATGTAGGGTTGGCTGCCTGAGTGTGTGTGCCTGTATAGTTTAATGGGTGCACACTTCCATTTATTTTATTTATTTATTTGTGATGCACCATAGCCCGCAGGCATCATGGCGCAATCCACAGAGGCCACTTACAAAAAACATAAGACAGTACGAACAACAAAATTATTTAAACAAGAACGTTTTGAACTTCCTTCTAAATGGGGTGAGATTTTCTTCCTTGCGGAGGAGCTCTACAAGGCCGTTCTAAGCCATAGATGCTATAACAGAGAAGAAATACCTTTCCCTCGTGCTCTCCCACCCAAGAGACTGCGAGCAGGTCCGCCGTACTAGAGAGCAATGATCTGGTCAACACATGCCTAGTTAGCATTAGTGTAAGGTATGTTGGAGCCTTGCCAAACTGGCATGTATGAGTTAGTGCAAGGATCTTAAACAGGATGCTTTCTGTGACAGGCAGCCAGTAGAGTTCTCCCCTATAACTGGAGACATGTTCTTTCCTGGGGAAGTTACAAACTATTTGTACTGCGTTATTTTGGACAATCTGGAGTCTGTGTATACTCTCCTTACTTGCCCCTCCAAGGCGGACATTACAATAGTCCAGCCGTGGCATGATGATTGTGAGAACCAGAGTTTCGCAATTTTTACAAGAAACTAGTGGAGATTTTTTAGATGGTATTGGACATTTTTAACAATGTTGTTTAGTTACGTGCGCATCAGCACTCATAGATGGTTCTACCACTGTACCCTTTTCACTTTTTTTACTACTGGGTTCTGCGCGCTATCAATCCGGAACTCAGAGTATGCCGGATCTAGCTTGTTTCTTGCTAGATTTGTACCAAAAATCATGAGTTACTTTTTTGACCCATTTAGGCACATCCAGTTTTTTACCATCCATTCCTAGATGGATGAGTAAATGGAGGTTAAGTTTTCTAAATGAGTGTCATAGTTCCCAATAGGATCCATAAGAAGCTGAAAATCATCAGCATAGTTAGTAAATTGAAGGCCCCTGGCTTCAGGTTGGTCACACACAGGCTTTATGTAGAGGTTGAAAAGGGCTGGAGAAATACATGCACCCTGTGGAACGCCATATTTAATCGGGACTGTCTTGGAGCATGCAGTACCTCAACAGATTTTGGAGTATCTTTCACTAAGGAACAAGTTTATCCATGTGATGATGTCACTGGAGCAGATCCCAATAGAAGCCAGTAGGTAGTAAGGATCCAACAAGTCAAACGCGACTGATAAATACAAGAGGATCAGCATGCCAGTTTTACTTTCCTCTAATCTTTCCAGCATGTGTGCTTGTAGATTTAACAAAGCACTCTAAGTCCCATGATTACTTCTAAAGCCTGATTGACTGGGATGTAGAATGGCAGATGCTTCAAAATGGGCCTGTAGTTAATTGGATGCAACCATAGCCAAGATTTTTTTATAGGAAAGGCGTATTGGTAATGGGTCTGAGACTGCCGGTGTCTTTAGGATTAAGGCCAGACTTTCTGATTAGGGGAGTAAAAACCACGTCCTTAATGGTTTTAGGTATGCTCTTGTGTCTAATGAGGCATTGAAACATCTTGTCAGAAAAGGGGGAAAAAGTTTATTATTTGCTAGAATTACTTTAAACAGCAGTAGTTCTCCTGGACATGACGTGGGTCTCATTTTAGAAAGGGTGTCTTCCATTTCTAGAGTGCAGATGATTCAAAATGATAAACCTAGATCAAAGCCTTCATTCCTGAGACCTGATTCGGATGCCTGATCAGGCGGTATGATGAGTGTTTCGCGGCAGGTTTGGATCTGATCGCATGTCAATAGAAATGTATCCTCCAGTGCTTTCTGGACATTATCACAATCAATAGTATCGCAGGAAAAGGACAGGAATAGAGCTGCTAGTTTTTCCATGTTCCTATAGATTTTGTGGTTTATTAATTTGTTCATCACAAAAAAGTATTTTTGTTTCAAGAATTTTAGTTTTATGTTTTCTTTCTAAGTGTTTTCACTTTTCCCTATTTTCCATTGATCTGTCTTTGGCCAGATTCGCTCTGCCTGTTTTTTCTCCTTCTTCAGGAGGTTGAGTTCAGGGGAGAACCAATTTTGTTTATTAGGGAAGTCGCCCATGGTTAGCGATCTGAGCGGGACCTTGTCTTCTAAGAGAAAAGGCAGATGCTGTTTATATATCTCCACTAAATGATCAGGGGGATCCATCTCAGAGGATGCTGTCATAATTGCTGTCAGACAGGCGTTTAGATCTGAGGCAGCCAGTTTATTAAAATTCCTTTCAAGGATTTTCTTGGTGGGTGCTTTTCTTGGCCGCGTCCTCCTTGGAAGGTTTATCCTGCAGTTTACGATCCCGTGATCTGACCAGGTGGTAGTAAGAATATTGCGAGTAGCTACCCAATCCAGGGTGTGTCCTTTCATGAAATCATCCACAAGAATAGTTGATGTTTTAGGCCGGTCCAGCAGATTTAGGAGGTTTAGTAGCTCTTCATTAAAAGATGGCAAATCTGCCGCGGGATGATAGATGAGAATAAAGTGTAAACAAGTGTTATTTGTTGGGGATAATTTGGCATGAATGATTTTGCAGTTAGTGTATTCTATGTTGGCCTCAAAAAGACTGAGTTATTTCTTGCTTACAACAGTCACCCCATACCCTATTCCATGTAGGTGTTTGTTCCCCATAAAGCTATATCCCTCAGGCATTGCCAAGAAAATAGCTCGGCCATTTTCCTTTTGTAACCATGTTTCTGTGAGGAACATGATGTCGATCTGATTTTCAAGAATGTAGTCATTAATATCTAGTACATGTTTTGGCACTGAACGTAAATTGAGTAATGCCATTTTCAGTTGTCTGGGATTCTTTAATCCCTTTTTCCTCAATGTCTGACGGTGTTTGTATGCCCATATCACTATGCATGTTAGATAACATTTCTGGATGCTTGAACTTCTATTTGAATTTCACTGTCTTTGGTAAGGATCTGAGAAAGTGTCCTTACAGACTTGGAGGTATCCTGGGGCATTTTGTGAGGCCTGGTGATACCCGTTCCTTGGCCTTCACTGGGAGGAGAATTCGCAGTAATGGCTTCCCCTACAGTTTATCTGTAGCCCTGAGTGTTGTCCCAACCTGCTGAGGGTCCCTGGGTTTTGCGAGAAATTGAGAATATACCCAGTATCTTACTGTGAGTGCACAGAGCCACCAGCCGGAAAAGCAGACAGCTGCCCCCACTGATACCCAACGCGGACCAGCCCAAACGTCCCTGTGCTAACACAGCGACAATGAAAAGAAGAAAGCCCTGTGCTTGCTGGGAAATGTAGTTTTTCAGAACTACAGATTGCCAGCAGCGTGCGGTGGTAGCGTGCTAAAAGCACTACAATCTGTGCTAAATCGGCCTAAGTAGCAAAGTAAAATCTAGGTAACAATTCAGATTGTTAAAGGCTAGTAGTTACTTCACATTTCAAGAGGTAATTATTTCGAGCATACGAAGCCAAGCACCCCGCAGCACAAAGATACTGACAGACGCGCTTGAATAGTATAGAGCACAGTTTACTGCCAGTACACTTCTATGCGGTCGGTAGCACAAGCCTCCTTCCAAATCAATAACTTGCATTCATATATTTGTATAACCACCCAATATTGCTATTAGTTCAAAATTATTTTTCAATGAAGCAAACGGTTCTAAATCTTTAAAAGTAATTCTAGCAGAGAATCATACATTCAACATCACACTTGGACCAGTGAATTGGGTGGCTGCCTGGGTGTGGCTGTATGGTGAAAGGGCGCACACCTAAATGCATGGGTGGCTGCCCAGGTGTGCCTGTATGGTGATAGGGTACACACTTAAATGTATGGGTGGCTGCCTAGGTGTGTGTGCCTCTATGGTGAAAGGATGCACACTTAAATGTGAGAGTGTCTGTCTAGGTATGCCTGTATGATGAAGGGGTTCACACTTAAATGTGTGGGTGGCTTCCTTAGTGTGCCTGTAAGGTGAAAGGGTGCACACTTACATGTATGGGTGGCTGCCTGTGTTTGCCTGTATGGTGAAAGTAAGGACACTTAAATGTATCGGTGGCTGCCTGTGCGTGGCTGTATGTTGAACGGGTGGTCACTTAAATGTATGACTGTCGGCCTGGGTGTGCATGTATGGTGAACGGGTACACACTTACATGTATGGGTGGCTGGGTGCGCGTGTGTGTGCATAGTGAATGGTTTGTGTACTTATTTTCAGGGGTGCAACGAAACCTACATTTCGGGGGTAACCCTTCAAATGTTGAGAGAGGCACTAACTAGGGGAGGGGCAAACATATTTGTGTGGGGGAATTTAACTTTGTTACGCATTCTAATGAGAGTATTCTAGTGCAGCTTCATTGTTACAAGCAGTTAACTCTCTCCTTCAAGTCTGAATGGACCCACTTATGGACTGCAGTGAGAATGAGTGTTCTCCTGTCACCCTCTCTACCCTTCCAATCACTCCACTGGTTTGCAAGTACTAAGCCCACATCAAGATTTCAATTGCATTAACAATTAAGCATTTGACTGCAGGTACTAACAGTGAAATGCTTTACATAATTAATTGCTGGACCTTTGTTAACAGTGAAACCCAGGCACCGTTTAACACTTGTGTTCATGTTCAGTCTGGCAACAGCTCTGTAGGTCATCCAGGTCGAGTGGACATATCCCACAATTGGGGAGGTGCTGAAATCCAGTCTGCTCAATGGTTTTGCGCCACTGCTTGTGTTGAATGCCTTGATTACCTATTGGTAATCTTGATTACTCCTAACCCTATTCTGCCTGCCCCCAGTACTTATGTGTGAGGCACTTTCCCTCATACACAAGTACTGGGGTGAGCTAGAGGAACATGGAGGTATTATTTACTTATTATTTATTGCATTTGTTAGACGCCCACATCTGAACATATCACGGTGTAGGTTACAGAAAGCTTAATTGTCTGGTTATAGGGTGGCAAACAGTTACATTACATTCAAGTTGTTGTTAAGTTACAATTCATGATACGCCTTTCCAGGACAGAAGGGTACAGACAGGGGGTACGAACATATCATAAGTCAAAGCGAGTCATGCATATGTGCAGAGCAACATGGACATACAACAGATTAGAATTTGTTGAAGAGACATGTTTTAATCGATTTCTTGTAGCTTTGGTGGGAAGGCTTGTTTCTTATGTGAGATGGGGTTACATATTTTGGGTGCAGCTACTGGAAAACTGCTCTCCCCTGCCCTGGAGCTCTTAAATCCTGGAACAAATAGATGGGTGCTAGATTTGGATCTCAACTTTCAGGTGGCCTTGTTTTGGGAGAATGAGTTATTGAGGTAACTGGGAGCATTCTTTTTGAGAAATTTGTGGGTGACAGAAAGCATTTTGAAGATATTTGTAGCTTTGATGGCAAGCCAGTGTACTTCCCTCCTGGGGTTGGATATGTGGTCAGATCTTTTTAGGCCAAAGGCTGCTCGCAGGGCTTTATTTCCAACAGTTGAAGTTTGGCGAGATTCATATTTGAGGTACTTAGCAGAAGAATGTTGCAGTAATCTTATTTTGACAAGATGAGTGCACAAGCACGTGGGAGGCAGTTTTGAGGGGTCAGAAATTGGTGGCTTAGTCCAATGAGTTTATTTGTGTAAGTAGTGGATGATGAGAGGGCATTAATGTGTTTAGTCAATGTTAGATTGGCATCTAGGAGAACACCCAGCATTTTGACCTGTTTGAGGATGGGATGGGTGTTCCGTCAATGGTGATGGATGAACAGTCAGGGGGGAGAGATTTGATTTTAGAGGGGGAGCCAACAATGAGGATCTCTATATTTTCAACGTTAAAACATAGGCTGTTTGTGGCCATTCAGTTTTGGATTATGGCATATATCTTGTTGATGGTGATTGAGTCTTGCTCATGGTTACCCGTGATGGGGGTGAGGATCTGGGTGTCGTCTGTGAAATTCATGTACATGACAAGCATAGCATCAAGGGCAGCAAATAAGAATTTTGTATATGCAGCATATAATGTAGGAGAAAGGAATAAGCCTTGTGGTACCCCTAGGGGGACTGGTATTAAATCCGTGTCTTTCTTACCAATGGTTACTCTTGAGGTATGTTCTGCAAGGAAGGATTTGACCCAGAGGGTAGCTTCAGGGGTGAATTTAAAGTTTTCTGATAGTGTATTGCATAATTTGTCATGGTCCAACAAAACAAATGCAGCAGAGAGGTCTAGGAGGAGTAGGATACACAGATTACCAGAGTCCCGTATGGAATCCATAAGCATTTTGCGGTCCAGTAAGGCTGTTTCTGTACTATGATTTGTCTGGAAGCTTGATTGTCTGGCTCCTAGTAGATGGTTACATTCAAGATGGTTTTGTATTTGTGAGTAAGCTATTTTATTGATTATTTTTAGCAGAAAGAGTACTGTGGTTATGGGGCGGTAATTAGTGGGTAAGGTAGGATCCAGAGAGGATTTTTTAAGGAGTGGGGTAACCCAAGCTTCTTTGATACTAGCAGGGACAGAGTTGGTGCAGAAGGAGGCATTGATAAAATTGGTGCTGATGGATATTAGCGTGTGTGCGCAAAGTTTTACTAAGTGTGTGGGGAAGCAATCTCCTTTACAGTTAGATGGTTTTAATGTGGAAATGGTATTCAAAACCTGGTCTTGAGTGACTGAGGAGAATTTGAATTGCGTGACTATGCTTTCTCAGTCTCTAACCAGGACTGGGGGTGGTGAGCTTTTGTTGGCCAGTAGATTTCTTTTGGCTAGAATGTTGTCTTGAAGTGTGAGTATTGTGGAGGCTACCGCATTCTGGATGATAGTGCACCAAGCGTTGTCAGAGTTAATGGGGGTGGTGGAAGGGATGGGGTCTTCCAATTCTCCAAGTATGGAGAAAAGTTCTTTGGAGTTAGAAGAGGCATTGTTTATGCAGGTGTTAAAGGCATTAGCTTTGTGAGCTATGATAGCTGATTTGTATATTTTGTTTGCTCCCAGGAAGTATTTGGCTGATTCGGGGGATTGGGTGTTTTTGTGTAAGTGTTCCAGTGCTCTTTTTTTGCGCCGAAGTGCTACCAGTTCCTCGTTGAACCAGAAGTTAGAGTGCTTGGCAGAATAAGGTGTTTTGGTCGTAAGTGGGGCTAATGCGTCAATAGTGGCCTTGAGGCAGTTGTGATACATAGCAGCAAGACTAGTGGGGATAGTGTTGGTGGAGAAGTGGGTCTTGAGGAACTCCATCAGAACACAGATGAGGCTATCTGCTGTGAGATTATGGGTAGTTCTTATCTCAATAGGACAGGGTGTGGGTGGAGGAAGGTTTTGTTTGCTTTGTGTCATTAAATTGAAGCAAATTAAGTAGTAGTCACACAAATTGATTGCCGTGATGGATTCAATTGTTATGCAGACGATTGGTATCAGGATCCAATCTAGTATTTTTCTCTTAGCATGGGTAGGTGATTTGACTAGTTGGGTTAAGTTCATTTCGAGGAGGGCCGAGTGGAGGGCACTGGCTTTGTGGTCCAGTTTGTCATTAAAGCCTAGGTTGATGTCACCGAAAATAATGAATTTGGTATTGGGCTTGAGGTAAGGGGTGATGAGGAGTGGGATGTCATATTCTGGGTGGTTTGCGTTATTGGGAGCTCTATAAATGATAAGAAATGTTCCTAGTGATTCCATCGACAGCCAAACCATCGACAACCATACCATTGACAAAAAAAAGCATCCAAATAAAAACAACAAATGCATTTTTTTAATGGGTTTCCCCCTCAACCCCCCATTTAAAAAACATTACTAAACTATACCTTTTCCCATTTAAAAAAAAGGAATTCAATGGGTTTTTTCAATACAATTTTTTCAATGGTATGGTCTGTCGATGCTTTGGATTCGATGCAATGACCGGATAACGATAAGAACATTAGTTGTAGTTTTGGGGTCCATTTTAAGTTTAAGTAGGAGCAGTTTGCAACCATCTATGGTGTCTAGGGGGCATGATCCAAGCTGAAGGCTGGATTTGGCAGTAATATCTACACCTCCTCCCATTGTGTTTTGTGGTCAGACCTGAGTATGGTGTATTCAGGGGGGATGCAGAGTGCTAATATGGGGCCAGATGCTTGATGTAGCCAAGTTTCAGAGACAACTAGGATGTCTAATTGTTGGTCAATGAGAGGTCATGTGTCTCAATAGCGTGGGCTCCTAATGAGAGCACATTAAGGAGGGCACCTTTGAAGTTGGGAGAGGGCTCTGGCGGGGGATAGGGAGGAGCTGTGGCAAAGGCGAAGAGGGGTATGGGCAGTTTAAATTGTGTAGTATTGATGCCATATTATGGGGTGGTCACATCAGAGGTCTGACTCTTAGATTGTGTAGTTGCATGGGGCCCCTGCTCACATGTATGGTGTGGCTGCTTAGAGGTGTAGCTACGGAGGATGCAAGAACTGGTTCGTGAACCAAGTCTTTATAGCCTTGTAGTTCCTAGGATGGGATGTATGCGGTAGTAGGGTATAATGGCAATCTAGGCCCGAGGCGTGTGTGACACGTTGCTCCAATGTTAGGGGTATAGCTCCATAGTGGGATTTTGGGCCCCATGGGGGGGCATTCTCGTACGGTTTGATTATAGGTTTAGAAAATGGAATGCATCAGGGCTGGCTATAAGTGGCAGTGTGAGGCCATGTGAGTGGACATCGGAAAGGGGATAATTTGGGTAGAAAGGGAGCAGGGAAAGGGACAGGGTTGTGTTGATGGTGCCCAAGTTTAGCAAGGCTGTTGCCAATCGGGGCGAAGGCACCTTCTGTACAAGGTGGTAAGTCAGGCAAGTTGAGATAAGTGTTCATTTTGGGCAATTATACTGCATGGAACTACTACAGTGGTAAGGTTAGCTATATTATAAATCGGGCTTCCTAAATGCGTGGAGATTAGGACCCAGGAAAGCACTGCAATAGCTGACTCAGGGAGGGTACAGTATATGAGTATTGATTATGGCCTACAGGGCACCGTGTAATCTCAGTAGGACTTGGTGCGCAATGTGCTGTCCAGAATGTGCAGGAGGGCCCGTTGTGGCAATAGTCATGTGGGTAGAATGGTGTCCCAAATGGATGATGTCAATTGCACTAAGAACGCTTAAATACAGTTTGTAAAGGTTGGCGATGCATGTTGGAACAAGCCTAAGAAGAGGTGGAAGGGAGAGCTTAGTGGTAATGTGACTGAGAGGGCGAACTACTGAATGATTGCAATAGCTGTCGTGGTAGTGGTGGGCAAATGTACACTAGAGTGTTATTGCCACAAAGAACAGTACGGTACAAAGATTAGATTAGTGACACTGAGCACAGAGGTATATGCGGACCGGGCTAATGCCTGGCTTAGTTACATGCAATATTCATTACTCCTATTCCTACTCTTCCTCATCCTAGCTCTAACCTATGAGGCAAGGTGCTTCATATGTAAGCACTGGGACAAGTAAGAGGTATGTGGAGGTAATTCTGGGCCAAGGAGCTAATTTTGGGTTTGGGACTGAGGTGGGTGGGGGAGAGGGGATGTTTGGGGGTGGAGAGGTGATTGTCCAGGCTAAGCAGGCATGATATGTGCTATTAGTGGTTAGAGAAGCATTTTTGTGCAGCCATTCTAGACATTTCTTAGTTTGGCTTGACTTTCTTTTAACTGGGCATCTCTGATAAAGCAGTCCTGCTAAGTGTAATTACTTGGCTAGACTGCCATTTAGATGCTGCTAGTCTAGCCGTTTCTTACTGTGACATTGTATATTTTTCTGGGCATCTGTGATAAAATAACCATGATAAGTGTTAATGCTTGAACTGGCATTTTGGTGCAACCAGTCTAGGTACATCTAAATGTGGTTTGGAATGCTTTACTCTAATATGTTATGTTGGGGGAGACATGGGGGGTCATTACAACCCTGGCGGTAGGGGGTTAACGGGCCGGTAGAGCTGCCAACCTCATTAACTCCCTACCGCCTCATTACTAGGTCCGCTCACGGGACCCGCTAAAGACGCCTGGTAAAACCAGGCATCCTTAGCGGGTCCCGTGAGCAGACCAGCATGCTAACAACCGGCCCGTCATTAACGGGCCCGTAGTTAGCATGCTCCCCATTCCCATTGATCCCTATGGGGGCTCAAATGGGAATGGGGATAGGTTCCTGAAATGGGGAAATACCGGGCCCTCCAAGGTCATAATGGCCCTGTGTTTCCCCTTTCCAGGAACCCATACCTGGTACCTGGGGGGTTCTGAAAGGCCTCATTCATGTACTAATTTTTATGTTCACTGTTACTCTCTCTAAACCAATGTCTATTGTTTAGCTAAGATTAGTTGGCCATGTAACTCTTTTGAACTGCTCCGACCTTCACCGCAGAGATGAGCCCAGCTGACTCACATGCTCCCTAATCGACTCGAACACAGCAGCCAATTGCAGCCTGACAATACCTATAGAGCATGCTGTGCCATAGTGGCCAACCAATTGAAACTGTTATTTCAAACTGTATGTCATTACATCACTCGTGAAGTTATTTTGGTTCATAATGTGCTGCCCGTGTATTGTTTGGCAGAGCTCTCTCAGGCAGCAGAGTTCTCTGCTTGCAATTATCTTATATATTATATATTATCTATATCTCATTTTTTTCACTTGCCATTATTCTCTTAGTCTCACTACCTTGCGGGGTGTATTCATTTATTTGGTCTCAGGTATACGTGCAATCTTGTGGACGAGCCTTCAGTTGCTACTTGTCTGGACTGGTTTACATTGTGCAGCCAGTTGTACATGTTTTCTTTGTAGAGTGGCATTTTTAATAGCAAAGTATTACATTGAATAAAGCATTAATGTTCCTGTGCTCTGTTGGTGACTTGCATGTATTAGATTTTTGGATTGGTGTTACCCTACAAAACAATTGCAAACAACCTGGCTTTTTTGGCCAATTTTTCTCAGAAAGTGTGCTGTATAATGCATTAAAACACATATTTATATCTTTCTACTTGTGCAGTGTGCGGCGTTCTGCTGAAACAGCATGTTTGTGCGTATTGCGCATGTGTCGTAATTTAGGCCGGTTCAGATTGTGGTGTGACCCGTGATTAGTTTCTGAGCTGGGGGACTGAGGGCCACCTCAGAATGGCTCTGGGGGGGGCAAATGTTGTGCTACGACACTGACCAAGACACACACCCTCTGCCAGCTGCACAAGTGTTTAGGCTTCTCATTGTATTTAAAGTACTCCTGTAGGGGCCAGCTAGCCTCTGCATGTGGGAGTGAAGAGGAAAAGGACCAATCATGTCTCTGAGCACTGGATTGGGACCTTCAGCGTCAGAGGAAGAAAATCAGCTAGATTGCGGCATTCCACAGCTTCAAATGAGCCCTAAACCAGAAATGCCCACACTTGAACACCTTTGAATCACTAGGACATGCAGTGCTTCTTTTGACACTTCTTCAAATTTACTTGGAACCACTGTTGCTGCATTCATTGAACATACTCAATGCTGCCTCATACCAAGCAGAGCATGTCCTCTGTTCAGCTCGAACAACCATCCTGTTCAGCTCGAACAACCATCTTGCCGCTGCAGATGACTTTGAAACCACGTCTCCCTCAAAAATCACATCATACCATAGGCATCACAGCTTCAAACTGCACTTGATCTTGACTTTAACCACTAGAAGCATTTCATCCCTTGTGGGCCTGACCCAGCAGTTACCAAACGTCCTTAACTGTCATGTCCTTTATAACAACCCTGGGCCATATGCATTATATTTCTCGAATGCTGCCTTTGAACCACACATAAATGCTCTTCAAACTGACTAGGCGCTAGATCGCCACCTGCACCAGCACAACCAGCTGAATATGTACCTGGTTCAACCTGCAAAGCCAGCATCCTGAATCCTGGTTTGACATCCCCATTGACTAATAAATGTACGGTTGAGAGGCCAAATTCTCCAGGATCCACTGTTGGGAAACTAGAGTCTGATCAGTTACCCAATTGCATACATTTCTTCAAAAATGTATCCTTTTAAAATGTCTTGCCTTTAACCATTGCATCATCTACAATCTGCATATTCAATGATATTTCTACAATGATGGGTTTTTTGTAGTGTTTTTATAGAAAGTTATTATCATTATTATTTTTATTAGGGTACCGGTTGCACGTCCTCAACCTTACACAAATAAAATTAAAAAATCCACATAACAAATTTAAAATAAATCTTTGTCCAACCATAATCACAGTATACGCTTCATCTATAAAAAAGAAAGGAGAAAGGGAAAAGACAGAAGCAATTTATATCAATTAAAAAAATGACTATAAAAAAAAATACATAATCTAGTGGCTTTTAACAGAATATATGGTAGTTAAAGTAACGTAACCATGGCTTCACCTTCAAAAACGTAACCGCACTAGAAGTGCAAAAAAGTATAACTTCTCTCAAATCGTCAAACTGCACAGGGGACAGCTGCCCCGCACAGATTATAAAAGATGCAGCAAGAGACCTCTCCCCATTCATTTCTAAGCTTATAAACGTTTCATTCTCCACTAACTCTGTACCCAACCATTTGAAACAGTCATGGATCCTCCCGCATCTAAAAAAACAGACCCTGGACCCAGCCATTCCCACTAATTACAGGCCTATCACCACCGTTCCCTTCCTGCTAAAAATCCTTGACAGAGTTTCTTACCTGCAAATTCAGAATTACTTAGAGTCTTACCAACTACTTTGATTGCGTCAATCTGGCTTTCGTCCTCAACATGGAACAGAAACCACCCTTGTTGATCTCAAAAGTCAGATCGACGACATTAAAGATAAGGGCAAGGCTGCCATCCTACTCCTCTTAGATCTCTCAGCAGCCTTCGACCTGGTCGACCATAAAATACTCTGTAACCACCTTTCTTCTGCTGCCCATTTCTCCCCCTCTGCTGTCAAGTGGATACAGTCCTTCTTGGCTAATAGAACCATGAGGGTTTTCTCCCCGGTGGCAGCAGCAGACCCCACCCCCATCACTTGTGGTGTCCCACAAGGCTCATGTGTTTCACCCACCCTATACAATATCTTTACAAAGCCTCTTGATAAATTGGATTGTCTGGGTGTCACCTACACTAACTACGCGGACGACACCCAGATACTCCACACCATCTCGGGCAATTACAACACTGATGTTACCAGGATCAATGAAATCTTCTCTGTCATTCAGGCATGGATGGCCACACATGGCCTCTGCCTGAATGACGAGAAGACTGAACTGCTCATTGTCGGTTCACCGAACAACCTACAAAAACTGAGCCCCAACTACTCCAATATCATCATCGATGGCAACACCATCCTTGTCGTCAAATACGTGAAAACACTTGGCTTTTATCTCGATGCCAATATCAACCTCACTAAACAAGTCAACTCGACCGCCTCAGCCACCGTCTATACAGGAAAACTAATTAGAGCCTGCCGACCATTTCTCTCCTCTAACAGTTGCCTTACTCTAACTAGAGCTCTCATACAATCTAAGTTAGACTACTGTAACAGCCTCTACCTAGGTGCCAACCAAGCAATAATTAGCAAACTCCAAGTCCTTCAAAATAATGCGCTACGAGCAGCACTAAACATTCCTAGGCGAGAGCACATCTCGCCACCACAATTTCATGCAAATTGCTCAACATCCAACAAAAAATTGATCTAAAAACCCTCTGCCTCAACTACAAAGCTCTTAACGAACTAGCCCCCCCGCCTTATCAACAGATTTACCATGAAACCCTCCATCAGAACCACTAGATCCTCCAACACCCTATGTCTCACAGTGCCCAGAGTTATCTCTAAAAGAGCCAGAGGCTCCTGTTTCACTGTCCTCGCCTCCCAACTCTGGAACGCTCTGCCACTGAACATCAAGTCATCCAATTCCTTCCAGTCGTTCAGGAAACTTGCCATTGGGTGGCTACTGACAAAAAGTCAACCTTTAAATTAGACGTAGCTAAAAACTGCATATATTGCACATGTCTCATTTATGTCAATATTGGTTGTATCTACCTCCACTGTCTGTATATTCTGTATATAACTGTTGTTAAAGTATCACTGCTAATTACCATGTACTGTGCATTGTAACTTGTACTAAGCACCCTTTTACTCCCGGGCCCGGAGCGCTATAGAAAAACATAGAAAGAAAGAAATAAAATAAACTTGCCTCCACGAAAATGGCCATCTAATACATACCAGACATGCTTGATAGAGTAACGTGATTATGGCTACTGTCAGAAAAGTGTACTGCCCACTCAAGAGGTAGAAGACAAATTCCACCAAATTCAAGTAATCAGGATTATGTACAAATGACCGCAGCCACAGTGCGCTCTGAGCTTGTAAAGATGGACAATCAACCAAAATGTGATCTCTGGTCTGCACAACCACCTCATTCTTACACAGATCACATTCTAGGGGTGTAACATCTAGGGATTGTCTAATACTGCGTATTTCACCCATAGGCAATATATTCCAACTTTACCTTAAAAACTGGGCGTGACAATAGGCATTGGAAACATTTTGTAGATACTTTGACTCGTTTAAACATGCTGTATTCCACCTTGCCATAATCCAAGGCTAAAGTATTAGAGCTCATTTCCATGGCATACAACAGTTTAAGCATGACCTTCATCCTATCATATTTTATAAGGGGGCAAATCGAGAAACGACAGAACCTGGTATTTATTTTTCTCATGTACACTGCAAGTCAGATCACCCTAACCATGAAACAAGTCATCAGAGTAGCAACATTATCATACACATCTAAAACCGAGCCAAAATAAGTAATACTTTGAGATGGGATTAAATTCTGAGTCCCAATTGCCCATGTAAAACACATTTTTTTAAACGTTGCTATTAAATATAATTATTATCATCTCGCTATCGTTAATTGTCCAATCATTAATCAGCAAATATTCGCACACCAGGTTCAGTTTCCTCTGTACGCTGACCTGAGCGCTATCCAAAAAGAATCCCTTTGTCCCTACATGTAAGGTCTGGAACCGTCAAGGTAGATATCCTAGGAGGAGCAAATGATGATTGAGATATAAATTCTCCCAAATTCAACAGGTAACTGTTGAGCAGGTAGGGGGAAAGCACACAGCCCTGCCAGAGGTCCCTTCTGGTTCAGAAAGTAATCGTTAAAGCACCATGCCCATTCAACCTGACCTGTAGAAAGCTGTTCTCGTACAAATAAACCAGGATAGAACGCAAAGCAGGGGGTATTTGTCAATCCCTTAACTTTGACCATAGAAGCGATCCATTAATACATGTGAATGCCTTTGAATAGTCAATCACCATAATGTATATAGGAGAACTACCCAATCTCACTGACTCTTCCTTGAAACAGCTCACAACTAAACCATTTAATGTGGCACCAAGCCCCTTGCGAAAGTCTATCTGGTATTTTTGCATACGACCGGTGGAGGATACCCAGTGCTCTAAACCCTTCAACATCAAAGCCGCAAAGATCTTAATTTCACAATCAAGGACAGAGACTAGGCGGTAGTTTGTTGGACTGTTCCTGTACCTGGTTTATATATAGGCATAATCATTGCAAAGGACTTGGAGGGTTGCGTCACTGGAATTTCGTTAAACAAAATACATAGGGTCATTTAACAAAATGATGTTGCATAGGCTGTTAGGCCCGTGTGTCCTCATGTTGAAAGCTTTCCTGATTTTTCCTTGATTAATTCTATTCACAGCGGTAAGGACCAATGGACATCAGGAGGTTTGTTGGAGATCATACTCTCTGAATCCCTATAAAGATGTAAAAAATGCTTCTCCCATGCAGCCCCAGATTTAGGATTATTTTGTGCGCGATCGGGAGTTTTTCTGAGTTATTATTTGAAGCATTTTCTCCCCTTCATTTTGAAACTGGGTAAATGTATGCAATTTAATCCAGTTTGTATACCTTTCTTTTATATGTCTAATGCAAACTTTCTAGTCGGTAGGGGTTAGCACCCTCCCAGCTAGACCCCTGATATCCTTTCATTTTTCTTTCTCTCCTAGATTACAGGATCAAAGGGGGGAGCAATTGGTCACATGGAGTTCTAATTAGTTAAAGGCTTGCTCTCAAACCTAACAACAAATACCTGGAAAGAATTCAGTTTGATAATTTCCTTTTTTTGATCTAAGGGAGTCGCAGTGAGGAAACTATGGATTGACTTGTTATATGTATGAATATTTACTATCCGCTTAGCAATTCTGTTGCCTCTCTGATTAACCATCAAACTGCGGAATATGTTGCTAGTGGCACTATCTACCTCAAAATTCATTTTTAGCTAAAATCATTTTATGGTCACTTAAGACAGTGTCACAAACCATAATGTCCTTAGATAAGTCAAATAACAGTATGCCTATCCCTGATCTCCAAGGTGGATTGGGAAGGTCGTCCCTGGCAATAGAGCTATTAGCAACCCTTAGGCTCCAAGCATTGAAGAAGTCGACCCAGTGCTCACCATCCAGAAATGTTCTATTTGTAGAGCATTGGAAAGCAAATAGTCATTATTCATCACAGAAAAACAATTAGCTTTAAAATCGTGCAACATCAAAATAAGCAGGGAATTCTCATCACCCAAGTGGATCTCACATATGTCAGTTGTTCTAAAAAAGAAAAAACAAGTTACTACACCAAGGATTCTAATATATATTAACAAGGAGATTTGGCTTGGTCAAAATCGATATCTTCAACACAACTTTAAATACCAACAAACCATATATGGTATCTGAGATGACCTCAGAGCTCTCTAAAATATCATTATTCTCTGCTATTCTCAAGCCACCTGACAGGCAGCCTCCCAAACCTAAAATCGCCATTTGTTGGATTACTGAATAACTATCTGCCATGATTTGATTAGTTAATCAAACCTGCTGTAGGTGGATTGAATCATAATTATGCAAAATGTGTGTTATCCTAGCAGTACCTATAAAACTATTAACTCCACGTGAATTCCAATTCAGTACAGCTAATTTATGGGACTTTGGTTGGTGGACTAAAGCCCTGTCCGATGGCCACCCAGCTTCTTGAAAGTGCTGGACAATGATTCAGGTAATGATTGCCAATCATTAGGGCCATTTCTGGTGGCCACTCTCTCTGGCCTCAGAAATTCTGTTGACCAAGAATGCCTGTTACTTTCATTGGATCATAAGTCCCCAAAAGGCAACTCCTAATCCTGTTAAAGTGCTGTCATTCATTGGGCCTCATTACGGGGTGGGCGGTAAGGGATTACCTGCACTGGTAAGGGCACCAGTGCCGATAATCCCTTATCGCCCTACTATGAGTTCCCTTTGCGGGTCCTCCCTTAACGCCTGGTTTTTCCAGACTTTAAGGATGGGACCCGCAAAGGGACTCTGGAGCTAATAACGGTAAATTGGGCTGAAGCCAAAGTAAAATGCGTGGCATCAGTTAATTTGTTAAGTACTTTCATAGGTCGTAACAATGGCTTTAGTGCATCGGCCGTTATAACTATCTACAAATCGAAAATAACATCTATACTTTCTTATGCCATATCCATATGGGAACATACATTTAAAAAGGTACTTGTCAGATTTGAAGCTAAACTTTTGAGGCGCCTGTTCCGTCTACCCAAATGCACAAGTGTTGAATATCTATACTTGGAGTTCGATATAAATGGCATCTGGAATTGTTACCTCTTACAATGTGTGATGTTCTTCCAACAAGTGACGACTGTGCCTACTGTTAGCGAGAATTCTCTGTTTAGGCTGAATTTCCTAACCTAGTGAGTCCCCCAGCAGCTTTGCTGGGTTTTTGGGGTTTATTTTTTTCTCCTGCCAAGAGTGAGACTCTTTTACCCTCCCACTTGGGCATGATTTGAGTGTGCTTCTTTGACTCGAGATGTGTTTAATGGGCTATGGGGTCTTTTACTCCATAGAGCTTCATGTGTTTTTGTGATGTGTGTTACACAGCACCCTCAGTGCAGTGACGCAGGGGTGTCATAGTGACCCCCCAATATAGACTCCATACCCTGGGACTGGCTACTGTCTCCCAGGGCATGTAAAGTCACCATTGACTTTACTAGTCTTAAATTCTGAATAGAACCAGTACAAACCATCATATTGTGGACGTACTGGCTGGGGCAATTCAATTGCCCCGGGGTCTGTTAGTCGAGGGGGCACATCTCCGTCCCACCTGATCGAGTTTTGGCTGGTGGCAGTGGATACTACTTTTTATATTCAACCGCAAATATTTTCCTATGGGATTTCCCATTGTTTTAGGCTACTATCTTTATTTAATTATTTACGGTAGCCTCGAACATATCGCCGGTTTATTTAATTAATATTAATTCTCCGGTTGGTATTTTTTGCCAAAACTTGATTCTAAAATGGCGTTTGTGTTCTCTTCTGTGACTCCAACCCAAGTCGAGCCCTTTGTTCCACTTTTTGGCGGGCTTCTCCACAGAAGCCCTCCAAAGTGGTGCCACTATGTCTGGGGTATTTAGGAGGGGTGGAGGGGAATTTAGGCACCCTGGATTAAGATGCCTAGGCAACTCAAGTCGCACTCCGTCCTGATTGGCCCAAGTGGTGAGCCGGCCGGCTCACCACTTAGCATGTTTGAGTGACAGCTAGTTTGTTTGTTTATTTTATTTGTATGGCGCTCCAAACCCAGAGGTAGAAGGGCGCTTAAGAATTTGGTTACAGCGTTGAGAAGTATCTTTGTGTTGCATACTTCGTACAAGTTTATAATATATACATATATATACAGTGGTCAATAAACAGAACATATGCAGTACGTACAATATACAGTTTTCAGAATAAATACAGCTAGGCTGAGTGAATGGGGGTTTGCTGCATAAAAGCAGTGCTTTGGGGACTGGAACTTCAGAAGTCGCCACAGGACCTAAGAATCCGACGAGGGAGAAGTTGAGCCAACCTGCCACGACACCACGACCGGTGGAGCCCTGCTGGACCGTCTCACCACTTTTCCCAACGACAGAGGAGATCTCCCGCCGGGGAGTCTTCTTCCTTTGACTGGTGGGCATAACCAGTTTCACCCTCTTTTCGCTTTCCCGACGTATCTCGTGGCCGCCTTGCCCGTGCTAAGCACCCCGGAAACCGGGATACCACATTTTACCACGACCGCAAGATAAAGGTACCACCTTTTACCGGAAAACTCTCCGGCTGGTTTCTGCCCTGGTAGTGCAACGACCTGCATCTTTCCTCCACGTCGAGATCTCCTCTTCCCCTGGACGCCGCCGCAACTTGCAACCACTACCAGGAACAACTGCCACCGCTGGAGGATCCTTCCCACGTAAGGTACTATGTCCCGCCTGGCTTCCCTTGCAACCGACTGTACGGGGTAGATATAGCCCCCGGCTTTCGAACCTGGGTTAGCCTGGGACACCCTGGCTAAACTTTTCTAAGCCTCTCTAAACTCTTTTCTGAACCCTCTGCAAGACTTTCTAAGCCTAGTGTAACTGTGTGATCTTGGGCGCATTTGTGCTCTGCTCTCTCTAAGAGTGGGCCCAGCCTTTGGACTTTGGCTCACCAGTGACTTTTTGCTCTCTGCCTTGCTAATAGTGTTCCTGAATCATAGAGTGGTGTAAACCCGCATATTCTGTCTTTTTCCCTCCCTTTTTCACGACTTTAGTAGAGTGCAATCTAGTTAAGCGCTCACCTCTGTATGAAAATAAGTGGTGTCTTACTGTGATTTTCTAATAAGGGAAAAAGGGGTGTATATATCATAATAGTAACTGTGCTTAGAATATTTTACAATAAGAGTGCTGGAGTGTTTCAACTGTGTGTTTATAAATAAATAATTATATACTTTGATACCAAAGCTCTGGTCAGTGTTTGCTTGTATTATTGTATCTGAGTGCCTATTGAGTATACTTTGCATACTGCCTAACTCTTCTTGGCGGAAGTCTGACTGCTCAGCCACAGCTACCAGGTAAATCTGGGTGGTTCAGACTGCTACCAAGTGGGTTTACTGCTAACACCTGTAGTCTTAAATCTTTTGCAGTGGTCCCTAAGGGAACTGCACAGGTTTCTGCCTAACACTGGTGTACAGCGGTGGGATTTGTATTGAGTATACACTTTAGAGTGCTTGAGGATACCTTAGTACAACTAACCACAGAGCTTAGCACTGAAAAAGTAATCTTTCTAACATATCAACTATGGAAACTTATAGTCAAGAGTCCCTTGCTACAAAAACTGCTGATTGTTTAAGAGTATTGTGTAAGCATAAGAACCTCCTGACTAAAGGCAAGAAAATGGAGTTAATAGAAAGGTTGTTAGCTAACCAAAGTCTGGATGATGGGTCTGAGGAATCTACCATGCCAGAAAATGTAGATAACAGTATAGAAATTGATATTGATCCAAATGTTGATAATCTTGAGGAAGAGTCAGAAGAGGAGGGTGAGGCTGCTGTGACTGTCCCCCCTAGGCCTCTGTCTGCTCTACCTGCTGTACCTAATGGGCCTTTACCAAGTCCCACACTAAGTCCTCAATATCTCGAATTAGAGAAAATGAAACTTGAACTAGAGTTCAAGAGACTGAATACTCTGGCTGAACAGAGGCATCAGGAAATGAATCAAGAACTAAGGCTAAGGGAAATGGAGCTCAAGCATGAGCTAGAAATAAAGAAAGTATCTGTCGAAAATGCTTCTCTCTGGCTCCTCTAGAAGTTCCAGTCCTAAAAGACCCCGGATGCCTAAATAATTGGTTGGTATGTATGAGCCTAAGTTGGATGTGTTGAATTGGTTGTCTCTGTTTGAATATAATCATGGGCTCCAGAACATCACAGGAAATGACTTACTCACCTGGTTGTTCTCTAGGCTTCCCCCTGTTGCAACTGATGTGGTAAAGGAGTTGGGGGAGGAGGATAGGAAAGAGTATGAATGTGTGAAACTAGCTTTGATAGCTAGGTTTGGGAAGACCCCTTCCCAGTATCTTAAGAGGTTTAGAACCCTCAAAAAGCATGATGGTACCCTTTGGGCTACCTGGGTGAGTGAAGGGTTGAAAAAGTGAGGGATGGATTAAGGGTTACAAAGTGAACACTTATGAAGATATGAAGAATCTTTTTATGTTGGAGTCAATTTATGATGCCTGCTCTCCTGAGCTCAGACAGCACTTGGCTGATTCAAAGGAATTAGATTCCAGAAAGCTAGCTAAGGCTGATGACTTGTGGGTTGCCAACAGGGCCACTCACAAGGATTCAGGGGTCACTCAGAAAAAGGATGAGGGAAAGCAGCCACCTAAAGTGAATCCAGAGAATTCTAATACCTCCCATACCAAAGAGGGCCACAAACAACAAAATAACCAGGGTAAGCCCCAGGGTAAACCGAATCAGGCTAGTGTACCTTCTGTTCAACAACCAGAAGGAGGTCAGAACAAGCCACCCTTTGAGAGAGCATTTGGGCAATGCTATATCTGTAAGGCTACTGACCATATCAAAGGGGATCCCAGTGCAAGGGTAAACCTGCAGGGATCAGCACAGTCTTCTTAGCCTTCACTCCTAAGGATGAAGTACAGCTGGCTAGTGCCCACTTTGAACTCTTTGCTGAAGAACCCTTGGGTCTTCAAGCAACTGTAAACTTAGAGCCTATGGGTCTGGTTAGTCCCCAGAATAGGGTGGTGTATAACTCCCTACCTGTTAACTCTAAGGTGTATTATGTGGACAGTGTTCTTGTCAATGGTCAGGATACACCTGCCAGGAGAGACACTGGGGCCAGCAGAACAGTAGTGGATGAACGTTTCTTTCACCCTGAGGATGTGGCAAAAGCACCCAAAGGTCCCACTAAGATGTCTGGAGGCCCTGTCCAAATGGTTCCTATTCTACCAGCCCTCATTCAGTGTAACAACTTGACAGTAAGGATCCCTGTCAGTGTTCAGACTGAGGTGCCTGGGAAGGTCCTGTTGGGGAATTACCTGAGAACTCTAGGAGTAGTGTCACATACCCCCATGCCTCCCAGTATGGAGAACCAGAACCTAACCAAATTGGTTAGAGAGGCCACCTTAAGGGACCACACTAAGCCTGTGGGAACCTCTACTGAGACCCCCACTACAAGCCCTGGTGTTAGTAAGTTGACCTCTAACCCAGGCACATTTCAGGCTAGTACATTAGGGAAATGGGAGCCCCAACCAAGCTCCATCATTGTTCCCCCAGTTTCAGAGTCTGTGACTCCCCCTGCTTCCAAGGAAGAGGTGGATAGACCTACTGGGCCCTTACCTAGGCCTAAGAGAACTGGTAATTCTCAATGCTGGTGGGAAACCAGGAAAGAAAAGTCTAAGGCCAAAAACCTTCAGACTGTTGGACCTTCTACTGAAGACCCCAACTCAAAACCTAGTATTAGGGGGGAAACTCCTAAAATAGGTAAGGTTAGATCTAAGAGGAAGGGTAAGCAGGTACATTGCCTAACCCCAACCCCTCCAACCAAGAGGCCTAAGATCCAACCTGCTCCCCCAAGGGAGGTGGTCAGGAACCCTGGAGGCCCCTCTAGATCTAAGGGAATCCTTTATAAGGACCCCTTGAAAAAGCCTAACACAGGTTCAGAAGTTGAATCAACTTCTGAGGGACTGGTCAACCAGATCCCCTATAACTTTAAAAAGACTGATGTTCCTCAAAGGGTTTGTAGGTCATATAGATTACAAAGGAAAACCTTTGATTGGGCCATAGAACATAGGCCAAGGTGTCACCATCAAAATGCTGATGGACTCTCTAGGATGTATGTCATCGACTAGAGGTATGAGGTTCATCCAGGAGTGGATTAAATCCTCCTGTCCCTTAGTCTGGGGGGGGGAGGGGAGTGTTAGGGAGAATTCTCTGTTTAGGCTGAATTTCCTAACCTAGTGCGTCCCCCAGCAGCTTTGCTGGATTTTTGGGGTTTATTTTTTTCTCCTGCCAAGAGTGAGACTCTTTTACCCTCACTCTTGGGCATGATTTGAGTGTGTTTCTTGGAATCTAGATGTGTTTAATGGGCTATGGGGTCTTTTACTCCATAGGGCTTCATGTGTTTTTGTGATGTGTGTTACACAGCACCCTCAGTGCAGTGACACAGGGGTGTCATAGTGGACCCCCAGTATGGACTCCATACCCTGGGACTGACTACTGTCTCCCAGGGCATGTAAAGTCACCATTGACTTTACTAGTCTTAAATTCCGAACAGAACCAGTACAAACCATCATATTGTGGTCGTACTGGCTGGGGCAATTCAATTGCCCCGGGGTCTGTTAGTCGAGGGGGCACGTTCCCGTCCCCTCTGATCGAGTGTTGGCTGGTGGCAGTGGATATTACTTTTTATATTCAACCGCAAATATTTTCCTATGGGATTTCCCATTGTTTTAGGCTACTATCTTTATTTAATTATTTATGGTAGCCTCGAACATACCGCCGGTTTATTTAATTAATATTAATTCTCCGGTTGGTATTTTTTGCCAAAACTTGATTCTAAAATGGCGTTTGTGTTCTCTTCTGTGACTCCAACCCAAGTCGAGCCCTTTGTTCCACTTTTTGGCGGGCTTCTCCACAGAAGCCCTTCAAAGTGGTGCCACTATGTCTGGGGTACTTAGGAGGGGTGGAGGGGAATTTAGGCACCCTGGACTGAGTTGCCTAGGCAACTCAAGTCGCACTCCGTCCTGATTGGCCCAAGTGGTGAGCTGGCCGGCTCACCACTTAGCATGTTTGAGTGACAGCTAGGCTGAGTGAATGGTGGTTTACTGCATAAAAGCAGGGCTTTGGGGACTGGAACTTCAGAAGTCGCCACAGGACCTAAGAATCCGACGAGGGAGAAGCTGAGCCGACCTGCCACGACACCACGACCGGTGGAGCCCTGCTGGACCGTCTCACCACTTTTCCCAACGACAGAGGAGATCTCCCGCCGGAGAGTCTTCTTCCTTTGACTGGTGGTGATAACCAGTATCTCGTGGCCGCCTTGCCCGTGCTAAGCACCCCGGCAACCGGGATACCACATTTTACCACGACCGCGAGATAAAGGTACCACCTTTTACCGGAAAACTCTGCGGCTGGTTTCTGCCCTGGTAGTGTAACGACCTGCATCTTTCCTCCACGTTGAGATCTTCTCTTCCCCTGGACGACGCCGCAACTTGCAACCACTACCAGGATCAACTGCCACCGCTGGAGGATCCTCCCCACTTAAGGTACCGTGTCCCGCCTGGCTTCCCTTGCAACCGACTGTACGGGGTAGATTTAGCCCCCGGCTTTCGAACCTGGGTTAGCCTGGGACACCCTGGCTAAACTTTTCTAAGCCTCTCTAAACTCTTTTCTGAACCCTCTGCAAGACTTTCTAAGCCTAGTGTAACTGTGTGATCTTGGGCGCATTTGTGCTCTGCTCTCTCTAAGAGTGGGCCCAGCCTTTGGACTTTGGCTCACCAGTGACTTTTTGCTCTCTGCCTTGCTAATAGTGTTCCTGAATCGTAGAGTGGTGTAATCCTGCATATTCTGTCTTTTTCCCTCCCTTTTTCACGACCTTAGTAGAGTGCAATCTAGTTAAGCGCTCACCTCTGTATGAAAATAAGTGGTGTCTTACTGTGATTTTCTAATAAGGGAAAAAGGGGTGTATTTATCATAATAGTAACTGTGCTTAGAATATTTTACAATAAGAGTGCTGGAGTGTTTCAACTGTGTGTTTATAAATAAATAATTATATACTTTGATACCAAAGCTCTGGTCAGTGTTTGCTTGTATTATTGTATCGGAGTGCCTATTGAGTATACTTTGCATACTGCCTAACTCTTCTTGAGGGAAGTCTGACTGCTCAGCCACAGCTACCAGGTAAATCTGGGTGGTACAGACTGCTACCAAGTGGGTTTACTGCTAACACCTGTAGTCTTAAATCTTTTGCAGTGGTCCCTAAGGGAACTGCACAGGTTTCTGCCTAACACCTACCGATACGATTGTTACCCCATATATGCTGGCTTTTCTCAGTTTAGATGCCTCCTTATCATTAGGTACAATTGGTATATTGAAACGTACTCATCATCAGTGGCTATATGGAGGCACCAGTATATATGAGACGGGCAATATTAAATATTGGCTGAAAAATAAACGTAAATTAAATGCATCCACATTCTCGCTTAACATTCTTCACCTAGAAAAATTGCCTTCTGCTACTGAACACTGTAATTATAGAAGGGATCGTATGCATATTCCTCAATATATTCTGACCTATCCGAACCCCCATATTTTTAGAACTTATCTACTTCTCAAGTTTAATATATCGGTAGTTCTATCACCGTCAAGTTGGAAGAACAAGAATGTCTATAATCATAAATATTGTAGACTATGCAGCAACCTGTTGGAAGAAACTTTGTACCATCTGATCGTTTCATGTGAAAGTACGAACTATCGCCGTATGAAATACTTCAAATCATACAACAATGCTGGTACAATGCTTGAGATCCCTGGTTTATGGTTGAAATGCATACAAGGCAACGATATGAATTTAATTTTTTTTACTGTCCGTTTTTATATGCACCTATCTGAGATTTTTAACTGTTTAACATAATGTTCTCTCTGCAAAGTGTGGAAAATTTTTTAAATTGTTGTAACAATGTTCTATTATCTGCAGTTAGTATTATGGATGAATTTTCTTTTTAGATGTTTTATATGAAATGTTATACAAAGCTTTTGCTGTAAGTATATCAAATAAACTTATACAAACTTAAAAACCTAATAACGGTAAAGAAATTTGCAGTACCGTTATTAGCGCATTCCCCATTCCCATTGAGCCCTATGGGGGCTCAAATGGGAATGGAGAAGGGCCCTGGTGAATTCGGAATTACCAGTCCCGCAAACCTTGGAATGGACTGGTAATTGCTCCATTCACCAGGGCGGAGTCGGTAGGGTTTTGGAGGCAGCCTCCAACCTCGTAATGAGGCCCATTGTGTCCATCACCATGGCAATCCATTGTTAGATCATAACCCAAAGCTTAGAAAGAGTTGATTTCTGCCGTAATCATTTGAATGACAGTATAGGAATTAAAATCCAGATGGACAAAGTCAGTCCTATCATCATGGTGGAAGAAAACCCTCTCAATATCTTTTGTTTCAAGTAATAGTAGTTGTGGGATTTCATGTAACAATTTGATCACTTTGGATCTATTCAACAGGATAGTCTTGTTGCCTTTTTCCAAACTTTCTAAGATGAATCTCGTAGAAGATACTGGCAATGGTGGCTTTTTAGAAGACAACATACAGTATGCTGGTGGGTGGATCAAAAGGCAAGAAGAAACACCCACCCTCTCTTGTTATAGAACAATTCCAAGGTCTGGGATGCACTGGGTAAGTGGGCCACTGGTCACTGCTCATAATACTGTTTAGTCGATGAGGAGCAATCATAGGACCCCTCTGCTCACCTCCCTGTAACAATTTGTCTTGTTGCGGGGCATACAGTGACCTGGCCTGGGTCATTCCTGATGGTAATAGCACACCCTTTTCACCTCCTGTTATCTGAAATGAGTTACTCCAGGCCAATGCCCTTTATCTGAGGCTCCCTGTTGGTCTTGATTAACATAGAATAATACATAAGCTTTTGACACTCGATTGAAGATGAGTTGCTATGTATGCGGCTTATCAGTTCCAAATCAGTACACATGTAACATTTCAAGCCAATGTCTTTTTTTCATGGGCTCTGCATTATTCTCAGTCAGCCTTGGCTGTAGCATGGCATGCTTACAGCCCGTTGTAGGTATTATAATGCACCGATCCCAATCACTTAATTGATCTTGGATGCAAGCTTTACCTTGCAGATCAGACTCATTTGTCTGAGTCTCCATGATGTGCACAGCTGTAGATACAATGAATACCTCCTCAATAATTGCGCCAATCACGTGCAGTTAAGACAACTTCCTCCATTAGAGGGAGGTTCCTAAGAAACTTTCTTGAACTAACTTTATTGTTTTTACGACCCTTCTTGGCCCTCCTTCTCTTCTTCATGGCTGGAAGGTCCACCACTAATGGTGGTGCAACCACTAACATAGCAGGCAAACAAACCATGACACAATGTTTTTGTTGGGGTAGAGTTTGCCTGAGATTTCCCTGAAACCCCCACTGCTCCAGTCAGACCAATCACTGATTTATGGACCATTTCTACGATAACTTTCACGTCAGAGTTGAAGGGTGTGTGTGGCCAGTTCTAAACGAATATTGTCCTACAGGGTTGAGAATGAACTTAGAACCATGTTCAAGGATGTTATCTCGGGAGCTCTTAGTCTGACCTGGTTGTCCAGATCTCTAAGTGTGTGATGCAAGGTATATTAAAGCGCAAGGGGGCTAATCTCCATGTCCTCAGTGGCAAGACAATTAATGATGTTTGAGTGTTCACTGCATCAAGGTTGACTGTTCTTAAACCTTTGATTTCCTCAGTTGCATCCTGGACCACCGGCATTCCTAGTTGAAGCAGACTCTGATCGCTAATGAGGTTCTGAAGTATGTTACTTGCTACACTTCCCGTACTGGTGGTGGCCGGAGGTCTTAAATCTGTATTGGTAGCAGGCCCCACCTTCTTGAAAAAGTCATGCAGATTTTGTTTAATACTTGGCTTCTGTATTATAACCTCCTCAATTATAACAACATCCCTGTGCACGAGATTGCAGGACCTGTTTAATTCAGCGATTAATTATTCGACAAATATGCGCGGTTTTTGGTTTCTGCTGCACCCACCTCGCCTGTGGTTTCTACATCACTGTGTGGCTCGGTAGTAGATTGAAGACAACTGCAGGTCTGCAGCAGCCCACCTACAATACTATCAGACCCAGCAGAACATAGTGGAGTGTCTCAGAGTGTTTGGTGATTGTGGTGAACATGGATTGTTAAACTGTGTCAGAGTCCTCAAAGGGTCTTTCATTTCTTTTTAATCCAACGGCCCGCCTACAAAACCATCAGACCCAGCGATGCGTGAGTGGAGTGTCTCATAGTGTTTGGTGTTTGGCGGAGGGTGACGTGACCACTGAAGAGTAACATTATTTCCCTATTTGCGGAAAAGGTTTCTGCAAACGGTTGGAGTGTGGTCAGCAGTGGAAAATGGTGGATGGCGTCCCACTACAGGAGACGATCCACCTCCAAGTTCGGCTACCCTCAAGGGATGGTGAAACAGCAGATGACTGCCTGAAAGAAGGCGAGTCCAGGGGGAGATCACCTTTTAGAGAACCCTTCAGAAACACAGTCACTGAACCGTGCCTAGATTCCACAGGAAGTAGAGGGGGGCCAGAAAACCGGGGCATATAGCAAGGATTTAAAAAACAAAGACGTTTTAGAAAATATGGACTCTGTAATAACAGAATTAGAGCTAACGTCAGCTATTTATGCAAAAGAAAAGATGAAGCATAAAGCGGACCCTGTAGGAGCGGTAACAGTGTCTGAAGGTCTGTCTTGCGTACCCTTGCTTCTAAAGGGCAGGGCCCTTTGATCATAACAGATCAACAAGTGGGAGTAAGAGCTAAAGGGCTAGAAATGCTGCCCTGCCTAAAACCTACCCAACATTGAAAATGGTATGGAACCCATTTACCCTTGGAGCGTGATAGCCCTTTACAAATCACAAGTTCTCTTATTGTAACATATTACTGCAGATAAAACCATGTTCACCCCACCACCAAAATCTGTGGTATGGAAACACCTCAGATGTCCAGGATGATGTCCTTCTGGCAACGGTGAACTCAATTGAAGCCCATACACCGGACATGAAAAACACAACAGATCTAGTCACATCCGTGGGATCCACGCCCAGGAGAACATCAAAAAACCAAGATGACATGGATAGTGAAGTAGAGCTACCCCTAGCAAACACAAAAGAAGACTCAATGAGGATGCCCTTGCTATAAAAGGAGCTCACTACAGTAAAGAGTGACTTAATTATGACAGCGCAACTGACAGAGGTTGAGCCCAAAATAAACAGCAGGCAGCCCAGGGATGCCTTCCCTAATGAAAAGGTAAAGAGTATGCATAACTCCAATGACCTAAAGGAGAAGTTACTGATTAGTGCCATGCTCGATGATGGGAATTTAGCAATGCCCACAAATGCGGTCTGGGAGTGGGGCATATGACATAACAACAAAAGACGAGAGTCTCTGATGGATCCTTGGATGCAATAGAATTGGAAGATCAAAGAAACGCATCACAGTGTAACAGGGGATCTCAAACCTCGGTTAATCATGATAGTGGCCTGCTGTCTCAACCACGTGAATCTAAAGTAAATTGCCCCAATTCAACAGGTATTCACACAAATACTCTGGTGGCTTTGACTACTATTATGTCACCATTCACAAAACGATCATACAATTCTGATTGCAATGATGCATTTGAAGATCCTGTTTGTAGAGGGCTTCATAACTGCACTACAGGGCAAGAGGGCCAAGACTTCAGTCCAAATTACCAATATACTGCAGAGCATCCTAGACATAATCATTCAGGACAAAGATGAAAGAAGGACTCAAAGAGCAAAAAGGGGGCATCTGCCCCTGGGAGGAAAGCAAACATCCTTGGAATCTGCAATAAATGTGGCTCAGGATTTAAAGGCAGCTATTGTACCCATGCGTAGTGATCAATCAGGCAAGACATCACGTAACAAACCTTTTTCTGTGGAAAACAGTCTGTTGGAGGTGCTGACCACAAAGCCTGCTTCCCCGATGTCTGTCACGGCAGGAACTATCAATATGAACGATAGTATTGTGGACGAACTGAAAGAAGTTCTAATGACGAATCCCGGGGAGGAGCCCAAAGAAGTGGTGGACCTCAATCTACCCCTGACAGACTTGAACGTGATGAAAGAATATAATATCTTTACAAAGGCAAAATGGGGTATGAAGAGGATGGAACAATGTCCCCACCATCAGACAATGCTTCAATACCAGATGCAGGGGAAAGATAACAACAAACAGCCCCCCAAAAAAATGTAAGAATCAAAAATTGACGTCCAACCCAAGATCAAATGGGTCGCTGCACTTTATTCGCAATGTGACCATCCCGGATAACTTAAGTGCTGATGCAAGAGAAATAATTAGTGCTGATAAGAAAAAAGGTTGAAGCCAACCACCAGAGGCACCACATTCAATCCCATAACAACATCAGCATACCTCTTCAACTGTGTCCTATGATGAGCTGTTGGACTTATCTACATACACGGTCACAGAAGCAGAGACAACACCGGATTACTAGCCTGCTTTAAAATTGACAATAGTGCAGGCGTCATATGTTCTCCCAGGCAAATGAGATATTAATATTGTCGACAAATAACGACTCGTATCAAGAGAAGTTGGAGGTGGAGATTAACACATCTGTTGAGAAATGTGGAGCCCATAATAGAGCTCAAAGGAGTGTATTTTTTGATGTTTAATCATTGGTTGAGAAGACATTAGACCAGATCGGCTGATCACCTGCTCAATCACCCCAGAGATTATCTTTGTAGCAAAAATGGCAGGCTCTTAGAGCAGACCAAGACAAGAACATCAACTGAAGGAAGAACATAGTAGAGCTCTCACACCCAGATAAAGAACAAAGTGGGGACAATGAAAAAGCTATACGGCTTATAAGAACCATGGTCCCACGTAGATCTCCTAAAAAACGCAGTGACCATAGAATGCGCTCCCTGTCACCAATCAGGAGGTCATCTACAAGGAAAATTCCTGAAATATTGAACCCAAATGAGCCTGTGTTTTGAGCTAGAGGTCAAGACAATTAACACTGGAGGGACGTGAGGAGAAGCTCTAAAGAGTACATTCAAGGAGCTCACCTAAAAAGAACTGAAACACAAAAGGGACAATACGTTCATAAAAACAACTGAAGTCTAAATCTACTGGAATGCATATTACATATCAACGATGGCCTGATCTTGAATAGAGTGAATGTACTCAGACTGATGCATCAGTTCCCGAAGCTACTGCTAATCTCTTCAACTGACTTACAAATGATAGAATTTGTTAAAGAAGAAGGTCTGGACAAGGTGCTAATTCATTTTTCATCAAAATTGGTTGAGCATTTGTTGTTGAGGGAGGCAAATGGCAGACTGCCACTTGGATTTCCATTGAGTTCAGTGAAAGACCATCTAGATTCAGGACCTCACTTACAGATCCCAAGAGGATTTGACATAAGTAAAAGAACATAGTGTGCAGGAGAGGATGCAGCTAAACAAGCACAGAGAGATTCAACATTAGATTGCACCGAAACACCTAAATACAGAGACAGCTTACATCACATGAGGTCCAGAGGGTATGATCATGAGAGATGGAATGGCCCACGTGACCCAACAGCAACCAGGCCAAGGAGGCCATAATCGAGTCGGTTCGAACACCCCAAAGACTTAATTTTGGGGAGTTGAAATGTGAGAGGTTTTGGGCATTTGCTTGGGAAGTATGACCTAAATTAGGAGAAATTTGACATTGTATGTCTTCAAGAGACTTGGATAACAAAAAAACTTGATCTTGGATGGATATATAATTACCTTAAATCAAGTCATGAAAGGGAAGACCGATGGCAGGCCTCCTTAGAACTAAAAATTAGCAGGGGACTAACTGTGGTGGGGACAATCAACCCAAACCCTTTTATCAAAGTTTTAATAATTTGGGTGGAAGGACCACAGGATAACCTCTATACTTGGGCCATTTTATTTAACCTTTATTGGAACCACAAGGCAAAGGGGGCAAAAAACTTCCAAACAATCATAATTGGGTTAATCGACAAGTCTCTTGAAAAATTTTCAGATTTGACTATAATACTGTGTGGCGATCTAAATATACACTTTTTTAATCTGTATAATGTACTAATATGTGATGATCAAACATCATTATCATGATCGGAGAAAAGAGGGTTGATCTGGTGTAGGGAATTGAGATCGAGTAACATCTACATGCTAAATGGACAAACAACGGGGCATATTCCCACCATATCAACTTGGAAAAGGAAGGGGGAAAAGGGTTTTCAACTACATATTTGTAGCTGAAAATATATTACAGCAAATTAACTCCCTTTAAATCATAGAAACTAACCTTAGCAACCATAAAATTGGCCTGCAATGCCTGGGCGAGACCGACGAGTGCGCTATTTCCAGTAGGAGTGCAGGTAGCACCTGTCGAAAATAGGTTACATATGAACCCAAAGAAAAATGTCTGTTTGACAGAAATATTTGTCTGTGTAAAGTACGCCTTACAGAATGACCAACTATAACCAGGACTGCAATATACTGGTCTACTGACACATTTTTTAGAAAGTAGGAAAATAGTTTTGAAAAACACATTTTCTTGCTCACATTTGTTTGATGGACAGGTAGCAATCGAAAAAAAAAAGTTGAGGTCTAACCTGAAAGAGTTGAAGAAATCAAAAGATGATGATGTAAAAAAATACGTAAAGTTGATGTACCAGTACAAGAACTGGGGGAAGTCTAGGAAGCACTGGATATTCCAGCAAGGTGCCGACATTTTTTTAAATAGTATACAATTGATAAACACAAGGGAGATCTGGCATCTGATTATTTCCATGAACAATCCCCAGGCAGACTTACTGACAAATGCAATACCAGCAGCACAGTGGGTAGAATACTTCACAGCTCTCTTTGATAACAGTAATGAATTACAAGTGAGGTGTGGGAAAACGCAGAATGGTCAATTCAGGTGGAAATGGACGACATCAAGGACCTAATTAAAAAAGCAAGCAGTTCTAGAGCCCCTGGCCCTGATGGGATGACTAATGTCATGGTAAAAGAAAATGCTGACTTGTGGGCTGCGTTCATATTTGATTTATTCCATCTTGTAAGGAAAGCTAAAAAGGTCCCGTCCTCCTGGAAGACATCTGTCATAGTCATGCTCTTCAAGAAAGGGCGATGGGTCTGATCCAAAAAATCTCGAATTTTGATCTTCCAACCTCCAGGTAAGAGAGCGAGGGACCGCTTATCGTTTTATTTGAAACATGAAAAAATCATTGAAGTAGACCCGTTGATATACTTGGGCATGCAGTTGAATAATAGCGTCAGAGATGCTTCTAGAGAAATGGCCCTATGGAAGAAAGCCACCAATCTGGTGGCTCAGAGCTGTAAAATCTTGAAGAAATGTAGGAATTTCTCCCTGGAACCGGTCATCTCATTCTATCGAATGAAGGTGATGGCAATTTTAACGTATGGTGCAGAAGCTTTTTTTTCGTATCCGCAAGTATATGGCCATTCCTGGAAGAACGTTTTAAGGCTGCCAAAAACTATTACAATCCAAGTTATAAGAAAAGAGCTGTTTTTTATATCACTCATATGCAATGGTAACTTGGAAAAGCCTTGCACTATATGGGAAATGCATTCAGTCACAACTGTTAAAGGATTTGAACATGATTAAAGGTGCACTAGAAAAAAAAATCCATTGCCAGTGCTTATTGAATAGAAAACAATCTGCCAGACAATATTGACCGATCTGAACACCACAAACAGTACTCTAGTAGACAATTCAACATTAGTTAAGTACAAAGTGTGTGTTTGCAATTACTCAAACGTATTGTACCATTATGTGGTATTACTTCTGAAGATATTGCAATTGTGGAACAACTTAAAAATGTAATATACGCCACCTAAAACATCCAATTTAACTACTACTTGACCTTAGAATTTATTACGGCCTTTGGTGTAGAGTTATATTAAAGGGGATATAACTGTCAGATTATTAAGCTTCCATCAGTTAGAAAAGTAAGGGAGAAGTATTCCTCTGCTGCTTCTGCTAGAACAGTGGCAGTTGACAACTGTTGAGCGATCTCTAACTCCTGACTAAGCTTCTCTTATACACCCGATCCCACAATTATTGGCAACCTAACGTTGATCAGGATTACTACTGATACCAACTAATTGTAGTCATGTTGCCCTACAAGAGATGGTGGAATAGATTGGCATTGATGGTAGGCAAACTATACAAACACTGCTGATTAAAGGTCCTGAAGGTAGACCTAAAGGTGGACTGTTAACTAGTGTTTCCAGCTCATCTCACATTAAGAAATTAGAACTCAGTGCAGACTGTGTATTAAAAGGGATTCTTGATTGGTCTAATATTAAGGCCCCTTTCAAAAGCTTACTGGTCATTAATATGTATGATCCTCAATCGCACGCCTCACACCACAACATTTTGAATAAAGTGGACTAATTCCTGAGGAAACATCTTAAGTATATTTCTAAAGTTATCTGTGGTTATTTTAATGCTAAGATCCCTCCATAATCATAGTCTACCTTCTCTGATTTCTCTTCTGCAGGGACCACTGATTATAAATATTAGCGGAAGAGGTTTGCATGGGCAAATCTTCCTTTTCTGCATAATGTTTTTATTTTGACTGGGATTTACCAAGGTGACTCACCAGGAAGATGTACTAGGATATGTGGGAAGAGTGCATCAGTTGTTGATTATGTTTTTGTAAACTGACTTTAACTGCCTCACTTATTACATACGATTGTAAACCCCAAAGATGAAAGTGATCATTTTCATTATAATTAACCTTCCTGAACTTGGAAGTAATGATCTCTGCCAGAGATTTCATTGGAATCGCTACATTCAGCAATTGGCTAAATCATGATAGAACAAACCCTGCTAATTTAGAAAAAGCTCATTTCTAAGCAACTGACACTATAGGAGATCCCTAAAAATCCCTATAGAGCATAGACTCAGTCGGGTATGTGGAGATAGAGTTGTCGAATCTATATCACAGTTGTTAATTAAATGTGAGAGCCTTTGCTACATACGTAGGAACTTCCTTCTCACATATGGAAACATGGAAGTAACATTAGTATTGCCTACTTACATTTGGGACTGTTTTATAATGAATTTAGTCTTTCAGATGCCTAAATTATGGGATTATATAAATGTGATTTTATATTAATTACCCATTAACTATCTTTTTGTGTACCTGGTGGTGACATGCCAATTCACAAATTATTCTCTTAACCTATATATTATTGTATGTCATTTTGGTTAGTTTCAATTATATATATTTTGTCTGTTTTGTATATAAAGTCTTGCTGACTCAAGTATACATACATTTTTAGACAACATAATACAGTGAACTTCTCCATGCCCCCGTAGCCACACCCTCACTTTAATTTGATCACCACATTTTCAGGGGAACTAAACCCTTACCTTGTGGTCCAGCTGTTTTGCACTGCAATTATTTTTTATCCACAGTTTTTTTGCTCATTGATGAATTTTTACCCACTGTAGTTGCTCCTTGATTGCTTTAGATTCATTTTTTTCGACTGCTTTTTTCTCATTGACTGCATTAGATAATTTTTGATTGATTGCATTAATTGTTCCCCATTGCATCTATTGTATCTTGCTCCTTGAATGCATAAGAGTCTATGTCCTCCACTCAAGTTGATATTTGATTGCCTTAGGTTAACTGTTCTTTACTGCAATTAATTATTCCCTGCTGTAATGTGCTTCTTGAGTATTCATTCACCCACTATAGCTTCCTCATAGGGGCCTTAGAATAAGTGTTCTCTACTGTACTGTGGCCCCTCATTTCCTTCAATTATTTATCTGCACTAAATGAGTTGCTTCTCCACTATATGTTGCTCCTTCATTGCACATGTTGGCATGCATAATGATCATGGGCATTGAAATGTATATCATGTATGCTTTGTGTGATATGCTTTGTTGAATTAATTTATATTCCAAAGGATCTTCTTTATTCTCATCCAAGTACGTTTAATCTCTTCTTCGGAAACGAGTAAGCATTTAGCATGCAGGCACACAGTTGACTCAGCAAACCTCTTTTACTTATGGTATCCAGGATATAAGATGACATGACCATTACCTGGGCTCAACACACATCATTATCACACACACACTTTGACATCAAGCAAGCCGAGTGCAGAAACCAACACCAACTGCTTTTCACACAAAATTTGATTGGAATTTATGGACTTTGTCATTGCTACTAGGATGTACCATTTGTATACACATGGTTTGATGTATTGCCCACCACATTTTACAAATGGCAGTATTGTCTTTATTTGTTATCTTACTTTTGAGAAGAAATACGTCACATGTGGTCTAATGCTCCCATGTTGGATTGCCATTAGGCAATGGTTTAGGAGCCCCAGCTTTTTTTAATTTTATTAAATTAATAAAATGTGGATACTTCCATCTCTGAAAGGGAAATCTGTTAATCAGATTCCCCTTTCATAAGCTCCATGCCAAAAGCATAGTATTTACCTGTGTCCTGCTGCTTCATGACACTGATTTTCAGCACCCCCCATACAAATGGCACAGAGCAGGTTCAGAGGTCAAAAGTGCCAGCACAGGGACCATGTTTAAGATATGCATCCCTGTTCTAAAATCCTATCATTATTGGTATACCTCCTGGTGGCAGAATCATCTTTAAATATAAGCTATACATAAGTTCTCGTTTGGTGGATGGTATTCTCATATTTATTACAGCCACATTCAATTTGATAGCAAACATGTGTCAGCTCCAGTGAGTCAGCTAAGCTGTGGAACAAGTGATGTATATTCTGCTCAGATGTGCTGAGCTTGACAAATGACAGGACAGAACCAGAATCGCCATGTCTCTTCTTTGCTCTCTTTGTGAGGTTAGCTAATGCCCTCCATCTAAGACAGCCAACCACTAGGCAGATGCTCTGGGCCCAGGCATCAAAGGGGCACACCTATCCAAAGGGAATGGCCTCAAACCAGGGTGCTGCATTTCTAAAGTACTTTCATCCTGGTGAGAAAGGAAGGGGGCAGGACTACATTTGTCAGGAGAACTTTTTACTCTGATAGAAGACTTCTACTATTTTATTTATCTCTGCTTGTTTCTCTCCTCCATGTCCCGTACACTTCATGCTTTCAAGAACTGGGATTGGAACACTATGGCAGGCTAGGTTTAGTCCAATTACCTGTGGACTTTTACATTTAAAGCAAGGGGTCTCCCACTACTTCTTGGATTCACTCTGGAGCTACATGTGAGAAGATGCTGTGTACCTTTTTTGGCAGAGTGGTACTTTCCAAAGCCTTCAACCATTGAGGTGAAGAAGGAGCCATGCAAGCCATAGGAGAGCTCTGCCCCCTACCAATTACATTGGCACATTGGGGGTGACATTTGCTGTGTACCAGGAACTGCCATTCTGCACCAGACTCTCCGAAGGTTGGAAGAGCAGACCCTGAAAGAACTCACCCTGCCCTCGAGTACCTGAAGTGGGTCTCACAGCACCTGTAGGGCCAGATCCGCTAAGGCTCCTCATTCTAGTGGCCCAAAACTGGTTGGATGGCCATCACAGCAAATTTGATGTCATTGAAGTGGAGGGATCCTGACGCTGCTACTTTCTGGCATGGCTTCAAACGTTCAGACAATTAGTTGAAAATACAGACTCCAACACTGCGTCATGTCCTTGCTTAGCACATCACCTGCTATACTCAAAACAACTGCTCGTAGCCGGAAAACCAACTCAAACTGTTGGAGATTAACTTTCTGGATCAGAGCAGGAGTTACACCACAACTCGACCAGACCCACCCATCAAACTGCTGCTTCAGCGAACCACACATCAGAAAAACAGGATCACCATTTCAACAACCTCGGCCCAGTCGACTTGAACTTCTGGAGCATCACTCATTGACCCTTCCCAGCAGTTACAACCTGACTCAATTTGGTCCAACCTTGAAGAGATCCTGGTGAGCATCCCAACCTGCAACAGACAAAACAACCCGAGCCACACAGAGGTACTACATTTGCACCCATTTGACACCTGCTTGCTACTTGGGCCCCACAATCGAGGGTGCGCAAAGTGATCTTGAACTGCTCACAGCCCTGCTCGAAGCCAGGTTCGACTCAGTCGACCTGAAATGAGGTATTGTCGACCAATAACTGCCCACTGGTCCGTCTGGGCACTAGAAACTGGTTAGGTCACTGTTGCACCTTTGTTTCATCCCAGTAGAATATCCTGTTAAGAACATTGTGGTTTTCACTTACCTCACAACCTTGATGCATTACCCAGGGTGCTGAATTGTGCTATCTGTGACTATTATGTGCTCTTTCATCAGGGGTGGGTTTTGAGTAGTGTGTTTCTATGAAGTTGTTTTGCAGATGGTGTGTTTTATTAAAGTACATCTATTTTTATAGAACCTTGATTGGACATTCCCTTTATTTTGGACTGTTATGCTTTGCTGTTTGGGTCACTACTGAATCAAATTCACACCCCTCTTAAGAGCATAGCCTTCCCTCAGCCCACGTCACTACAAAAGCTGAAGGAGATTAATCTCTTATCATTTATCTGTGCCTGATTGACCTTTATGATTGTGTTGGGTCTTGATTTGTAGCAGTGAGAGGGATGAATGAGCATTTTAGAAGAGAGCAGGGAAAGCAGCGAAATCACAGACCATCCCGTACTCTGGACACTTGTTAACTCATACATGTAAACAAAGATTCTGAGCCGCATGCTATGGCGATAGGAAAGATAGGCACATTACAACAAAGCATTCATTGTGGCACAATGAAATCAAGGGCCACTTTTTGTGTTATGGTCAAACATTTCTACACTGTACATAAGTTTTTAGGCACAAGGATTTTGAATAGACCGAGGACACCGAGATGGAATGTTTTCAGATGATCATAAAAGAGACAATGGCAGAAAAAAAATGCTAAAACTGCAACTTGCAAAAATCAAAATACATTGGGCCTCATCACAAGTCTGGCAGCAACCCTTAAAAGTGGCAGTAATGCAATTAACGCTGCCAATACCACTCAGCCAGATCATGAGATAGCGCTGGCACAGTGACTGTAAAATCAGCCAGTGCTATTACAGGAGGCACAAACACAGCCGCATCGCAAGTCCATGTTCAGCGCTATACTGCCGGAAACACAGCACAGTTACCCCCGAGTTCCAGCTGGAGGTAAATGAACACAGGTGCTTGAAATGAAGCCACAGCTAATCCCAATCCAGCCCAGAGAGCCACATAAGGCACACCCCCAACCCAAACACTTTTTCCAACAACATACTAACACTGGCCACTGTGCGTTGCTACAGGCAGCTGCTCATGCTGCACCTATAAGTAGAGAGGAAGGACGACCAGGCATGGGCAAAGGGAGTACAGGGGGCAGGGGTGGGGAGGAGGAGAAGTAGAGCCCAAGCAAGGTGTGCCCCGATCACCAAGATTAGGCCCTTACCCTGGGCCCTCACCAACAGCCAGTTGGTCACCATGTACTGCCTCAACAGGGAGACCATAACAGAGTTGCCCACCACTGTACACAACAACATAGGGAGCAAGATCAACATCCGGATAACTGTGCCCCCACTGCTGAAGCTATTGTCCATTCTACAATTCCTTTGAACTGGCACTTTCCAGCACTCTGTGTCCATGATACACGGCATATCACAGCCCACATTCTCCGCAGTGTTGGGCCAGGTGCTTGAACCCTCCTGTGGCAAGTGCAATGACACATCCCACTGCCCCACCCCAGGTAAATGCCATGAAGGCAAAGTTCTATGTCATTGCCCAAATTCAAAATGTGATTACTGCACTGGACTGTACCCATGTTGCGCTGGTGACCATCTAGGCCCACGAAGCAGTGTACCAAAACCACTACCTGAATGTGCAGGTCACCTGCAACTCCAACCTCTACACTGCCAGGATAGATTGAGAGGCAAAGAGGACAAGGTACCTGGATAGTGGTGAGTAGATAAACCAGCGCACATGTGCTGTGAAGCAAATGCGCAAATGGGAGGTGGGGGGGAGAACATGACCACACAAAGGATGGCATGACAAGTGAATGGGCAATCTTTTACTCTCCCCCTCCTGCACCATCGTTACAGAAACGGCCAGGGAGCATGCACATGGCTGACTTACCTGCATGTAGAAGCAGTAGTACACATACAGTAGCAAACATATACACCAATATGACCACAGGTACCACAATGCAACATGCACTATCCAGATCAATGCTGACAAATGGCGCTATTGTCCTACACAACAAAAACCTTGCCAGTATCACTGCCATGCACACATGTGCAGCTAGTCCACAATTCCCACCCATTGGCACCACATGCTTGGGGAGGGCCAATGGGATACCCAGCATGCCACATGAACTGTGTTCATACACTGCCACATGACAGCCACCATGTCCACTGCACATATCACTGACAGACACCTTACATGACATCTACTGCAAGGAAACAGGGCTCATTTGGAGAGCCAACAATGGATGACACGAGTGATACTGGGCGTACAGACATGCAATAGACTCATGCCGTGGACTGTAGGTCCATGTGAATGCACAAGTACTACATCGAGCTGATATAGTGTGTGTCCACCCCAACACCCTACCCTGTGTGTAATGCCTAGGCCTACAGCCATGCAGGTGACTCCGGATCCCCACAGTTGCCCTGGTCAGTGACCCCCTGTGCGTGATCCACAAACACAGCAGGCATACAGCAGGATATTGCCTACAACCACACTCACAGCAGGACCCGTGTGTGCATCGAGCGTACCTTTGGCCCTCTAAAGGCACGTTTCTGTTGCCTCAACCGCACTAGTGGAGCCCTGATGTATGCTCCAGATAAAGTGGGACAAATTGTGCTCGTGTGTGCCATGCTGCTCAACATCTGCTGAGGAGAAAATGTCCCACTACTCCCCCGACGTGGACATGCCACCCCCAGGGGATGAGGAAACAGTGCCTGTGGCTGAGACAAATGCATGCATTGTCAGGGATGACATGAGGGATGGGAGATTGGCACAACATGGACTGATAGACACACTCTTATGACACCTTCAAAAGGCACAAGCCATGCACGACTGTGTGACACCACCCAAACAATGAACAGGACAATGAGGCAATCAGGAATGTCCTCGCATTGATGTAGTGAAACGTTTTTAATGTAATGAATTGCCCCAACAATCCCCCCACCTTTACCCACCAATTCACAATCATGGCCTCTTCACCCCCCTGCCAGCTCCTGGTGATTTCGGGAACAGGAGGTGCTCTGACGGTCACAGCAGCATGCCCTGCTGTGATCCCTCTGTGGGTGTTTTTGAGTTGAATGGGATGGAGCCTGTCCCCAGGTTTTGCTGGTGTTGCACCTCTGTGCTCTGCCGGATTGCCTCTGCCAGTGCCGAGACGCCTTCTGTCATTTCTCTGACCTGCTGGGCAGACATGTTTACTGTTGTTTTGGCCCTGTTCCACACCACGGCACGCACAATGCCGTGGGTAGCCCCCTTGATGCTGTCCCTAATGGCCTTCAGGTGTGCAGAGTGTGTGTGGTCAATCTCCTCTATATCCCACTGTCTGCACTCCATGTCCTCGAGTCTCCACAACAGCATGATGCATGATGGAATATGCTGTGTGGGTGAAGGGCTCTGCGCTGGCACAGGGATGAATTCAGGGGAGCCATATGAGGGAGTATCAACGTCCATCTCTGGTGTCCATGCACGCTTTTGGCATGGAGTGCTCTTCGGGTAGCATTGGCGCTGGCAGCGTGGAGGGCTCTTTGTAGAACATTCGGGCAGCAGCGTTGGGGGCTCTCTGGGGAGTGTGGCTCTTCCCCGGTTGGTAACACTGGGTTGGTGTCCCCCTGTGGCTCCTTAGTGGCCCTGCCAGCAGGTGTGGCCTCAGTGTATGTGCCTCTGGCTGCACTTGTGGGCACAGTGTGCCCTGCACTGCTCCTAGTGGCCTGTGGTGTGGGCATTATTTGTATTTTGTATTTGTATTTTATTTGGTTTCATATAGCGCCTTACATCAAAGCGCTGTAAATAACAACAAAAACGGTACAATAAACTTAAATACAAATTTGACACACAGCATACATCTGTGGTTATGATATTAACCAGTCGTAAAGAGGTAGGCTCGCAGAGAGACTGAAAAGAATAAGTAAACAGTGATGGAGCAGAGACAGAGTGGTTGAGCATTGCAGTGTGAAGGTGCCAAAAGAGAGAAAGAACGGAAACGAGATTGAGCACAGGGAGGACGAGGAACCTTAAGAGGATAATGAGAAGAAGAACAAAGTGAACAAGAAGGAGAGTAGAATGAGATTAAAGACGAAAGATAAGGGCAGTGGTCGAAGTGGGCGGGAGCGGTCGGGAGCGGTGCTCCTCTACTTCTTTTAAATAGGTTTTACCATTCTTATACTTTTATTTTGAAAAAGAAACGGTTCCGGAACGGTTTCGTTTGAAAATAAAGGTGTAGGAACACGTTGAACCTTGCACTTACCGTGCGCTGCACTGGATGCTCCCTTAAACATCAGGTGCATGTGTTTTGGGGTTTGTATTGTTCATGGGTGTGGGTGCATCAATGGGGTTTGAGGGGAGCGGTGCAGGCCAGTAGGGAGCATAGTTCCACTACTTCTTTTTGTGCACTTCGACCACTGGCTAAGGGGTGCAAGGCCATGGAGGGATTTAGAAACTAGACAAAGAAAATGTAAATGTAAATGATGATGAAAATATAGCCATCCTAGATAACTCAAAGATGATGAAATAGAATCACGAGGAGCAAGAAGACTTTGAACATGAATGGTAGCATTAAATACAGATTTCAGAGGAGCAAGGCGAGCTTAAGGAAGTCCAAAGAGTGTGGAAGAACAGTAGATCAGCAGTGAGAAAATTTGGGGCATGAAAGGACAGACTTTTCGAATGTTGTACAAATGAAATCGACAGGAACGAGCAGACAGGAAAATAGGGTGAACGAAAGAAAGATCTGAATCAAGATAAAGACCCATATTATGAGCCACAGAAGATGTAGGTAGCTGTGAATGGGTAAATGATATCGATGCAGGGGGAGGACAAGGAGAAATAATGGTGGAATTAATGAAAATAACCTCTGTTTTTGCAGCATTGATTAGCCAGAAGTGGGCTAACATCCAAGACTGAATGGTGAGAAGACAGACATTGAGCTTAAGATGGATATCATCAGTGAAGTGAGGAAAAGAAAGGAAGAGCAGAGTGTCATCAGCATAAAAGTGATGAGAGAATCCAAAGGAAGAAATAATCCCAGCGAGTGAGGAGGTATATATTATCTTGGCCTTGTACTGCAGCAGTGTAACGCACCGGGCCATCTGCTGTGGTGTGACCTCTATGGGCCTTTGCAGGGTGGTGGTGGCGACAAAGCTTGAGGGCATGGAAGTGCTGCTCCATGATGGGCCTGCAACCTCCTCATCCTTCCCTGATGACTCTGGCGATGCGTGTGTACCTGTAGGGGACATAGGAAATGTTGTCATGTATGGTTCCCCCATGTGTGTGCCACTCTTTCACCAGCTACCTACATTTGCATACTGCAATAACAAGGCCTTACGTAACAGCTTGATCAAAGCAGAAATTGGAACAACTAAGAGAGAAGATATACAGAAGTTTAAAGGTACGCAACCATGCCACAACTGCCAGCACTGCAATAACATTTTACAGGGGAACAGCATACCGTATCCTCATTCCGGTAAACCTCTACTACTATGACATTCGGCAACATGTGATTCTACCAACGTTGTATATGTATTAAAATGCCCCTGTGGTCTATATTATGTAGGGATAACCACAAGAAAAGCCAAGACGCGTTGGACCGAGAATAAGTCCAACATTCAGACAGGCAACCTCAAATCAGCAGTAGCAATGCGCTTTACTGAGAACAGACACACGATAGCTCAACTAAAGTGTGTCATTCTGGAACAGGTCAAACAAGGCTCTAGGGGAGGTGATCTACACAGGAAACTCCTACAGAGGGAAGTGTTGTGGATAGATTTGCTTGATTCTATACACCCAAGGGGCATGAATACAGAAATGGATTTAATGTGTTTTGTCTAATAGATTGTCAAGCAATGGATTTAATATTGTAGATGGAATATGATTTGACACTACACAACGGTTAGGTCGAATACAACAGTGTTTGATGACACACTAAGATGACTGTATCACCATTGTATCACCAAGTATGCTTTGGACAATCCGATAATGACCCTCTGACGTTATTCATGGCTCTAATACGGACACTGACCTCTTTGCCACCTCCCTAGGGACTCTTATACTTGGTATGTAGTGGGATTATGGGTCTTTGGGACACCCGACCAGATTCTCTCCGGGAGAGATGCTCCTACCCCTTCCACATTACCTTTGTTATCCCCCTAGACACTTTGTATACATTGGGTTAGGGATTCTAGGGGCACCCGACGGGATTTCATGCCGAGTGAGTTGCTCCTCCCCCTTTCCCTCTATGGTGCAGGTGGCAAGGATTGGACTTTTACATTCCTTCCACCTTTTTCACCCTTACTTCCATCCTTATTACCTTTGCAGGCTACCATTACCTTTATTTGTTATACAGCACCCTTCTGGGCATGATGACCAATCTCCCTTCTCTCAGGCGGGGGGACATGCACCGCATTCCCAAGCCTTGGGCCAAGTATCACTCTCCAATACACAGCAGCCCAATCCGGGCACTCCATCGATCTATAACGGCCCCGGCACTTTCGGGGTCGGGGAATGAGGGCAAGGTTGCCTCAGTAATGCATCCGCAACATACCCACACCAAGATGGCCGCCGCCACCTGGAGGACGCCACACGCATGCGCGGCTGTCCATGACAACGTATTTACTACCAAGGGTCCGATCGAGTAGCGATCGGGACCCTATTCTGTATTCGGCACTCACATTGTGCGCAAGGTAAGTTTGCACTCTGCGGACACCCTGTGATCGGTTTGAATATGTTTCTCTCATGCCTTAGGGGCTTGTGTATTTTAGCGGGTTTTGCCGCGTACATGGACTCCCACATACAATGTTTGGAGTGCTTGTTTGCCGTGCTTGTGGTATACTCCCCATGGACTTTTTACATAGTGCCAATCCATCAACACTGAGTTGAATAACATGTTTCTGTTGTTTTTTGTGAACTACTTTGATCCTAGAGTATGTGGTACAGATGCACCTATAGCGGTCTCACCGCGTGTATATTGTGAACTATACAATGTCCACTGCGACATGCATAGGAATAGCCTTTGTCTTTTTCACTAGAATTGGACCGACGGATGCGTGACTTTGAGCCATACTAAACTGCCAGCTCACCTTGCAGTCCGCATCTCCTTCGTTTTTTTACACAGACTTTTGGCCATTCTGATTTTATTCCTGTTGTTTCTTACAGTTCTAAGCAACTCTGCGAACAGATCTTATTCCCTCCTCTCAGACTTACAGTCGCGTAAGTGCTATGCAAGCTATCAAGTTCTTTTCTACCTATGTAACTAGGGGACACTTTCCTCTGCATGTTAAGAGGAGTTTCATCCTCTAATTTAGTTATTTTCGGTATTTTGCAGGTCCAGTGAGGGACCTGGAGACACTAGGAAATGGCAAGGAGGTCAGTCCCGTCTCTAGTATTGCATTTACTGATATTGACCAGTAAGCATTGGTTTTGGAGACACACACTGATGTGTATTACTTTATATTATCTTGTAGACTAATTACTGAAACAAGCTGTACAAAGCTTAGAAAGTTGAATGCGCTCAAGCCCTGAAGAAGGATTCTGTTATAATGCGAAACACGTCGGCAAACTCTGTTTACCATCATTGGAGCACATTAGGGGATACAACCCCATGCGATTTAATTTGTGTATCAACTATTTCCTGTAATATAATAGTGTATATGTGAATGCAACATTACTGTTCTTTCACTTCATTTGTATAGGACCATTTATTGTGATGCAACATACTTCATTTTGAATGCTTCTCTCCACTTTATTTATATAGGACCATTTATTGTGATGCAACATACTTCATTTTGAATGCTTTTCTTTGAATGTTTAATTTCTACTTTTGAATTCTGAGGGCACCATGCCTCTGTAATTATATGTAAATAGATTTTCTCTGTGCAATACAGACTCTTATGCGTGTTTTTGTCTACCTCTCTGGTTTCAAAACACATACATGAAGGTTTGTATGTTACTCACCGATTGTATGTAATCAATCACCGGAGAATTATCACTGAATATATGTTCAACTCACTAACCTATCTTTTTGAATTCAGTTACAGTTTTAGTAAAAGTGGGGTACTTACCCCACTGCACAGATATTTTCGGAATTGTCCAGAATTGCTTTATATACACGTTTGTAAAGTTTGGGCTCAACCTCACCGAACTGACACCCAAAAACTAGGTCTATGGGCAGCTGCAGCGGTCAAAACGGTGCGACTGGAGCGCCCAGGCAAAAAAGAGAAACGTTGTTGTCCTTAGCCGCTTGCGCATATGCCCCAGTATATATGTTTAAAAGTTTCCTTGTTATCAAAAGGCAATAGCAAACAAAGGTCCATAGAATGTAGTTTATCATTATTTTCATAGCAATCCAACGGTAGTGTGCCAACACGTGTTTCGACCCTACTACTGGCTCTTCTTCAGGGCGTTACTGGATCCATGCAGGACTAATGCTGTAACTACAGCATTAGCTTCTCACTCTTATTGCAACCACTTGTTTAGTAGTGTTGTTCCAAGGGTAAGCAGAGTTACGCTCTTGAACATAGTTCTTCCCATAGTCCTGCCCAGGTATCTTGCCAACTTCAAAGGGAATCAGCAGGTCCTTGGATCATTTCATGGCCCAAGCAGGACCACCATCCACTCTGACTGCTCCAGGTAACACAGCTTCAGAGACGCCCAATTCAGTCAACAATTGGTCACAGTTGGCCTCAGAGATTACACAGTGAGAACCCACACCTCCCCTTATAGCCCCTCACCCCCTTATCATCAGCAAATCCCTTCTCTTTAGGACCACTTGGACCTCAATATCATTGGGTCAGTCTTGTATCTCAAATATAAGGTTGTTAACCTCATTAATGGTCTTAAACTTTCTTGAGATATTCCTTTGCCTAGACCCTGGAGTTAAAGAAGTGGTTGACTTCCTTTTGGACATTTTGCACCAAGATAAATGTACAGATCAATAGCACAAGTTTGCAACACAAATTCAGAACTTACATCCTTTGGATGCTACTATACCGTTCCTACAGTAACAGACAATGACTGTCTCAAGAGGCTGACTCTTCTGCCCAGAACCCCTGTTAATGCTGATAAATCGGGTGATACTGCTTTTCGTCAATGTCAATAAAACTATCCAATGGTGCTGTTTTAAAATGCATGGTAGTTCATGCAGTATTTATTGTTTTATCCAGAAAGCACGCTGAGTGACAAACCTTTCACTAATGTTCGTATTATCCGTCCTTTTCCTAAACAAAGTTCAGAGGAAGCACTCACAGGCTCCTCGCATGGAAGCTTCAATCACTAAGAGGCAGCTTCGAAGAGCGGACTGTTGGTCTGAGCTGCAGGACTTCCAATCCTAGCGTGGGTGGTACCAAGCACACCAGGAATTTAGAGGGTTCAAAAGCTGTTTCAAAGGAGCAGCAAACACCCTGTGGGCAGCAAAACACCTGTGCCCTTTGTAACCCAAAGGCTTTGCCCTCACAGGGGATACTGGAACAATCTAAAGAGAAGTGCGCGGGGCTGAGTGCTGGGAGGCAATCCAAGGCTTGTAGCTCCACAGTAAGCACAGCAAACACCTGCGGGCAGCGACACTCCTGAGCCCTTTGTCCCCTGAGGGCTCACATTTCAGCAGGACTGAATCAGCCCTTCATCATGCAAAAGTTGATACATAAAGTATTATTACATTTCGTATTCATAATGCCTATTTTTATAGCGCTTAAAAGCAGGAGGTATCAGGGGTCAGACATGATGTACTATACATACAAATATGATACAATACTATTTTACTTGAATATGGGGAAATCTAGGCCACATTAACTTCAAAATGTGGAATATTTTTTCACAAAATCATAGGCCTTAGAAAAATAAAACAAACAAGTTGACTCTAAATAAGTAGCTCTTCATCTGGAGCATCCTCTCTGTATGGCTTATACCGACAAATACTACCCTTCGGTCTTGCCTTTGCAAATATGGCACATTAGAGAAAGTCAATCTTCAAAGTGTGATTTGAATAAATACAGCGGGTACTAAGAATCCACTTTTCCAATGGCAGCTGGTGAAGTTTTTATTTGGTGGGACAAAAATATTTGACACAAATTTGCAAATGCGACCGAGCATAGCGAGGGAGCTTGAACCAACCAAGTATGGTCCGGGGTCCCGCCACCCACCCCTGAGAAAATGTTTTTAATAACAGGTTAAAAGGTGCATTATACAGCACACTGTCAGTGAAAAATTGGTTAAAAAGCCAGTTTGCAATCCGTTTTGTAGGCTATCATGAAAAAATCCAATAGATGCAAATCAACAGCGCACAGGAGCATTTCCCAATGAATTTTTATGATGCCTTTCCCACAATATATGCCAGAATAAAAAACATGTTCACACTACCTGTGCCAATACATTTCCAAAATGACTGTACCTATATATGACAGTATTCCTATATATGAACATACTCATGTTGCACATACTGACAGTTATGATGCCACAAGAAAACATTTCTAGACTAACTCAGCCAATAAGTGACTCCCTTGTATACCTGTTAAGAACATGTGCCATGACATTCTCCCCCAACTCACTATTCTTTGAATAGAGATTCCAGTCAATGCTCTGCTTTCTATACCATCGTAAAGAGTACAAGTTTCATTCGCAAACATCCTTGTACTCAACATCCCATCCTGTCAAATGGAATTATATCATTGTTCTGACAAAAGGACTTTGTCACCAAACGACGTGCCTCAATTCTGATGACTTTCTTCACCCGAGATCGTTTAACCAAACATATGCAAACAACAAACTTGTCCTGCTTTAATAGCTGTTAGTAATTGAAATGCATACGAGTGTCCCACATTCTTTTCCCCCTTTACTCAACACACTTTTGTATAAATGTGAACATCACTCTCGGGTAGAAAGCTGGCTTCCCTCTGAAGGACCCACTTTCCCACTAATATGACACATCCATGATGCAGTGCTACTTACCGCAAGCTACTAATATAGCTAGGGGAGAGGTCGAATGTAGGCTGTGAGGTGTGCAAAAAACTCCAGTCAGATGAGTCGGTGTTCAATCTCTTGAGCAGTTGGCCATGGTGAAGCACCTGGTCTGCGGTCATTCTTGTGTATTGACCATGCCTGCATGCATATTACTGCCCTTTTCAAATTTCATTGCACTCTGTTGATTATCTTATTGCACTGTACCGAATGATGTAGCTTCGCTAATGTTATTTATTTAATTATGTATTTTATTAGTTTTTTATAACACGCTTAATACCTGATTTCGGTTTCTAAGCGCGGATCCAAGTTTCGAACTTCTGTTGCTATGCATGGTCTTGCTTCCAAGACCAGCAGGTTGTCCCTGTGCTATCCTCTATTGGCCCTGTTAGTAATGTAAGTCTCCCAATGTTTTGTACAGCTCTATCAATTTCACTTCCACCTAGCTCATTGTAGCTGTTCTAATGACAAATGTCATTCGTTCAACTATTCTGCGCATCTGGCCTCTTCACCCTGCAGAGACTACATTTGGCGTATTTGGCATTGCCCTGGATACATGGCCAATCCACCTGCAGCTATCATTAGTAGTATGTTTAGGTTAATATGGATCATGTTCGATACATATGAGCATGTTTCGGTTAATATGTACCACACTTCTTACAAGATTAAGTTACATTCTGTCAGCCTGGTATTGCAGTCTTCCTACTCTGTCAATAAGACCTATGAAGATCAATTTGCAGTTGCCTAATCATTTCATGACTGTGGACGTTTGCAGCCCTCAGTTGAGTACACAAATATATTTATAAACTGGTATGCTGATCAAGGAAACATGTAAGACTATCGAATGAAGGGGTGGGAGAGTCCTCTGGTAGAACAAAATAAGAAATGTTTTGTTTTGTTTTGCTCCGTCGTGCCATAACCCTTAAATCTTAATTGACATTGCCCCTGTCCCTATTGGCATCAGGCATTGCTGGTTGCAATAACCCAGACTCTGCATGTGTGCCTAATCCACTGACCATGAACGTTTAGCCTGCCCCAAGTGACTGGGGCAAGGCCACATATTGTGTGCCAATGGATCACGCAGGCCTGAACCAGACCTAACCATGAGCTTTTGTATCTGTGGCGGAAGCTTTCATGAGTATGGAGGATGCGACTGGAAGTAAATACACCTTATAGACATGAGCAGGGGTGGTCTGGGAACCAAAAGCAGCCTTAGAAACGTTTTTCAACGTGCCCCCATATTATAACATGCAAACAGACCTAACAACTCTAGATAATGTTTGGTTGGTTCTCCTACGAGAACATTTGGAATGAATGGTTCAGAATAGTGAATTTTAAAGCACATTTATAAATTGATGTGGATTAAACAGTAGTTAAACATAGCCAAAAAAGTAACCTTATATATAACATCTGTAAGAGTGAGGAATAACATACTGGAAACTTTATAACAAATGTGTTGGTTCAAAGGGGTGTAGTGTATGAGGACAGAAGGAAGGAAGGGGATAGATTGCAAGGAAGAGAGGATTAGAGGAGCAGAAAACCAGGGTACCTACCCAAAATAGGGCAAATATGCAGAGGCCCACTCGGAAATCTCCAGAGCTTCCTAAAGGCCACTCCATCACTAAACTTGGATATAAAGGCTGAACTAATTAATCCTGTTAGGCAAATACCTCAATTTTTCTAGGGATGGTGGGAATAGTACGCGAGAAGGCCCTGTAACTATGTCGTGAGGCGCCGTGTCTGGTGACAAGATTTCTTCTTACTTTCAGGAGTAAAAGGTTGAGTACTGCCTACAGTGCCTACTCTGCCCTCAAACTGCTACAAAGAGTGATCCCACTCCTAAAGGTACAACAAGCACAGTTAAGAGATATACCTGCTTTGCCTTTTGTGGAAACATGGCTGAGGGAAGATTATAATCAAGAGGGGTGTGAGTGTGATTCAGTAGGAACTCAAAAAGCAATAGTACAACAGTCCAAAAATAAAGAAATGTCGAATCAAGGTTCTATGAAAATAGATATACTTTAATGAAGGCACACATCTGCAAAAATAACTAAATAGAAAAACCTACTAAAACCCACCCCTGAGGAAAGAACCCAGAATTTGTACAGAAAGAAATATGTAGCACTCTGTGTCATGAATGAGGCAAGTAAAAACCACTATTTTTGTAAAAGGTTGTTTTAAGGATGCAAAAAATGAACTAATGAGCTAACCAGTCTCTAGAGCCCAAAACATAGAGTAGGCAGAGGTTATCAGTCAATAGTACCTTCTTGTAGTTCTTGGTGGTTCAATAGCATTGAACCAGGCAGTAGGTCTTTTTTGAAGAATGTGCACCTTATTTGCTCCAATTGTTCAGTGGGCTTTGAGCTGGGTCGAATACAGGAGCTGAGGTGTTCGAAAGTTGGCACTTGAGCAATACAGGTCAGGGTATATACCAGGAATCATTTGGAGTTGATCTGATTTGAGACATGGTAACCACTGGTTAGGATCGATGAGTGACGTTCCAGCAGCGTGAATGGAGATCTGGTATGGGTTTGAAGCTGTGACCCTGATGGTGCAGTGCGCCGTTCGACGAGCTGGCAGTTAGAAGTAGACCAAGTTTGAATCATCCAGCAAGGCACAGATGATTCTAGCTAGAAATGGTGACAGGCTAAGCAAGTTACCAGGTGGCATTGAGTTGGTTCAAAGGGTGCAAATCGGTTGGGTCAAAAGTCTCGGGTGTGACAGCCGCCTGTTTCCAGGTGGCAAGCAGGTGTTGAGTCAGGATGAGCAGAAGTATGTTGAAGTTTGGGAATGGTGCTTAATTGAGTGCAGCTTGTGAGGGCCACCAGTGTTGAATAGATTGTCCAAGTGAGTGAGGATGCTATGACTGTATATGCAGATTAGTTGGATCAGCTCGATGCAGTGTTCCAAGATCGCTGTTCTAAGATGCCCCCCGACATCTGGTTGACTAACATTCTGGTTGGAGATGAAGCAACAATGCACTCAGCTGCCACAGTGCAGCGTTCAAACAAGCAGTAAAGTGGTTTGAGGTAGTAGAGTTCCAAAAGCAGCTTTTGTGGGTATGGTAGTGTCAAAAGGCATTGAACAGGCTTGAATCACAGTTTGAAGTAGTTTGACTGGAGAACCCAGGCTTCCTGGCAGTCTTGGTCCTCTGGTTGTTGTGCGTCCCAATGTAGGGCCTCAATGATAAGCTTCAGTCATTGTTCTCGTGCTACCCCACAAAGTGGAGGCTATCCCACAACTAAAGGCATCCCTCAACACAGTGCGGTCCTGGGTGTGGTTATGGCTGGCTGAGAGGTAGGTCTTGTGCCAGCAGCAGTTCACCCCAATGGTGCCTGGGGATGGTTAGGGGACAGAGATCACTGCGACTTTGGATACTCAGTGTTCACCTCAGTGGCAGAGGACTTTGGAGTGAATAAATCTCCAAACAGAGGTCCAATGAACTATTGCCTAGGTGTTTGCTCCAAAGTGAAACCAAGAAAGAGTTGGTGCTCCATTCTTTTAAAGGAAAAAACCTGCAGGTGATTGGACTACATATACCTAGCCTGCTTTAGGGGTCCAATACCTAGTCTTAGAACAAGTGGGCTTTGTCTTCTGACATCACACCCAAAGTGCTTTGTGCTAAAGGAAGAGGAGGGGACCGGAGGGAAAGACAGCATCAGAGAGAACAGGGCTCTCTTAACGGTTTTTATGCACCAGGGCAAAGACAGCCTCTAAAAGCTACAAAATGAAAGCCTTGGGGCCTCCCTGAAAATCATGTGCCTCCTCAACCCACAAAATGAAGGTATTACATTTGGCCCAGAACACCACCGGCGCTGGACTTTCCTTTTACAAACTATTGTTTCTGATCATTTAACTCCCATGGTTTATTGAGGTGCATAAAGATTACAAGTCCCAGAATGCATTATGTTGTTAAATGAAATCGCTGGACTGGGAATAAGGAGCTCCTGGTGACAATGCTGAATCAATTGGGATAGGAGGGGCTGGAGCATGTAAAGGAATCGAAAGGCAGAAAAAGTAGTTCCTAAGAACAGAACTCTTCACTTTTTTCGGAGTAAAAACCTCTACGACTATGTGAAGTTAACCAATTATCTTTTTGTCTTTCATCCAAGTGTGCCTAGTTACCAACAATGATAGCGGGGGTAACTTGGGATGAAAAGGAGTCTTTCCTGTGATGAAAAGAGTTGTTCGCCAAACTACAGCAATAATTTGCGCTAGCGGGTACTCATTTTAATGACATAAGAACAAGTATGAATACATGAACAGGCTCAGCACATACACCACCGAGCTATCTCACCAGCTGTAACATATTTTATATGTCTTGTGAACAACTGAATGTGCTCCCCTTTACTCATTCCGAAGGGACCTATACAAATAAAGCCCCTGGGAAGTGCCTTCTCTCTATAAAGGTACGTATTACTATTTTTTGTTTAATTGTGCACAGGTTTTGGTTAATAAATGTGCATTACGCAGTTTTGGGAATAGGAATGAATGCTTCTGTTTTTATGAAGCTGCTGAAGATGAATATTTGGTCTGAGGTGAGCTGGATTGTCCTTTGGGAAAATCAGAGATTGACCAAAATGATGAAACTTTGAATGGTCAGTAAGGCTGTGACAGAGTCTTTCACAAGGCAGGGGACTCACCCTTTCAGAGCTGGTGGCCTGCTGAGCTATCTGAGATGTATCTTTAAGACTGCCTGCATGGGAGCATCTAGCATGGCAGGAGTGCGGGGGGGGGGCAAACTATGGAAAAAGTCCTTGTTTTTTTCTCTCTCTCGCATGGTGGCCAGTCTTGCAGGGATTCTAGCAGTTGCAGAGAGAGAGAGCAATGTCGTATTTGCTCACTGCAAGCAGGAAGTTGAATGAATCATGTTGAACAGTGTGTGATGACTGGTTGCTGTGCGAGGCAGCGTAGCACCAGTGCAGCAGGGGCAGAGCCATGGACAACATGAGCTGGCCTGCTCATCCAATCGTTATTGTTTATTTTCAACTCCTTATGTCTCCACAGAACGCACCAATGCCAGTGTGATACCATTAGTGAACTTGTGGCCCCCATCAAAGAAAACTGGTTGGTTGCCATGGGGGCTGCGGGCAGGGAACAGCCAGTGACTTGTTTTCATGTGAATGTGCCTGCAAGCATGGATGTTGGTCATCTTTCCAGGCCTGCCACTCCCATGCATCCCAGAAAATAAAAAAAAACACATTTTTCCTATTTAATGTTTTCTGGCCTAGTGATCTGGCCAGCTTCCCCTTCCAAGCAGAAATCCAGTCCATCATCCAAGTTGGTCATCCCTCCACCCCGCAAGTTGGGCAGCAGGTGGGAGCCCCAAAGGTTTGTGGCTGGTGGAAAGTGCCCTGTTTGCCCATTGTGGTAGGTCAGTAGAAGGAGACAGACCAGTTTTGGGGATTCTTGAAACTCTTTTATTAAAATAATAAGTGAAAAAGACCTCACTATCCCTAATCTATGGATTTCCCTGCCTAACTATCTAAAGTGCTTGTCATCGTCCAAAGCTAAGCTGCTCTGCCCCTACCACAAAGACAAAAATAACAAAAGACTAGGAGAATTACTCTTTTCCACTGGTTAGGCTGCCTCGCTCTTAGACAATTTTGAGATTCGATTTGGCTATCTCTTGGAAATAACTTATTTAGTTCCTTTAGGGGACACAACAGGAAGACAACCGCCTTCTTTGATGGCAGGACCATTGAAGAGCAGTGGTGTCTCTGACGCCCACAAACAAGCAGAGACCAGAGAATGGAGAGGAGACGGGGTCACCGAGCTCCACCCAGCAAGTGCCTGTACCACCGAAAGCAGTACCGACGGGCGCGCAGACGCTATCGATTTGTGGATGCCAGTGAATCCTATAATGGTTGGTTGATTTCATGGCAACCGAAACCAACGCAGGTATGGAAAACAGAGGGAAAGAGATACGAACATTGTGTGTCACAGCTGGAATAGCCGCCAAAAGTACAAGACAGTAAGATAAGTGAATTGGCACACGGCCCCACTAAAATAGAGTGAAAGAGATACGAACATTGTATGTCAAGGCTGAAATAGCCGACCAGGCTTTTAAAGATGGGCAGACAAATGTCTTATCATGAAGAAAGTGTAATAGAGGGTGAATGCTCTGCAGCGAGACTATCAAAGTGCTGAGGCCACAGGAATCTGCTAAATACCCGAGCAAGCTGACATCCTAAGGTAAATATTATAATTGTGAAAAAAAGACACCTACCTGAGAACCACAGGACTTTGAGAAGTGCCACAAAGGTGGGAGACAGAGAAGTGTCTTGTCAAGTAATCCTGAAAGGATCTGGACATTTGAAATAAAACCTGAGAAAAGTGCAAGAAGAAACAGTTTTCTTTTTCAAGATGGAGAGTGAAACCCAGGCATAAAATAATTACAATTTCTGCTAAGAGCCAATATCTGAAGATTGTGAAAAGTATACCATTGTGTACTAAAGAAATTTTGAGACTGAGAGCAAGTCTACTCCAGGTTGGGCAAGGAAAAAGCCCACACCGAGACTTTGGTACAAGTCTTCCCTTTTTCCTTTTAGTTAGGAGTTTTCTAAAGTGGTAGGGCCAGATAGTGGTAGGATTCTGACAGAAGACTTTTACCTTGGACTTCACATGCACCATTAGTTTGTGTTTTGCTAGCAACTTTAGAAATAATAAAACACTAATACTGTTCCTTCATAAATAAATCCAATGGAGAAAATGGCTCTCTACTCTATTTCATATGTACTTCTTTTTGTATACTCTGTTGTCGTTCCCTCAGTGGGCCCTGGGAATTACTTTTACGTTTTTAAAAACAACCGAATGCATGTGAGTACCACTTTCAGTTGTCTTTATGCAAAAAAAAATGCATAATAGGTCAAATCCAGGTCAATGATAGAGAAGCTCAAAATTCTCAAGCAGTGGAAAATCAGGTGTTGCAGAGCTTGCTGTAGGAAGTAGACTCTGGAAATAACCATCATGAAAGTCGCCTAACAAAAAATGCACTTCACAATGAAAACAGGATAAGAGAAAATAAACACCTTGCACCCTTTACAAAAAAGGCTCACGGCATGGCCAGAGAATAGGAAAAGCATCAGACTTATCAGAAATTGACATGCAAGTATTTCTAACAAATCAGCAGACCAAATCACTGTACTTTTCCACCAATGTCAGTTTCTCCTCTTCACACTCCATGACCTTCCTTTGGACCTCACTAGAGACAGTGCAAAAATGCCTCATGCCCCCACATGGATGCCAGCTTCAAAGAAGTCAGTGCCCATGATTTACAAAACTGGCAAAGATGTGTTATGGTGCTCTGCTAAATCTTAAAAACCCCTACCTGAATTCACAACTACATTATTTTCTGATCAATTAATCCTGTAAAGCTTTCTGCATTCACTGTAGAACAGTGAACCAGATTCTCAAACCTTTTTTTGAAGTGATGAAATGCACAAACACATCTCATCTCTTGCACCAAAAAAGGTGTACCCAAATCCACAAAGGACCGCTGAATGTGTGCAGATTAGATGCTAACATTATAATGCCATTGTTACACCCTTTGCTCATTTGCGTAAATAAGGGGGCATTTTTGTGCATTTCAATGCACATGTCAAAATCACAAATAAAATGCACTTTCAATGTGCAAAAGTGAAAGATCTTTCATTGCGTCTGTTTGGACTAGGTACAGTTCTTTTCTGACTCTTTCATGCATTTTCTTTAAAGTTTTGTTTATAGCTACTCCCCCACCTCTATTTCTGTCTTTCAAAGAAAGATAGAAATGCATTTTTATTTTTTAAAGCCTCCCACACTGACAGGAGGGCCAGTCACTCTGAAATGAAATACAGTCCAAACACCCACATGGGTGCTGGGAACCTATAATAAATGAGGTTTGGGAGAACACCCTGAAAATAATGTATTTAAGGGAGCTGGGAAACACATCTTTGCACTACTGCTACGCAATCACTGACATGCGCAAGTCACCTTTGGGAATAAGGTGATCTGCACATTTCTAAAATTAGCCCAAACGAAAAAAGTGCATCCTCTGCACTTTTATTATTTGCACTCAAATTTGAAAATCTGCCCCAGCTTGTCCATTCACTATTGCACAACTCCTGTAGCATTCTCACCCTTCTGTGATTAATATATTGATCACGTGTAATCCCGAAAGTTGAAATGCATATTGATACCTTTGATTGCACGATTTTCTGAAGATCACTCAGTGTGTTAAATACTCATTACCAAGATGTGCATTCATATACCAGAACACAGTACCAAATTCCCGCAAGACAGATTCAACCTTTAATTTTGTGATAGTGGCACCTGCTACGCTACAAAATAATATACCTCAGTAGAGAGAGCTAGCTATAAAAGGTCACATAGCAAGAGTATGATGCACTTCTAGATCTTGATTCCTATAAATGAGAGCTGTAAAGACTAGCAGCCACCTCAATAAAGAGCATAAAGTGTTAGTCGGGAAAGGTGATTAGGTAGTCAAATTCAAGAGTGTGAAACGAATGTGTTGAAGCTCATATCATGGCTTACAGTAAATTGCTTAATTCCAGCTTTATATGTATTACTACTGCAATAAATATGTTTTTCCAAGTGTTTGTTTGTTTGTTTGTTTGTTTATTGGTTTTAATATTTATAATGCACGCCAGACCCGAGGGTATTAGGACGCAGAAGGCAAAAGGGGGTTGTTCTGCTTAGGTTACATTGCTGTAAGGTAATATACAATATATACATAGAAAGGCAATAAGGGTTGTTCAGCTTTGGTTACATTGCTGATACCATACAATAGCATGCAATAAGTACAAATAAGGCAAATTACAACAAAAGAGCAAATATATACAGAGTATACAGGTGGGGCAAGAGGAGCAATCTAAGAATAGTGAGGGGTCAGATATCTTTTTCCTTGATCCATTTAATGAGGTTGGATCTGAAGCAAAGGTAAGGTTGTTCTTCTCTCAGAGTCGGGGGGAGCCAGCTCCAGTATTGGGCAGCTTTGACTTGATCCGGTTAAATCTAGGCACTAGTAGGAGGCTGGCATTGGCTGTTCTCGAGGGACGATTGGATGATTGTCTGGAGAATCTGGCAATCAGGTATTGTGGGGCAGCAAGGTGTAGGCATTTGTGTGTCAGGGAAGCTGTTTTGAGAATAATTTTATCTTTTGTAGAGAGCCAGTTGTTAGCTCTTGTGATATCGGATATGTGGGATTACTTAGGGATGCTAAGGCTGCTCTCAGGGCATTATTTTGAAGAATCTGGATCTTATTGGTAATGTATTTATTACTCCCCACAAATAAAGCATTACAATATTCCAGTTTGGATAAGACAAGGGCCCTTGCTATGGTGATGCAATTTTTAGGTCTGAGGAAAGGCTTAGCTGCTCTGATTAGCTTGCAGGTGTAAGCTGTAGCTGAGGCCATGGAATTAACTTGTTTTTTTAAATTTAAAGTAGAGTCTAGATAAAATCCAAGGGTTTTGACTTCCTTGGCTACTGTGATGACATCATTGTCTATTTTGAAGTTCGAGTAGATCTGGCCTAATTTGAGGAGGTTGGCTGGGGTGCCGAGAATGAGGAGTTCTGTTTTGTCATCATTCAGGCATAGCCATGGGAGACCATCCATGCCTGGATGATGAGGTACACTCTATTCACGAAGGCCAAATCCATGTTATAATCTCCTGTCAACGGAATGAGGATCTGTGTATCATCCGCATAGTTAGTGTAGGTGATACCCAGACCATCGAGATCATCAAAAAGGGGCTTCGTGAAGATGTTGTACAGAGTGGGAGAAACGCAGGAGCCCAAGGGGCACACTGCAAGTGATGGGTATGGGGTCAGCGGCTGCTAATGGTGAAAAGACCCACATTGGTCTATTATCAAGGAAGGATTCAATCCATCCTATGGCTTCTTGTGAGAAGTGGACGGCAGAGTCTAGGTGGTTACAAAGAGTCTTATGGTCGACCAAGTCGAAAGGCGCCGAGAGATCAAGTAGCAATAGTAATGCTGTCTTACCATTATCTCTCAAGGCGTCTATTTGTGCTTTCAGGTCAATAAGCGCTGTTTCCGTTCCATACTGTGGTCTAAAACCTGACTGGCGCACTCCTATGAGATGGTTACATTCAAGATTATGTTGGATCTGGAGGTACGCCACCTTGTCTAAAATTTTAAGCAGGCACTGTAGTGATGGGGTGATAATTGGTGGGTATGGAGGGGTCAAGTGTTTGTTTTTTGAGGAGGGGAGGACCCATGACTGTTTCAGATTTTGGGGAATAGTACCAGTGGAGAATGAGGCATTTATGAGTTTGGTGATAAATGGGGAGAGGTCGCGTGCAGCATCTTTTATGATTTGTGCTGGGCACGGGTCGCCTTGGCAGTTGGAGGGTTTGAGGGTAAGGATGACTTTTCAACTTCAAGGATGGAAACTTTCTTGAAATGGAATTTGGTTTGGGTATACTGTGGGAGGAGGTGGGCGGGGTGGTCGAGGGTGCTGGTGTGGAGGTAGTATTAGGATTGGGTACACGAGGTATGGTTTCTTTTTTATTATTGATCTTGGCTTGGAGAGTCGAGATTTTGCTAGATAGGGTGTTCTGAATACTAGTGCACCAGTTTTTGTCTTTAAGGCAGGTATCAGGGGCTTGGATAGGAGTTTCTATCACTTTGAGGATAGTGAACAGTTCCTTGGTATTGGAGTTGGCTTGAGTGGTGCGTTGGTTGTATGATTCTTGTTTGGCCAAGATAATCTCTTTTGTAGAGGGAGGCCAGTTTGCTAACGTTGTTTTTATTTGTGTCAGAGGGCTCTAATCTCCAGATTTTCTCACATTTACGTTTCTCCAGTCTGATAACTTTCAGGTGGGAAGAGAACCATGTATTCACATGTTTTTTCTGTTTGCTCTTTCTTTCAATGGTGCTATAGTATCTAGGGCAGAAAACATTACTTTATTCTACTCTTCTACTAAGATGGTAGGGTCAGAGAAGGCGGGAAGAGAGTTCAGGGTGGGTATAATCAGGGGGATGAGTTTGTCAGCAGTAATGTTTTTTTTATTTCTAGTGGGAATAGTGGGAGCTATACTGTCGGTTTGTGTTGGGGTTGTCACCTCTAGGGAGAAGGAGATCAGGTGGTGGTCAGTCCAGGGCAGTGGTATTAAGGAAGTAATGGAAGTCTGGCAGTTATGCTCTGCTAGCCAGTCGAGAGTTCTACCTTTGGTATGGGTTGCACCAATACCTTTTGGGTGAACCCTAATTCCTCAAGGGAGTCGTTGATCTGCGTAGCGTTGTGGTCTGAAGGGTCTTTGAGGCCAAGGTTAATGTCTCCTAAGAGAAGGCAGCGGAAAGAGTTTTTAAGGTTGTCCGAGAGGATGTTGGTGAGATCTTCTTCAAAGGAGCCTAATGGGCCTGGAGGTCTGTAAATGAGGTGAATGGATAGAGACTGGGTATCAGAGATGGGCAGCTTGGCAGTGAGGGATTCACAGGAGTCTACAGTTAGTGGGGGAGTGAGTCTCAGTGCTAAACTTGTTTTTGCAATTATGGCCAGGCCTCCACCTCGAGAGGTGGTGCGGTCTTTTCTAAGAAGAAGAGTGTAGTCCTTAGGGATGGCTAGTATGATTGCTGGGCTGGCTGCTGGATGCAACCAGGATTCAGTGATAACAAGGAAATCTAGATTTTCCATAAGGAGGAGGTCGGCTATTTCGGTTGCGTGCGCCACCATGGAGCAGGCATTGATTAGAGCGCCTTTTATGTTACTCCGTGTGAACTCCAAGGGTGGTGCCTGGGTATTTAGGTGGCACCTAGGGTGGGTGTTGTGGTCTCGATAAATTCGACAATTGAGTTGGATTGGGTTTTGCGTGTTGGTAATTTTGTGAGCAGGGTCTTTGGAGTGAGGGTGCTGGCCTTTTGGGTATCTAATGGTGTTGATATTAGTGTTGTTGTGTACAATTTTGGATAGCGGTTCATAGATTTTGGGAAGTCTGGCACGGTGTTTGAGGTTTCTTTGGAGGAGACAACAAGGCCTTGTAGACAAGCCATTTAGACAGAGGGGTTTGTTATGACTTGTTGCATCTGTGTGTATTGGAGACGGCATAGTGTAGTCTAGTGACCTTATTAGATGCAGGATAGTCCTCAGTAGGACAGTGTATATCAGGGGCAGATACATAATTTGTGTGTAGCGTGGCTAACTAGTCATCAGTATGGCAGCAATAAGGTAGGAGAATAGCATGATCAGGAGAGGCGTAGATGAGGGCGGGCGTATATACCAGTTTGCAACCAGCCGCTTAATTTAGAAGCAGTAAATGTGTCCTTACACTAAAGACCTGTTAGAAACAAGCATTGGCAACGGCAACAGTTTTGTCTTGTGCATATTATTAGATAGCCATATTCTAGGAATGGCTATTATATGTCCAAGTACTGGCATCATTTTCAAGATATTGCGTTTTTATGGCCAGTAGGTACTAATATGGCAGTGCATGGCAATAATCTATCTCATGCATGCACACAAGCCAAATGTTACTCTTGAAATGCCACTTGTTTATTATTCTGATTTGTCTGAAAAGGGTAAGGGGACTGAAAGGGAGTACCCACGTATATTTTGATTGCTGCAGGGCAGAATATCAAGCTGTGGGTTGTGATCGCATGAGATGCAGGGGCATTACATCACTAGACATTTGCGACCCTTCAATATTTTTGGTTCAGGGTTCCCCAAAGGTATCTGTGACCTGAACTCCAAAATTCCTTAGGATAACCCCGGGCCCCACCACCTCTAAGCCAATACCTAAAAAGGAGGGATTGCAGAAATCAGGGGTTCTATATTATATCTGGATCCGTGTACAGCATTGATTTGGCTTTAAATAATAGGAAATTCCCATGAGCAAACGACATATAGTTTATCAGGAAACAAGCAGTACAATGATACAAAGTGATGCATCATCAGTATCTGAGGCAAGCACAATGGATGTGCCTGACTCACACACCAGTCTAAAATGACTCCCTTGCAATCTTGAGACGAGTCGCGGTTTCACTACGGGCATCACCATGACGATGGTGTAAACATAAAAGCAGATTCTGGGCACCCGACCGGTTAGCCTGTTGGATGCCTCGCGCTCCACTACGATTCAATCAAGAGAAGTCACAGTGAGTGTATATCTAAGGCACCGTCAATGTGAAGTTTTGAGTATGTAGATTGAATCGATGATCTTCTAATGGGACACCGTTTGTCACCTTAGATGCATGGGTGATTGTATGATTATCACGCTGAACCCTGCAACCACGGCAGCTAGTTAGGAACACTAACCTTCATGTCGGGTAAGCTAAAGGCATGGATGATCTATTTTTAACGTATTAAGCATCGATAGAAATTATTTTGTATTGTCTAGTCGAGGCACTTAGTGAGATTTTTTGATCTCCAGATATACACAAGGTGAAAGAATAGTGAGACCTGGAGTTGGGAAAATATAACGCTTGTGTTAATATATGAGGGAACAATACATGGAAGATACAGGATAAGAGATTATGAGTTTTACTATTTTTTTCATCTAGATGAAATACGCAGTCTGAACAGCACATCAGATTAGTCCTGGAAGAAGGATAATTTGAATATCCGAAACGCATCAGCAGTGGTTTTTGTTTTTTATTATTTGTCGGGAAAACAACCACTGATGTGAACATTGGTTAAATGTTAAGGAACTGTTAAAACAAATACTTTGTTCTCTGTATTTTGAAAATTGAACTTTGGACTCTTAGTGGGCAATGATAGAACATGAGGAAGGTGTATAAACTAATTGAGGGATTTCAATTAGTGGCTTATGTTCTGCTTACCTCTTTTATAAATTTGAAGTAAGGAAAGAATTATGTGAAGAAATAAATGTTCAATATGAATTGTGATTAATGTAATTTATAGTAGGTGGAGTCTCCTATAATATCTGACTCCGCCCCCTGGTTCAGTGCATTGTATCTGTGTACTTTCACTCCGACGCTCCGTTTACTCCCATAGTATTCGCTTCTTTCCTTCAGCTCCTCGTAGTTGTTTTGTTCTGTGGTTTTACTATTTAGCTTCTTTGTGCCTGTGTCTTCCTCGTCTGTCCACTCCAACTTTCGATTGTTTACTTTCTTCGCTTCGGCTCCCGGTGTCGGTTTGCTTACCTCTCGCTTTGGCTTCTTTTGCCATGACTTTCTCCGCCGCCTGCGGTCGTTGGCTGCTTGCGGCTCTACCTGTCTCCTCCTCCTTATTCTTACTTACTGAACTACGGCGTCTGGCCATTCCTCTCCATCCCATCTCTTCTGATCTTGCCTTCCGCTAGTGTTCTTCCTTATTGATCTTCCTCCTTTCATTTTTCTTTGACCTGTTAGCACACTGTTTATTATCCTTCTTTCTGTTGGGACTTACCAGCATTTCTGATACTTACTCTCTCCTGTGGTTGTTCATCTTATAGTGCCCGGTTCTTCTGTCTTTCCTTTTAGTGCTTCTTGGTTAGTAGTGGATACTGCCTCTTCCACTTTATCTGTGCCTCCGAGTCAGCCACCATTAACCATACATCGAGTGTTCCTTTGGCAACTCAGATGATTGAAGTGTTTCATCCACTGCTCATTAAGTTCCGGAAGATCCTCATACCACCATCTCCCATAAACAAGATCTCCATGGTTTTTTATGCCTTCCAGCTTTTTCCCTGGGAGTTGAGGCTGGCCCTCTGGGAGCCCCCGGGGCCAGGTTTATATCTCTGTCAGGGTGGCCTCCGGAGGGGCCAGACCTTATTTACACGAGCAGAAGGTTCGGACGCACAAGGCTTCCAACAAGGAGAAGAACGGCTAAGGAGGCTCTCAAGGATCTAACATCCGAAGAATCAGGTGAGGAGAAGGGGGAGGTAGAGCCGAAGCCTGACAATTACCCCCATTTGGAGTTCATAGGGAGCACCTGTTGGCAACAACAGGCTTTTTGCTAGAGATTGGGGGGTTAACATCAGAAGACAGATTTCACAAAAATTACAATATAGATTAATATATTAATATATATTACATATATATATATATTATTAGTATATTAAAATTATATATATAATGTATCTTTAACATAAAGACTAAAAAAGTGAAAATCAATTTTTGCACAAAATACTATGTTAAAAATGTGTGTAAAACTGTGCCAAAGTGGAATTTCTTTAAACTGGTGTGTGTGTACAATGACTTAGAGCCAGCTTGCACAGCTGCTAGTTGTGTTGCCTCTGCTCAATTTTGAGTGGCAGTGTGCTATTGCCCATGAGGACCCTGTTCTGGTAAACGTGCGCGTTTCATCTCTGTGACGTGAAGTGCATGTACTGTATTCATTTACACTCTGATCTCTGCATCTATTCGGACACCATCTCTTCATTCGCAGAACACAGATCTTGTCACTGTGTAACAAGGAGTCAGGCCTATTGACTTTGTTTACACGTGTTTTATTCCTTCATAGCTCATGCATAATGAAGATGCTGGCGGGAACGAGCTCATCAACCAAAAACAACCACCCTCTCACTCAATTAACCCAGGCCCACAAGCAGCCGGAGGAAATAGCATTAGCAATGAAGGAAACAGGCACACCATTCTGAGTCTGATTTATACAGCCCACGCTCCCATTTACCAATTTACACATACCAGATTTAATAATCAAAGCATATGAACTAGAAATGCTGTGCATGTAGTCACCAATCTAATGCACATTTTTAAACCTGTTACGATTTATGAAAGAAAACAGCCACAAATGTAGGCACTTGTCCCAGATTCTTACTTGCCAAAGGGGTAGATGCAGGCCTGCTGGCTCTAATAGGTACTTAGGTTTTAATTAGAATGTTCTAATCAGCCGATTTCTATAGACGCTGAGAGTTCTGTTTCCTTGAATGTTTAATCACTAACAGGTCGGCACACTAGAATCTGCACTGCCGGCGGACAACATGCCATTGTCCTGACCTTTATGTATATCCATGGGATATTTTGCTTGACTCCTCCCTCTCCCACCCTTTCCTTTCAAATCAATACTTCTACTAATAGACTCATTTGCAGACGTCATTCATTAAATTAAACAAAATAATAGTGAGGCACATGATTGACACCAGCCCCATTTAAATCCACATATTCATCTTAATATTTCAAAATTAAGTTAACAAAGAAAAAATAACTTGCCAAGATGCTAGAATGCATATCCCCAGTGACTTCATAAGATGACATGCTATACCACCATAGATGTTATTTTCTTTCAGTCCAATAAAAAGGATCAAAAACGTGACTGTTTTATTTTTTAGACTCAAGCCACATGTTGATATATCTTTGTATGCACATTATCTAAGATTAAGCTAGACAGAGGTTTAGCTCTCTGCCAGAGTGCTTGCACAAACAGATGAGAACAGCCCTAGTGTCAATCTACTTCTCCCTAATGCAGAACAAGTGTGTAATGATGTTGTATTGCCTTTGCGTTAACCGATTTCCCTCTGACTTTAATGGAGCGAGAAGTTAGGATTGCGATTGAGAGCCAGAAAAAAGGTAAGGCCCGGATATATGATTCTGGTGGATTTCTTCACCGACAAACCTTTGATCCGGGTTCCCTATTTAACAAGAATTGTTAATTCAGCTCTGTCCCTGAATGGGGTGCCAGAGTCTGGGACCCAGGCAGTTATAGTGCCCATTTACAAGAAGGGAGATAAAAACCACCCTGCCAGTTGCAGGCCTATATCCCTTCTTGATGCTGGGGGAAAGGTCTTTGCGAAAGCTATTCTGAGTCAGCTTGAGACATGGGAGAAGGGCTCTTGAGTCTTAAGTGATTTGCAGGCGGGCTTCCAGAAGGGAATTAGCACAGTGGACCAGTGCTTAAGGCTACACCTACTGTGTGACAAATGCATAGCTTTGAGGAAAATGCCCATGCATTCTGTTTTTATTGACTTAAAAAGGGCATTTGACAAAGTACCTAGAACAAGGCTTTGGGCTACTTTGGTGGAGTTGGGCATTCCAGAAGAGTTGCTGAATGCTATTAGTTTGTTAAATGTGGGCAATGATGTCAAGATTCGGTGGGGATAGACGATGCTGTGTCTGTGAGGTGTGTGGGTTGCTCTGGAAGCCTATAAGACCCAGGCCCAGCAGGCTGCAGTCTGTGGCGCCGAGTTGTGGGGCTGGACCAAAAGCATGCCCCGGCCAGAAGTTGAAAACAAAGACCTGATGTGCTTACTGGGCTTACCTACGTGTGCACCCAACTTGTCTTTTGGCCTTGAATTAGATCTTCAGTCTATAGAGAAATCATGCAGGCCCAAATCATTGCTCTATTGGCTTAGGTTGTGGACGAGTGAGCACATAGTCAAGTATACTTGAAAATGTGGGGAGCCTTTTTTATTGGGTACCTCCTCAAGTGGACCTCAGCGCCCTTTTGATAATAGTTTATGATTCACCAATTCTGGTCGCATGCCTGGGTAACAACGGAGTCTTCCTGGCCCCCTTGCTCCGTTCGAAAATGTATATAAGGGTTGTGTTACTCTTACTAATATCATGCGCCCTTGTCGTGAACTTGTAAGAAAGGATCAATCAATTCTTCTTATACTCCAAGTCAAGTTATTGATCTTTTATTTCTCCTTTAGTTCTTAGAAAAATGCCCTATATGATTACACGTGTTTCGACATCCTATGTCTTTTTCAAATCAGGGCTAGTCACACAATACATAACAAAAATAACATTTTTTTTAAAAATTCAAAAATGCACCCAATCAAAAATTAAACATCATTGATGAATGGCCATTTTGAGGGAGGGGGTAGGGTGGGATTGTTAGGAATGAGAAAAACGTTTTTCAAAATGAAGAAACACAAAAATTTTGACAAAACACAATGAGAAAGAAAATGTTTGTTAGAAATTGATTGGTAAAAGATAGCTTCATGATTGTTTTATATGTTCATCATTGAGTGTATCACTCACTCTGATTTCTTACCTAATCTGTTTTTTTCCAAATTCATAAGTTGAATGCTTAATTTCAATGGTCATGGGTTAAATCCCTAAAATATAAACATCAGAAGGCTCATTAGTAAGTTTACCAATCAATTTCTAACAAAAATTTTCTTTCTCATTGTGTTTTGTCAAAATTTTTGTGTTTCTTCATTTTGAAAAACGTTTTTCTCATTCCTAACAATCCCACCCTACCCCCTCCCTCAAAATGGCCATTCATCAATGATGTTTAATTTTTGATTGGGTGCATTTTTGAATTTTTAAAAAAAATGTTATTTTTGTTATGTATTGTGTGACTAGCCCTGATTTGAAAAAGACATAGGATGTCGAAACACGTGTAATCATATAGGGCATTTTTCTAAGAACTAAAGGAGAAATAAAAGATCAATAACTTGACTTGGAGTATAAGAAGCATTGATTGATCCTTTCTTACAAGTTCACGACAAGGGCGCATGATATTAGTAAGAGTAACACAACCCTTATATACATAGTCAAGTATAGACAGCCATTAGAGGATGTAATGTCCCAGGATGGAGCCATGCTTTTGCCTTGCTTTTCTCTCCCGAAAAAGAAAAGGAATATTAAGCGTCAGGTTTGATTGATTACTGGAGATTCTAAAATTCGCCTTATAAATGTTCTAGATACTGGGCACTAAAACAGACAGTGGGTAATGAAGACAATATAGACCAAATGCACCCAAAACAAATGTGAAGCTTGTTTACTAAAGCTCGTATTGGCATTTTGCCACTGACTGCTTTAAAGAACAAGTGGAATTATAGCGCTACTCCGACATGCCCCTTTTGCATGGATGTAATTGAAGATATGGTAAATTCTTTTCCTGCTTTGTCCATACTATGGCAATCTGAGGAGAGGATCCTTAAAGCCTCTCCTCATTGCTCGTATGGTCAACACCACTGCCAAGGTCATGGTTTTTTGCCTTTCAGCCAAAGATGAAGCAGAAAGTTGTGCAATGGGCTGGTACCAACTGAGGGCTTGGAGAAGAAGCTCCAAACAAATATGTCAACTAGCCCAAGTGGTGGTGTCTCACCTGAGGCATATCTTCTTGTATTGTGCTAGTACTAGCTCCAGTAAAGAAAAAGGTAGCGATTGATGATCTTGTATAGCTCTCATGGTTGACATTTTATTTTTCTTTCCATGATATGATATGATATGATATGGCATTTATAACGTGCCTATACACAAGTGTTTCAAGGCGCGACGAGGCAGGGGAGGGGGAACCGAGGGAAGACAGACAGCGATCCTACTAGGCCAGGTGTCATTCAGATCGCGCAAGTGCATAGGAAGGGGGAAGGGGAAAGTGCGAGGGGAAGCGGGAGGGGACAGTGCAGTAAAAGGATAATAGAATAAATAACAATAAGTAAAGTACGGCCAGCAGCTGGCAGGTGTAAGGGTAAAGGGTAAGTGCAGGCATCAAGTGTCAAGAGCTGGTAAAGGGACTGTACGGATAAAGTAAAAAACAGTCTCCAAGTGCAGGGTTGCAAGGAAGGCAATGCAGGTGTGCAACTGGCAGGGGAGGGGACCTGGGTCCGAGATCAGAGGGTGGCCAGGTAGCCAGTGCAAGGTCAGTTTCAGCCAGGAAATCAGCAGGGGAGAGGAGGAGAGAAAGCAGAAGCAAAGAGAAAGGTTTTGAGGTGCTTCCGGAACCAGAGATGGTTCTCCTCAAGTTTCAGGGGGCAGGAAGGCTGTTCCTGAAGGAGGCCCCAGCTGAAGAAAGAGATATACCACAAACTTGTTGCTTGGAAAAGCGACTGACCCTGAGGGAGTAGGAGGAAGAAGAGAGAAGAGCTCGAGAAGGAAGATATTTAGGGAGAAAGAGTTGAGGCTATTGAGGGCCCAGGCCCCATAAGGCCTTGTGGACTATGCAGAGGGGTTTGAACTTAATCCTTACAGCCACTTGGAGCCAGTGCAGAGATTTCAGTCCTGGAGAGATACGATCCCTGGAATTGAGGCCAAGGACAAATCTCGCAGTCCTGTTCTGGGTGAGTTGCAGAGGGCGGAGGGTGGAAGCAGGCAGATTTAGAAAAAGGCTGTTGCAGTAGTCCAGCCTAGAGAGAACCAGAGCTCTGGAGACAGTGAGCTTCTGGGGGAAGGAGAGGAAAGGAAGAATGCCCTGGAGGAGGTGCAGCTGGTAGTGTGACTTCTTAGAGACATTGGAGATGTGAGGAGAGAAGGAGAGGGTGGAGTCGAAGATGACCCCAAGGTTTTCTGCCTCACAGGTGGGAGTAGGAAGAAGGCCAAGAGAGGCCGGCCAGAGAGGGACAGGAAAGGAGGAGGTGGGTGTGCCGATAAGGAGAATCTCAGTCTTACTGGCATTAAGGCAGAAATCATTGGCGGCACACCACTCCTGGATGGCGGAAAGGCAGTCAGATATGAGACAGGGAGAAGAGGTGGTTAAGGGTAGCCTGAAAATTAGCTGAGTGTCATCCGCATAGCACTGGAAGTTGGAGCAGAGCACGGCAATGTGGTAGGAAATAAGTGCCAGGTATTGGTTGAATAGCCAGGCAGAGCGGTTAGACCACTGGGGGATACCACAGGTAGAGCTAGAGATATAGGAGAGGAAGAACCCAAGTTGAACCTGGGAGGGACGATCAGAGAGAAAAGAAGTCAGCCACGCCAGGGCCTGATCGGTGATCCCCAGGTTATCACGGAGACAGTTGAGCAGGATGGCATGGTTGACCATGTCGAAGGCAGAGGAGAGATCAAGTAAGATGAGGACACAAGGGGTGTTGGAATCAAGGTTGGAGAGCAGGTCTGTGGGATGTTCTGACCCACTAGGCTCTGCCCTGCAACATCAATGTGTGCTGTTTTCATCAAAAAAAACAGAATGGCTGCCAAAAAGCTCTATGCGCTAAACATCGCTGAGAAGTGTGCAGGGAGACCGGAAAAATAGTCCCCCAATCCATTTTGCCTGTGTCAGTGGTAGAACCGGAGACCACACTACCAAAACCTGTCATTGGGCTGCTTACAGAGTGAAATGGAATTACCTGAAAAGGCAGGGCTGCATTGCCAGGAAAACCCAGAAGTGCTTTAAAATACGTTTTTCCTTGGCTGTGGAAAGTGCAAAATCATGGTTCCCAAACATCAGAAAAGATCCAACATCCTTGTTGGTTGTTAAACATCACTTTATTTAAAGAATCCACATAAGCACAATTTCAGGTGAAGCACATTTCATCATAAGAAATCCACATTCAAAAAGATGCTTGCCTGGAAAAATCTGTCAGATATGGGCGAAGTACCGGTTCTCGCCTGTGTCAAAGCTGTCATTTACTTATACTGTTAGTTAAAACTTGTGTCTTAAAATCAAATTGTGGAAAAGAAGAGACTTGCCATCAAAAGCAATATTGGTTGCTACAATTCAATCTGTATGTTTGAAAAAGACTGGAATTATGAAATCTGTGCATATATTTGTTGAAAATGTAAGTTTATTTAGAAAAGGCAATTTGAAACAAGGGGTTTTAAAAGTGAACTAATATTAGCCACAGTACTTCAAAGGCATCTTCCCCCTGCTCTCTGCTCAGGAACTGTCACTGAGTTGTTAATGGAGGTGGGAGGAGATTTTAGCCTGTTGCTCTGGGAGAGAAACAAAAGACTTCCTGGACTGAAAGGAAATGCAAATTCGGGTGTCAACAGAAACCAACTGCTACCAGGAAGAAAGCCTGGGAGTGCTCTGGCCCCAGTCAAACCATGGAGGCGGGGCTTACAGATTTGTGTATCTTAGATTACAAGAAAATATCTTTTTGGAAAAAGACTCATAGAGAACTGTGCAAAACTGGTTAAAATCTGTAATTTATAGTTTGTTAATATGAAAATGCTGCTCACAGTTTGAGACTACTCTGAACTCGATGCGATGTTCAGAGACAGGACTACCGAAATGTTGATGTTGTAGCAATTGTGATAATGTTAGAAATATGAAACTTCACAGGATTATGCCCAGATGTTATGCGCATGTATGGAGAAAAATGTGGACAGATCTGACACTGGGTACCCCAACAAAAGCGCGAAAAACTGTTAATTTTGAACCAAAACTCGCACTAAAATGAGACTCAGACGGATACGTGATCTACTAAATTTGTGATGTGAATATGTATTATTAGCAACTTGGTGATATTGTAAATATGATTTATGTGAAAAATAGATATACTGTACTGAAACAAAGGGGAGGTACTCCTTGGATTGTAAATTGCAGCATCACTATGACACTAGATTTCCTTCTCAAATCAGGAGAGGGGAAACACTCTGACCAATCGGATTCCTAGAGGGTGGGCTTAGTATAATCAGCCTACACCACCCTTTTGGGAAATAAATAAATAGGGACTGTTCAGGAACTAGAGACACACACAGATTCACCCATCAACTGATTTACTGGCGAAGCGCTCTGCAGGAGAACCCAGATCCAAGACTCCAGAACTCTGAAAGCAGAAGGCCCAATTCCAAAGTTGAATCTTTCTCAGCTTGGCCTTTAAAATCTTGCAACCTGATTTTACCCCCAGACTTCCAAGGGGCACACCAAAAATTGAACAGCCTGGCTGTGCTGTTTCTGCTTCTTGCCAAGAACCCTTGGCAGAACCCAGAGATCCAAACCAGTAGAGCAGAGCTGTAACCAGATAGCTGTAACCCAGAACCAACCCGTCAGATCCAGTTCAGAGGCTGTGCAGAGACCAAGTGCCGTGCAGAGACCAAGTGCTGTGCTGAGTGCACAACCAAGCGCCTGAATCCTATCCGGTGGGCTAGCAGATTCCAGTCCAAAACCTTTGACCAGATCTTTGACGGGCCTATTCCAAACAATAGTTGTGCGTATCTATCTATCTATCTATCATAGAATTGTTCATAGCCAATCTCTTAGCTTTAAGTAATCCAATCCAAAACCATTCTAGCATATCCATAACTGCATTGTAGAATCTCTTTTGTCTTTTCTGAATCTTTCCCTCATCCATGTAGTCCTTTGTTAATTGTAGTGATAAATTCATCTTTGCGCTAATATATTTGCTAACGAAAGACAAGTGTCTTGGCGGGCAAAAGTCAGAGCAGAGGTGCCGCTGTTCTGGTGGCTGTCCGTTGGGTATCTTGCATCTTCATAGCCTGCTTAAGTGTAAAGAAAATCTGTTTGTAATTTCAGAAGCGCATCTTTCATTTGAAAATCTTGACTCTTTTTGAGAAAAATTGACCTTTACTAAAACCTTCATAACTTCTGAACCGTACATGCTAGAAACAAAATTTAAATGTCAGATTGGAGCTAACATCCTCAGCTCATTTTTCAGTATTTTTCCCATTCATTACAAAACCACATTCAAAAGCATTTGACCTGTTTTGAAATCATTCCTGTTTCTCTCTGCTTGCTGGGGGGAATTGGGATTGAAACTGTGTTGGTTGAGATTGTATGTTCCTGAAACCTGTTTTCTCTCCTTCCATCTCTATATTGCATATTAGGGGGGATTTGTTACACATTGTGGTAGATGGACTCTGTGGTCCCGTACCCGCTTGTGCGGTATCGTGCGGAAGTGCAGTTCCAAGATGGATGCCCGTCGGGTTCCTCCAGCCGACAGCTACGGTCTAGTCTTTTCACGTCTCTCCGAGACGCCACGGACCGCTCACGTGATACTATATCAAAACTCCAAGCCAAGTATTTATTGCGTCGCTTCTGCTACCGACGCTCCGTGAGTTCGATATTGAATCCTGTACTTACTTGTCTATTAGTTCTTGATTGTCCTTTAACTGTCCTAATCTTGTCTTTACCTATCTCTCAGAGATTATCTTCATTCACGCTATCCAATCACTGCTCCCTTCGTGTTCAGTCCAACCCGGAAAATCCTGCTTAACTTAGCCGTCTATAGAACCTCCTCCACGGCATTACCTTCCGCTTTGAAACCCGTCTGGGTAAGTTCCTTATTCCCCGAGTCTTCCCTTCTAGCCCCAATTAGGATCACTTACCTGTCTGTTCTTGCAGACGACCTGCCTCTCTTCCTTTGTTCTTCCGAAGTCCAGTTCCGAAGTTTCAGTCCCAATCCTTCCCTCCAAGGGTGAGAGCTTTTCCCTTCCGCCTTCTATTTTGGCTGTCTTACCTTTTCCATCTCTCTGATACTATCTTATTCCTTTCGTTTACTCAGAAGGGATATCCTGTGCAACTTCCGTTTGAAACCACCTCTCAAGGATTCTTCTGCTACAACTACTTCCCGATCGACGAGATTCCAGACTCGACCAGCGTTTTCTTCCCATTAGAGGGTTTCCCTGGCGATCCTATCCTCTCCCCCGGTTTCTTCTCTTTCCGGGTTGGAGGGGCCAGGACTGTCTAAGGGGAACTTTCACTGCTGCATTTGTCTCTTCCATATTGGATCTCCGAATTGTCAAGGTGAGCGGGTTTAAATCTTTGATATTTACTGAGGCTAACTACCGCTTTAAGCAATTTGCAGTAATCATAACAGTAAGCGACGCCGAAAATATATTGACATTCGGAATCCTTATGGAGCAACAAATGCAACAATTAATGGCAGCTATGCAAGCCATGTCCTTGGAGATGCAATCTTTAAAACAGGATAATGTTCAGCTGCGACAGCAAGTCACTAGGGCATTTTCAGACACTCCCCCCTCTTCCTTACATACCCTAATGTACGACGGAGATCCATATAAGCTCAAAGAATTTCTGGACGGTTGTACGGTCCAATTTACTTTTAAATCACGTTTTTTTCCTACGGACAAAGACAAAGTGGGGTACGTGATTTCCCATCTTTCTGGCCCTGCATTGGCTTGGGCCACGCCTCTAGTCACTTCTAATAATGTGATCCTAGATTCTTACCCCGCCTTCTCCAATAGCCTTAAGACTATGTTCGGCAGAAAGGAAATATCAGTTTCCATGCAAGAAACACTTCTTGATTTGAAACAGGGAAATAAGGATTTGCTAGGATACATAACACAATTCAAACAATTATCTTCAGAAGTAGGGTGGCCGGATGAAGGGCTTCTTACCCTTTTTCGTAGAGGCTTAACGGAAGACCTTAAAGATGAGGTCTCTAAGGTACCTCGTCCGGCTAATCTGGCTGACATGATTACTCTAACTATGCAGATAGACTATCGAATGCAAGAACGGTCTCACGAAAGAAAGAAGAGCAAAGGATCAAGACATTCAGTTGACTATTCCTATGTTGGGAATAGGACTCTTCCCCATACTGAAGAGCCTATGCAGATAGGGACCGTTAGAGGACCTTTATCTTCAACCGAAAGGGAAAGAAGAAAAAATCTCGGACTATGCATGTACTGTGGGTCCTCTTCTCATGTACTGAAAGATTGTCATCTAGTTCCTCCTCGTCGCTCTACTATTCCGAAGTCGGGAAACTCCAAAGCTCTACCGAGAGGGGAAGAACGGTAGGGTTACAGAAATCTGTTTCCTCCTGTAAGTCGGGTCTGACGGTAGACAATGCTTTAACCAACCAGACCAAGGTAGTAGTTTCCTTGTCTATGATACTTTCAGAACACATTCTACCTGGTATTCCCGCCTTGATTGACTGCGGGGCGGCTGGGATCTTTCTGGATTATGAATGGGCTAAGAAACACGGTATTACCCTCGTATCCAAGAACATGGTTACTCCTATTCAGGGTGTGGACGGTAGTCCCTTAAGTTCAGGACCTGTTAAAGAACAGACAGATCCTATCACTTGCATGATTGCCAGCCATAAAGAAACTCTGGTTTTTGATCTGATCAGAACTGCCCACTTTCCTATCATTTTGGGCCTTCCCTGGTTAAGACTCCATAACCCATATATCAACTGGTCAGCAGGTACTCTGTTCTTGGGATCAGAATATTGCGTACACCATTGCCTTTCTCAGGAGTCAGTAGGCATACCTCTTCCCACTATTGAAGATCATCATCCTGCTGTATCCTCTATTAATCAATTAGAAATGATCCCTAAATGTCATTGGGGATTCCGATCTATATTTGAAAATCCTGAATTTCCTACCTTTCCTCCTCATAGAAGGGATGATTGTCATATAGATATAATCCCCGAACAGCCCATTCCTTTTGGCCGCATGTATGTGCTTTCACAACGGGAGGAGACTGTTTTGAAGGATTATCTTCAAACCAATTTACGCAATGGGCTAATAACCGAGTCTGTGTCTCCAGCTGGAGCTTCTCTCTTCTTTATCCCTAAGAAAGACTCGGACGAACTTCGCCCTTGCATTGATTATCGAGGATTAAACAAGATAACCATTGCCGACAAGTATCCAATGCCTCTTATCACAGACATCCTTGAAGCTGTTCGAGGGGCTACTATTTACACTAAGCTGGATCTCCGAGGTGCTTACCACTACCACCTCATACGAATAGCTGCAGGAGATGAATGGAAAACCGCCTTTCGCACCCCTTTCGGGCACTATGAGTACCACGTTATGCCATTTGGCCTGGTCAACGCACCGGCAATATTTCAGCGGTTCATGGACCACCTCTTTGCCGACATTTTATTTCATTTATCATCATCTATTTAGATGATATCCTGGTTTATTCCAATAACCCAGAGGACCATATTCAGCATGTCAACACAGTGTTGGAACGTCTTCAAAACAATCATCTGTACTGTAAGTCCACCAAATGCGAGTTCCACCAGGAGCAGGTAAATTACCTCGGATTTGTGTTATCTTCTCAGGGTATCTCTATGGACCCAAAGAAGGTGTCAGCTGTTTTGGATTGGCCGATTCCCTCTTGCATAAAAGACATTCAACGATTTCTTGGCTTTGCCAACTTCTACCGGAAATTCATTCCAGGTTTTTTGGAAATCATTTTACCCATCACCAGGCTTCTAAAGAAAGGAGTCACGTTCTCCTGGAACGATTCGGCTCAGAACGCCTTCCAAACTCTAAAGGAGATATTCACTTCTGCTTCAGTTCTTATAAACCCTGATCAAACCAAACAATTCATTGTGAAGACAGATGCTTCGCAATTTGCGTTGGTGCCGTACTTTTACAATTATCGGAACAGGGAGAAAAAAGCTGTAGCTTATCTGTCTAAAACTTTCAATGCAGCGGAACAAAACTATTCCGTTCTTGAGAAAGAGCTTCTGGCTATCAAACAATCATTCAAAGAATGGAGACACTTACTCTTGGGATCTACCCATCCTATCAAGGTTCGCACTGATCACCAGAATCTATGAGCCCTGCAAAATGCCTACACGACCAACAGCAGGCAGGCCCGCTGGGCTTATTTCTTTCTTCCCTTTCGAATTGAGTTCACCTTTTTGCCGGGAAAACATAATCAGAAGGCAGATGTGCTGTCTCGTAAGGACTCTCCTACATCGACATTCTGTTCCGAGAACATGTTTCCCAACACTCGTTTTATTGCTGTCTTGATTGACTTTCTCCAAGAAGTACGAACAGCCACTGATCAAAATAAATCGTTCTGTGAAGACATTGCGTCCACCCACCATCTCACTAAAGAAAAGGAATATTTATTTTACGGCACTCAGCTGTTGATTCCATTCCTTCTTTACAACTCCAAGTGTTGCAAATGTGTCATGACTCTAGGGCTGCGGGTCATAGAGGGTTTCTCTCAACATTGGAACTCGTACAACGACACTTCTGGTGGCCAAATATGCGATCTGATGTCCAGGATTATGTTGCGGCTTGTAGTATCTGTGCTCACGCAAAGACTCCACATACTCCTCCTTTGGGGTTATTAACGAGGATGCCTATTCCAGATCGGCCTTGGCAAATCATCTCTACCGATTTTGTGTCTGATCTACCACCTTCGGAGAACAAGACAGCCATTATGGTGACAATTGACTATTTCACCAAATTGGCACATTTTACCCCTTTAGAGAAGCTACCGGGGGCAACTTTGATGGCTAAAATCTTCCTCTCTGAAATCTTTTCTCGTCATGGTCTCCCGGACACCATCATTTCAGATCGAGGTCCCCAATATACCTCACTTTTCTGGCAAAAGACGTGTCACGTCTTAGGGATTAAACGAGCCCTCTCGTCAGGATATCATCCCCAGACCAATGGGCAAACAGAGCGTTTGAACCAGACACTGGAAGGATATCTACGTTGCTTCGTTTCAGCGGCCCAGGATGACTGGGCAGGATTACTCCCTTTTGCTGAATTTGCCTACAATAACTCCCGTCACTCTGCTCTCCGGACTAGCCCCTTTCATTGCTCTTATGGCTTTCATCCCTCCTTTGTTCCTATGGTGTCGACTCCTCCTTCCTGCTGCCCAGGTGTTGATGAATTTATTGCGGACATTCAAGATGGTCAGAGACTGGCTAAGTAGTCTCTTGTGGAGGCTCAAGACCGTGCTAAGCGGAACGCCGATCTCCATCGCCGCATTGCCCCGAAACTTACCATCGGTGACTCTGTTTGGTTGGCATCCCGTTTTCTTCCTCGCCATCTCGTTCCGTCTAAACTATCGCCGAGATACTTTGGACCCTTTAAAGTGTTGGCCATGGTGGGCTCAGCTGCTGTCAAACTGGCTTTGCCAGCCTCTTGGTCTCGGATACACCCTGTATTTCATCTGTCTCAAATTAAGTTGGTGGTGCCGGATCGTTTTCGTCGGACAGGAGGGGTCCCTCCTCCTCCTGTTCTTACAGATGGGGGTCCTGAGTGTGAGGTGGTGGGTGTGTGTGACTCTCGCTTTCGGCGAGGTAGATTGCAGTTTCTGATTGACTGGAAGGGTTATTCTCCTGCTGAAAGGACCTGGGAACCGGCCTGTGGGGTTCATGCTCCCCGACTGGTGCAGCGTTTTTTCCGGCTTCATCCGGGTAAACCCGGGGCGCCCCCCAGGAGGAGGGGGCATACTGTTACACATTGTGGTAGATAGACTCTGTGGTCCCGTACCCGCTTGTGCGGTATCGTGCGGAAGTGCAGTTCCAAGATGGATGCCCGTCGGGTTCCTCCAGCCGACAGCTACGGTCTAGTCTTTTCACGTCTTTCCGAGACGCCACGGACCGCTCATGTGATACTATATCAAGACTCCAAGCCAAGGATTTATCGCATCGCTTCTGCTACCGACGCTCCGTAAGTTCGATATTGAATCCTGTACTTACTTGTCTATTAGTTCTTGATTGTCCTTTAACTGTCCTAATCTTGTCTTTACCTATCTCTCAGAGATTATCTTCATTCATGCTATCCAATCACTGCTCCCTTCGTGTTCAGTCCAACCCGGCAAATCCTGCTTAACTTAGCCGTCTATAGAACCTCCTCCACGGCATTACCTTCCGCTTTGAAACCCGTCTGGGTAAGTGTTCCTTATTCCCTGAGTCTTCCCTTCTAGCCCCGATTAGGATCACTTACCTGTCTGTTCTTGCAGATGACCTGCCTCTCTTACTTTGTTCTTCCGAAGTCCAGTTCCGAAGTTTCAGTCCCAATCCTTCCCTCCAAGGGTGAGAGCTTTTCCCTTCCGCCTTCTATTTTGGCTGTCTTACCTTTTCCATCTCTCTGATACTATCTTATTCCTTTCGTTTACTCAGAAGGGATATCCTGTGCAACTTCCGTTTGAAACCACCTCTCAAGGATTCTTCTGCTACAACTACTTCCCGATCGACGAGATTCCAGACTCGACCAGGGTTTTCTTCCCATTAGAGGGTTTCCCTGGCGATCCTATCCTCTCCCCCGGTTTCTTCTCTTTCCGGGTTGGAGGGGCCAGGACTGTCTCAGGGGAACTTTCACTGCTGCATTTGTCTCTTCCATATTGGATCTTCGAATTGTCAAGGTGAGCGGGTTTAAACCTTTGATATTTACTGAGGCTAACTACCGCTTTAAGCAATTTGCAGTAATCATAACAGGATTGAGTAGTATCAGTGGGAAAGAGTGACATTGCATTTGATTGAACCCATATCAAGTATTATTCCATGCTGCATTGTTTTCCTATCCATACTCATTCTGATTAAAGAGATTGTTGATTGTTGTAATATCACCCAATGCTGATCATTGTATAAATATTAATAGTGTAATATCTAGATATTGTTCATAAAAGTGTGACATACATCTTGTTCAAATTCATAAAATAAATATTTTAACTTTGCAAAACAACCTTATCTTGGTTCAGTGAGACTGGGGGTGATTCAAAGAGAGGGTCGTGATATAAGGGTACATCATTCAGAAATAAAATAACTTATAGACAAAAATATATAATTAAGGGTTTCAATTGTGCATCCCACGCTAGGCATTGACTTAGGTGTAGTGCTGGGTTGAAATCACTTACAGGTCTTCACGGATTTTCAGGAGAGCAGTTTCCGTGCTCCTGGCAGCTCTGAAGCCAGACTGATGATCATGGAGACAACCAACAGATTCAGTGTGAAGATTGAGCTCAGAGATGGCCAGCTATTCTAAGAATTTGCCCAGGAAAGGAGTAATGGAGATTGGGCGATGGTTAGCCGGACAGGATAGGTCGGCAGAGGGTTTCTTAAGAAGGGGTGCCCAAAGGATTTCTTCAGAGGGGAAGGGAAGACTCCAGTGGTGAAAGAAGTTGGCCAGGACAGGAGCCAGGGGGTTAATGTGGTCCTTGATAGTTTGGAGGAACAGGGGTGCACCTGTTTTGGCGAGACTTACATAGATCAGACTTGTCTAGAAACCTTGCCTGGGGAGAACAGGGCAAAGGCTGAGAAGGGGGGAGGAGAGGAGGCCAAAGAAGGGCCAGAGGAAGAGCAGGGAGTAGAAGAAGGAAAGGCAGAGGAGGAGAGAGAGGACAGGATGTCCTGGGTTTTAGAGATGAATTGAGAAGCCAGCGCCGTGCAGAGGGCCTGGGAAGGGACAGGAGATGTAGAGACTGCGGCAGGATTGGCCAGTTCCCTGCAGATTTTAAAGAGTTCAGCAGAGTTGTTGGATGCCGCAGAGACACAGGCTTGGATGTGGGCTCTCTTCTTAGTGCCGACAGAGAGCTGCTATTGCCTTTGGAGCAGGCGGCAGACTAGTTTGTCTGAGGATAGAAATGAAGCACGCCATTTCCTCTCAGTCACCCTGCACTTGCGCTTAAAGGTGAAGAGCTCTGAGCCATACCAGGAGTTGCAATTGGCTTTGGGCTTCAGACGGATCCTCGTGACAGGGGCAAGAACATTGAGAGTGTCAGATATAGCAGACTGGAGCATGGAAAGGGCTGTGTGCTTCATGGGTCGAATGACCGAGAAGGTGGGTGGCAGTGATGGAGTCGGGTTGGCCTGAGGGGTAGAGAGGGTGAGCTGGGAGGAAAGGAGAAAGTGATCACTCCAGGAGAGAGGAGTGGTGAGAGGGATAGAGAGGGGAAGGTCTGAGGAGATCAGAACATCCTGAGTATAACCCCCTATGGGGCTCAAATGGGAATGGGGAGTAATGGATTCTGTCCCCTGGCAATGGGGACATACAGGGTCCGCCAAGGTTGCAATGGCCCTGTATGTCCCTATTGCTAGGGGCTGGAAAAAATGCAACTCCGGTGCCAGCCTTCAGCTACCGCCAGGGTTGTAAATTTAATCTTGTGGTAGTATGTTTGGTCTTCAAACAGTGAATGTATTATTTGCACTCCTGAACTTTATAAGAATTGACTGTGACTGGCATAGTCTGTCTATGCTAAGAGTAGAATTATTCCATTGTGTGCCATTGATGACCTTTCCTGTATCAATTGGAATTCGTTTTTACTTATGTCACAAATGATTTTCATTTTGTTTTTTACTGTTATTGTGTATTTTTGTGTTGGCTTTTATTGTATTTTATCGGAATAAAGCACAAATGAACAATATAAGCTCTGTTACAGTGGCACCCACTTTGTAAAAATGTTTACACTGCTTAAGATGGAGCGAGATTGTCAATGCTTACTTTTAAGAGCTTCCTGCTTCATGCCACTAGTTACTTTTATTTTAATTCTGTTGTGCTACCATATATTTGTGTTTGCTATTCTTGTTGTTTATGCCATATTGTTGGTTAATGGAAAGTTCCTGAGTTAGATTAGGTAAAGAATATATTACAAGGTCTCATACCCTACAAATCAGTTGCTCTTTTATTCAGAGACATATGGGCCTCATTACGAGTCTTACGGTCCAGAAACAAGGGAGCCGGTAGCAACGTACCGGCACCCTTTCCGGACCGGCAGACTACAACTGTGCCTGAATGTCCAGGTCACCTGTGAAGCCGACCTTGTCAGCATGCACTACTGTGCCCGATTCCAAGGATCAACCCGCGATACAATGGTCCTGTGGAACAGCATGCTGCCGGCCTACATGGAGCATCACAGAGGACAAAGGACCTGGATGTTGGTTGATGTGATGAATCCTGCAGATCCCTCACTAATCCTCTGCCTAAAGTCTCCTCCCAGATGGCCAGGGAAAGGCAGATACATCCTGATCCTGGCCTTGAGGCGGGTGCTCTGCAGGAGGATCAAATGGGAGGAGATAAGACTCAGGGTGTTGAGAAGATCCTGTCGGATGAGATGCAGTATTTGTCTCTAAAGAGGAAGAACCTTTTTGAAGTACCAAGTATATAATGGCTGAAGATCTTAATGTGGATAAAGCTAAAGTAAAATATAAATTTAGAAATCATCCTAACTCTCAGAGGTACGGTGAGAGGAAGTCTGTAAATACTGGATTAAATGAAAACCTTCCACTCTGCTAGTAAATTTGTGTAATGTTTCCTTAAATACACTAAGAAGAAATAAACCTGAGTTTGAAAGTAGAATGCTGACTAGAAAACAAAATTCTGTTGTTGGGGACTTCAAGTCTCATAATTCCCTAAGTACTGGGACAAGGAAGAGGGCTCAAGAGTTATACAACAGGAGTGGTCAGCTTGTAAAGGCAAATGACCCACACCGGAGGTAGGCAGAGAGGCTTAAAAGCCCATTAGTTGGGGTTGGAGATGGAGCAGTAGTAGCAGTAGCAGCAGCAGCAGAAGGAGAGAGCAGCAGCAGGCTTGTTGTTGGCAGTCTAGGCAGAGGTTGGAGGAAAGGGACGGCGCTGGGACCACTGCAGGAAAAATTCCAGCTGCCAGTCCTTAGAGGGTCCTTTTCCCCATAGATCTGAAGTGCAGCGGTTGCACAGCAGAAAGCGTGAAGGAAGAAGGCTTTCCTGCATGTGAACCAAATTGCAGAGACTGCGGAGCAGGAAACGTGCTGGAGACCGTGGCTGGGGGCTGGTATGATGTGAAATTGCATTTATAATGCCCCCATACACAAGTGTTTCAAGGCACGAAAGTATGCCCCAGTGGATCTCAGGAGCAAGCCGAGATCTATAATTAATTGGTGGGATTAAGGCAACTTCAGTGAGGAGTGTGTCCGTTCGGAAGAAGTCAAAGCAGTGGAAGTCCTGCAGCACACAAAAAGATCAAAAGACAGAAGCCCGTGAGTGTTACCGAGTGTTCTAATCCCTTGATCGTAACAAAGCAGCCAACAGAAGCATATAATAATCACTTGCATATGAGTGAAATCACTGTAAACGCGACTGCTGATTGTCAGACAATGAATGTAACAAAAGTAGCACTCATGTATGATTAATACTGCTTAAATAACACTCATTGAATATTGAACTAAGGAAAACAGCTGGAAATTCTAATCACGTCTACCTAAAGGTAATTCTAAAGTGAAGGCTAGCTGAAGAATCATTTGTACATCAGCAGACAGCATGGTAGCATTGAATTTAAGTGACTGAACTTTAATGATTGTGAGTTCCAGGAAACAAACAAGCATTTCCCAAAGCCAAGAGTGGTGCAAGCATTGCCCAAAATCAAGTGTTGTAAAGCATTGCCAAAAGCCAAACAAGACTAACAGCAAGGCATACAATTAAGCTACTGGGGCTAATAGGAAGAGAAGGGGTGAATGCAATGTTTTCAAAGGTGAAGCTTGTTGATTGTGATTGTTCCATAGAAATGAAACTAGTAAAAAAACTCACATTGCCTAAGCCAAAAGGAGGAAAGTTAGAATGACATCTTTATGGGTATTTGGTTACTGGTGTGGCAGAAAGACAAAAGTGACAAAGAGGCTGCCTTCTGGAAGGTGAATGTTCAGAAGAAGAGTGCCTTGCATGCATGGAAGTGTTAAAGAGCACCGATGTGAATCTTGTCTTTCCTGAAAAGTTGTTGAAAGTCATAACACTACAAACTGCTGAAGCTGTTGGGAACTTTCAGTTGTCGATAGATCTAGAACTTCAAAAGCACTGTTGATTGTGGAAAGCTCTCAGGCAGGCGAGTAGACCCGCATGGTAAACCAGGTAGAAGTGGAAGTGCTGTGAAGTTATCCTGACAAAAATATAAACTTTGATTTATGGTGTTGAAAGGAGAGCTAAGAAAAGTTGATATCAAGAAGCTGTGTTTCTTTAAATCTTATAAGATGTGGCAAATCATCCTGACCAAGAACATCAGTGATGCTCTTTGATGGACTGACAATATCTATTCAAGGAAGATGAGGACTATTTATTTTGTGGGACATTATATTATTGGAACTTTATTTTGACAAATTGACAAATTGAAGGTGCAAATAACTCTGTTGGAATTGTGTTACACACATGGATTTCCTTGTTTCTTTTTGCTGAACATTGGAACTGAAACCATCTTAAAACCTGGGGAAGGGGAATTCACCCAGGCTATAAAGAGAGACTGTGAATATTAGAAATGTAATTATTGTTGTTGTGAAATGCCATATATTTTCTTGTGTACTTCATATACAATTGTGAGGGCCAGACATCCTTTTTAGAATGTTTCCTTTAGTTTGTTTTAGGCAGGGAAATCCTTTTCAGGGTGAGCCATTTTTTGAAACTTTTGATTTACCAAAAGGGCATTTTTCTGACAAATCATCTAAAAGTTGTCCACCTCACATTTCTGACCCCTCACAGTGAGTGCATGTACAATCCCATCTACCTTGCAGTATGCGTGACTCACAAAGAGGGGCAACAATGTCACAAATGTGTGTCCGGAATGGTCCCTGTACATGTAGGACCCACCAGTGCACCCCTCAAATGACAGATCTCAACACACAGGAGCAGCACAGGGCTGGGGATGCATCAGTCACTGACCGGGCCTATCCAACCCCAAAAGGACAACTGCACGCAGTGCACCACAGGTACTAGAATGCAACCTTCCCCCTATGCAATTGCAGTGAATAGGTTGATATGGCCACCTAGGGGAATCAAATGTACGTCCAGGGCCACCGCCAAGAGCCCAGTGTCAAACCTGGAGATGACTGAAAGCCTCAACAGCAAAGACCAATGTCAAAATACAGTCACAGGAAACAATACATTACAGTGATGCACAATTATCTGTGCTTATCCAATGAGGCGCACATGACCGCAACAGGCTGCCCAGGCCCACACATCCTGGCATAAATCCTGGGGTACAGGCCAAGACTAGGTACAGGGACACGAATGTCAATGTTGCCCAGACATGGGATGAGACTCTGCCAAACAACTACTGAGGGTCACTACCCTGCCATCAGACCTGGGATGCACTTCATTCACACGTAATCAGACACACCATCATGTATGCCACACAGACCGCCTTCACATGTGATCCAGACTCCCATCAGGTATTACACATGGTGGCAATGCACAGGGCTAGACAACAACCCCCATGGCATGGCTCCCTCACAGCCAGATACCAAAATGCAATGGGTGTTGGCCGTGCGCTATGTGCAAGTATTTCCATGTCAGACTGGACAACCCCCTTGACATTGCAATACACATACAAGGACTTGAACGTGAAACAGTGTGGCACAATGTGAAATGGGAAATGCATGCAAAGATGAACCATTGAGATGCCACGTAACAGGCAATACCACTGATGGCCATCATGAGCCACACCTGTGTGTCTCCCCCTTGTAGGTGAATCTGGGTACCCATTGCTTCCGTGGCTGAGGACCCTTCTAAGGAATCCACAGACAATGCAGAAAATGGCATATAACAGGGCCCATGTGAGGACCAGGGTGGCCATTGAGCAGACCTTCGGCCTCTTGACGCCCTGATTCAGATGCCTACACTGATCTGGGGGGCACTGATGTACGTACAGGCCAGACAAGTTTGAACAGATAGTCCTGGCCTGTGCAATTCTGCATAACATCTGCATTAAGCATATCGTACCCCTGCCCCTAGATCTGGAAATGCTCTGCTAGGTAAGATTTTCATATTTATGATAAATCTTCCTGACCTGTGTCAACCCCAGAACTTTTTTCTTGGACTTGGTGATTAATTTTTCCTTCTCTGTATGTGAATGGAAATCTTTTTCCCCTCTCGCCTACTCTTTTAATCTTTCTTTTTATGGGTGACCTTTTTATGTCTCTACATAGTGTGTGTATGGATTTATAGTTCCCTATAGCTTTTGGGTTTAGGCTTGGTTGTCCTCTTGGGCTTCCCTTCCATTTGTAATTTCTCTTATTAACTCTTGGGTGAACTAATGTTGCCAAGAAGTAAAGTGGGATTCACATCCCCTTTACATTTTATATATTGAACCAGCCCACCCCACCTTATGTGGAGTGGTGGGGAGATACACTGTATATCCTTTCTCACTTACCTGGTAACATTTTTGTTACAATTGCAAGTTAACTTGAATAGCTGGTGGTGGTGGTTTTACCTTAATGAATTTTTAGTCATATTACTTGCAAGCTGTCAAATCTGCTGCAGTAATGCACAAGAGGGTCACCGTTCTACTAGAATGGTGGGCTTCTTCTTTATTCTCTGTTTCTTATTTGCTTCTTGTTTCTTAGGTCTTCTTATGCCGTCCTAGGTGGGAAAGATCTTGGTTGAAGTTTTGTCTTCAGCGTGAATCCTTTATATTCCCTGCTGGGGCTCCAGAGTGTCTGTGAAGGGAGGAAGTGACGGAGGAGTCCAAAGCTCTGCGCCCTTACTCTTCCAGCTTGCCTTAAAGGAACCGGTTCCCACTGGGGGGGCTGGCTATCCTGAGTGGACAGTCAGCCACCACTTTCTGTAAACTGCAGGGAGAGGTTGCAGAGGTTATGCTGTAGCTCCTGATAAATACTCCGATTCTGGAAGCTGCTGACAAGTTGACCACTGGAACCAAATCCGAAGAGGAAGATGAATAAAAGACGACTCTAATGAATTCCAGTGACCGGAGATCCCGCTGTGTAACCAGAGCCTGTTTAGCCCTTCCTTCCAATGGATTTGGGGGACCCGAAGATGACAACTCCTACCCAGAGGCTGGTGAGACCCACTAGTCTCAAGAAGATCTGAATTTTTAGCCATACCTCGATGAGCTGCAACCTTGCTCGGCTGAAAAACGCCAACATCCAGGGACCTTGAACTAGTGTGCAGTGCATGGCCTTCTGAAGTCCGATTCCAGCCGAAACTTTGACAGACTACTGCTGGACCTCCAGAGACACGATTCAAAACCCTGAAGTCCCCTCACCAGAGTGCTAGAACACTAAGAGTGAAGAAAATCCGACTGGCGATATTCATTCTTCATCTGGTTCTTGTAAAAGGGTGCCAAAGCCACAGAGGCATGAGATGCCTTGATTAATATTTGGTTGGAAGTCTTTCCTGCTGACTGATGCTGCAAGGTTCCCATCTAGTTTCTGTTTCTTTCGTCGTCAGAACGAGATTGCAGGGACTGGGTCCTGTGCTGCTGCAACGTGGGCCATCCACCCAGGAGCTCTTCTTTTCTGCTATGTTACTGTGCTGGCTTGGGTAATACTTATCTTGAGTCTTGTGTTGATCCTCTGAGGCTGAGTGGGTGATTTGTGTGTTTGTGAGTTTGCCCATACCGTTCGCCCAGGCCTAAGCCTGAAATGCCTATAGGGAGTCTTCTGTGAAGTCTCTGAACACTTTCAACTAACTCTAAAATGAATACTTACTTGTCTGAGGAGATATTCTCTGGAACTCTTAACTTCCTGTTGCTGAACCCTATCCTGACCTGAAAACTCATGCTCTAGAATAGGGAAGGACTTTGATAATAAGGCTTCTGTCTTGAAAATATAACAAGTATGAACAGTACTTACTTGCTAAAGAGGTTAGTGTGGTAACTGTATCTCTGTAATAGACTCAGTAACAAAGTGCCTAAAGGTTGCTGGTTGCTCCTTTAAAAGGTTTTACCTGCTTTGTACTGTGTTCCACTCTTCTTAAATGTAATTGTGTTGGTACTTTTTTATTATTCTTAACTGAATAAGTGTACAAGTTTACCAAAAGGGTTTACCTACCTTAAATAACTGTGTGTTCTTCTTAAAGTGTACTATTGGGTTTTGCTTTCACTGATCTGCTTAATGGATGTGTAAACCAGTCTGAGAGTTAATACGTGTCTTTGAGTTGCTTGTATCACCTCTGAAAGGAATATGGGTCCGAAATTACCCTGTACTGCTGATTGCCTTCTTAAAAGTCTGATGAGAGTTCTTCCTTAAATTAGAATTGTATACTACACTTCTGAAAAGTGTCATTGGTTCAACTGTCTATTCCTGTATTAGAAAAAGTGTAAACATTATATACCAATAGGTTATACAGACCTTGAATAGCTGTTGCTCTTCTTAAACTGTAATTGGATCTTGCTTTCCCTGAATTGCTGTAGTGCACTTCTAAAATAGTTTGTTAGGTTCTTATTTGTCCATGAGTATCTAAAGGCCGCTTTACAAAGTATATGAGTTAAGTTATTCCCTCTTACCTGTGTTCTTAAAAGTAACATTGGTGTTGGCACTGTCTCCATGCATGATACTTACCTTTCCCAAACATTTTCTTGGCCTACATGTATTTATAATCAATAATTATTTTTTACAATACATAGTGTTTCAGTGTTTCTTTGGACCATATACATGCTACAATTTCTTTGCGGCAAGTGTAACGAATGCATGGTATCAACAGTAGGACAGACACAAGTCACCACAGTTCAAGGGTGTTTATTGAACTACAATTGGTTTTGAAAAACGCCTATGTAATCCTAAATCTGAAGATGGGAGCAAGCTACAACCTTCAAATAATAATAATGCAGTCCTAGTGGTGTCTTGTCAAAAATAAAACGGCCTATACTAATAAACTTAATGCCAATCCTTATCTCGAAATGCGAATACTGCAGGAAACAAAGTTATGCAAAAGAAAGGTGTTGGCTTCCCTTCCCCACATTTTCGGCACAGGAGAAGGTGACACACTCGAGTTTAGCACAGTCTGGCTTCTCTAGCACGAGGGAGCAATTCAAAACTCCAGCATCATGGCATTCTGTGCCAAAGTCTCTTTGCCATTCAAAGTCTCTTCTTTCAGAGAGCCTAATGCAACAAACAAACAGTTCCTTTTCTTTCGCATTTCACGCATAGACAATTTTCTTAGGTGATTTACTATTCACCTCGGATTCCCCTCTGCCGGGCCCAGATCCACTTTAACCCAAAGTTTTCAGGATTTTCACGTGTCCAACTTCTTGAGTGATTCACTGTTCACCCCGGATCCCCCTCCACCGGGCTCACATCCACTTTAACACAAAATCTTTAATCAGTCTCCCTCTGCCGGTCTCGAACCAATTCATCTATTGTAACACAAAACTTTCTTTACTGTATCAACATCAAAGACTTTCGATTGTGTGCAGGATTTTGCTTGACCCGTCGCAGGACCACTTTGATTTACAATCCTTTGCCGCCCTTTCACTTTTGTCAACTCTCAGCTGGATACCTTACAGAGACCTTCGATTGAGCACACACGTGGTGCTGGATGACTCTATCAAAGGTATTATATCTTGGTTTCAAAGTTCAATCACTCATCTGCAGTTCAACTTTACTCCCGTTGGATATCGCACGTGTTTCATACAATGTTCGTTCCATTGCTTACCATACAATGTTGCCACTTGCAACCAGACTGGTCTTGTATTTGTCTCCCCAACTCACTGCTGCGTTGATTTCAGTGACGCTGCTTTGTTGTTGGAGCCAAGGACAGTACATGGCAGCTGGTGATTCTCTCCACCTTAATTATCGATGCGGGAGGGCCCTGGGTACCTATGAAACACAATGAACGATTCCTCAGCCTGGTATCCTGGTCTTACGCTTTCTATTCCCGAGGGTTCGTGAACTGCTATCTTGGAACTGCTGTTTCCTCGTGTGCTTTGCCTTGCTCAAAGTGTGCTCTCATGCTCCACCTTTTATACATGTGGGGAAGTGTAATGGAAGTCAGGTGTTTGTGATGGTCAGTAATTGCCTGACCTTGCCTGACCATTGTATTGGGACATGTCAGGTAAACGGCTCGGGTGTTAGTCTGTTTTCTCTCATAGTGGGCTGTCTGTGAGAAAGTGTTTGTGTTGTAAAAAGGGGGGGTTGAGTTCCTAAATATCCTACCTGGTAGGATGGGGTAAAGGTGTTAAAGGGAGGGGATACCGCATCTCACCATCCGGTGTCCTACTCCCACTCCCCGGAAACTCCTCACCCAGGTGATCCGCCCACACTGGTCCACGCCCAGGAACTGGATCCAAAAGCGATGGCTGTGTCCTGGCCACCTGGATGTCAGATCCCTGGGGACTGGTGGGGGAGACACCTTCTGGTTTCTTACACAAGCTACAGCTATCTCGCCCTCCTAAGATAAGCCTGGCTGCTCTGTCCATACTACCAAATATATTCAGGTGGTAATACCTTATACTAAGAGTGGAGTTTTGCACTGCCTCAGATATAGATTTGTGAAGACCTTAGTTTGACTTTAGAAAAACTGTTCTAACAGCCTCCCCAGAGGATGATGATGCAGCACTAGCCGGTTCCATGCATGTGCGCTCTGAGCGCATAGAGGCCTGGGAAGGGAGCATGGCCTGGCAAGAACTGCTTGATAACTTTTTTGAGTTTACCCTCCACTCTGCACACCCCTTGCACCTTCGTAAATATGCACCACCACAATAAACAGTTGTTTGAAAAAATGTTCATTCATTGCTTCAACTGAAATATTTTGTATTGTAAATTGAATATTGGCATCTCGAAATACGCCCTTCCCCGACCCTCTCCACACACACCCATTCCTACACCCCCCTGCTCCTGCCCTTGCCACCCCCAGCTGCCCTCGCCACACACCCCCACCCTCCACACACACCCAGTGATGTACCCTTCCGGTGTTCTACAGTCACATATGGTGCCTCTTTGCCATGGGACTCTTTGCCTTCTCCTGTGATGGGGTTCCAGGCTGGGAGCCCTCAGTGGTGGTGACAGAGGTTGGTAGGTCAGATCCTTGACACTGAATGTCCTGCAGTGTCAATTGTATGCTGTGCTTGATGGCCTCAGCTGTGGCAGAGTCTACCTTATTTGCCTCAAGCACACTTTGGGCAAGTGAGATGAGGGTGGCAGCGGCATGCCCGAGGGACCTAGCAATCATGTGGCTCAATCCCTGCATGCATTTCTGCATCAGGTGCATCTCATCGAGCTGCTGGAATGTATGATGGAGAGTTCCGACTGTCTGTTCTCAATGGCACACAGGTGTACATCGAGTGATCTTATGCGTGGCAGTGGTAGAAGGCTGTGTGGTGGGCCAGGGCTGTAACAAGCAGAGGGGTAGGATGTGTCATACACCTCCTTGTCAGTGGTTGTGATGCTGCCAACATTGTCTGGTGGCTGCAGTGCCAGTGGTGGTGATGAGGGTACATGAGGGACAGCAGCACGGGTTGCCCAGACTGTGGCCTGATCAGACCTGCCAGAAGTGGCTCTTGGGGCTGGTGTGGTGAGGGAGGCAGACAAAGGCACTGGTGATGTTCCACTTGCAGAGGTCAGTGCTGATGGTGGTAAAAGGGGGGCAGTGGATGCAGCGGGTGGTGGTGGTGCTGACGCAGGCATTGTTGTGCCGGTAGCCCCACCCTGCTGCCTGGACCAGCTGGAGGTGGGGGGTGGACTTCACAGGTCTTACTGCAAATTTTAACTGTCCAGCTCTGTCACTGTTCATAGACTGTGTGCCTGTTGGGAAGAGATGAGTGTTCTGTTAGTTGTCTGGGAGCCATATCTGTGGGCTTGAATTATACATTATGTACGGTGGGCCAACAATTCATGTCATGGACTTCCTTGCCACTCATGGGTGCTTCTCATGTGTCCACATGTGGGTCAGTACATTTTTGCTATGGTGCTTGTGCATGGCTATGTCTACCTGCATTCCCTGGCATGTGTGTGTGTTATCTGCCCATTTGCTGTGAGTGACATGTGTTGGACTAGTTCACTTCAACAGTAGATCATTGAGTGCTTGGGAATGCATGTATTTGGACATGATATTTGCATTTACATGGTTTTATTAGTACTTACCACCTTTGCATTGTGTCCCGGCACATGCCTCTGCCATCCCAATCCCCTCAATGCCCTCAATGTGCAGAGTGGTGCTGCATGTCTCTTCCCAGGGATTGGGGTGGAAGGGTGCTACTGTCCCTCCTCCTGTGGCAGCCATCTTCATTCTCTGCTGGTAGATGAGGTTCCAGACCCTCAGGCATAGATCATCTCATCACTTTCAGCAGTCCCTCTTCGTGCGGAGGGCAGTCCCCACAGCTGTCACCATAGCAACCATCTGCAGAATATGGCAATCTTTCTTTGCTGGATGTATTGATATAACAAATGGTCCTGCTTTCCTTAAACTAGCAAACGAGAAAACATTAATAAAGGCATAAAAGGAAACCATACAGTACATATAATAGGAGTAAACATTGAACATAGTGCAAAAGAGCTGTCATACAGGACAAACCTCTAAAGTGTTGGTGCTACTGTGCAAAAATAGGTACAAAAACAAAAGACTTCTAACCATCAGCCCAACATTATGGTCAGTGACAATAGTTTCACATGACGATTATTATGGAGAATATGGAGAGTCCCTCAGCAGCTTTGCTGGATTTCTAGGATTTATTTTTTTCACCTGGTAAGAGTGAGCCTTTTTTCCCACTCTTGCATGTGTTTTTGGCTATGTGTTGTACATTTTGTGCTCATAGACTATGGAGCCTCACATACTCCTTAGGCATCTTCTTTTTACTGGGTGTCACACAGCACCTTTAGTGCAGTGACACAGGGTTGTCTTTTTAGACTTCCCACTTTAAACTAAATTTTCTGGGACTGACTACTGTCTCCCAGAACATGTAAAGTTGCCATTGACTTTACTAGTCTTTTTAAATTTACAGACCCAGTACAAACTATCTTCCATAGAGTACTGGAAGAGTTAATAGTTATCCCTTTTTGTCTGTTTCTCATGGAACATTATTTCGATCCCCTTTCTCTAAGATTTGGCTGGTGGCAGTGGTATCTACCATTTTTATTTTACCGCAAGCTATAAAATATCCTCGGTACTGTAGAGGCTATGGTGGTAGCCTCGAAATTTAATCTGCTGGACACCTTTTTATTTTTATTTGGTTCCGGTTGGGTTTATTCACCATTTATTTTTGTAAAGGTCTTTCTCGTGTTTTACTCTGCACGCCAAACCAGGTTGGGTTCCTTTGTTCGCCGTCCTTATGCGGGCTTCTACACAGAAGCCCTCCTTAGGCGCCTGAGTGTCTAGGTGAACAGGATGTGAGGGAGGGGTTTGAGGCCCCCTGCACAGGTTCTCATTGGAGACCGAAGTTGAATTCTAGTTTGATTGGCTAGATGACTGTCCTGCCAGGACAGCCACCCTGCTGTGTGATTGACAGCCAGGCTGTGTGAATGGGGGAAAACTGCTTAAAAGCAGGTCTCTGGGACTTGGAAGGCAGAGTCGCCACTGGAACGAGAGAACCAATGAGGAGCTGAAGGAAGATGACAGCTGCAACTACTGGACAGCCTGGTGAAGTTCTGCTGCGGGTCCGAGTTGCCTGAAACTTCGATGACAGTGAAGATCCACAAGGAGTCTTCTCCCCTTGAGCCTGGTGGGACCAACCGGCTCACAAAGCCCCTGGATCTCCTCTTCAGCCTGGTCGAATTTGCTGTGCTACAGGAAACCGGATAGCCAGTGAGAGAGAGTCCATTTGTGATTTTAAGGAGCGCACTTTTATTCAACGCTTTGCTCTGCTGCTGGCTTCTTCCCTGTGCAGGACCATCCAGTGTTCCTCCTTCTTGTCAGTCCGACAGTTGCTTCAGTAACCAATAGCCTGCAGGAACTGCCAGGAACTACTGCCTCAGCTACAGCATTCTACTTCATCTAAGGTACTGTTCAAATACGGTCGTTTGTTCCGTGACCGCGGTGAAAGTGTTTTAATCTTTCGCCTCTCTGAAGGCTTGTCTTTCTCTACTCTTTTGAATAACTTTTCCTTCAAACAACTTTCTTTTGAACTCTTGGCAAAAACTTAACTGCAAACTACTCTGAACTGTGTGATCCTCTGCAAAGACTCTGAACCATTAACATTGGCCCAGGCCTATTGATTTGAATCCTAGTTGTAGTAAGCCTTTTCTAGATTGCCCTGCCTATCACTTGTTGGTGTTGTTGATTTTTGATAACCTTGTCCTTTCCCTCCCTTTTAAATTGCTGGAGTGCCATTTTGCTCACATTTCACTTTGAGCTTAACTTGTCCAGAATTGATTGGGTGTTGTGTAGTGTATTAGGATTGTGGTTTTCTGCTGCTTTACATTAGTGAACTGTTTTATAATTGATGGTGTAAATAAATGTATATTCTTTTACTCAGAAACCTTGAATCAGTGTTTGCTTGAAACATAGTCATTGCTGTCCTTTGTGTAACTTCTGATACTGCTCACTTTACTCTTGAGATAAATCTGGCTGCTCAGCCATTGCTACCACTTTACTGTGTAGTACAGGCTTGTACCAAAGGTGAATTTGTGCTTGCACTTTTAGTCTTCATTGTGTGTGGTGTTCCCAAAGGGTACTGCATATGATTCTGCCTAACAACAATTTACCCTTAATTACCTTTAATTATTCATAACCCCTTATTAGGTTCTCAATTTCCTAAACTCCAGATGGCATGATTGGTCTACGTCACATTGACGTTTCTGCGTTGTTTCTTTTCACCCACCTTCTTCAGGACATTCACAGTCTCTTCTATGCATATGACTTTATGTCCCATGCCAAATTAGGAGGTCTTCTTGGTTCATTCATACATTAGGTGCCTAGATTGGGTATGGTCTGTGTTCCAAAAATCAAATCCGACCTAGCTGAGCTTTGTAGTAATGCGTTTCTTTGTAATTATGTGCAAAACCTGGGCTTCAAAAGAAGGGTGTCAGAGCAGTCAGTAAGATCACTTCAGATTTGCCGACCATTACAATTTGAACATCCCATAAGCCTTGGTAGCAGCTGCCAGGGCAGTCTGTGGAGTAAATTTGTATTCGCCACCAGTTATTCAAAAATTCAGACTCTCAGACGTGTAGGTCGGCAAGTATCCTCTCGTCTTGCGCGTGAGTGGTTTGCTGGCTGGTCTTTCTGTGGCCAGCCCCAAAGAGTGCCTCTGAGTGCTGCTCCACAGTGTCGACCAGTGCAGTCAGCTTGGCCAGAGTGAATTTGGGTTTGTGCAGGCGGATGTCAGTGACTCTTCTCTTTTGGTTTCCCGACATGTTTGGCACCTCCTGTAGCAGTGGGTGGCAGTTGGAAGTGAGGGATTCAAAGTGGATTGAGTTTCAAAGATGCACGCTGTGATGCTGGAAATGCATTGAAGGTAAAGGGCCTCCATGTCCTTGTCCTGTACTCCTTTTATCATATGTGTTCTGTGTTATTTTCTGCACTGGAGTCCATGTGGGACTCCTGGCAGTGGAGCTCTTCCTCTTTTTGGTTTGGTGAACAGGCTCTTGGGATACCCTTATGGCACCCATGGGTGAGGGTCCAACCCTGTACTCCTAGTGTATGTTTTTGGGCACCTGTGTTTGGCCCTCAGAGCAGGGTGTGGGCTGGTGGCACCTCCATGCTGAATTTGACATGTGATCTGAAGATCCCCCATTTTGGGATACCCAGGGCCTGCCATTAGAATCAGTTGAATCCTGATAGGAGACAAGATGGCCCCTGTGGCCTTTTGCTTTCTATTGCCTGTTACCTTGTTTTCCCAAAGTCCTGGGAAGCCATGACTCTGTCCCTTCCCCTGACTGGCTGTTGGGTGGAAGTTCCATATAGTTATTGTGGGGAGGTCCACGCCAGACTGGCTGGAGCCTTCCCAATGACTGTATGTTGTGGGTACATTCTTGGGGTGGGACCTGTGTGAATGGAGTGTTTGACCAATATAGATTTCATGTTATGGTTGTCTGGTTTCTGGTGTGTGACACAATGACTGAGACAGCCCTGCCCGAAACTGGTATGAATGCAGTGTGGAGTGCTGAATGGCTGGATGCTTGTCCCAATCCCCATTCCTTGTTGTGAGTGTCTGGATGGAGAACAATGGCCCAAATGCACTGTGAGCCTGATTGGCTGTCTGCCTGCATGAATACCCTTCTGAATGATTGGCTGCTGAGCTTGGCCCAGAAGTGTGAATGAGACACAGAACAGTATATCTGGGGACATCTCACTTACTGGAATTGTTCAGAAGCTGAAGTCCAAACTTGATGCTTACCTTGAAGCCCAGCTGGAAGAAGGATTTGTTGCTGCTTTCCTTCGATGCAATCCGAAAGATGTTGTGTCTCCAAGAACTGATCCAGGAGGACCTGGCTAAGAGACCTCTTCCTGAGCTACGAGGGAACATTGTGCTCCAGCTAACCTTCACCAAGGCTCCCTGGAAGTCAGTCATTGAAAGGCTGCCGACCGGAGACAGGGACCACCGAGGTATCTGAAGCGAAGCACCCGGACATTGAATTCCATCGCCGCCGGTTACCATCATCGTTGACCGGAGCTGCAAAGCTTCATTACCAAAGACATTTGAATTAAGGACTCCCTTACTCATCACTGTCAACCGATTTGTCCCGCCGGAGAAAGTCAACATCGCCGATGAACCAAGGAGAATCCGGCAGTGGGTTTCCCGCCACCCAAAGTTCTCAAAGATGCTGACGAAGACCAAAAGCCAGCCGTGGTCGATTCCTGATCGCCAACGCCAAGTGCTGACGACCCGACGCCCTTGCTGGGACTATGTTCTTCATTGACACTTTGCAGCAACTAACTATTGTCGTCGAGGTGCACCACATGCCTCATCTTTGCAAGACCTCCACGACCGATCGTCGACGAGCAACACAGGGACCGAAGCTGCTGCCTCAATGCCATTGTTCACCCTTTTCTTTGAGGAATCTCGATGATCCATGGATCCTGCCTTAAAGGGAGTGCACTCAAGATGGATCCGTCGATGACCCGTCGTCGAACTCTGCTTAACCAGATACATTGGGGTAGTAGAACCTTTGTAGAATGAAATAAGACTCTGCTAAACAATATATGGACTGGGCTTGTCATTAGACATTATTTGCAGGTTGCCCAGGTGGGGGGATCCTCACACAGAACTGTGCCTAGTGGTAGGGGCACAGTATCCTGCCAATTGTTTAACCAACTTGTTTTCCTCCAAGTCTATGGTTGATACCCTGTGCTATTGATTTGTATGCCATTTGAAACCATCAGCACTTGGTGCATTCTAATGGAGTCGAAGAGTAATTGTGGTACCACATAGAAATTGTACATTTATAAATATAGTATTGCCTAAGCACAAAGTGTGTTATTTTGTGTGTATATAACTTGAACCTTATTTATATATAGAACTGTGTTATCAGTAACATAGTGTGTGGACATTCCTTTGTGGGCGCTTGGAGACTACACTGTACTTAAGAACCAGCCTGCATCACCTTCTGAGAGCTAAGCCTTGATTGCTTGTCCATTGCTACCAACAATAGAGAATCTTGGTGGGGGTGCTCTGTGCTTCTACTCTGACATATAGAGGGCAGGAGTACAGAAGACACCCCCTCCAGTCTTTACAAACACCATTTCCGTTCTGGTCACGACGCTCATCCCGACGCTGGTAATTCTGGCAGTTTGGGTACCAGTATGGGTATTACTGGCACATTTCAGCAGGCGATACTGGTTGATTGATGCCCACACAGGTATTACCGTTTCCGGCAGAGGGTTGTGCGTGTGCCTGAGAACTTGTAATACACCAGCATTTTGGGGGGAACATGTGCAGTGTACATGGCCGAATGCCATAGCTAGTGGGCTGCAAAAAAAAATGATGGCATAACAAAACCCTTGAAATACACTAAAAAAATAACTTAGTTAAGGTGCAGTTAAGTTGCACAGATTTAACGTAACAAAACCCTTCAAATTCAGTGAATGTGGGAAGTCATGATCAGCTTAACTGAGCGGGCTCGCGTTGATGTCCCCCATAATGCTATGTCTCCCATAATGCCATTTTATATGCCATTGTGAATCCCTTCTCTTATAATACATATGTGCTCATGGGCTTTGCAATGGGAACGAGCCGAGTTAAGCTGGTAAAACTTCCCACATCTGCTGAATTTTAAGGGTTTTGTTGTCTTAAATCTGCACAACTTAACCGCACCTTAATTAAGGGTTTTTCTGTGAATTTCAATGGTTATGTTATGCCATTGTTTATTTTACAGCCCACTAGCCATGGCATTCACCGTACAGCACTGTACATGCTCCCCCAATATGTTTCTTTTGGACCCACTAAATGGCGACCGCCTTACATGTCTTTTGTGCCCACTAGTGGCCAATGAGCATAGCCTTCGGCAGTGCCCACTGTATATTTTAAAACACTACTGGGCCACTAGCCATGACCTTTGGCCAGGGTCAATGGCCACAGCCGAACATGTTCCCCCAGTATGTTTCTTTTGGGCCGACTAGCCAGGGTCTTTGGTTGTGCTCACTGGCCAGTGCCATATTGCACCTCTTCACGTGTTACCCCAATAGTTTACCCCACACCTTATTGTAGCTTTAAAAGAAAACTTTTTTTGTATTAATCACATTTAAAAAAAATGTTTGCAGCTATCACACAGGTGGCACATTTTTATTGCCGATTTTGCAATAACCGTGAATATGAAAAAAGAACTACCCATTTTCACATGGTGTCCTCTTTCCCCCTCCCAATCTCTATCCTGACATTTCCTCCGTTTTCCTCCTTCAATAGGCATTTCTTCAAATTTAGTTTTCAGATTACCCAGAATATTCGTGAATATCTCTTGCATCAAACAAAGAAAATGACATTTTTTTCATTTCGGAAAGGCCTCTTTGCTGCAAAGCACCATGAGAGGATATCTTTATAATTTTGTGAGAAGAGGTCAAACCCTTGTCCATCAAATATTTAAAAAAACTACTGGACGCAACACCTCAGACCCCCCGGTTACTGAGTCAAGGCTTTGTACCCAAATGTGTTCATACCTGGTCCAATTCTGTCATTCGGTTTGGGCTGTGAGCTTGAGAAAATATTTGACTACTTCCTCTATGAAAAAAGGAATGGGGACAAGGCCAAAACTGTGTTTTTTTGTTTTCTTGATTCTTCTTTATTTTACAACTGATTTTTCCCAACATATCTAGTCTTGAGGGAACGGGGGGCATAAGTACAATTCTGTTTGCAAAATTTCAGCCAAATATTTCATAAGAGTCAAAAGTCATTAGAATTTAATTTTTGATGTTTTATATGGACCTTGATACTCAACTTAAGTATAGTGCGACGACCACCTCACTAAAATCTATGGATTTCTTAAATTACAAACCTAGTTTGGACACTATTGAGAAATGTACATAGAAGATGCAAACAGTGGGTTACTAATGGAGTTTCTCATTAGCAGAGGCTGCTAAAATGGGGAGCAAAGTAGTGGTGGTGGAGAGATCCAGATAGAAGTACATTCAAGTATTCTTTGAAGAAAAGAATCTTCAGGTCCTTCCACACATGTAGGTTGGAGGGGAGGGGTGTGATCAGTGTTGGTAATCTATTCCAAATACAGGGAGCATAGAAGAAAAATGCCTTTCCCTATTACCCTCTTGTAGCTCTTTGTTTCCATACATGCAATATCATTGCTTCTGGTGGTGAGTCATCCTCTGTATATGGTGAGTTTCTTGGATAAGCATAGTGGTGTTTTGAGTGTGACTTATTTTTGGGGTTTGCAGCATGGTGCCGATGTCTTAAGCATGAAGTGTGCCTGAAGTGGTAGCCAGTGCAGCTTATTGCGGATCGGAGTAACATGGTCAAATGTTCTTATTCCTGTGATAAGGCATATTACATCATGCTGGATGGCTTGCAGAGAGGCCAAGGTGGCATCTGGGATCCCTGCAAATAGATACTTGACACCATTTAGGTGGGAGCTAAACATAGCTTGGCAGACTGTTCCAAATCTTAGTGTCAGAATAATGGTCTTGGTTTTCTGTAGGAGCATGAGCTGGTTCTATGTGATTTGGGTTTTGTTATTCTTATTAATGCTGTTCTTCTTACTATTATTATAATTATAACTATTATATTTGTGTTAGCACAAACCTAGCCCTGTACAGGTCATAGAACAAAACACTGGTAATAAAAATGTAACAAGTCACCAAGTCAATATTAGTAATTATAATCACTGCACAATGGAATAAGGGGTGTGTGCACAAGATAGCCAAAATCTAGGTTACACCACAGTAGGGCTGGAAGAGCGAGGTCTTCAGTTATTTTCTCTATTCAGTGACACTTGAAGCAGTCCTGAATGTCACTGGGATGGATTGACAAAGGACTGGAATGTAGCATGAGAAGGACACTTTTCTAGTTTTCTCCTTTGTAAACTAGTCTGGTGATGATCTTACTGTGTGATGGCTGTGTGACGGTCAGTGTTTCAATGATTGATTTGTAGGTGAGCCAGAGGGATTTGCACCAGATCACAATATGAACCCATTGTAATTTGTGCAATGTGGAGGTTATGTGGTCAAATTTCCTAGAGCCAGTGATGAGGCCAGCCGAGGCATAGTGGCCCACTTTGATAGGAACCAAGCGAGCACCCAGGAGCCTTACCCACGTCCATATGCCACATCACTAAGGACTGCACCACCGTTTGTATGTCCCAGTGTGAGAGAAAATGTTTCAGCTTTCAGAGCAGAGAGATTTGATACCAAACTGTTTCAGTGTTTTCATGATGTATTGTTGAAAGGATACATTTCCATCCAAAATGAAGCCTATGTATTTTGCTGAGTGGTTGAGTTGAATCCTGAACCCGTCCCTGTGCATTTTGTCCAGCCACTTTTTAGTGGGTTCATGTTTGGAGGGGTGGCCCAGGAGTAAACATTCAGTCTTGGTGGGGTTAAGCTTTAAATAGGCCCTTGTGATCCATGATTGAATGGTTTCAAGGAATGAGTGAAGGTGATTCATATCATGTGGCCCCTTGACCTTTAGTTACAACTATGTATCACTGGTGTATTGCAATATTGGGGTCATTCAAGAGTAAATCCAGAAGTCTCATGTGTATGTTAAAGATGACCGGGAAAAGAATGGAACCCAGAGGTGCTCAGCAAGTGGTGTTCTAACCTCAGGGATACCACCGGAGAGAGACAGGGCGGTGTGTGTTATGTAGGTAGGAAAGTAATGTATGTTTTGAATGAGGGTTTACAGTTGATGTAAAATCTAAGAAATGTTGGAATATGTGAGAGTCGAGGCATGTATCCATCAACCTTCATTTTCATCAGGCAATTCTGGATTTAGGCTAGTTTGCTGGGGTTTACAAAGATAACTAATTTGATCTGAAGCACCAAAGAAATAATCCCTGAAACTATTGGTGCACTAAGAAATCTGAACAAGTCCTCAACCAACCTTAACAGTTTAAACCTTGGAATTTTCAATAATACATCCCTAACCTTCCAACCACAAGTTTAACTCTGAGGCCCTTTTACAGAAGGTAACATGTCATACTATGGATGTGACAGAGAATAACTTCTCAAACTACGCAAAAAGACTGACTCAGGAAGTTGGCAAATAACACTGTTTTATTGACAATTATCTAAAACAGGGAGTACGACGGGCATCAACAGACATCACAAAGCATAATCTTAATGATTCTTATAAACAATCACACCTTTATAGCAAAAACTTGTCATCCGTGATGTCATACTACGTGGCAAATTAATAAAACCTATGTGGGATCGTGGTTGGCTTAAGGGGAACATCTAGGTATCCTTCTATAAGGGCTGGGGTTGTCATTGGGTCTCTATAGTCAGGTGGGCCACTCATGTTCTGCCTTCAGCTTCGTTTCCGCAAGAAATAAAGTCAGTTCGCTTAGAGTGCGCTGCACATTTTACAACCACTGTGGCTACTGGGAGTTGAAGTGCCTTAATAAGTCTATCCAATAAGGATGCGTGTTGCACTGGAGTGCCATCCACTCAGAAGTAGCCCCTCCTTTTTCAATGCGCTAGTCCTGCATGTACAGTCGACGTGACATAGGCAGAGTCACTGTATTTTGTCACTTCCTGCTATTTGCGTTTTTCAAGTGCTGCAATAAGCGCTACCAATTCTGACGCTTGTGCTGAAAAGTGAGACGGTAGTCTTGCACTTGCTAAAATCTCAAATTCCCCATTTGCTCTATGCCTCACTACAGCTGTGCTGGAATGCTTTTCCCCACTTGTCTGATCAATTTTTGAAGTACCATCAATAAAGAGAACCTCCGTTCCTAGCAGTGCATTTTCTTTAACACGTGGTACACTATCATAGAATTCCTCGTAGTTCACGCAATCATGCACATGCTCACCCTTTGCCACTGGTTCAGCTACAAATGTGGCAGGGTTCACCACTTTACATCTAACAATTTTAATCGCAGGATTATATATAATAACTTTGTGCACAGAAGCCCCCTGAGATGTCAATGTACCCTCAGTTTTCTCCAAAATGGAAAACAAAGCATGCTCTACAAAAAAACTCTTCAAATCTTTCCTCTCCTTTCTCAGTCCATTCTATTTTCTCCTTATTCACCTGTGCTTTCTTCAACGCCTGCAAAAGGGGTCTTGTGTATGAGCTGTAGTCAAATACCCACACTCTTACATAATTACACAATCCCAAGAATCATTGCATCTGCTTTATTATTTGCGTTTAACAGTTTTCATAATCGCTTCAGCCCTTTCAGGTGTCCCATTTTTTCCCTCATGTGAGATCAACTGACCTATAAACAACACTTCTTCTTGACAATACTGCAAATTCTCCTTGTCTAGTTTGTATCCCGTGTCTGCAAGGTTAGTTGTTAATTGAACCGAGTCTTTTCTACATTCTTCCTCTGCTATGCTACAAATCAGAATGTCATCCACGTACTGTATAATCGTTCTTTTCAAATCAATATTGCTGAGGTCCATCTGCAGGACTGTATTAAAGATCAACGGGGACTCACAGTACCCCTGAGGCAAACAAGTATGTTTCAGTCAAATTTGGCAAAATGTAAAGGAAGTTAAGTCTTGCAAGTCTTTATGTAACAGAATTGAGAAAAACAAATGTTTTAAATCAATCACCGTAAAACAATTGTGCTTCTACTGGGATACGACATAGTATCATTGCCAGGTTTGGATCTAAAAGAAACCTAGCCTCTACAATCTGGCTAGTCGGTCTCATATCTTGTATGAATCTCCATGACCCTCCCCTTAATTTCTTCACAGGGTACACCGCATTATTACATGATGACTCAGACAGTAACAAAATACCTTGCTTCATCAATGCTGAGATAGTCTCAAAATGCCCTTGTCTGTCTCTCGAGACATTGCGTATTGCCACACTTGAGATAAAGTTGCTCCTGGTTTCAGCTTTATTTTGACCTCTCCTACTCCTTTTAACAGGCCTACATCATAGGGGTCTGTAGTCCATAAAACGTTTGGCACTTTCTCCAAGTCTTCATGAAAACAATGCTGGACACTGTGGAATCATCCCTTTTCTCTATTCTGATCCAATAAGTAATTCTCTTAAAGAACACCACGTCATCGTCTGATGGATCATCTCTAAGCATGTCATCGTCAATGAAGTCAGTCAATCTGCACCCTTCCCCAATGGCAATTAGTGTTCTCCATGCTCTACTATCATCATCTTTGCCTTCAAGTATTGCCATTTCCCCTCGTACTATGGCTAAATCTAATTCTAAGGGGATCGTCTGTCCCCCCTCTTCGTCCATACCTGTGGTCTGAACAGAAATTCATCAGCTATCCTCATAGTTTTTCCAATTAAAACAGGTAGCCACGTTAACAGAATGCTCACCCCGAAAAGGAAACTTCCCGTTCTATTAGCACACCTAGCAGAGCTGTTTTCCCTGTAAATGCCAATATAAATTCACCCACATTCATATAGTGTATCCCAGGAGTGGAGCACACTATACCTTCATCAGTAAAAGTTTTGTCATTAAGTCTCTTCCCAGAATATTAACTGATGTATGCCATGAATACAATAATGGAACAGACATATTGCATTCTCCTACAGAGACTGGTAATTCATCAGTAAAAGGAGCTCGGCTTATAGCTCCAGCGAATACCTGAACATTCATGGCATTTCCCGACATTGGGTATTTTCCCTCTCATATACACGAACGAGTAGCCCCAGTGTCAACTAAAAATGAAAAGGATTTGCCTCCTATTGTAATAACAACCCTTGGTTCCTCTTGAGGGTCTCATGTCACAGATATTACTGAACACATCAAGTCACCCTGTGAGCTGTCCTATGGTGAATACATACATACCCCTGTACATGTAAAAAGGATTCCCTGCCACTACGGTGGCACCCCCTATTCTAGGTGTCAATACCTGTGTCAATACCTGTCCTGTATTCGTATTCTGCTACTTTGAATGGGAGCGTGCTGCGACTGCCCTTGCTGTAAACTCAATGGTGCCTGCTGTGATTGCTGTGGTTGCTGTATCTGCTGCACTTGTGGTGCTTGTGCCTGATACACTGTCTGATCTTGGGCGTACCCATCCCTAGCCTGTGACCTATATGATGGAGGATAAGCTGTCCCCCTCTTAAATACTGACTATTTTGTATATACCCTTGGCTCCCACATGTGCTTGCAATGTGACCTATCATTCCACACATCCAACATACAGGAGGGTTTCGTCTAACTAGCCCTTCCTGGTTAAATCTTCCTTGCATATTCTGATTCTCATTCTGCCCATTTTGAAACCCACCTTAATATTTTAAAATCCATCCTTTCCTCTGTAACCCATACCTCTACTTTGCCGTATAAAATCACTTCCCCCTTGATTCATCGGGCACTGGTTATTCACTTGCACCATACTGACTGCTATCTGTACTTCTATCCCTTCTCCGCTTGTCAATACCACTCCTTTTATGAAATATTTTGACAATTTTTTCTGGACCAACTTGGCTTCCTCAATTTTTCTAGCATCGTCCTTCTTTATATTCTTCTCTTGTAACAGTCGACAGTGATGCACTATAGCAAACTGTATCTCAGGCCATGGTATTGCTTCCAGCCCTACTAATTTCTTGAGCTGCCCTTGTACTGGCTCAGGCAGTCCCTGACATAAAATGTCATAAAATACCACCACTGTTTTACTCCATGCCTCACGCATTTCAAGAGACCAGTGCTCTTGAAAGTCCTGAATGTAAACAAGCAGATCTTCATCTTATTTCATATTTCGTGTCATGTTCGCACCTCTATCTGACACACCAGGATATTGTACTCCAAGGGCTCTCCAGACATCTGCCCTGCAGTTATTAAATGGCGCTCCATTGTGCGCTATGTTCTGTGCCATAATACTTGAATAACCTGCTCTTGTCCAAATGTCATCTGCTCTCTCCCCAAGAATAGCCACCTAAAGACCCTTAATAGCACCTATTAATAAGGTGTTTCCTACAGTCATTTTCTCTAGCTCATAAATCAACTTTCCTGCACCCGCCGTTAAGGTGGGAAGTTTACACCTTAAATTATCCTTGCCCATCTGCGACCATGGAATATACTGTGGTCTTGGCCCTCCTGTTTCTAACAGGGGGAATTGTGTGAATCCTATTTCACAATCAACTCCCATCGCCTATCTATCCATGGTAGGAGTAATAGTTCCTGGTCGTCTTCTTCCCGACAGAGACCTTAACCAATTTACATAAGGTGGTGTTTCTCCCCTTCCGCTACACAATCGTCCTCTAGGTTGCTCTGGGCCTTCTATAGGAACCAATGTCCTATACTTAGGTTGTTCCAGATCAGACCATCTTACTCCCTTGTCGGCCTGTAAGCCTCCTTCTGGGGCACCCATACTCCTTCCCTCCCCACTGAAGGATACTCTCTCTTCGTCTAACATGTTGTCTAGTCCCCAACTAATATGAATTTCTTCTCCTTCGCCATTGTCTAAAGTTAGCCCGCTTAAATACAGGGCTCTATGCTCAAAACCGAGTGAGCTTCCGTCTTCACCTAGTGATTGAGAGATTATAGATCAATCTCCCTTTTCCCTGCTACCTGATTCACGTCTTTCTCTTAAATCCGGCTAAGCTTTATGGATCCTATCTCCAATGCTCCTTATTTCGAAATACTCATCTAATGTAACTTTAGATGGTCCTGACATTGCTCCCTGTAACCAGAGGAACTCTTCTATATCGCTCCATTGTATCACTGGTCTTGGCTCAATGCATTCATTCTGGACGTGATTAAACTCGCATTCTCGCTGTCTCCTTTTTCATTCAAATTCTTCGTCTTCGTCTCTCTGCTTCCTTGTTTCCCATCTTACTCTTTCCACTTTCTTTCTCATTTCTTCTCTCCTCTCTTCCTCTTCTTTTCATCTCTGTATCTTTTTATCTCTCAATTTCTGTGCTTCCTCATCTTCCTTCTTTTTGTCCTGTCTATCCTGTTCTTCTATTGCCCTCTGCTTGTTATCATACTTCCTTTGTTCTTCTGCCCTTTCTTCTCTCCTCTGCTGCTCTTCCTGATACAGCTGTGTCCCTGCTGTCTGCTTTTCTTTTTTCGCTCATCTTCTTGTAATCTCTTTTCTCATTCCTTGCCTTTCCTATCTTGCTCCTCTTGATCTTCCTGTTGCCTAACTTCCTCGATGCTTTTCCCATCTAGTTTAAGCAAAATCTGTTCTCCCATCCATTTGTTCTGTACAAGCGTTACCTTGTCAGCTTTATCCTTTTCTCCCTTCCATCTCTTAATTTCTTGTTCTATCTCTGGTGATATATTCAATTGCTCACTTTTCTCTTCCCTGTTTGTAAGACCTTAAAAGGTCTCTTCTTTCCTTCTAGTCTCCTCTGGACTATAATAACTGTTATAAGCAGGTGGTTTGTATATCGGATTAAAATACCCTGTTGCCACTTTCAATTCTTTCAATGGATACAATCCTTCACTTTCTGTACTGATGCTTTTTATCTCAGGCGAGGTAAGAGGAGCAGAAGGCTCAACACCTTCCTCCTTACACTGATTAAGCATCCAATCCTCAGGTGGCAGATCCTCTCTCTCTTCCTGGTACATTTTCAAAGCTTTAAAATAGCTAGCCTCTTCTCTAATTTCTTTCCTGCGTACGCAGCGTGCAAGTATGTGGTCATGTGTTGCAATACCGCCTTTGGCAAAGATCCCCATTGTGGCCACAGCATGCACATCTTATCTGCCGTGCCTTTTACCCATTCCACACTATAATGTTTGAGCTTGGGCATATGTGTTGGCAAGGTTTTGCACAGATGCATCAAAGGAGTAACATCTTCTATTGTAACAATTCTCAATTGACTGTCAATACTTACTGGTACTTTAAAAGTGTGTTTATGAAAATAACAAATATGAGCGCGCTCCATCAATTTGCTGCTCAAAGTCTCTAAATACTCAATATTCTCAGCCTACCTATATGTCGGTAGCAAAAACTTCTCTAGCTAGACTAGATCTCCTTGATTTTTTACCACTCGTTTTACATAATCGTGGCTCTTCGGCACCTCAAAACCGACATATAGACAGACAGACTAGTTGACTTTTCAGATTAATCTGCAGCACTCTATTCCTTATCTTTGCCACTAAACATACCCCTTTAGGGGTTTAAGTCGTTATATTACAGGGACCTATCCTCTGCGTCACCTAGTTTACTTCGACTGAAGTGTATAACGACTTCTTCTATAATTCTCTTGAACCAGGACTCTTGGCTTATCTCTACATCTCTTATCTATATACACAAAAAATACCACTCATCACTTTTTCTTCACTATTTTCTAAATACCCCCGTTACTTTTAAAACTTTACCACAATCCCATCCCCTCAATTTGCCGTTCCTCTTAGTCTATCACCATTTGCTTTTTCAGGTTGAGGCCTTCGGTATTGACTCCTGTCTCCAATCGACCATTTTCGCCTTCCGTCTGCAACGAGATTGTGGAAACCCAAAGGGATTTCGTCAAAGAGTGGCCGTCCCACCTGTATTGATTTTCGTTCAAGAATGTATATATCGGCCGCCCATCAGAGGAAACCTCATGATCTTAAGGCTAGATGGTAAAGGGCACTCGATCATCCAAAGCACTGAGGTTTACTAGATTGATGGGTCTTTGGAACCATCTGACATGCTAACACGTGAAACCTGCGACCGTGTTACTCAAGGTAACATGTACTATGGATGGGACAGAGAATAACTTCTCAAACCACTCAAAAAGACAGACTCAGGAAGTTGGCAAATAACACTATTTTACAGTACAATGGACATCAACGGACGTTGCAAAGCATAATCTCAATGATTCTTAAAAAAATAACACCTTTATAGCAAAAACTCATCATTCGTGAAGTCACACTACATGGCAAATTAAGAAAACCTACATAGGATCGTGGTTGGCTCAAGGAGAACTTCTAGGTATACTTCTATAAGAGCTGGAATTGTGATTGGGTCTCTGTAGTCAGGTGGGCCACTCATGCCCTCCCTTTGTGCAAGTCATCTTCAACAATAATGAGAAACACAACACCTCACTGGCTCTTAAACTATAAGAGTCTTCGTTATACAGCCCTCTATAATTGGTTGGCAAGCCTGTACCCTTCTGGAACATTCAATGCTGTAGCAGCACGTGAGCTGGTACCCCAGATGCTGGTTGGTGGACTTGACCTTATCTTCCCACCCAATTAGCCTGCCATCTTTCATCACTCATGCCGTCTGCCATTCACATTGTCTTTGAACTTGGCCTTGCAGTATCTTATAACCTCTGGGAATATATGTGTGTTTGAGCACTTGCTATCTTCAGTCCGGTGCACCATGCTCTTCACCTATTTTCATCTTCAGCTCACGTGATCAGAGATTGTGAATTTGTCCATATTACAGCATTCATTCATCTATAAAAAAGAAACTTGGCACCCATGGTGTTCCTTCTTTGCAACTTTAACAAGGGATGCCTTGGCTTCTCACGTGTACTGTTCTTCACACACTTAGTCTCGGGAGAATAGCTCGGGGGCCAAATGCTCGCCTTGGAAGCAAGACGACAGGGAGTACCACAGGTTTGATCCCCAGGTCCGCACTTAGAAAACTCTGGGTATTAAGCGTGTTATAAATAACCTATTATAATAATAATATTAATAATTTAGCATTTATATAGGGCTATGAACCCTCAGGCATCTGAGCGCTGCTTATTATTAGCCACGGTGTGTGGTGCTCGCTTATCGACCTTGGAAGGATGAAAGGCTGAGTTTGTCCCTGCCGGGATTTGAACCTGCGTCAGCAAGGTCTGCACAGATGTCAAAACGAGTGCTCCACTCGCAGTGCTATAAGACCGGCTATCATTTCACTCTGATAACCAATTCTTGGCTGCTTCCAGCTTTTGGCATCATACCAGACAGCCTTTCTGATCTTACTTATAAGCCAAGCCTATTCTCTGCTGCAACACACGCAGCTTCCAATCCATCTTCCTTAATGGCGTCTTGCTTACTAAAATATATCATTGAATGTCCAGCACTCTATATACATATATATATATATATATTGGCGGCACCACCTGCAGTCTATATACTACATATAGCCAGCCTTATGAACACTTCGACTACTTGCGTTACAAGGTCTGTATGGTTATTGAATGGTTTGCATTTGCTTAAGTGTTCTTCACACTCGTGAAAACTTTGTTCCGCACATGAAAGTCTTCTCAATTCTTTACTTCACCATCAGATTCTGTAATTCTGCATCACCTATGCATTCTCTTTTCTGTTCATCCTTCCTTGTGCATCATTCTCATTCTTTATGATGCCACCAGCTTCTCCTTTCATATAAAAATACTTCTTGAGGCGCTTTTCTCAGGAGATCATCAGCCTTTCGAGAATACTTCACATCGGTCTTTCTTAATGGATACTGTTAGGAAAGATTAAACACCTTAGTCTGACTTTTCCTGGGGAGCACAGACTTCTGCTGCACTCCTCTGGGCTTTCGCTCACTTTTTATGGGGAAACCGACATGCCCTTAAGACAGTCAGTACTGGGAGACTTTGTTTCCCTTAGTCCTTTTCCACTGTTGCAACTTTTCTGCAACTTATAACAAGTGTGCAATGTATCTTCCAATATAGCACACTTGGGTCTCTTAGTCATTTCCAAAGGCCCTAGATATTCCCAAAGGATTTTTTAGGAGTTGTGCAGATGTGTCATGGACAGGGATGGTGTCAGCTATCTTGCTATCTTTTTGCATATTTATTAACCCTTTCCTGCCAGGTAAACTGTGATTACCGTGTTTGGCAAGAATAGGTGGCCTGGCTCCAAAATGGCAATGCCACGAGGTTCTTTGTCCTGTCCCCAGGCCATCTTGCCCCTTCACCTTCCCCAGGTCGAGCCGTCCCAGGTCAGTCCTTATTTGGTCATGCATTTTCCCACAAAAGGCCAAGCTTTCGCAGGCTTCTGCATGCCTTGTGTGTGTGCCTCCAGGATGTGGGCTGGGGTGTTTGTCCCCAATACACATGCTGGGTGCCAGAGAGTCTGGAGTGCAGTGAATGCCTGCGACCACCGTGGTCCGTGATTGGTCCACGTATGGAGTGTGTGTTTGTGAGCAGATCTCCTATTGGGTCCTCTTCGTTTTGGCGCGAAGGAGACTCTGGATAAGAGGAGGCCTCAAACACCCATACCATGTAAATCTCTGGAGTTCTCAATGAAAGAAGGATAGGATCCAAGTATCCTGAAAATAAGAAGCAGAGTTGAGGAACCGCTGGTGACCCGCTGGAAGGTTTGGCACCCTGAGCCTGCTGTCGTCCCGTGGGACCCCTCTGCATCTGGTCGTCCTAGAAGGTCTACAAAGACGCTTTGACCCATTAGGATAGCGGGACCAACTATTCTCGGCACCTTCATCAAAACCTGCAAGTAAGCCTTCTCAGAAGTGTCCCATTGGCCAACCTTTGGGCTGACCAGCTTACACAGGACTTTTGCTCTGTCTCCGCTGACGTTTTGAGGAGGCCCTTGAAACTTGGTACAACATAGTGCTCCATTACTTACGAGTTAACTCGAAGTGAATGGACAAACGGCAGCAGTCCTGTCGGCATGACAACAATAAACAACAAGGCACGTAGACCTTCCCGTCATGAGTCTTCCGGGGTCACATGTTTCAATCAGGTTGTAGCACACAAGCGGTTAACTCCATAGTAACGAGTTACTCGACTCCGAGAAGACGCCGCATTAATCTATACAGACACACAGACGAGCGCATCTGCATTGAAGGGCTCAACAAGGTAAGCGGAGCGCGCACACACAGCCCCCCACAGCCCATAACGGGATACACTTCGAGTCATCTGCCGTGGAAAACACTCACATGCACACACTGCATATGTTTAAAGTAGCATTTTGCAATTTTCAGAATAAGGAAAGCAGAGCTAAACTACACAGCGCTGCATATCCCGCAACGGGTCACACCGTGAGTCAGGTGCCGTGGAAATCACTCGCATTCACACACCGCTCAGGTTAAAAGTAGCATTCTGCACATTTCAGAACAAGGTAAGCGGTGCGCTATTACGCAGCCCCTCACAGCCCGTAATGGGATTCACTTTGGATTTATCGGCCGTGTAAAATATTCGTATTCACACACAGCAAATATATTAAGTATTATTCTGCACTTTTCATAACAAGGCAAGGGGAGCACAATCACGCAGCCCCTCACAGCCCACAACGGGATACACTGCGAGTCATCTGCCGAGTTAAACACTTGTATTCACACACAGCAAATGTACAAAGTAATATACTCCTATTTTTCAGATATAATACGCGTGACTTTACAGACGCATCAAATGTACTTTCAACAATTTGTCAATAATGAGGGTCATACATTTTACAGGCCCACAGACTGCAGGGGACCACACCAGAACGACCACGACGTTCCCGGGGTAATGAGCCCAGACAGCTATTCACGGGCAGGTACAGTTTTGACCTGCCTCTTTGTTCATCTTGGATATAAGTTTTATACCAGCAGCTGCATTCAACACACAATGACACATGGGTTTTCTTGTAGACCTGCAGGAGTACACCTCTGGACCTTTTTCCAAGTAGGACACAACACCTTGTACCACCTGGGACATCTTTCCAGCAACCTCCCCTGACCTCTCTGGGATTTTTGAAGCTGGGACCCACTGCCAGGTAACTCACCAGGGCCCACAATTTCCAAAATGGTGCCACCTTCTTTCCTAAAACTCTTTGATTATCCTTAAACCGAGCCCCCTCTGTCTTTTTTGTCCCACCACCATATGGATAGGAGTCACAAGAATTAGGACATGGGACTCTGTATCACCCATTTGAGAAATTTGGGAGCACATAAGTGTAACGGCAGCCGTATACCAGGCTGAGGGACGGCCCGGGACGCCAGAGCAGATACGACCCAAGACTTGGGATTAAGCTATCGGTTGGTAAAAACACACCGCCGACAAATTAGAGGTACTTTATTCTTAATTTTACATCATGGAGTCAGACATACACTGACTTATTTTGAGAGAGGGAATCTTAAAAAATGTTTCTCTTTTTTCTTTTTTCTTTCACATCCATACAGGGTCTTCAAATAAAACACCCTGATGAAGGTGGACGGAACAATAAAGTAGATTGCCCACCGAAACGTGGAAAGCTTGGTGGAAAACCAAGCCCCACATAGGCAAAGAATTTTTTTATCAGATAAGACCCAGATACGTGGCTAAAATCAAAGCCTCGGAACAATTCTTAGAACTCTCATTAACCCCTGCCTCATCTTCCACAACAGAATAATTATAAGGAAACTAAATATTTTCAGGATATCTACTACAGGGGGTCAAATCGGGGAACTCAATTCAAGTTTTTCCCTTTCTCAACTCACTTTGAATGTCACACTTTGAAATTTTAATTTTGTTTGTCAGATTGTGTAATGTTTTTTTGTAATGAATCATGAAGATAAATGTTTGTTTTTCTCTTGTTGATTAAGATATGTCCACTACAGAATTCATCAAGGACATCTATGTTGAGCACTAAGTACTTTTGTATTTCTATTTACATGAATTATGTAATGTTAATTTAAATGTTTTCTCTCTCCAACCAGCTCAATTATTCTAAAATGTTTATAAACAATTCTACTAGATGATTGATGCAATTTTAAGGTCACCAGCAAAGCAATAATTGAGTGATCACCCCACATTTGCCTTTTCTACTGAGACAATAGGGTGGGTTACATCTTTATGTATATCCTTGAAACTTGGTAAACTGCAAGCACTGTGTCCGCGGCACCCACATACTAAATTTCGAATACTTGGCATTCCGAGGTCTGAAGTGAGACGAGTGCACCAGGACCGGAGCCGACGTGGTTACCGTGTTGCCCAGCCACAGCAACAATCTATGCAGGTGCACTGCATTTGTGCCCTTCTTGCCCCTGAAGCATTCTGCATTGAAACTGGCCTGATCCATCCATTAGGAGCGGAGAAATCGCCACTGTCCTGTTTGGGAATAATCACTGTATCTTCAGAACTGAAAGCCGCAGAGCCGTTATATTTCCACATTTGAACCTGCAACCGAAGTGGACTCGACTGGCGACGTTTGGTTCAGAGTGCTCTAAAGGCCCACACCCCGACTTACCAATGCAAACTTATAAAATATAACACATCCCAGTAGGGAATGAAACTAGGAGAACAGGTTGCAAGATTAATACGTTTTTATATAAAGTTGGCATTCAGAGAACTCTGCTGCCTCGAGAGTGCTCTGGCAAACAATACACGTACATGGAATTATAAAGCAAAACAGCATCATCGATGACATCATTAACATAGGGAATTACATTACTACAGGATTGGTTGGGGAGCAATGTTACATGTAGTCACGTAGGCGCTGCTTCTTCCGGATAGGCTTCCCACTTGGCGGGAGGGTGAGCGTCACGAGGTCCAGTTGCCTGTGTCCGGGAGGGGTGAGGGTTAGGTCACCGCGAGATAGAGTTCACACTAACTAAGCTGGCATGAGAAACTACCACTAGACATATAATAAATGATAGTCATTGATACACCTTTGAGTATATCTTTGCAAACCTATAAATTGTGTTCACATGATTACATCGTCTTTCATTGAGATTTTTATGAGATACAGGGCTTAAGGGCCTTGTCCTCCGTGATAACCTGAGTGACTGGGTGGTTCTTAGCACATCAAGGCGAGTGGGGAGTACAATGACATATGTTAGTTTTAGGACACAATATACTGCGACAGAGGTCTGGATTTAGTGGGTCACTCTGGGGTGGGCTGCACAGCAGGGTCACACTTCTGGTACATCAAGAAAATACCTCAGGAGGTCACAGGGTTACATTGGCAGTAATTTTCCAACAGCGGGGGGGAGCACGGGAGTAGGAGCAGGTGTGTGGAGATGGATGAGCTACAAGGCCTGGTTCGTGCCGGTTCTCACACAGGACAGTGAGCACAGAGGAAGAGTGAGATGATACATTTTACTATTTGTTTCAATTATCCCCAGCGCATCCGTGAGAAAGGGGTTTGTGAGGCTTTCAGACAGTGGAAGAAAAGATGGGGGCCATGAGCACGCTGTGCGCTGCGCTGCAGTGGGGAGAAAAGCCTTTTCGTATTATCGGAGAGAGGCCTAGTCCAAAGATGGAGTCAAGGGCACATAAAATGGAGGCCAAGTGTATCCCGCAATAGCCCCATTTATGCTAATGTTAGCATAAGGGCAATGGAGGCATCCCCCGCTAATGCGTGAGCAAGTGGTTCGTTTTTGTGCTGAACGTATGAGGGCGGGCCCAAACGGCCCGTCACTCCCACACAGTGCGCCGGGGTTGGTGAGTAATCGCAACCCTAACCTGTGGCCCCTAGTGCCTCCATCCAATTTTATGCACAAGTGGCCCCTGAGGGCCATCTCCTTTCCACTCCAAGGTTCAAACTAGCAAATTATTCCCAACCCTTGGAATCACCTCTGCCTTCAAGTGGAGGCCCTCCTCGAATAGTGGAAATTTATTTTTCATCGCCTCACCCACGTTCCTGAGCTGCTAGAGACCCCTGAAGAGACCCCGTTTTGACCATTGGAACAACTGTGCGTGCTTGCATTGCATGTACTATTGAGCATTAGGCTCCTCTCTTCTTAGGTATTGGACTGCCTCTTAGTTAGGTGTGTGTTTGATGTTGAAGGGGACTAAAGACTATCTGCGCTTTCCGTTTCCTTCCCTTCTAGGTTGTGGACATATTTTGTGCCTTTAACCCTTTAGACCCCCTTGGTCTTGTATATATCTTATATTGATAGTGTTGTGTTGGTTTGGTAGTATTGCTGTGATTCTTTTACTGTGTGTTGAGTTACAAAGGCCTTGTAATAAATGTGTTTATATTTTTTATATCTACATCTGTCTAGGAGTAATTTGTAGGTGTCCTTGCTCTGTGTGTTCATTGAGGTCCTTCAGTCACCCTCACCCCTCCTGAGACCTAGTCTTGACCGCAGACCATAGCTCCCTTGATTGGTCTGGCTTGTCCAGAAGTTACCTGGTTTGAAGAAACTACGCTGGCCTTCGGAACCTCTACCCACCAGGTCAGAGTTCAGAAATCCATTTTAACAAATGGGTGTACAGTGGTGGGATAGGACTGAGGGTATCCTGTGTTGCACACTAGTGAAGGCATTTAAAGTTATTCCTACCTAGGGCACATGGTGAATTTTTGCAGCATAACTGTAAAATGCCATAGACCTATCTAACAGAATGGAAACACGTACCTTGTTAACCTTAAATGCTTCTAAATCTAAAACATTGAGAATGATGTGTGCTGAGAGAGGTTTACCTGCTCAAGGCACAAAAATGGAGATGAGTCAAAGTACCATGGAATGACAAGAGTCACAATTTGGTGCCATAGCTCCAGGGGAAAGTGCAGAAGGAGGTGGGGCTGCTCTCACTGGCCGAAATGACAAGTCTGTCGCTGAATTTATTCATGGGACCCATGAGGATATAGATGAAGTGATGTCCAATGTTTCCGCTGCCAGTGCTGATGCTGAGGCCATGCTTGAATTAAAAATGCAAAAACTGCTATTTAGGCAGAAGGAGCTTGAATTTAACATGGCCAAGCTGAAGATAGAGCAGGCAGAAAAACAGAAGGGCATGGATCACCAGTTGGAACTGTCCAAGCTTCAAGTTGCCATTGGATCCAAGGGTCCTGGACATGGGTCTGGGTCCTCCTCTCATCCAAGGTTTCCTAAAGATCTGCTCAGTGTGTATGATGAAAAGAATGACATTAGGGACTGGCTGAATGCTTGGTTACTTAGCAGACTACCTCATTCTGGCTGCAGTGCCATTAGGGAAATGTCAAAAGCTGAGAGAGCAGATTTTGCAATGTTGAAGCAAACTCTCATCTTAAAGTTTGGAAAGACTCCTGCCCAATACTTGAGGAGATTCAGAGAGTACAAAAAGAAAGAAGGAAGTACTTGGGTGTCTTGTGTAACTGAGTCCTTAAAGAACTTGGCTGACTAGGTTGAAGGATATATGGTCTCCACCTTTGAGGGTATGATATGTCTTGTCATGCTTTAACATATTTTTGCATTTTGTTCCCCTGAGCTTAAGCAGCATTTGGCATATTCAAAGGAGTTACATCCTAAGAAGCCAGCCCTAGTAGCAGATTTGTGGGTGTCACATTGAGTGTCCCATAAACACAAGACTCATCCTGGTAAGCAGGGGGAGGGGAAAAAGCCCAAAGATAAAGAGGGTGGGGGATCTGATCAAACCTCCTCCCAAAATGGCCACAAAAAGAAATTTAAGGGTAAGTCACAAGAAAACTTAGTTATCCTCCAAGACAGAACTCAGGTTACAGTAAGCCTCCCTATGTCCACAGACCCGGTGGATCTTGTGTGGCTTGTGGAACAAGTGACCATGTGAAGGGGGGCCTCAGATGTAAGGTCAAAACCTTGGGGGTCCACTCTGCTAATCTGGCCTTCTCTTCCTATGAGGAAGAAGAGATTACAGGAGCATCCTTCTCCTCAGGCTCCTTCCCCAATGGGATAGATTCGGAGGTAGTTTTAGTTTCCCTGGGTTCCTGGGAGCCTACGGTCTCACAGGATTATGCTAGGATTCCAGACAATACCAAGCACTACTTTAAAGACAGTGTGCTGATCAATGGAGTAGATACTCCTGCTCTTAGTGATAGTGGGTGTAGTTGAACTGTAGTGGACTCTACCTTGGTAGACCCAGAGGAAGTTGCCAGAGCTCCTCTGATGCCCACTAGGTTGGCTCATGGGCCACCTCTCCAGTTCCCAGTTATACCTGTAAATCTTACTTTAAATGGCACAGTAATCAGGATTACAGTGAGCATTGATAGAGATGTCCCAGGAAAGGTCTTGCTGGGAAATGAGCTCAGAGCTTTAGGGCTTGTGGGAGATACAGCAGAAAGACCACACACAAAGTCTCAAACAAGGACAGCACTGGCCAAGACCACTTCAGTGTCCAAGCCAAAGAGGAAACCCAAGGGTAAAGGAGTCAGAAAAGACAGAGAGGGAAAGAAAATATTCCCCCTAACTCACCAACCACTGAGGTGGAGGTAGTTGGTCAAACATCTGGACCTGACGAGGTACAGGTGTTACCTGAAGTATTTCACCCCAATGACCATCCTGAACTACAAAACGTATTAGTAGAAGGTGGTCCTGACAGGGAAGTATTCAGTAAGGGCCAACGTGAGTGCCCATCTCTGGAAGGTCTAAGGAGACAGGCCTGTGCCCAACTTGAGGGTGAACCTCCTGGGACACAAATGATTTATTGGGAAGGTGGGCTCCTGTAAAGTGAGCCCCTGTAAAGTGAGCCTACAGAGTCTACAGAAGGAGACCATAGGAGGTTGGTAGTTTCCCTTGCTGTAAGACCCTTCCTCCTGCAGCTGGTGCATGAATTTCCCCTTGCTGGTCACCTCAGAATCAAGAGAACCAAGCAAAGGTTATCCATGCACTTCTACTGGCCCAAGATGGGGGTGCAAGTAAAAAGTCACTGCAGGAGTTGTGCCACCTGCCAGTTATCTGGTAAGAGTGGCTCAACAATCCGAGCTCCAGTGGTACCACTCCCAGTTGTTGGTGTACCATTTGAGAGAGTAGGGATTGGCATGGTTGATTCCCTTGACCCCCAAACATCCTCAGGCAATAGGTGTATCCTGGTGCTGGTTGACTATGCAACCAGGTATCCTGAGGCCATCCCATTAAAAACGGTGACTGCCAAGTCAGTTGCAAAAGCTTTACTTGGCATATTTACTAGGGTTGGCTTCCCTAAGGAAGTTGTGTCTGATAGGGGCAGCAACTTTATGTCAAAGTATATTCAGGCCATATGGAAAGAATGTGGTGTCACCTATAGGTTTTCATCCGCATATCACCCAAAAACTAGCGGTCTTGTTGAAAGGTTTACCAGAACCTTAAAAAGCATGATTGGGGCTCTGGAAGAACCCCAAAGAAGAAAATGGGCTCTTCTGTTACCATGATTACTGTTTGCCTACAGAGAGGTACCACAGGAGGGTGTGGGCTTCAGCCCCTTCGAGCTTCTGTTTGTTCACCCTGTAAGGGGACCCTTGGCGTTAGTCAAGGCGGGATTGGAGATGCCCACTCCCCCTATTACTACTAACATAGTAGACTATGTGCTAGGTTCAGAAAAAGGATGGTACTCCTGATGGGTCTGGCTAGTGAGAAACTGAAGGCAGGGCAGGCACTGGTGAAACATTGGTATGACCAGAAGGCTGCCCTTGTCAATTTCACACCTGGTCAACAAGTCCTGATTCTGAATCCTATAAGGCCTAGAGCTTTACAGGACAAATGGTTGGGCCCTTACACAGTGGTGGAGTCACTGGGTGAGGTCAACTATTTAGAAGACCTTGGAACGGCTCGTCAGGCTCCAAAAGTGTGTGAATAGACTGAATGCTTTCATCCTAAGAGTTGAAATCGCTGCACTTCTGCTGGCTTTAGATGTTGAGGAAGAGGAGTCAGAACCTCTCCCTGATCTGTTCCAAGGCAGTCCTTCAGACAGCTCCATTGAGGGTGTCCAAGTGGCCTCTCACCTGACTTCTGATCAGCAAGCAGAGGTGAAATATTTGCTTAGGCAATTTTCCCCCTTGTTTTCACAGTCCTCTGGTTTGACACCTTGTTACAAACATGCCATTAACACGGGAGACAGTGTATCTACCAAAAGTAGGGGATACAGGATGTAAGACATGGTAAGGTCTTACATTAAGCCAGAGGTCAACAAAATGTTGGATCTTGGGGTGATTGAACGCTCTAGTAGTCCTTGGTCCAGCCGAGTGTTATTGGTTCCAAAAGCAGGTACTTCTGAGTTAAGGTTCTGTGTGGATTACAGGGCTCTGAATTCTGACACCAAGACAGATGTACACCCCTTGCCAAGAACAGATAAGCTGGTGGATACTTTGGGTGCCTCCAAATACCTCAGCACATTCTACCTCACTGCAGGCTATTGGCAAATAGCTCTTGCAGAAAATCCCAAGGAGAAGACAGCTTTCTCAACACCAGAGGGTCTTTAACAGTTCAGGGTAATGCCTTTTGGGTTGAAGAATGCACCTGCCACTATGCTATCTTCTTGCATACTTTTTAACCCTTTACTGCCAGGTAAACCGCGATTACCACGTTTGGAGCGAATAGGTGGCCTGGCTCCAAAATGGCCAATCCACGAGGTTCTTTGTCCTGTTCTTTGGCCATCTTGCCCCTTCACCTTCCCCAGGTCGAGCCGCCCCGGGTCAATCCTTATTTGGTCATGCATTTTCAGCAAAACGCCAAGCTTTTGCAGGCTTCTGCATGCCTTGTGTGTGTGCCTCCAGGATGTGGGCTGGGGTGTCTGTCCCCAATCTACATCCTGGGTGCCAGAGAGTCTGGAGTGCTGTGAATGCCTGGGACCACCATGGTCCGTGATTGTTCCACGTATATAGTGTGCTTTTGTGAGAAGATCTCCCATTGGGTCCTCTTCATTTGGCATGAAGGAGACTCTGGATAAGAGGAGGCCCCAAACACCCATACCATGACGATCTCTGGAGTTCTCACTGAACGAAAGATAGGATCCAAGTATCCTGAAACAAAGAAGACGAGTCAAGTAACCTCTGGTGACCCGCTGAAAGGTTTCACACCCTGAGCCCGCTGTCATCCCGTAGCACCCCTCTGCATCTGGTCATCCTTGAAGGTCTGCGAAGATGCTTTGACTCCATTAGAATGGTGGGACCAGCTATTCTCGGCACCTTCATCAAAACCTGCAAATAAGCCTTCTCGGAAGTGTCCCTGGGCCAACCAGTGGTCTGACTAGCTTACACAGGACTTTTGCCCTGTCTTTGCTGCCATTTTGAGGAGTCTCTCGAAACTTGGTAAACTGCAAGCTCTTTGTCCGCGGTACTCTCACACCGAATTTTGAACACTTGGCATTTCCTGGCCTGAAGTGAGACGAGTGTGCCAGGACCATAGCCAACGCAGTTACCATGTTGCCCAGCCGTGGCAACGATATTTGCAGGTGTGCTGCATTTGTGCCCCTCTTGCCCCTGAAGCCTGCTGCAGTGAAACTGGCCTGATCCATCCATCAGGAGCAGAAAAATTGCCACTGTCCCGTTTGGGAATCATCACTGTATCTTCGGAACTGATAGCCGCAGAGCCATTATATTGCTGCAATTGAACCTGCAACCGAAGTGGACTCGACTGGTGAAGCTTGGTCTGGAGTACTCTGGGGTCGGTGAGTAATCACAACCCTAACCAGTGGCCCTTAGCGCCTCCATCTATTTGTATGCACGAGTGGCCCCTGAGGGGACCCACTCCTTTCCACTGCTAGTGTAAACTAGCAAACTATTCCCAAACCTTGGAATCACCTCTGCCTTCAAGTGGAGGCCCTCCTCGAATAGTAGGAATCTATTCTTTATCATCTCACCCACCTTCCTGTGCTGCTAGAGACCCCTAAAGAGACCCCGTTTTGCCCATTGGAACAACCACGTGCGCTTGCATTGCATGTACTATTGAGCATTAGACTACTCTGTTCTTAGGGATTGGACTGCCTCTTAGGTGTGTGTTTGATGTTGAAGGGGACTAAAGACTATCTGCACTGCCTTTTTCCTTCCCTTCTAGGTTCTGGACATATTTCATGCCTTTAACCCTTCAGACCCCCTTGGTCTTGGATATATATTGTATTGATAGTGTTGTGTTGGTTTGGTAGTATTGCTGTGATTCTTTTACTGTGTGTTGAGTAACAAAGGCATTGTAATAAATGTGTTTATATTTTTGATTTATACACCTGTACTTGCTCTGTGTGCTAATTGAGGTCCTTAAGTCACCCTCACCCCTCCTGAGACTTAGGCCCTCATTACGACCCTGGCGGAAAGTGACTGACCTGACCGCCATAGCGTAAATAGCGTTTCCGCCATTGCACGACGGAGTAAAGTGCGGCTAATTCCGACCCATCGGGCACGAGCACTACGCCATGGCGGAAGTGCAAAGTCCGCGATGGCGGAAATGTCCCCAAAACGCCCCTCACCGCCGTCGTACGGCGCCCTAGGTGCAATTCCGCCACCCATCATAGCGGTCACCGTAATGAGCGGCAATCGGAAAGTACGGTGTGGGATGTATTTACCCATGCATCCGAGCCCTACCTCAAAACTGTGCAGTACTGACAGGGAAAACCTCATGATGGCCAGAGCTTCCCAGAAAATGCACAGGGAAATGCATGAAGAATAGGCTGCCACCCATTTTTGACAATGTTATGGGCACAGAAGGAAACTGCCTAAAACCATCATTGGACTACCCACACAGTAGTCTGAAACCATTGGGAATGGCAATGCTGATTGCCAAATGCAACCTAGAATTGTTGGGAATTAATTTGTTAAATCCCAAAAATGGGTGCAGTACCAGTACTCACCACTATCCAAAAGCCGGCATTTTAAAACCACACCAGATTTTACTTTTTTGTGTAAAACTGAATGAACCCAAAGCAGGCTAAAGAAAGACTTACTGAGAGGTGGATACAATGTAAAGTTATATTCTGAAGTGACTTGAAGGTTTATAACAAGACTGGCTGCGCTATGGAGTCAGCAGTTTAAGTTGCACTGGACTAAAAGACACTACAAATCTAAATGTTTAAAAGAAATGAGTGACCTACTTTGAGTGTCACATAGGTTGCAATTGTTTAAATGTCATAGTTTTAAACTTAGAATCAGCCTTCTAGCTGCATATGTGAAAATGTTTAGTTTTATTTGAATGCAGAAACTGGGGAACAAAAAGGGACATTTTATCTGAAACCTGGCTTAAGGAACTGAATTCTGCCTGGCAACTACCCCCATCAGGAGTGAAACTTGAGTCACAGCTGTGTTCCCAGGCCAACCTTCCTTTTGCTGCCCACACTAAGGATATGCCATCTATCTGATAATTGAATTACCTGTGCTCTGCAGGAGAGTGAACAAAGCCCTCTTCACTCAGGCAAAGGTTTTTATTACCGCAGTCGTAAAATGTAGCTTCCTCTTGGCAGGAGCTGGGAGGGGCACTGCCTGTGAGAGCAAGCTGGCTTGGCAGAACTGGAAAAAAACAGAAATTCAACCTTGTGCTGAGGGTAAACCACACCCCTTTGGAGCCAGAACATAACTTTAAAAAGATGAATAACTCATAGAGCGGACATGTGAAAATTTTATAAATGATACCATAATTCTTGTGATTTTTCTGCCCACATTTTAAGAGGTTTTTCGACCCGGTGACATGTTCAGGGGGGTTTTAGCGGAAAAGTGGATATTACTCTAAATGTATGCATGTTAAAAATCTGAAACTTCATCAGTTAATGTCCGTACTCCCTGCGCACATGTATGTAAAGTTGGGTCAATGTCAGAAATTGCAAAATCAGTTAAAAAGTGAAATATGTGCCATTTCTGAATGCAAGCTCCCAGGAAGAGCAGAGTTTGAACAGGGGATACCTCCTGTAATGCATGATGGGTGCATATGATTTTAAAACAATATGTACCTCTGCAAATATGTATTTGTTTCAAATCTAGATTTGTGTGTAAGTTGACAGGAGGAGTGGACTTTCTGCAGGCTGTAAAATGACATCACTCTGACTCACAGTTCATTCCCCAATCAAATGATAAATGGAAGTTTGACCAATTAGAAGCTGAGAGAGAGGTAGGGTCAGTGATGCTAGAACACACCCACATTCTAAACACATAAAAGCAGACAGACAGGACAGATAGGGACCTTCAAAATCCATCTGCCGCTGGAAGCTCTGCCGGAAAAATCCATACTTTACCTCCATCAACCTCCAGAGAGCCAAACTAGAGACTTCAATCTATCCAGAACTAGAGACCCAGACCAGAGAACCAGAGAGAGCTGACCCAGATCACTGTGAAGTGCAGAGACCAGAGGCGAATTTAAAACCCTGACCAGATCCGTGATGAGGCCCATTTCACTCAAGAATATAGTGTGAGTACCTAGAAAACTGTGCAGAACCAATCTCCTAGTTAAAATAATATAATTCAATCCATTTTTAACCTAAGTAGAACTGCAGCTTAGCAATTGTGTTATCCTGCCATCATTTTTAAAGCTGAAAAAGTGTGCGTTTAAAATTTCAAATCTGAAAAACGACCTTTATTCAATCGCTCATATCTCCGCAACCGTTTGTGCTAGAGACTTGCAGTAACTTTTATTTGGAAGCTGAGATCCTAGGCTTTCCTAGGACCCCAAAACGATAGAGATAGTCCTTGTGGTTCCTCTGTAATAGCGCTCGGCGCATCCGCGAATTTTGCCGCGATTTGCAAATTTCTTCACGTGTAAAAAGCTGCTGCGGCTTGCCTTCCATTGCCAGAAATTCGTTTAACCTGCTAACTATCCCTGCATCATTGCTAGTGTGAGCCTGGACTAATATTAACTAGATACCACTCACCCTGAACCTCTGAAAGGGAATTAAAAAGCATTTCCAGCATATTTCTCATCCATTGCTAGCACATATCAAAGCATTTGGGCCTGTGTTTTCAAAACCCCTATCTGTGTTTTAAACTTCTGTTGTCTAAGCTTGGGGGGGATTGAACTGATTACATTGATTGCATTTCTGAGAACTGCGTGCTTTCCTTCCATTTCCTTGCCTTGCATCAAGGGGGGGAGGGGATTGCCAGAGAAAAGTGATTACATTGTTTTGCTGAAATCATATTGAGTATTTTCTATACTGCATTTCATTCATTCAACCTTGCATTTCCTTGAACCCTATAAAGCATTTTCTACCACATTATACTTCTGTACCTATTTACCAGTGTGCTACCTTATCCATTTCATCTCAACTCCTTAGTAATTATAAAGAAGTGTGCTAGTGCCAGATTCTCCGTTGTTGATCTTTATCATATCAGATTAAGTGTGCTATTCAGTTATTAACTTATTATAAAGTGTGATATATATATATTTTAAATTATCAAATAAACCTTTTAAACTTGCAAAACAGAACTACTTCTTGGCTCAGTGGGGTCAGGGGGATTCCAAGAGAGGGGTGTTATATAGGGGTAGTCATCCAGAACGCATGAACTGGACCTAAAGATATATCAATAAGGGTTTTCATTCAGTATTCTAGACTAGGCGTTAACTTAGCTGTAGTGCTGAATTGAATCCTCTTACAAATTGGGGGCTCGAGCCGAGACGTTGGGTTAGATTTACCACTTGTGCAGCTTAATACAGTGTGCTAACTGACGGGATACATACATCCGGTCGGATCACCACGCTGCATTACGCTGTGAAGCATTCCTCAAAAGGGACACTCCAAGAAAAGTTCTGTTCTGCAAAAATAAAATACAAACTTCTGTAAGTCAGGACAGAGACCAATCTCTAGAATGACGACCTTAGTAGACATGAAAATAGCCAGAGAGCACCTCTTGCATAAGCTATTTGGGAGAGGTGAATGGACCGAACAGGGCCAGGATGTGTGGTTGCAGGCCATCACACAACAGGTCACTGAAACAGGGTCAGATATATATAGAGATCAGGGTCCCTTACATGTGGCCCTGAGTGAACTATATATGGCTCCTAAAGCCAAAGAGGAACACAATAAGATTGCCAGGATAGCAGCATACCTGTACCTATATATGGGAGACATGCAGGATAGATGTGCTGAAAGCCAAAATCTGGCAAATAGGCAACAGATGGCATTACAGAAGGCCAAATCTGATCTGGACTCTTCTGAGCAGAGGCTGCAGAGGAGCCAGGAGGCAGAAAATGATAGTAGGCAATATATCATTAAAATAAAAGAGGATATGGGCATCCTACAACAGGAAAAGACAGACCAGGATACCCGATTTCTGGCCCTGCAGAAGGAGCACCAAGACAGTTTGGACTCCTTACTGCAGAACCAGAAAAAGCTGGAGCAACAGATCAATTTCAACAGGGCATGCACAGAGCAGGTAGCCACCCTGCAAATCCAACTAGACAGAGAGAAAGAGGAGAGCAACAAACTAATTTTGAAAGACCTGGATACCCAGGCAGAGTTTGATCAGGAGCACCAGAAAGCCGGCGCCTTCCAAAGGCAAAGGGACGACATGGCGGCGCAGATGCAGGCTCTTAGTCAGGAAAGAGACGCCATAGGCCAGGAAGTCTGCCACTTAAAAAAGGAAATGGAAGAAAATCACCTGGCCCTCCAGGGGCTGGGTGATCTCCAAAAAGAAAACCAGAACTTGGTAGAGCACACCAGAAGGGTGGAAGATGCTCTAGCAAGAAAGGAGCTGGCCAATAGGGACATTGCCCAGGAGGTAAACCTCCTGCAGCAAAGACTGGCCCAGTTCTCCAGGACCAACCAGGAAGCACAGAGGGAGAATGAGGCCCTCTGTCAACACAATGATAGGCTCCAGCAACAGGTAGCGATGCAGGAGAAACTGATAGAGTCGAGTAAGGCCTTAACAGAGGAACTGAAGGCACAAATGCAGGCTCTTGCATTGCAACAGGGAGCAGGGGCGGATAGAGATGAGGTTCGCTGGGAAATGGAAACTCCGGAGCATAACCTCAGGAGCCCTAGTACCAGAGGCCCTCATACCTCTCAGTCCCTGGACTCTGCCACCCCCATGTCCCCTGGTGCACATGAGCACAGGGCCACAGGGATGGCAGATTACTATCCAGCTAAAAGTATGGGGCTCATAGGCCAGTACCACTCAGGAATGGAGGGGTGGGCATCCGGGTATGGGCACCCAAGTACAGTACAGTTCAGTGGGGAACCCCAGGAGAGTAGGCCCATTAAGGGCATCCTGAAAACCTCTGCCCAGTTAGGTCAGTGGAGGGGGTACCCATCAAATCCTGGCAGCAAGGAGGAATCTGAAGACTCCTCTGAACTGCGCAGGACACAGGAGACCAGGTCCCCACATTCTGCCAGCCATTCCCAGGCTCGCAGAATCCGGGAAAACCTGGAAGATCAGATGGGAACCTCTGGGAGCAGTGCCTCTGAGTCCGAGGATGAATGGACAAGGGTTACCCGAACCAAAAAGGCCAATAAGGCAAAAAGGGCCTTGCTTAAGGACCCCTTAAAGCAGATTAAGGCGATCAGGGGCGTCATCACGCCTTACCATAAGAACGCTAAGTATTCTGTTTGGGAGCACTTAGAGTTGTTTGAACAAATGATGCAGACTTTCCATTTGAAGGACAGCCAAAGCTGTATTCAATATGTCAAGTGGACATTCTCCCCGGAATACTCCAGTTTCTTTGCGGGGCTGGAGGACCAAAATCATTTAAGATGGTCCACATATAAGGCGGCCATCCTGAAACATTTTTCTGTTCACAGAAATCCTCAAGAGGCTCGCAAGGCAGCCTACAATTTGCAATGTGGGGAGGATCAGGCCCCACAAGAATTTGTGCAGGAGTTAAAGCGTGCTTTTGCACAGACCACAAGAAGGGTGCGCACAGATAGTAGAGAGTTCATAAATACGTTTTTCCATGCCTTGCCCAAATACATCATGACCCAGCTCGTGAGGGATTTTCACGAGAAAAGATCCTTAGATTGGGTCATTGAACAGGCTACCCGGATCTATGAGGTGCAGAAACCGGTAGATAGCAAAAGTAATGCCCAGAAAAACCCCAAAGCCAACACCACCCCTGCTGCTGCCAAGGTGGCAGAGGTAAAGGTCACCCCCGTTTTAGATTTGGAGATGGGGGGGCCTAAAAACCTACCTGCACCTAATAATGCTAGGCCCAGAAGGTCCTCGGGCCAGTCACAGACAGGGAGCCAAGGAGGCAGCCCCACAAATGGGGTCCCTCGCTCTCCTGATTATGTAAGTCCCCGTTACAAGGGAAATCGACCCATCCTGGGTTATGTGTGGACTCCTCCAGCCCAAGGGGGGGGATCCAGCCAAGCACCTAACCCAGGGAACTTCCCTCCAAACTTCCCACAGGAGGGCAGAAATTTACCAAACCCTGGGCAGAACTTTTTCCCCAGATATCCACCCGACTTTCAGCCCCAAAACCATCCATCCTTCTTTCCCCAATTCCCTGAGCCCAGACCACTGAATCCGGGAGAGGGGAGGCCAAGGGTGGAGGGGTACCCAAATCTTCCCAACCCGGGGTATTACCAGAGGAGGGACAGCTACCCTTCCCGGGATCAGCCCAGGGGAGAAAACAGGGCCCCGTATCAGCCTGAGCGGGTTTCCCAGTTAGAGCGCCAGGTTCAAAACATGGCGCGGGACCTGGGTCACATACTGAGGGCTCAGCAGAACCCTCAGATGGGCGTGCCGGCGCAGAACGCACCCAACTCTGGACCTGGTGCTCCAGAACAATGACGGGGGCAGCACCCCGATAACTCACCGGTTCCCAGGGAGGAGGCACAAAGGGAAGGGGGGTGTAAAGCCTTGGAGGAAGCTTCCTTCCTCACTTGTAAACAGCCCCTGGAAACCCAGGAACCGGAAACAAAATCTCTTGCCCCTGAAAGTCTGCCTCCTAAGGAGCAGAGGGGGGGTAGGAGAAACAAAAGACCCAAACAGACTCAGTTTGAGGAGGAGGTACAGATCTTCCAATTTGAGGGAGAGGGATCCTCAGAGGATCCTGGGAAAAGGATCTTCTCCTTCAGAGAGGGGGGAACTCCTCCCAAAGAAAAATGGGTCCCTAGGGATGCAAATCCAGACTGGGGAGATGTGGAGACTGAGCTACCGCCGCCCACCATCTCATCCCAGAACCAACAGCAAGAAAATCCCCTGGTTCAAACCCATCCTGGTGACTGCCTCCAAAAAGGGGGGGGCGGCCCAGAACCGGAACCAGGGGAACCCACAATGGCTCTGATCTCCAGTTGCCAAATTTTTCTTTCAGATTCCCAAGGCTCTCCACAGAATTCTGCCCAAATCTCTTCGCTAGCGATGTCCAAAACCAGAAAATTAGCCCACCAGTTGTCCAAAAATGTACATTATCTGTGCCCCCTTGAGGAGAAGGAGGGAAGATATTATGCCCCGGTACAAGTACAGGGGCAGGGTACAATCTCGGCACTGGTGGACACTGGATCTCAAGCTACCCTTCTGTCCAGAAGGGCCTTTGACGAACTGAATGCAGGAAGGGGAGAGAATTACCAAATTCCTCTCACCTCTCTTCTGGGACAACTACAGAACTTTGACGGGAAGGAAATTCCCGTTGAGGGGACTGCAGACTTGGACATTAAAATTGGGCGACATAAGTTGAAACACCCGGTCATAGTTGTGACCCCAGAGGGCACCCCTTGTTTACTAGGGAATGACCTCCTGAGAAGGTTGTCACCCCTAATAGATTGCGTAAACAGGGTCCTCTGGACCCAGACTAGCCGACCAATAAAATTAAAACAGAGTGTCAACCATGTTAGTTTAAACGGCACCTGCCACATGGTTGAACAAAAATCTGACCAAGTAGAATTTCACTTCCAGAACAACCAAATTCCAGACGTGACAGTAATAGCAGTAGGACAACAGACTGGTGATGGGGGGTCCTCTCTATTTCTGAAAATCAACCTTCCTTCCAGTTTAAAGTGGTATTCCACGCTGGAAGGAAACACTCTGAAATTTTATACCAATCCACAATCTGAAACTCCCACTCCTATAGTCCAGAAAGATGTGAAATCAGCTCAAAGCCTGGCTGATATTCAGCAAATTGGAGAGCAGTTGTTCATCCCTGTTCAGTTAAATGATGGGAAGGACTCTGTTCTCGCTCGAGTGTGTGTGAACAACGGTAAGAGCTTCATCAGCGAAGCCATGTTTCGCCAACTTCCAAAAGATCCAGCCATTCCCACCTTCAAACTGATAGACAAATGGGAGATGGACCTGGAAGCACCTAATTCCAAACATCTCCTGCCAAGCAGGTGTATGCTCAAAATCTCCATTGGCAACAAGAGCATAGTCCACAATTGTTGGGTCGTGCGAGACGTCCCTGCCGCCTTTTACTTAGGCAGTGACATTCTCAATCGCTTTGCCATTAGTTTGGACCTAATAAACTTCAAAGCTTGGTCCCGATTAGCGGATAATCCCATGGGCTTTGATGATCCAGAAAAAGCATTTAGGTCAGCTCAATTGCTACCTTATGCAGTTGAAATTCAGGTTAAAGAGGAAGTCACCATCCCAGAAAGGACCCGACAATTCTCCCTGGAAGTGAAAGTTAAAAGGGGACAAGAGTTGAAAAACCCTGATGCTTACATACATCTAAATGCTTCTCTCCAACAGCAAGGGTTGGGGGTAAACCCAACACCATTAGTCAACATAGAACATGACACCATTCCAATAGAGGTGGATAACAGCGACTTAAAGAGTATTACTCTAGCCGCAGGCACCATTATTGGAATGGCGGTTGATGACCGACATTTTTCCATCGACTTAGTAAATGAACTGTTAGGACCAATCCCCAAGGACTGTTTTGACAGTGACAGTGATGACAATACAACACCAGACAGGATCTTTACCCGGCATGGGGGGAACTTCCTGGTGTACACTTCCTGCCCCTATGGTAAGGAAGATGTGACTTGTGACTTCAGGAGGGATGAGGTGATTTTCCAGGTCCATGGGGGCTGCCTTTCCCACCTGAAGCCTCCAGTCCAAATCAGCACTCTGACCAGGGACTTCTCCACCCAGCTGGAGGAGGCCGCTGAAATAGCCAAACCAGAAGTCTTTCCAGGCTTCAGGCAGATGGTGGAAGAGAGAGTCAACCTAGCTGATGCCTGTGTGACTCTGGAACAAAAGCAAAAGTTGAAACAAGTTTTCTTGGATTTCCAAGATCTCTTTGCGGTAGACTCCTATGACTGTGGTCGCACTGACATCCACACAACAACAATCCCCACGGACCCTGGCATGACTCCAGTGTTTGTGAAGCAATATCGCTTGCCTCTCGCATCAATGGAGTCCCTTACTGAAATAATTAAGAACCTTGAGTCCCGGGGAATAATCCGTCCCGTCCACAGCACCTTCAATAATCCGGTGCTGGGAATATTGAAGCCAAACGGCCAGTGGAGACTCTGCGCCGACCTTAGGGAGCTCAACAAACGGGTCCATACTTCCCGATGGCCTCTGCCCTACATTGACCAAGGGCTGGCCCAGATTCAGGGGTCACAGGTATTCACTGCAATAGACCTGACCAATGGATACTGGACCGTGCCTGTCAGCAGGGAGGACCAATACAAACTGGCTTTTACCTTTGGGGGCCAGCAGTACACATGGACCCGGACTCCTTTCGGATACCTCAACTCCGGCAATGAATTCAACATTTTCCTACATAAGGCCATGCCCGACCTGGGTGCGAGGGGTAACCTGGCTTATGTAGATGATGTCCTCATCAAAAGTTCATCTGTGGAGGAACACATAGCGGAGATCCGTTATGTTCTGACACAGTTGAGGGCCGCCGGAGCAAAACTTTCCTTTCAGAAAGCACAGTGGTGTAGAACCCGTGTTAATTTCTTGGGGCATGAGATTACTCCTCAGGGTCTCTGTCCCCAGGAAAAGAAAGTGGAAGCACTTCAGAAACTGAAAGACCCCACAACTCTGCGGGAACTAAGGAGCCTCCTTGGACTGACTAATTACAGCAGAAAGTTCATTAAGGGCTACGCAGAGATCACCAGACCCCTGATTCATCTCCTGAAGGGGGGGGTCAAGTGGGAATGGGGTCCAGAACAAGCCGAGGCAGTAAGACAACTCAAGAGAAGCCTCTCACAAGCGCCTTGCCTAGCTTACCCTGTCCGAAACAAAGAGTTCTTCCTGGAGACAGGGTTCTCTAATACGTGCTTGACGGCAGTATTATACCAAAAGCATGACAAGGTCAATAAAGTAATCTCCTATGCGAGCAAAACTTTATCCTCTGTGGAGGAAAAATTCAACGATTGTGAGAAGGCACTCCTGGCGACGGTGTGGGCATTGAAGAATTACCACCCGTTTATCCAGGGGGAGCACATCATAGTGGAGACTCCACACCAGCCTCTGCAATATCTCCAAAGTGACAGAATCCGGCCCGGAAATGTGAGTAATTCCCGAATTACTTCCTGGATTCTATCAATGCAAGGCTTTCCTGTGGAGGTCCGATATGGCCAAAACAAGAAGAGTCCCCTCGCGCAAGGTCTGGCTGACTTGCATGATTGTGCCAGAGAAAACTGTCTCGAGGACGAAAGTCTAAAAATAAAGGACAACATGGAGGCATACCTTAATTCCCCACACAAAGTCTTTGAAGAAGACAAGTGTGAGGGAATGCCCACTGTCTATGTGGATGGATGCTCTTACCATGTTGACAACGACGGGGAGAAAGAACTGGTGGCTGGCGTAGGGAAAGCATGGGTGAATGAGTCCCCAGAACCCTCCGCTGGATACAAAATTGGTCCCCGAAGTAGTCAGGTGGCAGAATTGATGGCTGTGCATCAGGCCATCCTCACTGCTGTCCAGCATCAACTCCACGAACTGGTCATAATCACAGATTCGGATTATGTACGGAACGGGTTCGTGGAGCACCTGGTTAATTGGAAAACCAGAGGCATGTTATGTGCTAACAACAAACCCTTGAAACATGGGAAGTTGATCCAAAACATTGATGATCTGGTCACCTCGAATGGGATGACCATCTATTGGAAAAAGATCAAGGGTCATTCCAAAGTAGAGGGACCAGACAAAACTGGAAATGACTTAGCTGATCAGCTGGCCAAAACCGGGGCCATCCAAGGGGATCTAATTGAGATTGAGTCCCTGTTGGGGGAAATCCAGGTCACTGCCATCACTAGGTCCCAGACGAATGCTCACAACGACCTTTCAATTGCACAATGGAGTAAGGAGACCCCTGATGCTGATTTGATTACTGCTCAGAAGGGGGATCCAATTATTGGTAAATTTTACCAGCACCTTGAGGACCCTGAGAACTTTCCCCTGACAGATACCGATTACATTGGGAAAGAGGACCTAAGAGTGTTGATGAAATGTCCAAAAATGTTCCGAATCCAAGACGGTTTGCTGGTAAGGAAATCCAAAGCTGGCCACGATCAGTGGGTGGTTCCTACCTCATTCCGAAGCCTGATGTTAAGTCACGCCCATGATGCGGCCACCGCCGGTCATAGGGGGTTTCACACAACATTGGAAATCTTAAGAGAGGTTGCATACTGGCCACACATGGGGCAGGACCTCGACCAATACTTGAAGGGGTGTCTTGTGTGTGCACAATTTCAGCCGACATCCCTCACGCACCGCGCGCCGCTCCAAAAGAGGGGGATGACCCTGCCATGGTCAGATTTACAAATCGACTTTGTAGGCCCTGTGATTCGCTCGGCTAGGGGGAATAAGTACATGTTGACTGTGACATGCTTGTTTACCAAGTGGGTGGAATGTCTCCCAGCCCCAAATTGCAAGGCGGAAACTGCAGCTGCCTTGATGATCAACCACATCTTTTCCCGTTTTGGTCTACCTCAAAGGATTGAGTCAGACAGAGGTAGCCATTTCACCAGTGAAGTAATGACAAAGATGTGGGAGATATTGGGGGTCAAGAGAAAGCTGCATATTGCTTATAGACCAGCTTCTTCTGGGGCAGTAGAGAGATATAACCGGACAATTGTGAGCATATTAAAGAAGGTTGTGGCAGATTCTGGGCCAAGTTGGGATATCCGATTACCTCTGGTCCTAATGGCTATCAGATCTACCCCTTCATCTGCAACCAAAATGTCACCATTTTAGTTGATGACTGGACGCAAGATGGTGCTTCCTCAGCATTTGCTCTACAGGACCCAAGAGCAGACACTGATAAATGCCTCCACTACTCATGAGTATGTGGAGAATTTAAGGAAACACCTCCAACATGCTTTTGCTTACGCTCAGCGGAATCTAGAAAGATCAGCTGATAGCATGAAGACCCACTATGACCTGAAAACTTCCAGGAAGGAATATCAGGTGGGGGACCGGGTCTATCTATACAACTTCCAAAGGAACCAGGCCAAGCAGCGCAAATTTTTGCCTACATGGAAAGGACCCTTTGAGATCATCGACAAGATCTCACCTGTGGCCTACAAAATCCACATCCCCAAAGGCGGTTCGGCAGAGGGGGAAGACAAGTGGGTCCACATAAACCAGTTGAAATGTTGCCATCCCAGGCACACTCTGCAACAACTGGAGGAATCCTCTGGAATCCTAGCGGGTACTGTCTCAGACTAATTCTGTTCCGATCATAAAACATACCACATCTAGTCTCTAAAATATTGTGATTTGCATGAAACTGTCTCTTAGTTATACTGTTTTTTATCAAAATAAGAATGTAATGTTTCGTCATGATGAAATGCATATGCTTTCCCACCATCTCTACAGTGGTGGAAAAACGTCTATGAGTAGGTATTGCCGCTCTTCCTTTGTCGTCCTAGGAGAAAGAAAACCTGGAGACGGGCCAAAGAGGACGATCCGGAGACCGGGAGAAGATCCAATGGGCCCAGTGGACCGCCCAATATTCCCATCAGGACCGGCGAGGAGAACCGATCGATCAGTACCGGATGGAGAAGAAGATGCTGAACTGTGCCATCTATTGGAAGAAGATGAGGAAACATCCCAGGTCTCGCGAGTCCCATTCGTGAAATAGAATGGCCATCGCAAGAGGGGGGCTTGTGGGATGTATTTACCCATGCATCCGAGCCCTACCTCAAAACTGTGCAGTACTGACAGGGAAAACCTCATGATGGCCAGAGCTTCCCAGAAAATGCACAGGGAAATGCATGAAGAATAGGCTGCCACCCATTTTTGCCGATGTTATGGGCACAGAAGGAAACTGCCTAAAACCATCATTGGACTACCCACACAGTAGTCTGAAACCATTGGGAATGGCAATGCTGATTGCCAAATGCAACCTAGAATTGTTGGGAATTCATTTGTTAAATCCCAAAAATGGGTGCAGTACCAGTACTCACCACTATCCAAAAGCCGGCATTTTAAAACCACACCAGATTTTACTTTTTTGTGTAAAACTGAATGAACCCAAAGCAGGCTAAAGAAAGACTTACTGAGAGGTGGATACAATGTAAAGTTATATTCTGAAGTGACTTGAAGGTTTATAACAAGACTGGCTGCGCTATGGAGTCAGCAGTTTAAGTTGCACTGGACTAAAAGACACTACAAATCTAAATGTTTAAAAGAAATGAGTGACCTACTTTGAGTGTCACATAGGTTGCAATTGTTTAAATGTCATAGTTTTAAACTTAGAATCAGCCTTCTAGCTGCATATGTGAAAATGTTTAGTTTTATTTGAATGCAGAAACTGGGGAACAAAAAGGGACATTTTATCTGAAACCTGGCTTAAGGAACTGAATTCTGCCTGGCAACTACCCCCATCAGGAGTGAAACTTGAGTCACAGCTGTGTTCCCAGGCCAACCTTCCTTTTGCTGCCCACACTAAGGATATGCCATCTATCTGATAATTGAATTACCTGTGCTCTGCAGGAGAGTGAACAAAGCCCTCTTCACTCAGGCAAAGGTTTTTATTACCGCAGTCGTAAAATGTAGCTTCCTCTTGGCAGGAGCTGGGAGGGGCACTGCCTGTGAGAGCAAGCTGGCTTGGCAGAACTGGAAAAAAACAGAAATTCAACCTTGTGCTGAGGGTAAACCACACCCCTTTGGAGCCAGAACATAACTTTAAAAAGATGAATAACTCATAGAGCGGACATGTGAAAATTTTATAAATGATACCATAATTCTTGTGATTTTTCTGCCCACATTTTAAGAGGTTTTTCGACCCGGTGGCATGTTCAGGGGGGTTTTAGCGGAAAAGTGGATATTACTCTAAATGTATGCATGTTAAAAATCTGAAACTTCATCAGTTAATGTCCGTACTCCCTGCGCACATGTATGTAAAGTTGGGTCAATGTCAGAAATTGCAAAATCAGTTAAAAAGTGAAATATGTGCCATTTCTGAATGCAAGCTCCCAGGAAGAGCAGAGTTTGAACAGGGGATACCTCCTGTAATGCATGATGGGTGCATATGATTTTAAAACAATATGTACCTCTGCAAATATGTATTTGTTTCAAATCTAGATTTGTGTGTAAGTTGACAGGAGGAGTGGACTTTCTGCAGGCTGTAAAATGACATCACTCTGACTCACAGTTCATTCCCCAATCAAATGATAAATGGAAGTTTGACCAATTAGAAGCTGAGAGAGAGGTAGGGTCAGTGATGCTAGAACACACCCACATTCTAAACACATAAAAGCAGACAGACAGGACAGATAGGGACCTTCAAAATCCATCTGCCGCTGGAAGCTCTGCCGGAAAAATCCATACTTTACCTCCATCAACCTCCAGAGAGCCAAACTAGAGACTTCAATCTATCCAGAACTAGAGACCCAGACCAGAGAACCAGAGAGAGCTGACCCAGATCACTGTGAAGTGCAGAGACCAGAGGCGAATTTAAAACCCTGACCAGATCCGTGATGAGGCCCATTTCACTCAAGAATATAGTGTGAGTACCTAGAAAACTGTGCAGAACCAATCTCCTAGTTAAAATAATATAATTCAATCCATTTTTAACCTAAGTAGAACTGCAGCTTAGCAATTGTGTTATCCTGCCATCATTTTTAAAGCTGAAAAAGTGTGCGTTTAAAATTTCAAATCTGAAAAACGACCTTTATTCAATCGCTCATATCTCCGCAACCGTTTGTGCTAGAGACTTGCAGTAACTTTTATTTGGAAGCTGAGATCCTAGGCTTTCCTAGGACTCCAAAACGATAGAGATAGTCCTTGTGGTTCCTCTGTAATAGCGCTCGGCGCATCCGCAAATTTTGCCGCGATTTGCAAATTTCTTCACGTGTAAAAAGCTGCTGCGGCTTGCCTTCCATTGCCAGAAATTCGTTTAACCTGCTAACTATCCCTGCATCATTGCTAGTGTGAGCCTGGACTAATATTAACTAGATACCACTCACCCTGAACCTCTGAAAGGGAATTAAAAAGCATTTCCAGCATATTTCTCATCCATTGCTAGCACATATCAAAGCATTTGGGCCTGTGTTTTCAAAACCCCTATCTGTGTTTTAAACTTCTGTTGTCTAAGCTTGGGGGGGATTGAACTGATTACATTGATTGCATTTCTGAGAACTGCGTGCTTTCCTTCCATTTCCTTGCCTTGCATCAAGGGGGGGAGGGGATTGCCAGAGAAAAGTGATTACATTGTTTTGCTGAAATCATATTGAGTATTTTCTATACTGCATTTCATTCATTCAACCTTGCATTTCCTTGAACCCTATAAAGCATTTTCTACCACATTATACTTCTGTACCTATTTACCAGTGTGCTACCTTATCCATTTCATCTCAACTCCTTAGTAATTATAAAGAAGTGTGCTAGTGCCAGATTCTCCGTTGTTGATCTTTATCATCTCAGATTAAGTGTGCTATTCAGTTATTAACTTATTATAAAGTGTGATATATATATATTTTAAATTATCAAATAAACCTTTTAAACTTGCAAAACAGAACTACTTCTTGGCTCAGTGGGGTCAGGGGGATTCCAAGAGAGGGGTGTTATATAGGGGTAGTCATCCAGAACGCATGAACTGGACCTAAAGATATATCAATAAGGGTTTTCATTCAGTATTCTAGACTAGGCGTTAACTTAGCTGTAGTGCTGAATTGAATCCTCTTACAAATGTGACCGTAAATATACGGAAACAGAAGTAAAAACATGGTCCCGGAACGGGAAACAGCACGCCGTACACCTATAAAATCAGAATTCCCACACAACCATAAAAAATACTACCCTGAGACACATCCCAACCCGTCATCCACCCTAGTGAAAGCAATAAAAATGGGAAAAGTAGCGAAAAAAGCGTGCGACCGCAAGAGGCAGGTCCACTTCTCCCGTGAGGAACTCACCGTGCTCACAGAGACCCTCCAGGAGAATGCTGCCGTCGTCTTCTCGACGCAAATGACCAGGACGGCACTTGCGAACAAGAAGGCCATATGGGCCCTGGTGGCACAGCGGGTAAGTGCGGTGGGGACCGCACCCCGCAACCCACAGCAATGCAGAAAGCGATGGGACGACTTGCGGATATGCGTACGGAGCATACTATCCGCCAACCGTAACATTGCCACAGCTACCGGGGGAGGATCGGAATCACCCATCAAGTTGACCCCCTGGGAAGAAATCTGTGCCTCCACCATTGGAATGGAGAGTATAGAGGGAGTCGGAGGGATGGAGAAAGGAGTGCAGACATCCGAAGAATCAGGTAGGTGGCCCAAATAAAACAATGCTAAATCCACAATGTCCAATCATGTGAAGTACCATGTGTCCACATAGTGCAACAGTAACACATGTCCAGGAGAACGCCCACATACATTGGCCTGATAGCGCACTTTAAAAGTCACATTAAATACATAAATAATTAAAAATCCTAAAAACACCCTCTACACGTGCAGCAGGCACACCCTAACTGCAGGCTGCAAAACAACTGCATCCTCAATCCACACAAAAATGAAACCACCTCCAAGGCCCTGACCCAAATCACCCTCAGGTACCACCCCAATGCATGTGATACATTGCCATTCCAATTTCCACAGACCCATTAATAACGCTCGCCCTCCTTTACTCCACCACAGGGTCCGATTCAAACGACGAGCTCCAGGACACCCCTACCAGCACACCTGCAAAGAGGGCCAAGACAAACGGCCAAAGACCCTCCACCTCAGCTGCACGGATCAAGACACGGCAGCAGCACAAATCAAGTGGCAGCACACAGGAGGGAACTTCAACAGGCACCCCAGCAGCCAGCATGCCCACAACAGCACCACCACAGGTCCCCCCAATGGATGCCACAGAAGGCACTGCTTCTGGTGGCAGCAGCACCATAGGTGACACTGCATTAATGGCAGCATGCTCCGACACAGAAAACGGGGATGTCGATGTAGGATCCATCCATGACCTGTCTCAATCCCCCTGTTTGTTTCATCCCGTACACCATGAGGATACCACGCAGGGGCACCCACAAGACGACGACTGGCCATCCCCCACAAGCCCTGTGGCAAGGCAACATGAGGTGATCAGCCCCTCTGTGACACCACCGCAAATGGGCATGGCCCAGCAGAGGAAACAGTCCCTCGACCAGGTGATCGTGCAACAGCAGCAACTGGCCACGCTCCTCAAGGAGCATGCTGATGAATGTGGGGGTTCTAAGGCAGCCATAGAAACATCTACTGAGACACTTAGGGCAGAAATGGAGAGAAGTACAGAGACACTAAGGGCACAAATGGAGAGAAGCACCGAGAGCCTGAGAGTACAAATGGAGAGAAGCACCGAGAGCCTGAGGGGGGAACTGCATGCGACGTCCAAAGACGTATGTGCTGAACTTGCCGCTGTGCGCCGTGTGCTCACTGAGCTCTCACAAACCCTTAGGGACATGCATGGACGTGAGCAGGCAGAGACATCATCCGTTGCAAGTTCCGTCCAGGGCAGCCCCCAAAGTAGATCTGGGAGGAACCTGCGCTCCACAGGCAGGGGTGCCCCTGATACCCGGAGAGGGGGCTTGCAATAGCGTCTGCCCACTGACAATGAGCATCTTTGGACATTGGTGTTCGGGGGGGAGGTAGGAGGGTGGAGGGGGTGTGTTGGGCTCACTTGGGTGGCGGGTCGATGGGGTGTGTAACATAATTTCACATATGCTATAAACATTGCACAATCATCCAATGAGATGTGTGGACATTGATCTTTGTGTACGAGGCCTTCATAGGCGTACAGTCCATATTGTGCATGTTCCAGACACACACAGTGCCACAAGTCCCGTGTCCATGTATCAGCCACCAGGAGTGAGTGCTAGAAGCATGAATCTATGAGAATCTGACGAATGTCACGGCCCTCCTGTGCCTCGCGGACTCCTTGAGGTGCTGCCACATCCCCACCCTCATCATGACCATCTTCAGGTGCTTGCAGTTCTGCGTCAGGGGGCATGGGCACATTTCTACGTACGCACATGTTGTGTAGCATGACACATGCCATGACCATCTTTGCAACCTTCTCATGGCGGTACAGGAGTGCCCCGCCAGACCTGCTGAGGCAGCGGAAACGAGTCTTCAGTAGGCCGAATGCCTGTTCTATGACTACACGGGTACGTGAGTGGGCATGGTTGTAGTCCTCCTCATGCTGGTTCTGTGGGTTCCGGAGTGGTGTAAGGAGCCATCTCTTCAGTGGATACCCGGCATCACCTGTATGTGGACAATAAAGGATGTTTGTGGAATGACATTGCTACGTACGCACCCCCCCCCCTTCCTGCCAGGTCATTGCCGCATCACATACCCCACATTATCATGCATGAAATGAGACTCACCGAGTAGCCAGGATCTGTTCCCTGCGTGTCGCTCCATGTAGCGTGGTATTGTAGAGTTCCTCAAGACCATAGAATCATGGGTTGATCCAGGAAATCGGGCACAACAATGTGTAATGATCCTGTTGGAGTCACACACCATTTGTACATTAAGAGAATGAAATTGTTTCCGGTTGCGGTACTGGGCCTCCAAGGCATGTGGGACGACCAATTCCACATGGGTGCAGTCGATGGCACCAATGCAACCCGGTATGCCGCCAAGTGCATGGAATCCCACTTTTGTGTTCGTAATTTCCTGCTCCGAGCGTGGTAGAGAGATGTAGTCGTCTGCGTGCTTCAGGAGGGCATCGAGCACTTGCAATAGTGTCCGTATGAACACTGGCTGTGAAATGCCATGCAACTGTCCGACTGTGTGCTGGTAGGTGCCTGTGGCCAGGAAGTGGAGTACAGACACCACCTTCAGTAGGGATGGGATGGCGGCTGGGCTATCTATCATGCTGACAAGGTCAGCCTGTGTCATGTCCACAATGGCGGTTATGGTGTCCCGGTCCAAACGGTAGAGGGTGTGGATCTGCTCATCCGTGAGGTTGAACGGATGTGCCCGGAGGTGTGGGATTGCGGGCTGCCTGCGTGGTGGTAGTGGCTGTTCTGGCGGGCCTTGCTGGCCCTGCCTTGCCCTCCTCCTCCTCCTGCGTCTCCTCTGTGCGGCCGGTTGTTGTAGTAGTTGGTGTTCGTCTTCTTCTTGAAGTTGGAGTACTTGCAGTGCTATCAGGTCCCCCAGGGCCAACATCGCTAGTCCTGCCGGTAGCATTTTGGAGTGGGTGTGGTTGTGGGAGGGGGTTGGGTGTGCAATTTATGTGTTTTCAGGCTGTATAGCCTCCACCTGTGGTGATTCATTCCACCTGTGCAAGCTACAATCCCCTTTGGGCGAGCACGTCCCGCACACAACGCTGCAATTCGACGCATGGCATCTTGCTATTGCAATCATGTATTTGATCCCGATGGCTGTGAAATATTGGTTCATATGTTCATTCTGCTATGGTCCCATTGTTTCACATACTATCTTTGCAGTCGCGAACAAACTTGTGAAGGGTCAGTGGAATGTAGTACTCGATTAACGGTGGACCCTCATGCAGCACTGTACCGAGGTTCACCGACGGGCGGGGCGTCCCATTTGTGAGTGAAGCCAGTTGCCATTTTCACACACTGCCGCACTACATGGATGAATTTGTGATTTCAAGCGGTCACAGATGCCTTTTCGACGTGATGTTGCAAATGAGGAATTCGAAGGACGGCGCTTTCGGTTTTCAGCTAGCGGCGAGGAGACGCCCACAGGTCTGACTGCAAATATAACGTTCTATTGTTTAATGTCCTTGGGACAGGGGCCATGGCGTGAATGCAATGATTGATATGAATAGTATGGGATGCGCAATAGCGTAGTGGACGATAAGGCAGGACGTTCCCAAATACATGTTACTTCACAACACTGGAATTCCGGCCTGGAGCACAGTGGATTTTGCAGACTGCATTACGCACAGACTCAATGGAAATTTCACATGTAATGTGAGTAAATAATCACGCGTTTTCATTCCGGGATGAGGGAATGATGTATGGATGCATGGACAGATGATTTAATGGAGAGTTTGCCATGTACAGGGCTTTTTTGAATCTATCCACCTCCCCTGCGCTATGTGATGCAGAGCTGCCATAGTGGGACCATCGTCTATCTGCCCTTGTTGAACCCTCCCTGTCTCGACGCACCTTCAAACACTTGTGTCTATGCACGTTACTAATCCCATCTAATGGATTCTGTTTTGACAGACGCATGCACACAAAGACTCGTTTGTAATAGTGTTTTCACCTCGATTTTTATAGTTATGATTCGCAAGTGATTTTTGGGTGGGAATAATCCTTTTGAGTGGGCTAGCATGCATATGGCTGTGGATTTAGTGTGATCATTGAAGTGAGTAATTCAAATGAAGTTCTGATGCCCATACTATTCTTTTTCATTTCATTTGGGTGACAGGTATCTCCTCCCCTTTTGCCGCTGCCATCTGTATGCCACTCCTGCAGATGGCTTTTACTCCCGACACCTGCTGCTTCGTGTTAACCAGTGGAGCACCATTACGATCTTATGGGACGATCGCCAATGGGCCACATGCCCTTACGCAGTACTAGTGGCTAGGAGCAACATATCGACCTTTCAGCTGGACTAGTGCCTACCTAATAGGACGGCCCTGCGGTTCGAGGCGCTTCCATGTTGCCTTTTTGAACGTGAATGTAGCCCCTGTGTACCATGAAGGAACAGGGCGTCACACAAGAAGAAGCTGGTCATTTATTGCGGATGCAGCCCACAATAATGAAATATATTTTGGAGTACATGACCTAATGGCTGTATGGGCTTGGTGATTTTGTTGTGCATTAAATTTCTATTCTGATATTAACCGTGTAGCGTTCTTCTTTGCAAGTAATGTAGCATATTCCTATTTGTGGAGCGATGTATTGTGAGAAGATCTACATTGGGTTCCGGCTTCTGAGTATAGTTGCGTGGTACTGTACTGGGCGCGTTTGCCTACGAAGCCCAGTGTGGTCAGGGATAGGGGCTACCATTATGACTGTTTTAATGATGTCATGCTCAGGGGCGGGGGATTAGCTTTTGTGTAACAGATGCCGGTCAGCCAGGTGGATTGGTGGAATGATGTGATTATCAGGATATGGCTGGTCACAGGTGCCTGTGTTTGCGTGCGTTTCTTGGAGGGAGACTGAGGTCATGTCCATTGGAATAGCTTCTGTATTCGTGCCATCTGTGCCCTGCAGCTCCCATTGGCCCCTCTTGAGATGAGCCTGGCTGCTCAGTCACTCTGCCAACTTGTGTGGTACATGCTTATGCTGATGGTTGGTTTGTTTACTGGCAGGAGTACAGGGCTGGTGCAGTCTCACTCAGGATACTGCTTTGAATGTTGCCTTACACTGGTGTCAGTCGATGGGGGGGCCTGTTTTTGTTTGTCTCATATTTCAGTTCATGTTGCTGGACTTGAACCTTCACATGCCTGTGCTGCATCAGTGCGGCAATGGTGCCATGGCAAATATGGATGGCCACTCACAAGGCACTTGGAGCCCCTAGATTCATTTGTTCGTTGGCATGCATGGGTGACTTGTACATTTCACTGGTTGCATTGTGTGACTTCATTGCACCTACGAGGAGTTGTGCAATGTGGGCAGGGAGTGGTGTACAGGCACTCAGTAGGGCCTTTTACGGTTGGTTCGCGATGCCGTACTTCTCACCATGGCGGAATGGTACTTTCCGCCATGCTTGATGGCGTTAGGTACATGTCCGCTAGGGGCAGAATTCGCGTACCGTTGCGCCATGGTGATAATTACGGTTTGGCATGGCGTGCGTGCGCGTACTTGGTGCAGTTAGCGTTGGCGTTCACTACGGTGTCGCTAATGGCATCGTACTTTATGGTGACGGGTCATAATCGCACCGAGCGCTATTCGATGGCGGTATTGCATTTCCGCCATCTTTTTTCGATTTCCGCCAGGGTCGTAATGAGGGCCTTAGTCTTGACCGCAGACCAAAGCTACCTTGATTGGTCTGGCTTGTCCAGAGGTTACCCGGTTCAAAGAAACTAGGCTGGCCTTCTGAACCTCTGCCCACCAGGCCAGAGTTCAGAAATCCATCTTAACAGATACCTCATCTCAAAAGCTCTTCACAGTATAGGTATCATTACTGCCGTTGCATATGTTGCAATTTGCCTGTTTCCAACATATACGCAGAATAGGGGTGGGACTTCCTGTCGAGGCATGCGGCTGCTCCACTACAAAGTCAACAATGAAAATGCACTTCTTTCATCTAAGATCCATTTGTCATATCAGGACATACTTGATCATCGTGACAAAGAACCCTAGTATTTTCATGGCTTCACTATGCCAACAATTTTAACCTAGTGCTCCCCGACTACCTGAACCATCTACTAAGAATACATGACTCAGTAACAAGACTCCTTCTAAGACAGACGGGAGCATATCGTTCTGGTACTCTGGATTCTTAATTAGCTTAGCACAAACGTGACCAAGAAAACACAAAAAATGTCATAAATGCCAGGCTTTGATCCTGCAATGTGGTTGCAGTAATAGGTTTATGCAAAGGCAGGACATGATATGCCAAGAAATGGCTGTCTTCTCAGTCCTAGCAATCAACCAACCCATGCAACTCTATACCCAGGTAACGCCTTCCTTCAGATAACCACATGGCTTTCAGTAAACCCCTGAAATCCTGGCTGCTCACCAGGCCACAATATTGGCTATGACATCATAAGATAACTGTGTAGGCTTGACAAAATTGAGACAGTCTCACCTCGGCCCTATCCAGACATGACATACTGAGATGCTTTCTTAAAACACGATTCAAGACTCTCCAGGGAAAACCAGGCCATGCATAACTATAACCACAGGAATAAACCAGGCAGACCAAAGATTCCCTGCTCTGAAAGGTACCATTCAGGTATTTGCACCCGATTCTTCACCTGCACCTCCCTCTACCAATGTTTCCAGTTACCTTTCCCCGACTGCTCATTTCTCTTCCAGAACCATGTGCCAAGAGGTAGACAAACTGTTAGATGTCACACAACACATTCTGGCCCAGGCAGTTATCTGCACAGGAAGTGGGCAGTAGCTGATCTGGTCCTTTGCTGTGATAACTCTGTTGAATGCCCTTGTTTCCCTGCTTTAGAAGTAGAGGTGGAAACACATGACCATCTTAGGCATTCATGGGAAAGTAGAGGTCTTTCAAAATGGCCACTTGTGGTGCAGGAGTTCCAGTATGTATCTTAAACAGTCTTTCTATTGGCAAAGTTGTTAGAAGTTAAAGGCTTCTATCTAATATCCCATCAAATGCATTGAATGGGGGGTGATAATCATTGTGCATTGTTGGTATTAATTCACGATAACAATAATACTTTTGATTGTTTTTATTGTTTTCTTGATTAGAAATTAACCTTAAATAATTATTATATCAGGTTTTTATATTGCGCTTCACGCCTGATTCCTGACGCTTCTTAGCACTATTATAATAGCTTTCATTATTGCAGATTAAACTTTACTCAATTTAGACAACCTAAGAAGATGAGGGGTCGAGTTGGCCTGGAGGATTTCAAATGTGCAACATGCTGTGTGGCCTCATGTCAGAGACAAGTGTTTAACCCATGTGGTATCCTCCCAGTCATAAGGAGAATAATGTTAATGATAACAATAATTAACATAAAAACAATTAGATTAAAAAATGCATTTCATTGCACTTGGGGTGAGTGAGGGGCAGATGCTGTATCAGAAACTGAAACTCCTGGGCAATAAAAACACATGCAAAATGACGGTATTTGTACCAACGTTCCCGTGCATCCCAGAAGCCATTGATTACCACGAAGGTCAAATACATAATGTATTATATAGCCCTGTACATTCATGTATTGTTGTTTTTCAACAATGTGTTTTAGCCTATTTGTGTCATTTTATGGGTGTGGCTTGTTTTCAGCTTTTTTTTTAACAACACTCCTGTATCCTTTCCCCCGTAGGACTTAGCGGCACTGGTGACTGGATATTCACCTTTCTCTCGGGAAAGCTGTACGAGAGGGGAAAGGGGAGACACCCAGAGCTGGGCTGGAGAATTTCGGTTTCTTATTTCTTAATGCGCACATTCGTCGAAGAATCATTTGGCCGCTCCGCATTTCCATCCGGAGAGAAGAAAACACGGCATACACTTGTCCCGTATCTCATCCCCAGCAAATCATCAGAGGCAAGCTGTCATCAGACTGACAGCAGCAGCATCCGTGGACGCAGCAGCAGGGCTGGGGCTGGGGCTGCTTCTTCACTGCAGAGCAGCAGGCAGCTCCCGCCCTCTTACCACACACACGCAGAGATCCCCAATTAGCTGGAGGGAATACGGAAGAAGAGAAAATCAAAGCCTTCATTGCCTGCTCCTGCTGCGAAGAGCGGAGGATATTGCAGTCTTTCGGGAGGAGGCAGCCAGGATTCGAGATCAAATTCCTAGCAGAGCGCTGTAGCAGAATAGTGTGTTCCGTTTTTCTTTTTTTTTTGTTTGCTTGACAATACGTTGTTCCATCCTCTTTTTTTATCGTTTCTTGCATTTTTTTGTGGTGTATCGGTTTTTTCTATTTTACAACCAGGTCCTTTCACAGCCTTAGAATGAACTTTCTACGTCGCCGGCTTTCTGACAGCAGCTTCATTGCAAACCTGCCCAATGGATACATGACCGACCTTCAGCGGCCAGAGCCCCAGCAGCCACCACCTGCAGCTGTCTCGGCTACACCTGCTCAGCATGCTCCCCCTGCTGCGGCCGCACCCTCGCCAGCCCCGGAAAGACGCCAGTCCAGCCAATCTGCCTCGGCAGGCAGTAGCTTCTTCAGCTCCATCTCGAATGCTGTGAAACAGACGGCGGCCGCCGCGTCCGCCGGGCTGGTGGAACAGACATCGGTGGCAACAGGTCAAGCCAAGAAGTTCAAGCAACTGCTAGTCATCGATGAACAACATGTTGACTGGTAAGGATCACTTGACACAATTAAATGCTGAGTAGTCACCCCCTGCCACATATCTGATCCCTGTGCCTTATCAGGTGTGCACACCTACAACATGTTGAGCAGCCTTAAGAGTGTGCATGGCTTTGGGAAAACATTGTTGATAGGTGTGTGTTCAATGAAACCCACAGACACTTTCATGCATGCACAGCTGTCAGAAAATTGATATTCCTTGGACTGATGACCCTGAGTATATATTCACATCCATCACGTACATCTCAATATGTCTGTAGGAAATCCATGGTTCTGATGACTATGAACGGACCAACAAATGCACTCATACCATTTACTTGTCAATATCCTCCGGCAACCAGGACTATGAAAAACATGAGCCCCAACCAACTCAATTAAGTAACCTATACTCAGTGCTTGAACATCTTAAGACATGACCGACCATCCAAAGACTTGAGCACACCCAAGCATATAGGACTACTATGTACATTATCAGGCAAGCACAATCTCTTAAACTCTGAGTCAGACTATCCCCAGCCATGCATGAGCTGTCAAACCCTGAGCATCACTAGAGAAGCACACAATCTTAAACTCCTATCCTGTCCTGCCAATGTTAAATAACTGCTCAAACCCCGAGCAACTTGAGAGAGTCACATTTTCTTAAACTCTGATACCCACAATCAAGCAGTGACTACTCAAACCTTGAGCAGCACCAGACAAGCACAACCTCTTAAACTCAGATCATCCACAACCAAGTGGTGACTGCTCAAACTCTGAACAGCGCAAGAGAAGAAAAACCTCCTAAACTCTCATCCCCAACCAAGTGATGACTGCTCCAACCCTGAGCAGCACCAGAGAAGCACAATCTCCTAAACACTCATCCCCAACCAAGTGATGACTGCTCAAACCCTGAGCAGCACCAGAGAAGCACAACCTCCTAAACTCTCATCCCCAATCAAGCGGTGACTGCTCAAACCCTGTGACTGCTCAAACCCTGAGCAACGCAAGAGAAGCACAACCTCTTATCTCTGAGCATCCACCACAGTCAATTATGACGACTCGAACCCTGAGCATCATCAGAGAAGCACCCCTTCTGAAGCTCTGTTCATCCCCAGCCAAACGCAACTACTCGAACGATGAGCAACATTAGAGCAGCACAACCAAAAACTCGGATCATCCCCAGCAAAGCACAGCTGCTCATTCACTGAGCTGTGCATCATTAGTTAAACATGGCTTCCCAAAATCTGACCATGGCAAGAAAAGCAACGTCTGAGCGAATGATTAATGTGTTCTGGGTATGAATCTCTGAGCATCCTAGGTGCGCGCGACTTGAAGTAAGCCGAACGTCCCCTGAGGTGGCTATGCAAGCATTCCCAGGTGCACGTGACGTCTAGGCTACTTAACATCTCTAAGGGCGCAAAAAGGCAAGCCTGCCATACGCAACGAGTTGTAAGAAACCCCGGGCATCCCTTGACAGCCACTACCTCAAGATCACTGCGCATGCCCAGCACTTGAACCCAGGCAAATCTCCACTCCCGTGCTACTACCGCCCAGTTCCCCGGACCCCACCCAGCAGCAGGAGTCACACCTATTAATTGAGCCATTGCTCGAGGTGCTAGTTTTTCTTTTCTCACGAGGAGTATTATTCCATGTTCTCACAGTCCGTCCTATCGCCCTCCTTGTTTATATCAGCGTAAGCCACAAAAATAAACGATATCCCATCACGATAGGCACTTTCCCAAAGAGCGCCCTCTCCTTGCTCGTCTCGATTATATATATTGTCGTGTTAAATTTGACTATACATGTTACCTTGGACTTAAAATCAGTTCTGGATTTCGAACGGCACAACTGGTTCACGCGTATGTTCACTTTTTAACGAAAACATGTCAGATACATTTTGTACAACATACTAGCGCTATAGAGGACCTCTGGCGGTGTGTGTGCGTTTGTCAGAACATGAGGAATCGCAACGCCAATTCACCCATTGCTTGTGACACTGCTGTTCCCGGCGCACGCTCCCCCTCCCCCATAGTCTATTCGCTGCCAGGATGATCGATTTTTTTGTTCTTTAAAATTGCCCTTCTAATTGCAAAGGGTAGATTAGCAGCGGGGGATATTTGCTGTTAGCGTCGCCTTGGGTTTAGAAGAGGGTGGGTGCAGGGCTGGGAGGAGGTCCCCGAAATGACAGCAGCACATCAGCTGCTCGCGAGCTGTGGAAGGAGCAGCCCGCCACTTGCTGTGCTAGCGCAAGGCGGGGGGGAGGGGGGGTGTAGTTATTGGTGTATGTGTATCTTCCATGCGACCATAGGTCACGTCTGATTCCTCGCGTCAGTTCTGACTTTTTTTCAGTCAGTTAAACATCGGGACGTGTATGCGCAACCCTTTAATTGGGAAAAACGGCAATTCCCAGAATGCAAATCGTTGTCGGCTGTAAAGCCGGGACTGGCTCAGCATGTAACCCATGGCATCTAGCAAACTGGCAACTGTGTTGATTGCCATCTTTCTTACGTTGCGCAATCTATATTTCCACTTTCAATTTGGATACATTATCAGCTGCTTATAAATGTTATGTGGCTTGACAGATATTCAAATTCTCCAGGGAGGGATCGCTTCACCATCAATTGTTAGACACACGACGTGCATATCTTGCATGGATTTGAGAGGGTAAACGGGGAACAGGCTCTGTGTATTGTTCGATTGATAATGCTGCGTGTACTATTCCTGCCAACCCTACTATCCTGCTTTGGCTCCTACACGGACGCCCGGGTTCAATGACATTTTACTTTGCCTCCATTTTTCCTCTTTTCGACCTGACTGTTTTGTTTGTTAGACTTGTTATCTGTGTGGCCATGAGACATACGGACAAGTGGCGCGTAAGAAGAATTAATAATAATGATTTAAAAAACGCAGAGCTCTGAAGTTTCCCCGTGGACATGCGTGATAAAGCCATCCAGCCCTGTTCTTTTTCTCTTTAGATTCTGGGACTTGGAGTTGGTTCCCTTTCTCCTTGGAAGTGTAGGGCAACTACAAGTCAACAATTGCAAGCAAAACCAGGACTCTGTGGCCTCCGCGTGCATGGCCACGGCAAACTAGCAAGCTCTTAAAACGTATTTAGGAATCTGGTCAAGAACAGGACTAGCCAGGGTGGGCATTTTCAGTGGCAACATAAAACAAGCATTGGCAAAGCCAACAGCCTGGGCTGGTGTAGGCATGGGGTAGGCATTTGCAAGTCACTGGCCTAACTGGCCATGAGATTGTTACAGGTGGAAAATAGTGATTGCCAGGTACTGTAATGGCTGCACCTTGCAAAAGGTAATACTTCAAGCCAGAACAGTTGTCTTTGTCGTTGCTTGTTTTTAACAGGGATTCAGTGCATGGAAGAGCTCTAAATCGAGTGGCCGAAGTCATACTTGGTTAAGACCTTATAATTCTCCTAGTGAACATTTGCAGATGTAATTAAACCATTAACTCCCAGCAGACATTTTAGGAATGATAGTGACAGGCTCAGAGGTCAAGTCCTAAAAATGAAAGTAGGGGAACTCGTCCACAAACGCGATGGGATGTGACATCGCCAGAAATTAGCATATTACGGTGAAATAGGCACATTTCATTAAATTGACTTTGCATAACCTCCCAAATTGCCAGGACAAAAGGCATTTGCCTTCCATCAAATCAACACACACACAAAACCAAGAAAGGATATTTTCTTATAATAGTGTTTTTGAAAACTTTAAAAGGTGTGCATGTTTTAAACCCCAAGAACCAACACAAATGTTTTCCCTGGGTCTTGCAGTGCTGAAATGAGACATTTCACCTTTAGTTGTTTGCTATTTTTCCTCAGGTTATGTAGTGCAGTGGTGAAGTGTCCGGCCTACAAACCTGACGACTGCAGCTTTTGATCCCTGAGGTCAGTTTTAATTAATAAATCCGAAGAGGATATTCAATGTTTCTCATTTTAGCTAGGCAGGACTGAGTCCACCCTCTGAACAAAGTGGGTGGACTCCGTGCCCCGGCGTGTACCTTCGACTTGAGCACTGGACAGGTTAAAGTTTGATATTATCTCTTGGGGAGAGGAGCTCAAAGTGAACCCAGGGGCATGTGTTTTGGGCGAGGAGGGGCAGGTAGTGGATAGGGATGGCAATTGGGATTAGTATTGCCAGGAACAGTCAATAGGTGGGTAAATAACCAAAGAACACCTAAAAGATGTGTCCCTCCTCACACGTCATCTCCCTCCTACCTGTACTCTAGGGCAATCGCTTCGGGTGATAGGTGGCACTTAAGCGCCACATTATAGTCCAAACTAAAAGGTACACACAAAACAAGGAAGCTACCCCAGCAAGTCAAAATGTGATATAAGTAATGCCTAGTAACACATAGAAGTACTTACTGACCTCTTGCCAGCCAAACGGAATTCTCGCATAGCAGGTCAATAACTACTGGCATTGACCGCATTCCAGACATTCGGCCTTCAGAAGCTGCTAGGCAAATAACAGGAAATCATTTTGCTTATAAAGAACAACTATATACTAAATATTACAAAATAAAACTGCATTTAATTTACTAACACATTTTGTTTCGTTTTTTCATTATCAACCTAACACGGTTACTTCCCCATCAAAACTCCAAAACATGAATTGGTGCTATTGTCGCTTGAGATAGTGTCCCTTCCCAATTTGTGGCATGGGGTGAAACGTTGGAGTGGCTCATTATCCCGCGATAATGACCCATCCTTGTGCATAGGATAACACTCGCATAGTGGTTATATTTCATGTAATCTAAGCCCTTTGCTTAGTGGGCTAATGAATATGTATCCATCTTTTATGTTTAGTCATATCACAACATTTGTCGTGTTCCATTTTAACTTTTGGCTAATTGGTTGTTCAGCCATCAATTGCCATCTGTTGTCATAAACACAGTGGCGATCCGAGGACTGGCTAGACTAAGCAACACGGTCAAAACATTCCATGCTATTTGTAGGCTTCTGGGTGTAGAGTTGTGCGTTACAAAAGAATACACACAGCTCAGAATGCAGTGGATGTGATGGTACCCGAGGCAGTGCTCAAACAAGGCATGCACTTTCAGCAAAAAGAGCATTGGCATGGTATTTTCACTCTGCAGCGTAGAACACATAGGCATATTTCAGTGGAGTTCTAAAAAAGTTATGATTCATAAAAAGAAATTATTCATATAAATTTGACCTCACTGCTACATATTCGAAGTATGAGCGGGCGAGCTTGTGAAACAGTAGACCTGCACAGTGCAACACTATAAACGGAATACCTACCAGCCAGCGGCTGGGTTTGTAGATGTGTCTGTTCAAAGTTTAGAAAATGGAGCATTTTACTTTATTGGCAGATGTCTGGTCATTTCCTTTAAAGTACCTGTTAGAGGTGTGTCCCACCGTTCACTGAACTGCAAAGACACGTATGACATTTTATCTTCACCATGTTCTGCTAAAGAGAAGTAGATTTTGATGGCCTGCTAAGAAGGAGAACTCGGTGGGCCATCGGATTATTTTATTTTTGAGGTGATTTTTGATTTTTCCATAGATGCATTTGTGGGTGAGACAGAGGGTCTCCAAGATGACTCTGCAGTTCAGATAGGGACAGTAGATGATAGCATGGCAAGGGTAATGAATCCTGCAATATATTTCCAGGTAACTGCAGCATTCTGGAAGAACGGAAGTTATGAGAATTGGTCATTTGTTACCCCACGTGACAGAAGTTTGGCTTTTAAGTCATGTTTATAGACTTGTTCCCTCTAATACTAATATGTCTTCCAGGAAGAGGAATGGGATCTGGCATTGGAGGAGAGTGAGAGAAAGTAGGGGGTGACCCTAATCCCCTATATGATCCCAGCATCATAAGTGAGTCTATATTATCCCTCTGCTTTCATTCTGTATTTTTGACATGGTGAAATTTCTGCCCTTTGTGGCTGAACAGGAATCGGCCGAAAATGACCGAATCCAATTTGCCTATCCCACCAAAAGACCTAAAATACATACCACCAAAGTTCGAACTACAAAAAGTTTGAACCTTTTGTGGTATGTATATTTTGGTGGAATAGGTAAAAAAAAAAGAGAAAAACAAAGGCTGAAGGTGTGTCCACGCAACACCCCGCTCACTATACTTAATAGTATATTAGCAGTCCCGACTCCAAAAAAATTATATGCAGGGGTGTCCGCCGCAACACCCCGCTCGCCATACTATACAGTATAGTGAGGGGAGGTTGCTGGGGACACCTCCGCAGCAGCCTGAGAAAAATAAAAAAGAAAAGGACCCTGCTGCACCGGTTCCCGATCACAGAAGTTAAAGGGAACCAGCGTCGCAGGGACACAGCGCTTCGAGGTGAAAGGTAAGTAGAGGGTTGGGGGTGTGGGCAGGGGTTACATTTTGGGGTTGTTTTACAACAGATGTCCACATGAGAAATGTACGAACATTCATGTATATCGTACATTTCTCATGTGGTCCTTTCCGTCGCAGACCTTTCCACCATTGTTAAACAACTGCAATCTGCTGAACGTAATGGCCCACTTTTTCTGCATAGCACTTAATACTAGTATGCAGTCTGTGACAGAATGAAGGCCATCTGCGAGGCCTCACTAACTTGAGATTTTTAGATTTTTAATACAAAATAAAAATTGTATTTCTATCTCAGAAAGAGAGATCTGCTAATTTGTACCTCACTTTCATAATGCTCTGCAGAAAAGTATAGTGCAAACATGCATATCGTCTGGACTTTCTACTGTCACAGGTGACTATTAATTTGGGCCATGGTTATAGATAACATGTGCATGATCGCACACAACCTGCTGGAATTACAAGTTCTAAGAGCCAGTGGTGGCCATTAACAGTTGGCAAATTCCATATAATTGTGTACGAACCGGACCTGTTGACAGGTTGGTTAATAAATAAATATAATCCATGTCTGGCTTGACATGGTCGCCAATGACAATACAACATTTTAGTAGACAAAACCATTAGATGCCATTTTATTGTCAGCCTGGTTTCTAATGACATTGTCAACTGTCGGGGCCTTTTCTGTATAGGCTGTCTGGGACTGAGTTCAACCGAAAACAAACCATTTGTGTTCAGCCATAGAAATTATTTTTGTTCATTCTGGAAAGACTTGTCACTTCCTGGAGAGGACAGGATATACAGAGGGTGATGAGGGGACCAATGCTTTAAAGGAAAGCCCTGCCGGTACAATAGTGAGGTCACACTAGTGTGGCAATCACTGAAGTCTCTTTAATGCAAGACAAACAGGAGAGTGGGCAGAGTCAGAGCAGTCAGGGGACAACTTAAATTCAATGGATGGCTCCAACCATCTTACAACCTTTTAGTGCAATCTTATTTCCTGTGAACATCCCCCCTGCCTACAGAAAAAAAAACACTCTGAGGCTGACATCAGAAATAGACTGTTGTTGCAGCAGCCAGGATTGGACCATTAGAGAAGGTTTGAAATGGACCAACCTACAGTGCACATAATATATTAGGGAGTGAGACTCCTCTCCCCTTGAGTTTCATTATATTTGGACTTCAGAAGAAGACTTCACCTGTAACTTTATTTGGCTACATTTCTCTGCGGCAAAAGTAAGAATAAATACTCCAAGAAAGGAGCCAAGATCCTCTCCCGACCCATGCCAGAGGACAATCTCGGAACCTTCCTGGTTTGGCAGGGCAGAAAGAAGACTCCCTGTATCCCTGGAGACAGGGCATGGGTGTTCCAGCCGACAAGAAACCAAGGAACAGCTATGTGCTCTGTTTGCTGCCTCAAATCACTTTCGAAATGACGTGACTGTTTTTGAGCTGCTGCAGGACACACACATCTGCCTTTGACCCTCTCTAGTTCATCAACACACTTCTAACCATCGTATTACCACCTAGACCATTGTCTACCTGCACTTCAGCTGCTTTTGAGCTGATTGCCACCCTAAAACCGCTTTGTATTGCTGGAGCTCACCCATCTAATTCAACCAATTTGAGATACTGACTGAACCACTGCTTGCCTGTTCTTCAGCTGTATCGAGCTGACACAGTTCTGGGAAGCATCACATCACTGAACCACGTTAAACTAACTTGACCATTCTCAACACTTCACCCATTCGATGCACCTGACCCGACGATATTAACACTGACTAGGCCCATTGGAAAGTGCAAGGAATTCCGATTCAATGCTGTTGAGACACCCAAAAAGAAGATACAAGTATTTATGGTGGATGTGTCTCCCATACCTGGTTCTAAGGGCTGTAGTGACAATCCTAGAACACACACCATGCATTTTTATAGAGAATGCTGCTGCAGAGGCTGTTGCCCTGCTACCCCTGTGGTGAAACCCACAATGCCTCCTTTCTCCTAAAGTCTGCATATTCTATGCATTCCTTTCCAAAGATCGGTTATAGTAATTTTGTTAGGTTAAATTGTCTTATTATTATTATTTTTTAAGTTTTAGATTTTTAATTAAAAAGTAATATCTTTAAGGTAACAATAGTATGTCCTAAATACCAAGAACCCCCACTTAGAAACACTATAAAACACAAAGTGCAGCAATGAACACATTTTTAAAAACAAAGCATAAAAGTCTTTTGGTAGGAAGGGGGCATTGTCTTATTTTTATAGCATGTTAATTGGCCATTATTGTATTTTGTATTTGTATTTTGTAATGTATTGTATATATTGTAATTTGTACTATAAAAATTATCTTATTTTTATAGAACGTTAATTACCCCTTATTGTATTTTAGTATCACTATTCGCTATATTTAGTACTATTGTTGTTTGGATACATCTGTGCTAGCTCACCCCATCCTGCTGAGTATAGCCTGCCCTCGGCCCATGTTACTACTGGAGGATTTATATCTTTTGGGCAATGTCTGTTGCCCCTTTATGATTGGGTTCACTGAGAGTTTAGTAGGTTAGTGTGGGGCTGAGTAGTTGTTTTATCCATTGCTTGTTCCTGTACTTCTTCAAAACAGCAGAAATTTAATCAGTCTGTCTCCATGCCCTTCTAATTTCCTAGATGAGAGAAATGAGGCACACATATATTGCGTGATTTCTCTGTGACCAAACCTTTTTGTTTACTGTAGAAAACTAGGATTTAAACTCACATTTTCAAGTACCACCATCTGTGATTTAGGAATTAGTCAACCATTAGTCAACCACTTCCTCCATACTAATTCCGCATCTTGTGATTTGTAGATAGAATTGTGCATGGGTTATACACATTTTCGATGTGAATTCCTTGGGGTGGTAGGCAAATCTATTTCAGACAGTGAAGTATCCAGGTAGGAACCGTAACAGTTTGCACTGGTGTGATTGTTTGGTCTGTAAGAAGATACTCCTGGAAAGTGGAGAGATCTGCACCTTACAATACAATGCCAGGCAGTTATTTTGGGAGGGTCTTGATAGTTGGCTCATTCCCAGAATTACCAGGGTGCCTGGTTTTCTTTCATCTACTCTTTTGAGAACACGGGCCCATATTTTGATACAGCATGCTTCTGTTTGCTGGATGAGTTTGAAGCTAGGTTCTAGAATCTTAAATATATTGTTGATTTCAATATGTTTTTATAAATTTGTGTCTGGAGATTTCTATTGAATTTGGTATGCAGTTTTGGTAGTGTGCCAAAAGGATTCTGTGAATTGGATGAGCATTTATTGCTTTGAATGACCAGTTTCTGAAGTATGTCATTGGTGAAGGTCAGATGCTAACAAAACCCCAATGTGTTTGCATTACATGATTTATTTTGCTGAGGTCTAAGTGGTATGGCTTTTGAAGGGCACTTGACAGGTGGTGTTGGAGATAGGAATGAGGAAGAAATTCAGCAATAACATTTTGAAAGCCGTTGGGATGTAGGGATGTAATTTCAGCAACATTACAGGATTTGCAAAGTGACATCATGTTGTAATGACTTCTAACAACAAAATATGTCTGCATTTCTTATGTCTGATTCTTTTCATGGAGAAATATCCTTAATCTAATCCCCCCACCAAGACACTATCAGGGAAAAGAAACGGGACGGTTTTAATTTAATCTTCATTTTTTTTTTGATAATCCGAAAATTAAGGTGGGTGGTCCCCTAACCTTTAAGGTTGCGGATGTCATTCTCAATATTCCACATAAATACAGGCAGCTTGTCCACAGAAAAGAAACATAACCTGCCTGCTATTATCTCACTTGTGCATGAATTCAGAATTCACAATGCACACAACCATCCATTACTTTAAAAAACAATCTGAATAAGTATTCTAGATAAAAGAAAAAAATCCTCTCCAATATGTATACGCAAACTGCCATTGGTTACGGATTCAAACCATTCTTAGAATAACGTTTGAAACAAAAGCATTCACTTAGTTTTCTCTGAAACCATTGACAAGTGTTGGTTTAACAGACAATTATTGTCCTAACAAAGAACTGATTCAACTGTAAAATGTTAGACACTATTTGTTTCTGTCTAGGACATAGATACAAGAATGTTTGGTAGGGTTAACTTTGTTACCCTTATTCTAAAGGCTTGGGTTCATGGTAAAAGTTTTTAGTTTGGGGCGCAAAATATCTTGACATGCAAAAGGGTCACACAAGCATGGAATTGTAAAGAAGAGGAATAAAGAATGTCCTTTTAATTCACATTTGGAGTCCACTTTAGGCAGAATTCTTGTGTTTCTCTGTAATTTTATTTTTAAAAATGAAGTTGGTTACGTATATTGATACTATTTTCTTAGGAATTGAGAGGGAAAACATAATTTCCTTCCTATGCTGATTTAAAGAGTAGACCTCTCTATTCAGAAGTTTTCTTTTATGTAGTATTCAGTATTTTTCTTTTATAAAAACAATGGTTTTCCCAGGTCAATAATTGTATCAATCTCTGTGTATCTTTGAGACACATTGCACACTATGCTCACCAACCTAGGTATAATTTTACCATGTGAAAACGCAGGGAATTAATTCATAATTGGGTACTGTCAGAGGCCAATTTGTCCTGCACAGTTATATGTATAGGTTCTAGGGAATTCTATTTAAATATATGTACACACATTTTCATTTGCAGGCCCATTACCTCCTTCAGTGACTAAGCTTGTAAACAGCGTTCTCCCAAAATAATTGTAATTGCTAGTTTGGATTTGATGACTTCTTAGGACATTTATCTAAATGCTCAGGGCTTTGTTGTACTCACTTCTGGCTTGTCTTTCAAAGGCCTAGGACAATTAGGAACATCAACCAGCTATAAGGTACACCACCAGGCAGACTCTTCCTTTCAGTCTGCCAACTATTATTATTATTATTATTATTATTTATTATTAGAAAATGTATAAAGCGCAGAACTAAGGCCCAAGGGCATCTAGGTGCTAAAGTCGGCAGCCATGCAACAGATGTTTCATACTCATCACCTGCAAAGAACTGAATTTAAAGAAGTGGGTTTTTTATGCTCTCCAGAAAGGGAGATACTCTTCAATGGCTCTTAAAGGTAATGGGTGTGCATTTCATAGACTTGGGGCCAGAACTGAGACGGAACGGCCACCCAGTCGCTTCCACTGGTATTTTGGTATCTTAAGAAGTAAGCGTGATGCAGAGCATAGTTGTCTGTCTGGGCAGTACCGGTCTATCTTACTTTTTAGATATTCAGGGCCAGCATTGGTCACAGCAAGATGGTCGGCGCAAAGTGTCTTAAACTCAATCTGTGTAGCCACTGGCAGCCAGTGCAAGCGATGCAGAACAACTGCTTCCAAAAATTCTCTCAGGAAATCCAGTTCTTTTTTGGGAAAAACTCCTGCCTTACGGGCCCTCAGGAAAAGTCCTTCTGAAGGAGAATTCTTCTCAGCTACCTCCAATCGGAACCCCAATATGCTTTTTTCCTGTTAGGTAGGCACCCTTCCTTTGAGGCTTTCCCAGAGACTCTACTCTCCCTTCTTCTTATGTGAATATAAATACCCAGCAAACTAGACCTATGCAGCATTATTTGTCACAACCACATTGTATTGGACAGATCCTGTGATACATTGCCTTCACTTGCTCTCACTCATTAGGATCCTCCTATCTGATTAAATTGGCCCAATGAATTTTCACATGTCAAAAAAGGATGTATTAGAAGTGATGTAGCCCATCACTCAAGAATTATGATTAAATTGCACTGAATATGTTGTTCACTCATTTCTTGTATGGACCTGTGCCATTAATAAGAACTATATATTCAACATCACAAGGAAACCCTCACTTTAGAGACAGCCTTCATGTGTAGGTAGCTGAATGCATACAAATGAATACAATATGAAATGTATTAATAATTCATACATTTTAATATATCCAATGTGATTGGGGCTGATATTTTTTTTAAATCAGACAAAGGTATAAACCTATTAGAGCCTGTGATGTATTGTATTATTTGTCATTTGCAAATGCATATCTAACGCAGCACATTACGGTATAATTCAATTTGCATTTTAAATGTCTATATCTTGACCTGAATTTCGTCTCCATAACATTTGTCTGCTGAGACACATTTGCTGTGAAACAAGGCAATCATTTTAAAAGGCTGCTTTCATAAAATAGACACAGTGGATGAGGACCTATTGCTCTGCCAGGTCAATGTTCAGGGTCGGATCGAGGCCTCTGCTATTTAAAATTTCCATTACTAGCCACCATGCATTCATCAATGCCATTCTAGGGTGGAAATAAAAATAAAATGTAAATAAACTACCATGGAAAGCCTAAACCAGAAATATATTTAGCTTACTTTTCTGTATTTTATGTACAAGCCTTTGTCCTGGGTACACACAGCAGTGTCAATTAATCACTTTAATGGATTAGTCACAGTGATTGGTAATGGGCCTGTTTTCAAGAAAATTGTTACTTTCATTCCTGATCTCAATATAGTTCTGCATAAACAACCAAGCACTTTTAATGGGCTTTTGTTCTCAATATTATCAGTTCCTGTGCGTGCAAAAAACATTTGAGACTTTGGTGCTAAGAGAGGTGTTATTGGGGTGTCCTTATCCCTGAAGGGGGAGTCACCCACGGTGGGATCCTGCTTGCCCAATCACCTTTTATATCCACTTAGTGTTTTGCGTAGTGGGTCACCTCTTTAGTCCCAAAGGGTATGGCTCCTTCTTGTGGAGAAGTGACAAATTCCCTGGATTTGTCACTGCCCGTACTGTACAGAAGCCATTTCTTACTTCACAATTAATGTGAAAATGGCTGAAAGAAATGTAAAATAAAAACAATTGTACGTTACCACAAGTGGACATGGTATTTTTGAACTAGCTATGGAGGGATTCCAGAAATGCAACCTCTGATGGTGGTAAACATTTGAATAAGATGGATTTTCAGAAATACCAAGAGTGGAGGAGGCAACTTTCTCAACCGGTATTTCATTAAAGAAAATCAACCCAACTCTGAATGCCCCCGTAGTCTCTACTCTACTAATAATGAATGCCGGAATGTTACATCATTCTGTGTGTGTTTTTCAGGTGTGCCCAAATGTACGTACCACAAACGATTCAACTGTCATTTCTATAACCACCATCTAGTAACACCCCTGGGAGCTATTCAGGGTCTAATATACTCTTTGGTAATTAACTCACTCGTCATCAAGAAATTCACCAGAACATAGGGGAAGCATTCCTACAGAATGAAACCGAGGACAAACTCTAATATGGACACTTACTTCCTTGGCAAGTAGGCATCATGATAGCATGCTGTGGATTTTAACTGACCAATAGTGTATGGCGCACAGTAGTGCAAACATTTCCATCCCGTGTCACAGAATTGGTTACTTAAATGCAAACTTTGACATTGGGTGTTATGAACATGCTGCTGCAGCCTAGAATATTCTCCTTCTCAATCACTCACTGTGGAGGTCCATGTGTGGTTACCATTCCAGTAGATCTACAACATTGCTAAAATCAAGGGGAGTGACCTGTCCCATCTAAACAATAGCTGAACAGGCTTTGCAGCACTTGCTTCCTTTTTTTACAGTTTCCAGCTCTGTCCCAGGGAACAACAGACCAGCCAGCCCCGGAGACAATTGCCACCATGGCCCCCTACCCAGTGCACACTGGTGCCTAGTGATGGTCAGGCCTTATCCTAAAATGAGGCATAGATTTGCAGGAAAAGCTGTGGCCCTTTTATATTGCGAAGCTTCCAGAGTGCCAAATATTCAATTAGTGCTGATAAAGGAATGTTTTTTCTCCTTCCTGAAATACAAAGAACTAGCACAGATTTTCTCGAGATCCTGCCAAGACTGCAGCCCTTATGTAGAATTCGGAGCCGCTTGATAGAAATCCCTTCAGGAGATGTGCTGTGTTTCCATAACACAGAATGTCTTAGATGGCTGGAGCAAGGGATTTGTGAAATGCCTCCTCTCTGAAATAGCCTACTCAGCAATGCACTGCACTTCTTGGATCACAGTATTTCGCATGGTGAGGGAGTTGGACATCTCTTTGGAAGTTACCAATTCATATGCCCTATCCAAAACCTTTTGCCATACCCTGGAACAGTTCATTTGTTTAAAGTGGCAAGTGCCAGTTGCTGCAACTGATGATCAATGCCATACATTTCCCTTTGTCCCCTCTGTATCCTTGACTCTGAACAAGAATTTTAAAGAGAGTGGGAGAGGCTGGCAGGCACTAGTGCTGGCATTCCCCTTTGTATACCAACTGCATGATTAAACATGCTTTATTTGGGATGTGGGTAGGAAACCTACATGAACCCTTTCACTTCCCTTAGAATTTATAAATGAACTCAACAAAGAGCTCTTGTCCTAATTTGGCGGTTGGGGAGGAGTACGTTTGTGCACCCCTGCTCCCAGCGACAAATAGAACAAACATTTCTTAGACCCATGGCAGTCAAGTTAATGTTAAAAAGCCCCCTGTCCAACCAGGCATTTGTGCACTTTGATCTCCTCCACATTCCTTCCTGGTTCATAAAGGATCCTGTTAACCCAACTAAATTGAGAAAAAAGAGGCTTCCTGACTTTTTGTCTCAGTCCAGATGGGACAAATCAACTTCTGGGGCACCAGTGGTACAGGTGTGAATATTGGGTTCTAAACCATTAATCAGCCCCACACCTCTAGTACCAGAAGGGATCTGAACGGATTGCAAAAGCAAGCAAAGTATAAACCTCCTTGTTCAATTTTGGTAATATGAATGGAGCGGCAGACGTATGCCTGAAAGGTCATGGATCGTTGGTTAGTTCCAACACAGCGAAAATACTGAAAGGAGTGTCCAGTCAAGGTTGTATTAAACATATCTACAACAGGCAGTCTTACAATACTACAAAATGCATCCTACTGTGTAAAGGAATGCATAGGACAGACAGTTTCAAAGACGGAAAGGGATGCACTCTGGATACTGACAGGAGGGTAGTCGGTATGTTTACTAACCACAAACGTTTGTTAAGGTTTCTTAGCTTTAGCACAAAAGTGGAACAGGGTCTTAAAATGTCTCTAAGGGCCTTCTGGGAAGGACCAGGGGACAGAACTAGAATGTACCTTCTGCTGTAGTTGTTCATGTTGCTTGTGCGGGTCTATGCAGCTTCATGACACTTTGCAGGCTTCTGTGACGGAGTTCGAGATGGGAGTCAGCTGCATGTATCAGGCGGCAAGAAGGTTCAGCGAACGTAGCTTAACAAACATCTGCAGGCTGGCCTACATGGGAGCTCTGGGTCAGGAATCGTCTCAGTGCTGATGGGCAGCTCTGAAGCACCCAGATGTCTTAAATCGACAGCAGCTTGACAACGGTCAGCGTTGCCGTCTTTTGCGAATCAAGGAATTTGACTGGCTCGAAAATTTTCTTAAGGCAGTTTTAGGTTCAGAGACCTTCTGGCACTCCCGGTCCAGGGAGTTTGCTGCAGAGCCTAGCAGGACATGCTGTGTGATGGTTGGGTACCGGTTCTGGAGTGGCAGGATGGTTCTCTGGGTTCAGTATATCCCTCTGTTTCCTGGGAGATGTTAAGGGAGGGATCTTGCTTCCCTCTTCGGATATCTTTGGACATCCTGGCCTTCGATGTAAGACAGACTGTACCATTAGCCAGGGTCCAAGGTTGAGTTCATCTTCAGGTTATCTGCCAAAAGAGGGGCTTAGACCTCTTTTAAAGCCCCATGCTTCACAGTGAATGGTGTAGGCTTAGCCTATTTTAATGAACCAATCCTGAGGTCCTGCCATCAATCTCCTGTATGTGTGAGGTCATAACCAGAGTGCTTAGCAACAGGAAAGGTAAAAGGGTGAACACAGGAACAAGGTGTGCCCCAGAACTAAAAATGGCACAATCCTTCTTTTAACAGAAAGCGCTCTGGGCTCACTCCCTTTTGACATAAGTCCCACCCATCTTCCTGTCTGTTGTTTGCAAAGAGTTTCTCTGGTTAATGGTTCTCACTGTGTGGTCTCCGTTAAAGTGGCAGGTCTTCATTGAAGCTGTGGCGAGACCAGCCTCTCTGTCTCCTGCAGACCACATTCTCATACATTATGAATGGGCTTGGTCCCCCTAGCAGGGTGGCCTACTATAAACATCAGACCCAGACATGACAGTTCACTGCCCTTGATACCGAGGTGGGAGCTGGCTTCAGGTTGACACAGTTTCATATGAAAGGTTATTTGTTTTTCTGTCACCTTTGTTATCCTCTGCATTCAGGCCCCCTGGGGGTCTGTTTGAAGTACCCTCTGCTGGTATGTTAATCGCTGCCACCAGCTGCAGGGCCTAACACTAGAGCAAGGCAGTTCCATGGAGCCTTTCTCAGTTCATCAGGCTGTCCATGGCAGGGGAAAGTTTGGTCTCCCTCTTCTTAGATGACATTGTGCTCTCCTCGACTGTTACATTCCAACTAAGTATGACAGGGGCGGACTATGCCTGGTGGCGGTGTCCAGCTCAGAGTACACTGGTCTCCTGAGGTCGGTCTACCATCATTCCATTTAATTAAAAATTTCAAAAAGCCCATGCGGATGGTTGAATTCCTCACAACAGACATGTAATCTTCAAAGTTTATTTGCTTAGCCCAGGGCAAAGGGGATCTGGCACAGAATGTCATGATGAACAGAAAGTCAGATTTTCTTTGCCTTTGTGTCTGGGGACCACCATTGGTATTTGATACTTTTATCTATACACAAACCTTATCAATACGGGTATGGAATGACCTTCTGCAGACCAATGCATAATAAAGACAAGTATTAAAATGTGTGTACATTATTTATACTTATTAAAAAGCAGATGCTTCAGGCACACTTCTGACCTGACCAAAGAACAGTGTGTGTTACTGCGGGTCAGAAAGCCATTCTGTAAAATAAGTGTTTAAAGGAATCCCCCTATAGTTCTGTTGGGGTGAGAGATGACAGGTTTTCTGGGGCTATAATGTGCATATATGTAACCCAGTTTGTACCCTAACCACTACTCAGTACAGCCAGGTTACCTATTTACTGAGGGCATTTTTAAAGTAGGTTTATGCCAGGTATTCACAGCTGCTCTCATCAATGCCGGAGGCCGAAATGGGTTGACTCACTTGAACCCTTCACAAATCACTCTTTTGGTGGCCGAGTACATTTGCATTGATTTCCTAGAGATTAGAAAAAATCCCTTGGCCTTCAACAATTCCAGGGTCACCCTGAGTGATTTACAATTTCGCCATTGAAGCTGTCAGTGCATATAAAATCCCATGATGAAGACTTGATGATGGCAATACCCGCAAACCAAACAAAGGGGGATGTGGAGGTCACCATCTGAAAATTGTTCTTTAATAAAGTACCAAGGCCGTACAGTAAGCAGACTAGGGTAGAAACGTTCTACCACATAGCTGCACACTACAAAGAGTAGGTAAAAAAAATAGATAATCAATTGGCGTGCCTTGTTAAGTGGCTAAGTTGATTTCCCAAACATACACTATAACGGTGGTCTTCAGTAAATGCCAAAGCATTGCTAGAGGAATCAGTTACTCGTGCGTAGAGAGTGCGTAGCGCGCCCACATTCAACACTGAGGAGTCTTGGAGAGCTGCATTTCTGAGTTCACCAGATCATTAACTAGTCGGTATGTGAGGGCACCATTAAAGAAATGTTACATTTTGTAGCATTGCCTAACATTCAAAAGAAACGTCCTATTTTAAGTTCGAAAACCAGAGGATCTGGAGAGAGCAAATACACCACCGGCCTATGGATTACTTTGAGTTCGAGAATCGCAAAAGGTAAGTTTTGTTTTGTCTGATCAAAGGCTGTAGTTATTTCGGATCCTCACTTAATTAGTGTAAGGAATTCTACAGTAATCTATCAGACATGGCCTCCTTCTCTCTTGCACATATAGATTCTCTTACTCGGGTGGAAAACATTGCATGTCTGCTATTATTATTTCACGTGGGATTCTAGTGCCATGTTTGGCTTCCATTTTTAGAAAGTATTCTGCTCAAGCAAATGTTGATGTGTGAATTGTACCACGTATTTGCATATTCCATACGTTGCATACATTCAGACTCACTGCTTCCAATTAAAGGAAAAAAAAACATATGGCTAGGTTTTTCTGAACGCCTGTGGAGATTTTTATCCTTCCCCAAGCCGGCATGAGAAGTCACTTACTCTGAAATAATTTCAGGGCATATGCAGATACTGATAACACACCTGTAAACTACGACCTTGATGACAACCTATGCATGTTTCTATTTGCCCAACTGAAATGACTAGGGAAAACATTTGCCCATGTCAACTGCAATAAATGATGTGTGTCTTTACGCTAAACACGTTGTGCACTTCTTTTAAACAGTTTAACACAGGTAGACATTTCACTCAAGTGTGCGCCGAAATCTGCACATTGCAGCACTTCTCTGTATTGTGTGATGAATCTGATGGTGTCATCACTCTTTTCCTGGTGGTGTGACCTCTCCCCATGTGGCCTGGGGAAGGCAGCCAATACCTGAAACTGACCCTGTGGTGTGGCTATATGGGGGGAGACAACCTCCGGGACGACACCCAGGAAGGATACTGAAGACCTTCTAATTGGATCTGTGTATGAACCATCAAGATCTGACTTACTAGCTAAGACTCTAAAAAGATCCTATCAGGCTCCACCTACTGGTTATTCATAGCTAATTTGCCCTTAACAACTTCTGGGAACTCCTACCCAGAGTTTTCATGTAAAACAGAATGGACTAACATTCCCATAACTCCAAGAATACTGGGAGGAGGAAGAGGATTTGAGTAATGCAGAGCAGAAAAAACCAACAGTATATGCTGCATTCTATTTGTTGTGACTACATACCTGCAGCCGGGAGATTTAAATGGGAGCCACAGCTGACTGAGGCGCACTGTTGGAGGGAGAAAGCTACTTCTCTAATGACGGACCGAGAGACTGTTCGGCTGCAGAGATTGCCATGGAGTCATCTGGCTCAACGAGGCAGAAGAAGAGGGCTGACCATGAGAGGGATCATGTTGCGGAAATGCCAAAAGCCAATGCAGGTCTCCTGGGCATTTGCAGGTTTTAAGCATCTGCATTTACCTTACTGGAGCCTAACACAAAGCAGCATAGCCCAGCAGGAACCACAAGGGATAGAGAACCATCACATTTGAACTCAACACAAATAATTCAACAATTCTGTTTATTAAGTTTATCACAGATACATTATTAAAACATCAGAAAGTGACTTGTGCTCCAGAAAGTGACATGTGCACCCCGCAAAGTGGCTTGCGCTTGTTCAGCTATTGCAATGACAAATTGATATCATACACAAATAGACCACATCATTGCCTCTTGGTTAATTACTCACATAAACATATATACACCTCCACAATTTCACACCACTATTGCACTATTCCAATTAGAAGCATTAATCTTAATTGTCTGTAGGAGTAGTACTACATTCTGCTTAAATCTTTGGCATGGTCTTGTTATTGGCAACCACGTCAATGTGGATGCTCTTTACCATACCCAACATGTTTCATTCCGTCTATGGTGACAACTCATTATTAGGAACTTCTTCAGGGGATATTACACACCACAGCCCATGTAGCCTGTGGCACAAGTTAATTTTTCACAACAACAAAAAACACAAACGCTTGTGGACACATTTCGTTCTCTTTCCAATGCTTGGCATTTATTTTGCATTGCATAGGTAAACTATGGATAGTCTTTCTTACTTCCAATTGAGTAGTCTCTGTATATTTTATTTTCTCTTTCTCTTATTCACTTTAGGATAGTATAACAGGCAAATACAGTATCAGAGAAAGCAAACAAAAAAGCATATCAAGTATGGAAATGTGTGCAGATTCCATATAAGAAAAGCCCTGGAAAATAATACACCAGGCAAATTAAAGTTCACAGTGTGTTTAAGAAAGTCATGGCAGGAGAGTATACCAGGCAATTGCAAGTGTGCATATGAGAAATCCCTGACGGGAGAGTATACCAGGCAATTGCAAATGTGTTCATGTGAGAAAGCCCTGGTAGAGAAGCGCACCAGGCAAGTAAAAACTGAACAGTGTGTGAGAAATACAGCACCTAAAGGAATCCTGAGAAGGATATATCAGGACTAATACAAATAACCGTGTGAAACAAAAGAGAAGAGGAGTATAAACCTGGCAGGAGAGTACTGCATATTCTAACAAGGAAAAGACAAAGAGCCATGTTGTTTTGTGTATCAGTTGTATTTTGGAGCAAGAAAAACTCAAGGACCTGATATCAGTGTTTATACAATAGAAGGAAGAGAAAACCGGGGGAAAGGAACCACCCTCTGGAACAAGAAACTCTATTCCTCTGGAACTTTGTGTTGAGTTACACATTAACCTTTTTTATGTGAGACACAGAATAATTGTTTTGACAGGGGATGGTTTTGCTTTGGACATTCTTATATTGACCCTTAGTTTTGGTTTTAGGAAGGGAAAACCTCTTAGTGCAGCGACTTACCTCATATTGTCTACGATGCACACATGCATTTTACAACTCTCTGACAAATATCCCATACCTGGAGTTCTGTCTCCCAAGGACATTCAACTTATAACCCGTTGAGACCATATCAATGGTGAAAGGTGCTATACAAATGCACATTACATTACTTAACTAATAAAAATCAGGTCAAAATAACTGCGCAGAAAATGCACATTCCTAGACTGCTCACATTATGGGAGATAATGATAATTAAAATTGTACCATGCCACTGGCTCGCTTATATGCCACATTAATGAGATACCTTTCCATTGATGATCTATATAGTAAAATTTCAGAGAATCCAAATGGATGCCAAACTATTATTCTACCCCTCCTCTGGCGATGGCTGTGGGGCAGAGGATGTTCTTCAGGTATAGGATTGTTAAAAAGAGTCTTCCGTAGCCTCCATCCCCATTGCAAATGCAGGCCAGAATATCTTTGGTAATCTCTCGCCTAGGCTAGGCCAGCATGTATCAAGCCAACCTAAATATCCTGTAAGCTGTCTTCAGAAGCTTCAGAATAGGCCAACTGAACTACTACTCAAACAAGGGCATGGGAGCTTGCCTCTCTATACCTGCACAGTCTTCACACACTGTCAGTGGCGGTATGGGTGGATTTTTAAACAATCTGCCTGGCACATAGAGATGGCTATTGTACGGGCATACAGTTTTTCATCGATTGATTGATTTCTGAAATACAACAATTGCCAGCTATGTTCAAGTAGTTTTGGGCAAGGGCGGGAGGATAGCTCAGGGGCAACGCGTTTGTCTTGGAAGCAAGGCAACACATAGCAACAAAGGTTCACATCCCAGGATCACACTTAGAAACTGGTCCCCGGTATTAAGCGCATTATAAAAGAACAATTATAATTATAATTATGTCCAACCCTGCACCCGTTGCCAGCTTCCTCATCTCAGTAGCAGGACTTTGGAACTCTCTTCCATTAGATATTCAACTGAGTCCGAACACTAAGAGTTCATTAAGCTATTGAAGGCTCACTCTTTCTTATTGACCTACTATTAATACAACTTTCTCATGAAGTGTAAGGCTGTACATTTTATGTTGCTTGAGGCCACGGCAGGTGGCAACAGTTAGGCCAAGAACTCTATAACATGACATAACATAGGAATAATGTATTAATTGTTGCAACAGCCTCATTGCTGTAGATTAATGAGGGACATAACATCCTTGGTACAAGACAAAAAAAGAAGGCTTCTCTGATTGGATACATTTGATTTCTATCGCGTCTATTTGTGAACATTTGTGTTAGCAAAATAATTTAGAAATGTTTTATAGCTCACAATTTCTAGTGTTCATAAATTAATCAGTTCTGCTTTTATTATCAGTAAGAATAGTATATTTGTTTTGTGAGAATTATATTCTCTTTTTAATCCTACCAAATGTGTTGTTTTGGCTACTAACAACTGTGCCCTCCCTCTGTTTTAAAAGATTACTTGGGAGTTTGATTTTCCTCTTGTCCCAGGTGTTCCCTCTGACATTTGAACTCACAATGTCAAAAGGATTTCCAAAATGCCCATTTGTTTATAAATGGGGTGTCCTCTTGTTATTTCTATGAACATTTATGATGAAGAGAAGTGTGCAGTGTTCATACACTCTTCAATGCCTGCTCATATAGTTCTACTATTTCACATGGCATTATTCTGAATTCTGTTGTTTCAAGCAGGAGTTTTCAACCATGTATTTTAAGATAAGGGCTGTAATTGTATAGGCATATGACGGGGACCACATTTCTTGGAAATGTATGAACACCACAATCTTTGCATATCTCTTGGACGAGTTTAGGTGACTTGTCAATGCTTTGTCATCTTGGAGTATATGGGATCAGACTAAAATGTCAAGTGTGTTCCAGTGGCAGCCTGAGAGAATTAATGCAGAGGTTTCTCGGTGGCAAGAGGATCACATTTTCATATGTCGTGTCCCCACTATGCATCATGTTTGTGTATATTGAAATGCTGCATGTATGCTAAGTATGGTAATTATTTGTGGAAAGTTAATGGGATCGATTAGATACTCTAGCTTTCTTTGCCTGAAGAGACATTATTTTGTGGATGTTAGAAGTAGTGCAATAGCCAGCTTTAATAAGGTCACAGTGTTGTTTTGTATGTACAGGCTACCACATGGGAGGCAGGGGGTGTGGGTGGCAAACTGCTCTTAGATGAGCAATACAACCATTCCAGGTCTACACATCTACCTGCAAGTTTTGATTATCTTTCATGCACAAAAAGTGTATCAAGATCTGGAAAATTGCAAAGCAAGGAGAGGTTTGAGGTTGAATTTCATGTATTGGTGTTTTGATAGATCATAAGAGTAAAGTCTGTGGGAAGTGGCAGCATTGCCCATTAAACCAAGACTGTGTGTGACATATATCTTCCAGGGATCTCAGTAAGCTTTCAACACATTAGAGGCTACCCGTTTTTGAACTTCTGGCATATGCGAAACTACTATGTTAAGTGTTTCAAGCCAGAGATTGAACAGTACTAGGTGTTATCCCTAATGCACACAGCTGTATTGCTTGACAAATTATTCTGATACAGGATGAAGGTGAATCTGTACATGTGGCACAGATTTATGGTACCATACATGAGAGCAATTTCAGAGATAAAATGAACAGTATATACCCTCCTCTAATTGTTAGGTTACTTAAATGACAGACCCTTGATGCAAGGATGCCAGTGCCAATACAGTGTTCCAAATATTACTTTCCTCTAACCAGATATCAGAAAAATCACCTTTACACTGGTCTAGGAAGACCTTATCTGAAAGACACCTTATCCGATTTTAGTTGGTTCCTTCTCCATTAAACTGTGAAGTGGATTTCCAGTAATAAAGTGACTGGATGGACACAAAATACAGAATGTTGGGGTAGGCGGTTTTCTTTGTATACATTTCTGATCCCAACCTAGTAGACAGAAATGCTGGAGTTCTTTGTCAGCAGCAATAAGTAATTGATATACATGTAAAGTGTTGTATTAAATAAGGTGCATTTAAATTTGTTTTATATGTTCATATCTTGTAACATAATGTCAAATATAACAGGAAAAATGTATGTGCAATAGGTTCTCTGTTTTATGCAATAGTTGTCTCAGATTTATGCAGCCTTGTTGCATGAATACCATTCAGAGTTATAGAAATCATATTTGAATAATCTGTGAGAATATGATAGTATGTGTAAATATACATAGGCTGCATTACATTTGTTGATGGGCCCTACATTTATTTTATTGTCATTACCAGTAAGAATTATACACAATTAGTCCAACTTAAGTTACACCTATGATGTGTGTTTGAATAGAACACACCTCTTAAGACAAAAGATCAAAGGTCAGAATTATGTAATACAGACCTCACCAATAATCAGTAGAGGGAGGGCTGCAGTTGACTACATTGATTTAAGATAATGCAAAATAAATGGTGTCAATCTACACAAAGAAGCAGATTCTTATGGATGTGAGTATGTGAACGGAACCTATTGCAGGCTCTGTCCAATCCAATATTGATACATTAAATGGTGCTGCAAAGTGGAGTTTGTTGGGTATTTAAAGTTAAATGCAGAGGAGGTTGAGTGGTTTTCAGGAAAGCGGCGGAGGAAGAGAGCTTGCCTGACAGGAGAAAAGCCAATTGGATTTCCACCTGTGAGTAGCGGATGGAAATTCTTGGTAGAGGGACACATTGAAAGGAAGATCTTACTAGGCAGTATTGACCCGAGCTGTTGATGTCCGTACCTTTCATTTCTCTTTAAAAGGCAAGCCAAAAGTGAGTACAATAACTACAGTGCATTTAGATACATGCCCCAAGAATGACTGAAATCCCATATGGCAGTTGAAAGTATTGTGGTTTAGCCATGTTTACAAATTATATGACTAAAGGAGGATATCTCCTGTAAATGAGACGTTGTGGATATATGTTTAAAATGTATATTTAAAATTGAATGCCCTAGAAGCTATAGTTTTGCAGGGTATGATTGCCTCTGGCAATATTCAATTAATATCAATTAATTCCCTGAGTTTTCAAAGGTGCAAACTATATCTGGGTTTCCAAACCAATGAGACTCACATCTCCAGGGATTGATATACCTTTTGGTCTGTGCAAGCCATAGTGTAAATACATGACAAATCCCAAATAGAGTTTTCTATGCCTCAAAGTGGAATAGGAGGGAGGTTACTTCCTCCCCTTCATACCCACGAAAATAATGTAAATTTAAATAACCAACATATTTTTCCAAATAACATTGTGCAGAAAATAAAGGATTCTGCCTGAAGTGGATTCCTAATGAACATTACAATGAATTTACTGATTCCTTTTCCATTGCAATTTCATGATCTCATACTTGTGTGACCCTTTAATGCATCGAGACATTTTGCTCTCCAAAATCATATGCTTCTACTTTAGTCCTACCAAAGAGAGTCTACTTATGTCCAGGTTACCAACCAATAGTGTCCAACATTTAATAGTGGATACATTCTAGATTAAAATCAATATTGTTCTTTGATGCCAACACTTATTGGTGGTTTCAGAGAAAACAAAGTGAATTGTATTATTGTAGAGTTTATTCTAAGAATCGTTTTATGTTTTCTTAATCTGATGCCCGATGTTAGTTTGTATGTTTAGATTGAAGAGGATTGTATGGTTGTGTCTATAATAGTGATTTGGATTTGTGTTTATACATCATCTGAATTTTTTGTGCATGTAAATATTAGTGAGATAATAGACATTGTGTTTCTTCTCTGTTTGTACTGAAGTCTAATTTAGTGGGTGACATTTTGAGCATTGAAGGTTAGGCAGCTATCTATTATTTCAAGATTTATTATAACATTATTTGGAAAAAATTAGCCTGTTTCTTTTCTCAATTTTGGGATGGGGTTTTCATAGCGTGGGGTATTATTGCAGGGACATTCCTCCATAAACTAAATGTTACAAATGTGGAGTTTTCCATTGATTGAAGTCATTATACTGGGCAAATGATTTTTGTAATCATTTTGTTCCCTTGCTCTGAGAGAACAAGGGTTGGAGATTATGCTTGATGGTGGCTCCTCCCAAAGCCACAGAAATATATTTTGGAGCTGGTGTGGCAGTGGTTGCATTACCTGGCTGTTACTCATCCAGTGCCCAAGAGAAGGGGGTTCAAAGCTGAGATATGTGTGATGTGTAATGATTTATTGAAAGGGGTATTAGGCATGGAGTGAGTACAGGTTAATTTTGAGGAGTGACAGAGGTGGCTTGGTATTAGTGTTCCTTAGTACATCAAGACCTCATATCAAGGAGACAATGTATGCATTCTGGTGTATGCTATCTGACCTTAGTGGACATTCGTAGTTCTGTAATCTTTCCATATTTTCTTCTCATGTAGGTAAGTATGTTTTTAATTGATTTACATAGTGCGACACATTGCTAGAAAGCAAAGGACCTCTGAGTAAGTTAAAGAAGCAGTACATAGTAGGTTAGGATGTTATTATAGGGAATGGAGTGTGTCATTAGTGTGCTAATCTCATAAATTGGTGTAGTGTTCCTTGAATAGGAGGGTCTCCTGCTCCTTCTTGAAGTGGAGGATTGCTTGAGAGGTAAGTTTTCTTTTCTTTAGGTATGAAAGTATCTTACACATCAGTTCATTGTAAGTGGTTCAGGCCATCGTGAAGGTGCATGAAGGTGCTGCCAGCTTGGAAAGGTAACCGATTAAGTAAACCAATCGAAAGCAATAGTGTAGTAATCCCTGATAGAAGTGTGCCCTTGAGGCCATAAGGAGACCATGTGAGCTCTGGAGATACTGCACATTGAAAAAGGTGTCTGTTCAGGTAGCCCACAAACAGTATGCAGAGTGGAATGAGACTAGAGTATATTTGTCTGGTAAATTGGCAGTGGAGAGCATATAGTCTGGAATACAAGAAAGGGCCAGGCACTTGTTTGAAGGGTAAATTGAATAGATAGTCTAATATAGGAAAATCAGCAACACTCATTAGAGCCCTAAGTTGCCAGAAATATGTTTAGTACAAGCCCCTTTGTTAACATCCTCTTATGAGACGGTTCACAGAACTGGTATGGTGTCTTGCTCGGCCCTACAAGAATGTTGACTACCGCCTTGCTTAAGGAATTTCATAAACCAGACTAATAAGCCTTACTTTAGGAATTTGGATTCTGAGCTTTTGGCAGAGCCCTCAGGCCCTGATTCATGGAATTATTTGCCTTTAAAACAGGGATTTGCGTGCCATTCTGCCCGCAAATCCCCATTTGTCAAACAGGGATTTGCTGCAGAATGACATGAAAAATCCCTGTTTTACGCACAAATAATTTCATGACTCAGGCCCTTAATAGTTTGGCAGGCTGTACCCACCTCTCAGTTTCATGGGGATCAATGCAGTGCCACAGCTCTGGGATGCTCATACCATGAACGGTTTAGTAAGAAGATGTTTGCATTAGACAGATAACCACAGCGGTCAATAACAGATGCAAGATCTGAATGCATCACAAAGAGGATAACCAGTAACCCCATGAGTTTCGTCTGATGAAAACAGTTAACATCAGCAAATAGTACCATGGACCCAAAATGTCTTTCATAATCTTGGAACACTTAACACATGTAAGTTTGCTGACTTGGTGTCTTCTTTAACAGAACATAGGACCAGGGTCTCCAGCAATTCAATCATGAGCGACTGGTAGCTCGCCTGAGGCCTCTCAATCACTCGTTCAGATGCTAAAATGGAGCTGCAGACCCTCGTCTCATGATGCACACAACTACCACCCTTCCCTCTGTCTATTCCATCAAAGAAAACTGCCACAGATGTGTGAACAGTGTGAGGAGGGGCTTCAGTTTAGACTGGTTAGCCCCTTAACAACCTGCAATTTGTCCACATATTTGCTAAATAATGAGCCTAGACTTGAAAGGTCCTTTCAGGTGGAACGTTCCCAGTAGTGCCATATGTTTTAGGCGTTTGTCACTGATGGGACCTTTGCATCTAAAAGACCCTCTCCATGGATCGTTACCTCTTCCTTCGGAGTGTCACATCACTTCTATGCGGATGATACTCAGCTCTTTCTCTCCTTCTCATCTTTCACACCTGACATCCAGTTAACCCTCTCATCCTGCCTTACCACTATTAATTTGAGGATGACTTCTCATTTTCTTACCGTCAATGCCGGAAAGACCAAAGTCCTTTTCTTTCCTGCCAATGTTCTTCCATCCCCGTCTCCTCCTCCTTCTATCCTTTTTCCTCCCTCTAAGCTCTTGATTGCTCCTACCGCGCGCAATCTCAGGCTTTACCTTGACTCTAATCTCTCCTTCTCCCATCATATCTCATTCACCTCACGTGCCTGTCGTTTTCATCTCTACAACATTCGTACAATTTGCCCTTTTCTCACTTTTCATGCCACTAAGCTTCTGGTTTCCTCACTAGTCTTCTCTCGACTCTTCTACTGCTCTGTTCTATTCTTTGGTCTTCCCTGCTCTCGCCTCGACCCTCTTAAATCAATCTATAACGCCTCTATTCACTCACTTTTTCTGCTTTGCTTTCTTACTGTGACTCAATCTCTTCCTCTGTTGACTCTCTCAGATGGCACTCTTTTCACTCTCAGCTCAAATACAACTTCCTCTGTTTAGTATTCAAATCTCTCTATGGTCTTGCCCCCCATTAACTTGCTTCTCTTCTCTCATTCTATTCTCCCCCTCGGCGTCTTCGCTCTGCTGGACTTTTCCGACTTACTGTTCCTCTTGCCCCCTGTACACAATCCCGCTTCCGTTCTTTCCAACTTCTTGCCCCTCTGCACTGGAACCTTCTTCTTCTATCTCTCCGCTCCATTACTTTCTATTCTTTGTTTCGCTCATCCTTAAAAACTCATTTACGTCAGTCATCTGTCTGATTTTTACTGGTTGATTTTGAACAACATTGTCTATGCTGATTTTATTGTACTGTTGACTATTCTCTGTGAAGCGCTTTGGTAAAAAGCGCTATATAAAATATAATAAAATACAAATACAAATACACAATATCTAGCAAATAGGTGTCCACTTACAAGGCCTTTAAAGCATCACAGTAAAGCTCCCCTTTGAAAGGTTAGCCATGATGACTACGATGACAGGCATAAAGTGTTTGCTTTATGGAGAGCAAATGTTCTTAACATCATGTATAACAGCAAGCTGAAAGTTTGACAAACGTAATCTTTATTCACGTGACATTATTACAGTGGTCTAAGCTTTTTCAGGTTTGCATTATTTTGCATTCTGAGATATCTTGTTTTCCATTCAGGATGTGACAAATATAGCTATAATTATATTCTTTTTGTTAAACATGTTTAGTTAATGATTTACATATTGTAAAGATTATTTATTATGATATATAATATACGAATTTGGAAAGTAAACTCAATCATGGCTCTGATGTTTCCTAGGGCCATGTATCAGGTAATTCAGTCCTATTTTCTTCCCTTTGAGATTCTTTCTGGGACTTGTAGTTTGTTCATACCTATGTAAATATTTAAGAAAGCTACAAGTCCCAGAATTACAAGCAAAAACAGGACTGGGTGGCCTTCTCACGCATAGCCACAGGAAACTTTTGAGCTCTCCTCTATAGCATAGTACTATTGTATTCCTTAAAATCCAAACCTTTATTATTTGTGCCAAGTGGAGCCTGGAAGGTATGTATTCAATTACCTAAACTGTAGAGTGGGTTAAAATGCAAGATCTACCATTTAATGAGGTGTTTGATCCTGTGCAAATACGGTAATCTCTGCTAGTATAGAGGACTGATTTTAGCAGAGCCAACATTAAAGTTCTCCCGTATTTCTACCATTCATCAAAGTTGCATTGCTCATCCAGAGAACTGCCTTATAGGAGATTGAATGGAACTCTTTGCTTTTCCCAAATTTGCTATGTTATTTGGTCTTGAATATCACACAGTGTAAAACTGTAAAACACATGTTGTTGATGTGCATGTCCATGCCCACAATATATTCACATTGTCATTTTAACTTCTGTTTGTAATGCTGGTGCCCTCGTTATGTCTGGGAGAGGTATATCTGTCAACCAGGCATGTTCCATTGTGGCCCATTGTGCCTGCACTGGAAAGCATGATTCCAGCAGGGAGAGGAAGCTGTATTTTGCACTGTGTGACAAGTCCTTGGATGTCATCACTTCTCCCCGAGGGGGAGCCCCTTTCTATGAGGCCAGGGAGGTGAGGCCACTACCCGATAGTCCTCCTGGGGGTGGCACTTAGTGTGAGGATCTCATGGGGAGAGGCTCTCCCTCTAGGGAGAAGGACGAACATCCAAGGGAGACACAGTATAATTAGCCTCACCCACTACTATATACAACTCCCCACCTTGTAAAGCCCAGTCGTATACCAATCCAACCCATGTACTATTTTACTATTGTCGGAACAGAGACTTGACTTATACTGAGATGAAGAAGAAGATGGACTACCCAAGGGAGAGTAACAGTAGAAGTACTGGGACAAGTAGGAGACAGCTACCAATATAAATAATGAAAATATGTTTTTGATGTTCTTAATCTAATGGTAAATGACTACGTTTGTCATTATCTGTATAAAGAGTAAATATGCCACCCAAAAATATCTTGGTAAAAATGTCCATGCTCATGAACATCACCACCCCAGTAGCTCTCGCCAGTAGCCCCCACCTATTGGCCCTCAACTATGAGGAGCTCCAGCTAACATAAAGCGAGAGGGTGGGACAGAGCCCTACACTTATTTGCGAATTAGGAATTATGCCTTAAATAAGACTTTGTCCTCAGTGGAGAGTATGGAAAATGTGATGTAATCCCTTTCTGTGCATTGAAGTGGTAAGCAAACAGTGGAATTCTGTGTATTTTGAAATTTGTATAGAGCGTTCAAGGGGTGTCCCAGATAGATTTATTGTAGTTGCACCAAAAGTTAACTGCTGACCTGGCTACCAGTCATAGTCTACTCAACCTGTGAAAGTGGAAGAACATGTTTTTAGAGATGTCATTGGTTTTTGAAGCAAATGCCATGTTACGTTTTAGGTTGTTATTCACATTACAAACCTGTGCATTCGGTACAGTGACGGAATCAAAGAAAGAGGCTCTGGGGAGGAGTTCTGGATAGTTATGAAGGCACTCTAGTGAGCCAAAAAGATAAATGTTATTGTTTTGTGTTAAGCCAAAGTCAGACAAAACTCTTCTGATGTACCCCCACGCTCTTCTCATCTCAATGGTAGAAGATATTCAGGAATTAAAAGGATTGTGGGATCTACCGGCATAACATTACGGCTGCAGCAGTAAACCTAGTCCTGTGCCAGTCTGATGAGATATATGTTATCTGTGCCTTCTTTGCATCTTAGACTCCTCTTGAGATTACATCTGAGGCTGCTTAATTTACAGAGGGGGAGGAGAAGATCATGCACAGAGAGAGGCAGCTAGGTCCTACTGTAGTAGCAGCAAGTCCCTGAAAATGGGAGGTTGCCTGAGATGTGTTAAGTCTGTGCATTCAAATGGAGCTTGCCTCCGCTGTATAGAGTTTGTGCAAGACACTTCACCCTCACCTATCCTAAGTACAGTAGTATCTCTCCAGCACTGAAATCTCTGCATTGGCTCCAAGTGGCTGCAAGGATTAAGTTCAAGACCCTCTGCATTGTCTACTAGGCCTTCTGAAGCCTGGGTCCTCCACCTCCAACTCCCTCAGGGTCAGTTGCTTCTCCAAGCAACAGGTTGGTGGTAGATCTCTTTCTTTGGCTGGGGCTTCCCTCGTTGAAACTTGAGGAGAACCATCTCTGGTTCCAGAAGCACCTGTAGACCTTCTCCTTCGCTTCTGCCGTCTCTCGTCCTCTCCCCTGCTGATTTCCTGTCTGATACTGCACTGGTCACCTGGCAACCCTCTGATTTGGGCCCAGGTCCCTGCCCGCCCAGTTGCACACCCGCACTGCCTCCCGGCAACCCTTGCACTGGGGTCAGTATCTGTAACCCTACAGTCCCCCTACCTGCACTTTTGGACACCAGCTGTCTGCACTTACTCTTGCACCTGCCACCTGCTGGCCACAATTCTTGTTATTGTTTTGATTCCATGTACAGCACTGCCCCTCCCCTTCCCCCTGGCACATTTCCCATCTCCCCTCCCCTGCACCTGTGAGATCTCAATGTCACTGGCCTAGTAAGATCATTGTCTCTACCCTTCCTCTGTTCCCCTTTCCTTGCCTCACCGTTCCTTGAAACACTTGTGTATAGGCGCATAACAAATGCTATATCATATAATATATCATAAGAGGAGAAGCCCACCCCTGGATCTGAGCTGTCATATTTTTGCCTGAGATTGGACCGCCGTAGACATGCAGTGTTTTTTGTTTGTTTATTTATTTCTAATGCGTACCAAACCCAAGGGTAACAGGGCGCAGAAATAAGAAAATGCAAAGCTTACATAGTTACAGGTATGGTCACAGTAAAACATATATAGTTACAGGTATGGTCACAGTAAGACATATATACAAATATACAAGTTATGAGCAGGAAGGCTAAATAAGCACAGAAAACACATGTTGCAATATGATTGGAAGGAATAGGCGGAAGCATCCTAGGTGTGAATAATGCAGCGACCCAACCTAGTGGTCAGTGGATTTGAGCAGGTTGATGTAATTACTTCTAAAGTGTAAGTATGGTTGATGTTTTCTAAGCCGGTGTGGCAGGGAGTTCCAAAGTTTGGCTGCTTTCACGGGAAAGCTGTTGCTGCCAACCTTGATGAGTCTGAATCTTGGTACAGTGAGGTAGTTGGCGTTACTGGTTCGTATGGGTCTGATAGAAGTTCTTCTGTGTAGTCTATCTACAGGATAGCTGGGGGCAGCATTGTTTAGTGCTTTGTGGGTGAGGGAGGCCATTTTATTCACACCTAGTGCAGCTCTTAATGCATTTTGGAGGATTTGTAATCTCTGGATAACAGCTTTATTGGCGCCACTGTATAAAGCATTGCAGTAATCTAGCCTAGAGAGTATTAGAGCTCTGGCCAGGTTCATGCAGCTGTGGTTTGAAAGGAATGGTTTGCCTTCCCTGATGAGCTTACATGTGTAAGCGGTGGAGGAGGCCAAAGATTTTACTTGTTTGTCAAGGGACAGGGTAGAGTCAAGGTAGAAGCCGAGGGTTTTTACCTCTTTGGCTACCCTAATGATGTTTCCATCAATGGTGAATGAAGAATATTCATGGCCTAATTTCTTAAGGTTAAGGTGTGTACCCAGGATAATGAGCTCTGTCTTTTCATCATTCAGGCATAGACCGTGGGTGGCCATCCATGCCTGGATGATGAGATACACTCTATTCATCAATGCCAAATCCTTGTCATAATCCCCAGAAAGTGGGAGGAGAATCTGAGTATCATCTGCATAATTAGTGTAGGTGATACCCAGAAGGTCCAGATCATCAAACAGGGGCTTGGTAAATACATTGTATAATGTAAGGGAGACGTAGGAGCCCTGGAGTACACCACACATGATAGGGACAGTGTCCGCCGCTGCCAATGGGGAGAAGACCCTCATGGTTCCATCACTCAAAAATGATTCTATCCATCTGATAGTCTCTGTAGAAAAGTGAGCTGCTGAGTCCAAGTGGCTGCATAAGACCTTATGATCCACCAAGTCGAATGCAGCTGAGAGGTCTAACAGTAGGAGGAGGGCTCTTTTGCCTTTGTCTCTTAACTCATCGACCTGAGTTTTTAGGTCAATGAGGGCAGTTTCCGTCCCATGTGAAGGGCGAAAACCAGATTGTCTTACTCCCAGGAGCTTATTGAGTTCTAGATATTTTTGTATCTGGGTGTATGCAACCTTGTCAAGTATTTTGAGTAAGATTAGTACCGTTGTGCTAGGATGGTAGTTGCTGGGAATAAGTGGGTCTAGAGTTTGCTTCTTTAGTAGTGGGAGTACCCACAGTTGCTTCAAGTTAGAGGGAATGGTGCCAGATGAAAAGTAGACATTAATGAGTTCAGAGATGAAGGGGCGAGATCCCTTGCGGCATCTTTTATAATCTGAGCAGGGCAGAGGTTGCCTTTGCATTGGACGGCTTAAGAGACAGAATTACTTTTTCTACCTCTAGTATGGAGGTTTTATTGAAATGGAATCTGGCGGGCTGGTCAGTTGGTATTTCGCTAGAGAGGGGGAGGTTATTTGATTGTGGTGGTAGGTTCAAGGTATCTTTTTTTGGGTTATTTTGTTCTGGAGGGTAGTTATTTTGTTGGATAGTGCCTGTTGAATATCTGAACACCATGTCTTGCTTTTAGTGCAGATGTCAGGTGTAGGGATAGGGGACTCTAGTTCTTTTAGTATGGTGAATAATTCCTTCATACTGGAGTTTGCATTGGCAATACGTTCGTTATAGGAATTTCGTTTCACCAGGCACATTTCATTTTTGAATTGCAAAGAGATTTTAGTTAGCTTAGATTTGTTGTCATTGGATGGGAGTAATCTCCAAGTGGTTTCACATTTCCTTTTTAGGAGATATAGGTCCTTTAGCTGGGGGGTGAACCACTTGTTTAGATGAGATTTGTGTTTGCTGGGTCTAAGTTTGAGTGGAGCAATTTTGTTGAGTGTGATAAGTGTTAATTTGTTATATTCATGGACCAATGTACCTGGATCTAGGTTACCATCCAGTGAGTTTAAGGTAGGGAGAATGGCATGGATCACTTTGTCCACTGTGATATTCTTTTTGCTCCTTGTTTGCTAAGGCAGGGCAGTAGATAGGGCTATCGGGAGAGTTCTAGTAGTAGATAATGTGAAAGATACAAGGAAGTGGTCTGTCCACAGTTGTGGTGCGATGGAGGTAATGGTGATAATGCAGTTATAGTCAGCTACCCAGTCTAATGTTCTCCCTTTATTGTGGGTAGGTTTGTTGATTTTGAGAGGCCTAGGTCTGATAGGATATTAGCTATTTTGAAGGCGTGCTTATCCGCTGGATCATTGAATCCTAGGTTAAAGTCACCTAGAAGTAATAACTGGGTGGTGGTTTTAAGGTTGTTAGATAATAGGGTATAAATGTCCTCCTCAAATGTCCCAAGTGGACCGGGCGGTCTGTAAACTAAGTGGATAGTAAGTGTCTGGGAGTTAATTAGAGGGAATTTGGCAGTAAGGACTTCACAGGATTGTGTAGTTTGTGGAGGGGCTACTCCCAGAGAGAGGCTCGATACCTCTGCCTCGGGTTTCATCTCCATCTTGTCTAGATATCGTATATCTGTCTGGGATGGCTAGCATGAGAAAGGGTCCTGCCGCGTCATGTAACCAAGATTCCATTATGGCAAGGAAGTCCAAATTATCTGCCAGTATCAGGTCAGAGATGTCCGTTACATGGGCAACCAGAGATCTGGCGTTTATGAGGGCTCCTTTAAGGGGATGAGCCTCAGGTTTGGCTGAGGCATGGTTAGGAGTAAGTAAAATGGGGTCAGCTAGCTTAGGTTTATACGCAGTCTGCTGATTAGAGTTGACATAGAGGTGAGGCGAGGAAGTGAAGTTGTTATGAAAGGAACTTCGATCCGGCCAGAGCGGTTCATTCTTCTAGCTGTGTTGTGCCTGTGCAAAAGCATGATGACGCCAGAAATATGAGCAATGATTATGCATGGAATGCATATGACCAAAATAAAGACACACGCCCCCTCCCACCTTAGCGGCAACATACCCACACATCGAAAAAACAATTAGTTTCAACATGGATTTTATAATTGTGTCTGTGGTTTATTATTCATAACTTGTGGCGTGAGTGATGCACAAAGGCAGAGCCTTCAATGTTCCTCATTCGAGGCGTATGTCACCCAACCCTGATTTGTTTTCTTCACGTACTGCAAAGTAATGCATTTCCAAGCCCTTCTATTGTAGGGGTTGTAAATAAAAACCGTGTTCCTATTCAGAAGAAATCATTAGTTTGTTATTAAAAAGCAAACTTGGTTCGGCCTCCAGGCAGTAACTGAATGAACTTACCATCCTGAAGAATTGCACTGTGCTTTGCTGTGCAAGTGAAGATGCCTTTGACAATGAAGTGAAACCTCGCCATTAATGCGAAGGCTTGGCGAGCACGAGGCTGTAATTAGACATATGGTGAGGGGGCAGGGCTACTATTATGCTGTCCAAAGCTCTATTTTCAACATTTCACTGTGAACGTTAACACAAAAGAAAGGTTGCCCTGTTTTAGCGTGCCAAATACGTATATTGCAGATGGGGTGCTTGATATTACTTGTTTGAAGTCCTAATATCGAATGATCACGAGAACTGCGCGTGATTACGTTGTCCAAAGCTGACCTCTGCAAGTATGGCATCTTTTTTTCTTTGTACCAGTCAAACCCATTTGCAGAGTGTGTGCCAGGCCAGGTGTTCCTTGCCCACTACACGATGATCATGTCTCCCACCTAGAGAATCTTCACAAATTTCCCAGGATCAAAGGGAAGTGGTAGAGTGTGAGGTGCGGAAGTCCTGCATCAGTCACACTGCTGGGCAAGGGTGCATCTTGCACATACCCTGGCCATGTTCATGTATTTCACTCAGAATACTAGCTTATCGTTCTATGATGGTTTCACCTTGAGAATTTGCGAGCACGGTGAGTGAAACAACTTCTTACTCCCATGCTCACTGTGTGGTTAACAAGTGAGAATTGCAGTCTCTTTTTAAGCTCAGTTATTAACCAACAAGGTTAAGAGACAGTGATGGCATTTTAAAGCCACAGAACAAGTCAGTGCTTTTGGGTAAAGTATTCCTTATTTTGTACAGTTACATGTTTAAGTGGTTATCCTGCGTTACTTTCCCCTTCTTACGATATCTATGTAGCAATAAAGTGTTCTGTGCTATGGCCATGAAATATGGCACGTGGACAGATACAGGTGTATATTTCCTTACAGCTTCTTATATGAATTGTTTTAATTCTACAAATCACCCTTCGAATTTAGGATCCCTTTAGCATCCGGAAGAGTTTACTTCTTATCCTGGTGATGCTCTTTTTCATATTCAGAAAATATTATATCACTAATGACTAGTACATGGCTACAATTACTGCTTAAGTTACAACTGAAGCACCCCACCGCATGTCCCTCCCTACCACAATCTCATTACATTAGTATTACTGTTTTGATGCTCTGAGGCACACACATCCAAAACATGAGGTAAAATGCTGCATTGGGTTAATGATATCACTCGTCGATAAAGTGAAACCTAACAAATTTGTGAGACTTAGTGAGTGTCGGCAGGACACGCAGAGGCACTCTGGGATAACTCCTCACAGGACATCCCACTACATTTCCAACGAGAGGGACGTTCTGGCAACACTGTAGCTGATCTATTAAAGAATTGCCAAGCGCGCAGTGCGAGGGGGATCTCAACTAACTTGCATGTTTAGTGGCATAAGGGTTTACCACATACCCCTCACCACGCAGCTAGCACAACACACTTTATTACCCCAGTGCAAGAGGACACAATTTACCCGTGCCCAGCCTTTTACCTGAGTGAACAGCATATTGCATATTTAATAAACTAAGTCGAGAAAAGCAAAAGCTAGCAATTTGAAGAACCAAGGTCCCTTGGAAAACACAAGCCTCAGAAATGTCCCTAACATCGACGTTCTTTTAACAAATTTTTATGATCCTAAATGCGGAAAGCTGACTTTTAAAGGCATTCCAAATGTAAGGCGCAAGCTTGGTCATAATTTATAAGCCATTGCTGTTTGTATGAGGTGGAGCGATGCTTCCGTGAAGTCTCTGCAGCAATCGTTTACTGGACGTATATGAGAGTTAGGATGAAGTTTGCCAAGAATGAGTGAACTCCTACACAAGAGGTCCTGCCTACAGAACCTTTATGCCCATGGATGAGGGATTGCCACCATCATTTGCCTCATTGTCAGTTACCATGTACCCACATAAATCCACTCGTCCAGTCAATAATCGTCCAGTCAATAATCAGAAATCTCCATCCCATCCTGCGAGATAGTACACCCCGTTACAACCCATTCTGAGAGCAATCTGTTGAGACCCGGATACATTGTGAATCATTTAAAACCATTAGCTATCATTATTATTGGGTAATAAATTATATTATTAAAGAGACCAGAAGGTATCCAGCATGAAACATTGTATAAAAAGAATATTTATAATTTTACTTTTTACACATTTGATGTCATAATGTGGTCCTCCTTCTGTGAGCATCACACTCAATGCAATAAGGACATAGTAAATGCACATTACACGCGGCTTTGGATACTTGGATTCTTGAGGTTTAAAATGCTACCATTTATAAAGTGGTATAAAGTTAACTTGGAATACGAATTACATTAAACTTACAATACAGTGCACTATAAAAATCATTACACAAAAGCTATGTATCAACAAACAGCATGCAAAGACAGTAAAACCTAGGAATAAGAAGAGCTTAAAAAACAGTGTAAATGAATCGATTGCTAAGAGAGACTCTCTAATTCTCAAAGAACCTGTGGGAAAACCCAACAGCTAACATAATGTTATGGGTGTGTCAGCTTTTAACAAGTATAGGAGCACCGGTTTACATTTAAGCAATATACCCAGAGCGGTGGGGTTATTACCGAGTCAGGTAATGCCCGGGGCCCATATTTATAGGCCCGAGCGAAGCATTAACAAATGGGTGTCCCCTATCTCCCTTTTTTACATTCTTAAAATAGCAAATATACCCATGAAACAAGGCCTCTCCTAATAACCAAGTCTCCTGGAGCAGAATAATGCCTGCCGATAGGAGCAGATCAGCTGAGTCATTATGTCTAAACAAGTGGGAATGGCCCCTCATATTCAAGGATTTTATTATAATACTAGATCAAGGTTGAGAGACCATGGAGGTAGGAAGGAGCATAACCAATCCCAATGTGATTTTGCCAGGGGATCAGGAGAGGCTACTGCAGTCACGGGACCTACACGAGCCACACCTGCTTTCAACTGCAGAGTTGATTTACTAGAACCAGGCAGCTTACCGCACGCCACTATCTTACCGTGTGCCATGTCATCAACCACACAATCGAGATCATATCTCCATTTTAAGAGAGATTATAAGTTTGCCCTAAACTGGAAAACCACTTCTGACAAGCAAGAGGAAAGGAATGTGACTCTACTTGCTCTATGTAGTCAAAGTCATCACCTTTAAATACATTAAGAGCGGAAGATGGCCAAAGATATTAAGATGATTAATAGGGACTGTTGGGCCTTCAAAAAGGCTGAAAATGGGAAATGTGGTTGGCGGCAAGGACCTCACGCCCTGAGGGAAGTTTGTCTCTGCGGAAACCCTCACAGATAGGCATGGGGCATTTGCACTCACAGCATTTCACTGACATCACAATTGAGTCAAGAGAGGGGTCTTTCTGGCAGCTCTCCTCTGGCTCTGAGGTCGAGACGGCATACACTACTTGCTGATGTTTAACTGATTTCCGTTTATTTTCTTTTTCAGACAGTAACCAGTGTGTTAGATTTCCAGTTATGTTAGTCACCTTCTTCTCTCTCATGGCTGCTTTTCTCCTTGCTTTCTTAGAGCCAGGCAACACTATTAGCACCATTTTGAAATAATTGCACTGCAGCTGGCTTCGCAGCATTTGTCTTTTTTTTTAATCTTTCTACTTGATAATGCAACTCCATCTAGACCATTGGCACACCCCTCTTGTTCGTCCTCTTTGGTTGACTCCAGCACATCAGGACACTTTATTCCTGAAGAATCAGGTCATAAGCTCATATTGAGCACTGGAACACGGCAAGAAGGAGAAGCAGACACAGCAGCAGCATCCCTTATTACATACACCACTATTGCATATTTTTGCCTTTCCAATATCCTCCACGGTTACTGAGTGTTTTTGGACAGTACAATGGATATTGTGCCATAATCTCAAAATATATTTTTCCACTAAACACTGTGAGCATCAAGTGCAGCACTAGTTCACTGTTTATACTGTCTGACACCATTGAGTCATGATTCTCTTGATTAGTTGCCAGCTGTGAGGGCATGGAGATAGGAGGCGGATCAGGGTGATTGGCCGAACCAGTTAAACGTGTTGAACAAGACAGTCTCCCCATAGTCACATTTGATTGTTTGGGGCCCGTTATCACTGTTCTTTCGATAGTAGAAGATGTTTCAACCCACACAACATTAGGCACTTCAAGATGTAGTACCTCAGACTGAAGTGAGTAGAAAAGATTGAGGAGCAAGTTATTGTTGTCTAGTTCGGCTGAAGTACGTGCTATAGAACCGACAATGGACTTGAGTCTGCTGGGAATGGGGTGCACTTCAACTGTCCCTTCCACAGCACCTCTAGAAAAGTTAGTAATCTTTCCCTTTCGAGAGAGGCCAATGCGTCCACTGCACGATTGCCACTAGCTGTCACATTTACCATAGCACAAGCGGTTTTACATGTGGAGGCCATAGACTGTTCATTTCCATTCCTCAAGTTGTATACTTGTTTATCCTCGCCCCCTTTTTCCAGGCATTTTGAAAAATGAGGCCCTACTAGCTAAGGGCTTCCGATCACAGTATAGCCTTGTAATTGTTACGCTGGTGCACTGTTCAACACAGTACTGCTGTCACACGCGTCACGCCACACACCCAAAGCTTCAGTCGCCATTATGTTCAGGGTTTTAAACACAGTCAACCATTAGTTGTGACTCAAAGTTGTGCTGGTTGTTTTGTTCTTTAAGTGAAAAATCGCTCCTTAATTTCACTGAAAAGTAAGAGTACGAGATGAAGTCAAAATTGCCGAGCACTGAGCAGCCGGCTTTCAGAAGGTAAAAGCAATGGAAGGCTAATGGATTCTCTCCACACGAAATGTATTCAGAACGTTGCACACTCCAACATTCTACAGAAATGATTCCACAGCTTTGCAGCAAACTCACAAGCACCAAGACTCTCAGCTAGCACTCACCAACACACAATTGCTTACACACGTCAGTCAGCTTAAGAGTGCAAGATCAAGTCAAAATTGCTGAGCAGACGGCTTGCAGAAGGGAAAAGGAATGAAAGACTTATTTGTGGATTCTCTCCACACGGTGTATCCAAAACATTGTGTACCAGGGGGCCTCCCAATCTTGTAATAAATAATTACCACTAGTAGTCAAAAAATGAGCGCACACCGGGCAAGAAGTAATGCTGTTTATTACCGCTGGGCGAGAACAAATCAATCAGAACAGTGCAACAGAACTGATTGATGAGGGTTGTCAAACTGGCATACATTGCACATCATTTATATCTCCGTAATACAATGTTTACAATGTTTGAAACTGTTGCACTTCAATCTTTGTGTTTTTGCAGTTCTCAAGAACACTACTCGTCATGATACGTCATTCCCTTATAGCTAAACCTATGTTAGTCAAATGTGATTGGAACAAACAGATCTGCCCTCTCTTAGTTAATTTCCTCCCCATGTGGCACCACATTGCTTTCCCACTCCTCCCGCAACCAGTTTGCGGTTAGTAAAAATATTTGTGCTGGTCTTCGGTTATTTATTAGCCTGCCATTGGTCAGCACCACAGCGGACGGAACACGAGACACCCTGAACTAGTGGGAAGGTAGACATTCACAAGGCACTTGCAAGTTAGTAACTGTCAAAAGCTTTGTGATGTTCTCTGTGAGGGCTAGTTACTTCCCTGGGACATCAGAACTTACCATCTGATTGGTTCTCTGAGGCATGTAACTACAGTCCACCTACCCGTTCCCATGTCCGCTAGCTAATGGACAATGTGAAACAATCGTGGTGTTGTGTTTATGAATTGGGCCAACTTCCCCAGCTCGCTTCAGCACCCGTGAGAATGGTTCACCGGCCTTGATCACATCCCCTTATGCTGTCTCAGCGACTCTGGTCTGCTGTAGACAAGCAACTTGGGTCCAGCTTCCCCCCCTCCCTTGACTATACTACATGGGACACATGTATGATGCAGGCCTTCAGGATGAAGCCAAACCTGGAGTCCTCCGTAATATGTGTTTACTGTGGTCTCCCTTCCATTATGGCTGTACCTACAGGTGCCCTCATGCCATTGTTTTACACAAAGTATCCCGCTCCAGGTTAAAATGGACAGAGAGAGAGGGAGAGAAGGAGAGAGGGAGAAAGGGAGAGAGAGAGAGAGGTACAAGGAGAGAGAGGTAAAGAAAAAGAGAGAGAGAGAGAGACAGAGAGAGAGAGCTATGATAGGATAATGTATTTATCTCACGCTCGTACACGAGTGTGTACAAGAGAGAGAGAGGTAAAGAGAGAGAGATAGATAACTACAGCTACTAGAGTTTCCTCATTTTCTCCCCCCTATGAGGTGTCTCTGCCCACCCCAGTTATTTCCTTAGTTGGGAGGAGTGCACCCTTGTCTGGCGCTGAATCAGCACCTTCATTACAGTTGCAAACTCCAACGTACTGCAGAATGATTTCACAGCTTGCCACCAAAGTCACAGGCACCAAGGCACTCAGCTAGCACTCGCTGGTGCGATTATTATCATGCATTGTAATGTAAGCTTGATGAAATTTGTATTCAAAATAAACTTTATACCACCTGTATAATATAAGTGTTTTAAACTTCAAGGATCTAAATATCCAAAGCCACTTGTATTTATCACACAGCAGTACAAAGAACAGACAGTGGGCATCATTAACTTAGTAGTGTTTGGCCGACATCTTGGCACTTGTTATTGGTCCAGCTATCTGACACATATCCAAGGAAATAGCAGTATAGTCATAAATGTTGACATCCATATAAATAACAGGCAATTGTGTATTGTTTATTAAAGGTTTAATTGTTAACCCAATGGTATTTGCCGCGCCAAGCACTATTTAACCACGACCAAAGCAAAACCTATGACATCCAAAAATCTCCTCTTTCCCCCACACTCAACACCAGATTTCTCATTCCACTTAAGGCATCAGAAAACCTATCGATAGCACATCACCCTAGCAGCTTGACTCATTCATGTGCACTGAGAAGCAGTATTTTAAAGAGGTAATGTGGTGCAAATCCCCCGTCTATGCTGCACCAGGTGTAGTTCGATTTTCATTAACTTGTATTCAAGAGAACATTCTTAACTTTTCTATGAATTGACTGGTTGATGTTTTGCTGCAGTTTAGATAAATACTATTGGGTATTATTTCAGTACTTGCTTATAAAGTAACTTGTATTTTCTAGACTAAAAAGTACTCTGAAGGCGACCGAGAGGGACTGGCATATGAATGCTGATACTGCCCATACATTGCAAATATGCTGCATTGGAAAAGGGTCATGAATAATAAAGCAAATGTCATGAAAGCATTAGGAAAGTCTCATAATGGGGCAGCATATCACTGGTCACACATGAGAATATGCTAAGCTGCATGAACAGGCCAGGGAGTGGGCAAACATCAAAATAGAAGAGCTAGAGGAAATTGGCACCCTGCATTGATTCCTCATCCAATCATATTTCTTGGGATGCATGCTTTGCTTGCTGATACGAGATTGCATTCCGACCTATATTTACTTACCTGTTGCTGAATTTTTCCTACCATGCTCTCTATCAGGCTGCAAATCATTCTCTCTTTCTGCTGCCATAGAATGACAAGGCATCTCACTTTCTTATTTTATTGTCAGCCTTTATTTTCATTTCTAAAGGGCTGTTTGTGGCGGGGAAGGAAGGGTGCAGGGAAGTTGGGAAAAGTGTTTTGCATGTGTGAGTGGTGGCAATGGCAAGTGAGCAGGAATGTTTTGGGCTCGGAAGGGGAGGAAGACCGATTAAAGGGGACCTTTGGGGGGTGAAACCCCTCAGAATTCAAAGAAATCCAGCTGGCGCGGGAGAAGGTGGATGTGGAATGGTTGTCCAGATCGCCTTCCTGGCATTTTAGAGGCCACACAAAATCCAAAGAAAAAATATATCTTTGCTTTGTTCGGCCTTCAAAATGTAGAAATACCACATAGAACCCAATCAAGAATTATACCTCTGCCTTTTGTGGTAACGCGGGCCGAGAGAAGGCTATACTCTTAAGAGGGTTGTGAAGGTGAACTAGTAGTGACCCAAATGACACAGTATCACAGTCCAAAATCAAGGGAATGTACAATCAAAGTTCTATACAAATATATAGGGCCTCATTCCGAGTATGGATGTAGTCATAGCGCTATTTGTGCCATGGCTACCTCCCATACCGGTACCGTGTCCGGTTTGGTGGGATGGGGACTTACCGGTCCAGTCCGACCTTGGCGGGACCGGTAAGTCCCCATTCACCAAACCATTCCCCATTCCCATTTGAGCCCCCATAGGGCTCAATGGGAAGGGGGAAGTAGCTAATAACGGTACCGCAATTTGTGGTACCATTATTGGCTCTGACTTCCCTTAGCGGGTCCCATCCTTAACGCCTGGTAAAACCTGGTAAAACAGGCGTTAAGGAAGGGACCTGCTAAGGGAACTCGTAGTAGGGCGCAAAGGGATTACCGGCACCGATGTCCTTAACGGTGCCCGTTATCCCTTTACGCCCACTTCGGAATTAGGCCCATACACTTTAATAAGACACACCAACTGCATGTAGAATAAAAAAGAAATACGATACAAAAACCCACCCCAAACTAAAGACAGAGAGGATACAACCGATTGAAGATAGTAGCATTTTGAGTGTGGTTACAGGGCTCGGGTAAGGTACTATCATAAAACAATTTCTTGCAGAAGACAGGAACGATTGTGACCTAACCATTCTATATGGTCCCAGTGGACTGCAGGGGCAGTTCGGGGTCAACAGTACCTAGATTCAGTTCTTGGTTTGCAGATGCATCAGACCCGGTGTCGAGCGATGATGCAAGCTGATTAGGCTCAGTTCGGGCATGTAGGATCGTGAAGGCCTTGGCAGCAAGTGGGAATTGAGTAGAGACAAATGTGAATGCTCTGTGTGCCCGAATGGCGGTGGTTCAAGTGATGCAGGTTGGGGAGACCCCAAGAACGCTTCATAGTAGGCCATGGCAAGTTGAGCTTTAGCCGCTGGGATAGTTCGGTGAGTGACACTCCAGTGGTTGGAATGGGCAGCCGATGGTCTACGAAGTAGTGATCGAGGGTGCGTCGATGTGCAGTCAATGAGGCAGCAATTCTCAGGCTGTCTGGGCTGAGCTGTGGTTGTAACCACCGGTTAGACTCGGTGAGTGACCCCAGAGATTTGTTTCAGGTTCCGGCATTGAGAAGATGTAGGTGATGCACTTTACTAGGTCATAATGCAGTGTTGAGCTGGTTTAGATGCAGTGCAATAGTTTGGCTGGTTGGAGGAACGCAAACAACAGCACCAGTGCCTTCCCTATTGTTCAGGATGCAGGGAACACAGAGCAACCAGTTTGATGTTGAACAAGAAGCTTTGGCTGGTGTGGCCCTCTGGTTGCTATGAGGCCTTTGTAAAGGACTCGAAGACAGGATGTTCCAGTTCAGGGTCTGCTCTTCTAGCATGGAAGATCTGTTGCAGAGTGGTCGGTCCACAGCACTGGTCACTCCTGATGTTGCCTGGGAGTGGTTAAGAAACACATCTTCCTTCTGTGTTGGTTGGCTCCTTCTTCACCTCAGGTGAAGGGCTTTGGTGCAGAATGTTCAGAACAGCACTTTGGCCTTAAAGGATCCTTGATGAACTGAGAAAAGTCCACTGAAGGGATGCAAAACCCCCTCTTTTAAAAGTGCAAGTCCTCAGGAGATTTGTCTAAAACAAGCCTGATTTAGGGGACCAATCCCTGCTCCTTCCTGGAGTGGACTTTGCCCTGTTGATGTTACACACAAAGTGCTTTGCTCCAGAGGAAGATGAGAAGACAAGAAAGGGAAAGAGATACAGCAAGAAAAAAGAATGGTGGAAGACTTCTTCCAGTGTACAGAGCACTCATGCCTCTCTTACTCCCACTCCTTCCCTCCTACTGATATGCAGCACCCTGGAGTAAGGCTACTCCTCCTGAATGGGTGCTCTCATTTGATACCTGGATGCAAGACAGCTGCCTGTGTGCAGCTGTCTCTCGGCAGTGGATAACTGGCCCTCACAAATAGAATCAAAGAGAGGCTAGGTCCTTAGGGTTTCTGTCCTGCTGTGTTGCAGTGTCGACCTGCTTGACCCAATACACATTCCCTTACACAGCAGAGCTGAGACACTTGTGCGAAATCCATTGGAATGTGGCGGCCATGATCATAAGTAGAGCTATGTACTATGCCTAAACTCAGGCATAGTTTATTCCTTGAGATTACCCTGCCACCAGCATGGGGTATTCATGATCATGTAGTTTGGGTACAGGGGAACTATCTTTAATGCTGGCCCTGTGCTGCAGTGACTTTGCCATCGCTGTAGTGATCGAGTTGCCATCTTGTGACCTTTGAACCTGTTCTGCGGCATGAGCAGAGTGGGTGCTGCAGATCAGGTTACTGATGCAGCATGGTACAAGTAAACTATGCCTGTGGCATGAAGATGCGACAAAGGGGGAACTGGTTAGCAGATTACCACTTTGAAGAAGGAATCACCCACATCTTGTCATGCGCTAATGCAAATTTTAAAAGCCAGTGCTTTTCAGCCTTGCATTATGGCAATTCCTCACAAAGTTTGTTCAGATGTGTTAATGGCGATAATTACAAACAGTGGGCTAAAATTGCTGGAAACTTGTTTCACTCGTACCTATTAAATTGAGCTAGTGGGCCACTACCTACAGGCATGGGCCACCACCCCGCCTACATCAGCTATACACATAGGATGGGTGGGTTAGAAAATTCTAACCATGAGGCGTTTATCATGTTATGTTATGTTGATTTATACCATACACCGCTAAAACCCAAGGGCAGTCTCCAGGTGCTCAAATGGCTCTGCAAGAGAAAAGGACTGGTTGTGTTAGTGGGGATAGGCTGATAGAACAGGTTCATAGCCAGGAGGAACTGGCATCTGTGAGCATTGTCTTATGTGTGGGAGTTGCTATGGAAGGCCCTGTGTGCTGTAACCGTATGGGTTGGACTCAGTGCCTCGGATGTGTACTAGTGTTTGTGCTGGATGTGTGTGTCGTGTGATGTATGGTGGTGTTTGTGGTTGTGTGCACTGGTTAGTTGTATCCATAATGGGTCCAGAGTCATGGATGGCTGTTAGGTGTATGAATATATTGTGTTGGTGTGCATTTGTGTAGTGTTGATAGATGTATGGACCATGTGCAGGGGTTCTCCCTGTAGAGTGTTTCCAGGGTCTCGGAGAGTTGATGGGGTGTGAACATTAGATGACTGGGCAGTGGGTTAGTAAGTCAGTTGGTTTGGCAATGCCTCTGGTATGTTTGGTAGGCGCTCGATGGTATGTACCAATGTTCTTGGTTGTGGTTCGTCTGCCACTCTTGCCTCCTCTCCAGGCCTGAGACTGATTTCCCCAGCAAGTTTAGTGGCAGAGGGTTGGTTGTACCTAGTGTGTTCGGGTTACTCATCCGGGTTAGTCATGGCAGTTGGGTGTGGACCTGATGTGGGGTCGGCTGCTGAATGGGTGCGCAACGGTTGTAATAATACATTGAAGAAGTGGTGCTTGACCGGGTGGCCCTAGTTGTGTGGGCGGGCAAATTAGGGTGATGTTTAAGTTTTAATGCTTTACCTGTCTGTGTTTTCTTTGTGCATAAATTGTGCTTGGGTGTTATCCCTAATTCTGTCTGTTGATTGGATGGCCTTCTCTTCGTTGATCACTCTAGATGTTGCACATGGCTGATGCAGGGGTGTGTGCAGTGCAGTGTTCTGTCCTCTTTGGTTTTGCCACTGTTATCTGTGACCGCATCCCTTAGTGTTTCTGTTGGTCCATAATGTTTTTGCTGTCAATGTCCCTTTGTGCATGTCCTTGTCTGTTGAATAACCATGTTTTGAGACATTTCCTGAAGGTGATGTGGTCTTCTGCGATTCTAAATTCTTTGGGCATGGTGTTCCAAAGGTTAGCAATTAGGCATGAGAATGCTGTTCTTCCAAATTTCCTTTTTTCATACTGTTTTGTCTCTATTTGTAGGTCGTTGTTTGATATTAGGTCCCTTCATGTCTGTTAGCGGCTGATCTTGGCTTGGAGAAATTCAGCTCCTTGTCTGTGTAAGGCTATGTGTGTGATGCAAAGGACTTTGATTGTGATGCATTTTTTCACTGGTTGCCAGTGAAGGCATTTCAGAGCTATAGAGATGTGGCATCTTCTGTTTAATCTTAATAGAATCCTGGTTGCAGTGTTTTGGACCCTTTGAAGTTTCTTGGTGAGTCTTTCCAGTGGGTTTACCCCAAAAGGTAAAAAAAAAGCCAAATGCGGTTTTGTAGCGCATCTGGCTTTGACCAAAAAAATCACCCATAATGTCGAACAGGGGGAGAGAGGTTGCAGGGGTGTGCCCTGCTCACCTAGCTGTTTTGCTACAAATACCACCTGTGAAACGGCCCATTCAGAGAGAGGAATTTTACAAATGACAGCCCTTTCTTACATAGTGTTGCTATGCCTTTGGCTGTTTTGTCTGGCATTAAATTGCCTGGGGAGAAATCACAATGTACCATATTAAGTACATCCTACTGATATAGACTCCTGAATCCACAGGGAATTTACTCGACCCGGTAATGCTTCTGCCCAGAGGGGTTTTTGCTTAGGTAAAACAGTTTTTATGGAAAAGTATAGAATTTTAAACATTTGATAATTCAGAAAGTGTGTTTACATTGTTGTGTGGTGGCTTTTCGTAAAATCGGCTCATGCCAAGCCCATGCATTTTCCATGTTCTGCTTTGCCACAGTTTCTTTTCTCCATTAACACGACCCGTGGGCAGTAAAACCCATGGTTGCAATTTCAGCCTTCAGGCCTTCGAAGCCTCGACTCTGGTTGTTTGATACATTTCTAGTCCATACATATGTCGGGTCCTATTATCCATTTGCATTCGTTAAGGTCCCATGTTTGATTAATGCTCAGAGTAATCCAAATGTGCTTGTATATATTTCTTCCTACGCAGCGCGTCTGCATTTTGGAACTGAATATTGCGTTGAAATTGTACTTAGTCGATGCAGGTGAAATCACACACATCTTCATTTGATTCTCCATACCAAATGTACTTAAGATTTTCCCCAATCAGCAATCCATCTACGTAAGCTCAATTCGTACAAACAAGAATTGTGAAACATTGCTTTGAAAGACTTCTGTAACTGAAAAAGATCTCCCTGTTATAGAGTAAGCACTTAAAGAATAACCCGACGAAGACAGACAATGTCTTTGACTAGTGAACATCACCTGATATACATGCAATTCATACATATTACAGTGGCTTTTAGGTGTACGGAGTACATTGGTGAGAACCAACCAGAATCCTCACTTTGATAAAGAGGCACTATATGTACACAAAGGCTGTTACATTTAGAATACCGAGTGAAGCCTAAAACTGTAAAGATTGTAGTTAAGATACAACCTGGACCCTCAACCCTACGAAATGGTTGCACAGTGTGAATACTATCTTCTGGGATGTGTACGATTCTTCTATTTGGACATGACAATTCAATGAATTAATTTCCAAAAATTCCGCTCCAGAGCTAAAGAAAAGCATCATCATTGCTTTGTGTGAATTGAAAACAAACAGAACACTCCAGATGAAGAACAGATGTAAAAGGATTTTCTCTAGATTACGGAACTTTCAAGGATGAGTTTGTTGCAAAGTAAATGTTGGGCTTGATGCACTGTGCCCCATTATTAAAATGTAGCTTTGGAGAAAATGCAGAGGTACATGTAAGCATTGCTGATTTGCACCTACTATCTTGCACATGATTCCCTAAACCGAAAACTGGAATACATTTGAAGATGCCTGGTGTCTCTGAGAGGCCCTCAAACAATTCTTTGAATTTAATTTGCTTGTGAGCGTCTAAAGATGATCCAGGATTTTCCGGATATGCTCATAGTCACAAGGAGCAGATGTACTATGTATCCACTATTCATAATTAAGCAATATGCCCCGAGCGGCGGGGGCATTACCGAGTCCGGTAATGCCCCAGGGCCCATAGTTATAGGCCCAAGCAAAGCAAGGGCTTTAACGAAGGCCCCGGGGCATTACCGTACTCCGTAATGCCCCTGCCGCAAGGGGCATATTGATATTAGTACGCCGGCCTGCAAGACCAGGGTACTAAAAGTATTTTTTTCTGTCCCAAAACGCTGCAGCATTTTGGGACAGAAAACAATAAAAATAAATAAAGTATAAAGAAAATGGCCACTGGGAAAGGGAAAACATACAGTTTTCTCGTTCCATGGCGGCCTTTGGGAGCCGACGCACTGGGAACAGAAGTGTTCCCAGAGCGTTTGCTCCTGAAAAAGGAGCAATCGGATGGTAAGTGGGGTTGGGAGGGTGGGAAAGGGGGAGGAAAGGAAAAAATACATACCCGAGTCTCCGGCGGGGGGCGATGGCAGCTTCTTATCTGTGTGGACGCTCGGAGCGGGGCTATCCCGCTTCGAGCCTCCTCATTGGCTGTGGGGCTGCCACACCCTTCACCGGGAACAATGGCTGTGGAATCCTGGCGAGAGCCAATCAGAATGGGTTTTATATTCTGATTGACTCTAATGAATAAACCATTTGTTCTTGTTCACTCTTCTACTAGCAGTTGTTTTGTAATTCCTCCCATTTTTAGAAGAGTATTCTAGCATTGGGCATGATAATGGAAAAGAATCCCAATGAACATTTGGTACTTGTTTGTGTACATTTTTCTTGAACCTCACTATTTCGTGGCCGAGTTCTCTTTTATTATTCATATTAAGTTTGCATTCTGTCTCACCATTTCACATTCACAAGTCTTTGCAGATGTCTATAGGCATATGTGTGCCGAGTTATCATGAACAAACTAAGCCATTTGAATCCCTCCACCATTTCTGGTTCCCTAAGTGTGTATCTTGAACATGGATTCCATTTTAATACCCACAGTGATGTCCTGTTGTCATTTGACACCTCATGAATGTAGCAGTAGTATTGACCTGTTATTTACTTATACTATTTCAGTACATGCCGTATGATTCGTTTGTCCCTTTGCAAGTGCGGAGGAAGACCAATTTTCTGTCATTCGTTTCAAGTCTTATTAAAACAGAGGTGCTGTGTTGGTCCTCCGCTGACTTCCGTGCTACATGCATTTGCGTTGCTGATTATTGGGCATGTCCGTCGGTGAAGACTACATTGACAGTTTGGCAGCTGCATGGGGTTCTCTCAGAAAAGATGCTCTTGGTTTTCTTTTTTTTCACGTTGCTTGGCTCGCCTTTGGAATGCATTCGATTGTTAATGTAAACTGGGACAGAGAAGTGGCAGGGGGAGGGTGAGGGAAAGGGCAAGCAGGGGAGAATGGATTGTTGTGGTGGTGTGATCAAGGGATTGCGAGGGGGCGCATGTGCAAAAGACGCATGTGTGAGCCGCCAAGGATGGCGAGTGCAAAGAACGAACGAAATCGAGTATTGTGAGGGACCACGCAGGCCAAGATGTGCAGGCGCAAATATGGCCAAGGATGGAGCAGGAGATGGAACACACGCGAATACAGGAATGTGAGGGATGATGCAGGCCGAGGATGCATGCGTGGGAAGGCAGGGAAAGGAAAGGACACAAAGGCACACGCGATTGAGGATTGCGAGGGGCCAAGCAAAATAGGGAGCGTCAAGGACAGAGATGGGCAGATGCACACAGGAATGCTAGGGACCACGCAGGCTGAGGATACACAGCGCAAGCACACAGGGATTGGAGTGGCCAGAGGCACACGCAATTGAGGAATACAAGGGGCCGCGCACGTCAGGAACACGCAGCATGTGTGAAGCCAAGAATGGAAGTGGCTCGGACACACACACAAAAGGGAATGCGAGGGACCTCAAAGGGGGAGATGCGCAGAGCAAACAGACAGGGATGGATGGGATGCAAAGGCACACGCGATCAAAGAATACGAGGGACCACGTACATCAGGAATGCACATGGAGTGCGAAGTCAAGGATGGAGGGGGAGCAAGAAGTGCATGCTTCAGAGAATGCGAGGGACAACTCAGGGATAGGAGCAGGAAAAGGGATCGGGGCAGGCTGGAAGGGACAGAGGGGAGCTCAAGGAGGCACAGGTAGGGAGCAACAGGGAAGGGGGGCACTCAGCAAGGGCAGGGGCCGGGCCGTAGGCAACAGATCAAGGGGACATGATAGGGGAAAGGCTCAGGAGAAGAGCTAAGAAGCGCAATGCAGGCTAACTCCCCAACTCCTTACCTGGCGGCCACAGACAGGAGGGTGAATCGTCTGCACTCACTGTCTGCGCCGCAGACCCCTCCGTCACCAAACACCTGCATTGCTCAACACTGTGGCCTTGTCCTGCAAAGGCCTTGCTGCAGATGGTCCGAACCTCAGATTTATAGGCTCGTAGCGTGGACGTAACAAACGTTTTACATGTTGTCGGGCAGCGTATCCTGTGAACCTGCATTGCTCAACTTCGCAGCTTTGTCCTGCGAGGGCTTTGCCGCTTGGGGTCCAAACCTTGGATTTTATAGGATCGGTAGCGTGGACATAACAAAGATATTATTTTTGATGACATCATATACTTTAAGTTTCACAGCCCCATCTATCCATTTGCGCTGCTGATTATTGGCTATGTCCGTCGGTGAAGATTACATTGACAGTTTGGCAGCTGCATGGGGTTCTCTCAGAGATGAAGCCTCACGTTGCTTGGCTCGCCTTTGGAATGCATCCAACTGTTAATGTAAACTGGGGCAGAAATGTCTTGCTTCAAGGCTGAACTATAATTACTTTTTTTTCACATATATGGTCCTTTAAAACTTTAACTATACTTCCTCCACCCATTGGTTAACTGTGCAGTTTGGTCTTATTTGCTTTGTTGTAATCTTTGAACTATATTTTAGAAAAATTCGTTGAGATTAAACAAACAATTTCAAACATGTATTATTTTTAATGAATTTTAGAAATCTTTTTGGAAGGTTGACTGTGCCTCAGCCAATCGGGATGCAAACATTCTTGGCACTCTTAGTGTATAAGTGCCCAGAGGTTTTTCTTCCAGTTGCTGGACGCTGCCAACTTTCCTTGCCACTGCCTCTACCGCGGTTCTAATGCGTTTCCTCCTCATCTCTCTATGCCCTGACCCATTGGCTGCAGTCATGGCCGATTACTCGCTGGCTTCTGTGCTCTGGTGTTCGAGTGATAGCACTCTTCACTGCTGCCATGCCTCTCCTCTCACCAGCTTGAACACTGACTCACCCCTCGTCCAACTCCCATAGTGTGCCAGTGCTGGCTTCACCATTGCATCTTCTGCTTCCACTGCGCGTGTTGCCCCATGTCCAGGGCTACGTGGCACTTTGCAGCCAAAGAGATTTGAAGTCATTTTCTTTTAAAAAACTGGACCCCAAGAAGCCAGCGGGTTCTAAAAGTAAATCCACCCTGGTGGCAGCGCACTGAATGGGATTAGGCATCCCTCGGCAGTCGTTAATTCCCTTTTTGCTGCACCTAGGGCTTTTAAGTCAGGCTTTCCAGGCACCGAATCCCTGGCATTGTGGCCTCCAGGTTCTGTTGCTTAATTATAATCTGACATTGTGTATTTCGGTTTGTGATATTTCTTGTATTCACGCCAATACCATTAAACCTGCCAGCACCAAGATTAGGATGCAATTGAAACGGTTTTTAAAATGGTTACCAGACTTGAGAAATGAAAACAAGCCCTAGGGAGTAGCCATCTTCAAGGTATTTGACATTTTCGAGCTCTAAGGAATGGCAGTATGCTTAGTTCAGATCATCTCTAATGTGAAGTGCTGTAGATAGATCATGTAGTGTGCCTGGCTGAGGTTACAGAAATCAGGATGCGATAGGGAGGAGAGTGGGTATGTATATTTGCAATTTGGTGGAACCAGAAATCGTTCTGAAGATGGGATTAGGTGTGTAACTACAGGATTGTAGGGAAGGTGAGTGCGTGGCACTGGTCAACATGTGTAGACAATCTCCATAGAGTGGCATCTCCCAGTTTGCAGCGTTTGTCTGCAGGGTGGAAGTGGGAGTTGAGTCTTAAAGGTGTTTGGGGCCTTGGTTAGTGGAAGAGGTTGTGAAGACAGATGAGTCCAGCGTTTTAACCAAAGTAAGAGGGTCTTTAATGGGATCCTACGTTCAGTGGGAGGGCTGAACCGATTACTCATGTTGGCGCTCCTGGAGAGGCAGAGGTCTGAAACAATGCTTGCTGTTCATTTTGGGAACTTTTACATCAAGGTTGATTCGCTCGATGAGAGTCAAAAGTGCAGCAAAGCTCTGCCGTTCATTACAGAGTGACCATTTGGTGCCTGTCGGGGTCACCCTATTTGGAACATTTGGAGGAGTTCGAATTTTTCTGAACAGATTTTAAAGATTGTAGTGTTGAAAAGATTGTTCCTTTGAGGTTGAACCTATTGACCCAAAATCGAAGTAGCAGAATACTACATCTACTAGAAAACAAATCTTTGATCCCATTGAGAAATGCTTTTCTGAATCAGGCCCGATGTCTTTAGCACTTGACTTTCCAGCCATGAGAAAGATCCGGGCTATTCTGCTCTTCACAGGCAGATAACATGGTACACAATGGGCTTAATCTAGATATGCACAACACGGTTTATAGTGTTTCTGCTTTAAAAGCTAACTTGCGCAGCATGCATAGTGCATAAGCAGGTCTTCAGCTGGGAAGTGTTTTGGGGAAGAGTGTGTTTCAGGCTATCACGTAGACCTGCCATGAGGCTAACAGGATACGATCCCTGTGTAGGGGTTACCTTTCCCGAAAGGTAACCTCTAGCAGCGAACAGGCTGCTCATCAATGTACCCACTCAGCTGGGTGGGGAAGGAGCTTGCTGCAATCGCTTTTTGCTCAAGTTGTAAGGCATTGCAGACAAATCTCCCGCCTGGCAGGTTATTAACGCCATCTGTCTCTAAAAGCTGTGAATTGGTTGAGTCACGAGTCAGGTGAATACAGATATTAGTCACGGCAGATGCTAGACATGGAGAGCGAATGGAGCAATTTTATGAAATGATTTACTTTAACACCTGTATTCGCTCATTTCTATTTCCTCTAACATCAAAGTTTGTTTTTTTACACAGAGAAGGGCAGACATTCTCGGAGTACAAAAGCAGATTTCCAAGCAGATTTAATTTGTATACGACTGGACGGTAAAGTGAATTTAGAAATGTACACACATTATTATTTGTATTATTATTATTATTATTACAAATATTATTAAAATCAAAGTTATTTTTTTTATTTAAAACAAGTAGCAACGTATGCAAGCTAAATCTACACCTACTCACAAAAGTAGTTGCTTGCTATTACATTTTTTCAAAAGAAATACGCTCGTACATCTGGCACGCTTGTGCTTTAAGGTTACACACACTGGCCCTCATTACAACACCGGCGCTAAACCATGGCTCTATTAGCACCATGGTTGGTGCCGGTGTTGTAACGGGTCCGCCATGGTTCAATGGGGAATTACCACCCCATTCCAAGGTTGGCGGGGCGGTAATTCCCCATTGAACCATGGCCCTTCCCCATTCCCATTTTCGCCCCATAGGGCTCTATGGGAATGGGGAAGGCGCTAAGAACGGTACCGCAAATTGCGGTACCGTACTTAGCACCAAGGTCCCTTTGCGAGTCCCTACTTTAACGCCTGGTCCAGACCAGCCATTCAGGTCAGGTCCCGCAAAGGGACCTCGTAGTAAGGCGCAAAGTGTTTAACGGCGCCGCAGCCTTATAAGGCGCCGTTAAACACTTAGCGCCAGGGTCCTAATGAGGCCCACTAGACTTACCCTATCACCAATTATTAGTGGCCCATCAATGTGTGGATTCACTTTGATGTGTCTTAATTTGTGTGTGAGGTACTTAACAGTGACATTGGAATACACCCAAAAAAGTGTAACTTAACGTGTGTTGCCTTAGAAATATTTGACTATTGAAGTGTGATAGGTGCGTTATGAAAGTGGGTGACAATGTATGTGGATTTTTGGGGTATCTGGTGTAAGCAGGGATGTGTGGTGCAAAAATATTTTTGAGCGAGGGGAAACATTTTGTAAAATATTCATCAATGTATGCCTTTGATAACACACACTTTCTCTGAAAAAAGGTTCGATCAATAATATTGGAAGAAAGTGGACCATTTTCTGTGTACTGATGTAACTTGCACGTTTTTTCCTTTCTGATACTAGAAAGTTATACATTATTTCTTTGTGAATCTTGTTTGCGGTTGGACGTTCAGGACAGTCATCGGTGTATGCTACATTGGGTGTTGCTTATGTCGAAAGCATGTTTTTTGTGAATTGGCCACAATATTTGTGTTCTCAGTAACATGTATTTATCCCGTCCTAAGATTATCATAGGTGGGCTCCCCCTACCTAATTCCCACTGTCACTAACAAATATCATTTCATATGCAAAACTCCATACGGGGCAGTGTATCCTTATAGTGCTGACCTGGACATACCATCTTCCAATGCAACCAGGTTTGAGACGTATATTAAAGCTTGTGGTATAAGGGCAATTTTAACTCTGTTAACTTTAAAAAAACAACATGCCACTCTAGTTCTCCTTTTCCAGCCTGCATCACTCCAGGTTTAAGAACTTCACATGTAATCTGGGTCTCTGTGGCCTAGGCAAACTCCCAGCTATGTGATGCAAGGGAGTGGTATAGGAGGAATCTCCAGAGATCCCTGTGGCAGGTCAGAAGGAGGGCACAGACTCAGAATTTCCATTTTACTTTAGTTTTATTTAACAGAAAGTTGCAAACTCCTAAATGTGCCTAAACGATGGTGTTCCCTACCTAACAAACTAGCTAAGGTGTTCTTCAGTCATCAGTGTAAGTCTTAAATCCGATTCAGTGCACTGTCCAAGGTTAACTTATTCTGACCCTACCACTATTATATCGTCCAATCTCCATCACTCCCTTCCTTGGCAATCTCCTGGAAAAGCTGACCATCTCTCAGCTTAACCTTCTCACTTAATCTGTTGGTTGTCTCCATGACCATCAGCCTGACTTCAGAGCTGCCAGAGCAAAGAAATTGCTCTCCTGAACATCTGTGAAGACCTGCTCTACAAACTTGACTCCAACACCCTCTGTGTCCTCATCTTACTTTATCTCTCTTCTTCCTTTGACACGGTGAACCATGCCATCCTGCCCAACCGTCTCCATGATTACCTGGGTATCACCGATCAGACCCTGGCTTGGCTGACCTCCTTCCTCTCCGATCGACCCTCCCAGGTCTAACTTGGGTCCTTCCTCTCCTCTATATCTATTTCTACCTGTGCTGTTCCCCAGGGGTCTAACCTCTCTCCCTGGCTATTCAACCAATACCTGGCACTTCTTGGCCACCGCATTGTCGTTCTTTGCCCCAACTTTCAGTGCTATGCGGATGACACCCAACTCATTTTCATGCTCCCTTCAGCCACTTCTTCTCCTCTCATCTCTGACTGTCTTTCTGCTATCCAGGAGTGGTGTGCTATCAATAATCTATGCCTCAATGCCTCAATGCCAGTAAGACCGAGATTCTCTTCATCTGCACACCTGCTCCCTCCTTTCCTATCACTCTCTGGCTGGCCTCCCTTGGCTCCCTTCCCACTCCCACCTATGTGGCTAAAAACCTCGGGGTCATCTTCGACTCCACACTTGCCTTCTCTCCTCACATCTCTGAAATCTGTTAGAAGTCACACTACCAGCTGCACCTCCTCAGAGGTATTCTTCCTTTCCTCTCCTTCCCCCAGAAGCTCACTGTCTCCAGAGCTCTGGTTTTCTCTAAGCTGGTCTACTGCAACAGCCTCTTTTTCAATATTCCTGCCTCTACTCTCCGCCCTGTGCAACGCATCCAAAACAGGACTGCAAGACTTGTCCTTGGCCTCAAGCCGAGGGATCGTATCTCTCCAGGACTGTAATCTCTGCACTGGCTCCCAGTGGCGGCGAGGATTAAGCTCAAAAGCCACTGTATCATCCACAAGGCCTTCTGTGTCTGGGACCTCAAAACCTTCAACTCGCTCTTCCTAAATATCTTCCCTGTCTAGCTTTTCACTCATCCACCTCCAACTCCCTCAGGGTCAGTTGCTTCTCCAAGCTGCAAGTTGATGGTAGATATCTTTCTTGTGCTAGGGTTATCCCTCTGGAACAGCCTCCCAGTCCCTCGGAAACTTGAGGAGAACCATCTCCGGTTCTGGAAGCACCTCAAGACCTTCCTCTTTGCTTCTAATTTCTCTCCTCCTCTCCCCTGCTCATCTCCTGACTGAATCTGAAACTGCACTGGTTACCTGGCTACCTTCTGATCTCGGGCCCAGGTCCCCTCCCCACTAGTTGCACATCTGCATTGCCCCCCTGGCAACCCTTGCACTCAGGGACTGTTCTGTATCCCTACAGCCCCGACTAGCACTTGACATGTGATGGCTGCACTTACCCTTGCACCTGCCACCTGCTGGCCACACTTTTATTTATTTGTTTATTGTCTTTATGTATCTTACTGTTAACCTATGTACTGCACTATCCCCTCCCCTTTTCCTCCGCACTATTCCCCTTGCCCCTTCCCCTGCACTTGCACAATCTCAATGTCACCTGGGCTAGTAGGATCGTTGTCTTTGTCTTCCCTCTGTTTCCGCTGCCGGCCCTCATCATGCCTTGAAACACTTATAGGCGCGTTATAAATGCCATATTATATATCATATCATATGGCAGCTTGCTAAAAACGTGGGGACGGGAGACCAACGGCCTGAATATCCCGACATATCATTTTGTGAAGCCTTCTTTCTTTTTCTTAACATTGTTTCCCACACTATATGTATTCAGATGTAAGGATTGGCAATAGATTTATTAGTAAAGGCCCTTTTATTTTGACAAGACACCGCTAGGACTGCGTTATTATTATTTTATGGTTGTAGGTTGCTCCCATCTGTATGCTTAGGATTAGATAGGCATTTACCAAACCCTTTTTGAAGTTCAATAAACCTCCTTGAACTGTGTGTCTGTTTTACTGTTGATACCATGCCTTCATTACACTGGCCAGAATGTATTAACATTTCCAGTTCAGGAATAGCTTTTCTGAAGAACTAAGCTCTTCTACATCAGCTCTTGACTGCATAGTGGAACACATAACACGCACCACTTTGCCACAGGTGATTGTGGGCCTTAGGCTATTTTAGGACTCATTCTATTTTTCGATGGCACTATTAAGTTATCCAATCCGCATTGCATGCAACAGTGGAATTATCACTGGCATCAATGCTGTATTAATTTGTGGGAGCCCAGCTGAATGGACTTCCCTGGCAGGTTATCTCTTCTATTATGGACACCAACTGCAGCTCTATCAGCTTTCTAAAGGTCATTTGTGTTAGGGAGAATTCTCTTTTTAGGCTGGATTTCCTAACCTAGTGAGTCCCCCAGCAGCTTTGCTGGATTTCTGGAGTTTGTTTTTTTTCTATCCTGCCAAGAGTGAGATTCTTTTTCTCCCACTCTTGGACATGAATGTGTGTAATTCCTTTGAATGTCCATGTGTTCTATGGGCTATGGGGTCTTTTACTCCATAGGGTCTCATTGGTTTTGCTATGTGTGTTACACTGCACCCTCCGTGCCGTAGCACTGGGGCGTCCTAGCGGACCTCCATCATAGACTCCATACCCGGGGACTGACTACTGTCTCCCCGGGCATGTAAAGTCACCATTGGCTTTACTAGACCGAAATGTACTAACAGAACTAGTACAAACCATCCTTTTCTGGACGTACTAGTAGGGGTAATTCGATTACTCCTGGGTCTGTTATTCGAGGGGGCACTGTCCCGTCCCACCTCGGCGAGTTTTGGCTGGTGGCAGTGGAAACTACTTGTTATATTCGACCCCGAATATAACCCTATGGGATTCTTCCCATTGTTGGAGATTGATAATTTTTCTCGTTAATCTCTAACATACCACCGGTTTACTTATCTTAAATAAGTCTATCGGATGGTATTTTCTGCCAGAACTCGGTTTGTAAAATGGCGTCTGTGTTCGTCTCTGTGACTCCTAAACCAAAGGTTGAGCCCTTTGTTCCACTTTTGGCGGGCTTCTGTACAGAGACCCTCCAAAGTGGTGCCATTCTGTCTGGGTTACCACAGGGGTGTGGGAGGGGGTTTAGGCACCCTGGACCGAGTTGCCTTGCCAACTCCGGTCGCACTCTAGTGTGATTGGCCCAAGTGGTGAGCCACCCCGCTCACCACTTAGCGTGTTTTGATTGACAGCTAGGCTGAATGAATGGGGGTTTTCTGCATAAAAGCAGGGCTTTTGGGACTGGATCTTCAGAGGTCGCCACAGGACCTAAGAATCCGACGAGGGTAAAGCTGAGCTGACCTGCAACGACGACACCTCCGGTGGAGCCCTGCTGAACCGACTCACCACTTCCCGACGACAGAGGAGATCTCCCTGCCGGAGAGTCTCTTCCCCTGACTGGTGGGAACAACCAGTCTCCTTTGCTTTTTCTTCGCTCCAGGACGCAGTGGTCGAATTGCCCGTGCAGAGCACCTCGGCAACCGGATAGCCACTACCCCTGCACCGCGACCAAAAGGTGGTGCCTTGTGACGGAGCACTGCGCGGCTGGTCTCTTCCCTGGTGGTGCACCGGAATTCACTTTTCTTCGACGAGGAGATCATCTCTACTCTTGGCAAAGACCCGACGTGCATCCACCACCAGGAACAACTGCCGCCGCCGGAGCTGTCTCTCCACAAACAAGGTACCGTGTCCGCCTGGCTTCCCTTTCTGCCGGATAGAGTGAGGTGTCTTAATCCTCGCCTTTCCATTGGGTCGCCTCCAAGCTTTCTTTAACGTGTTGTTCTGAATTGGTCCAATCTTCTCTAACAATTTTGCGATAAAGACTCGAAGCGCATTTCCACTGAGACACTTTTTGGTACATATCGCCTTGACTCTCTGCGAGTGGGTCTGGCCTCTGAACTTTGTGATCTACAGTAGACCCAGCCTTACTTGCCTTGCATTTGTCCGTAAAGTATTGGTACCGAGTTGACTTCATAACCTGCCTTATTTTCCTCTCCCGTCCTAACGTATACTAGAGTGCCATCTAGGTTAAAGCATACATCTCTGTCTGCAAATAAGTGATGCCGTTGAACCTAGACTTGTCGAACTATTGTTAGGGGGATTGATATTTTCTGCGTATAGTAATTGTGATTGAAATCGTTTGCCGTATTGAGTGCCAGAGTGTTTGCTATAGATGTGTTCTTATAAATAAATAACTATATATCTTTACACCGAAGACTTGTTGCGTGTTTGCTTGTCTTACTGTGTAGGATTGCCCTATTTTGTATACTCCACATACTGCCTAACTCTTCTTGAGGGAAGTCTGACTGCTCAGCCACAGCTACCAAGTGAATCTGTGTGGTACAGACTGCTACCAAGTGGGTTTACTGCCAAACACCTGTAGTCCTAAATCTTTTGCAGTGGTTCCAGAGGGAACTGCACAGGTTACCGCCTAACACTGGTGTACAGTGGTGGGATTTGTATCGAGTATACAGTTTAGAGTGCTTTTCGACACTTTAGGATAACTAACCACAAAGCTTAGCACTAAAAAGCAACTTTCAAAAACATGTGTACTATGAAAGTTTACAGTCAAGAATCCTTGTCAGGTGAAAATACTGAGAATTTACGAGCTCTCTGTAGGCAAGAGAATCTTTCTGTAAGAGGCAAGAAGTTAGAACTGATAGCGAGATTGCTCGCGAGCCAAAGTCTGGGGACTGGTTCATAGGAACTAGCTTCTCCAGCAGATGTAGATAACAGTGATGGTGTTGATCTAAATCGTGATTCTGACGATAGTGACGAAGAGGCTGAAGAGGAAGGAGAGGCTAACGGAACTGTCTCCCCTGCTCCTCTACCTGCCTTACCAGCTGTACCTACTGGACCTATAACAGGTCCCACATTAAGTCCTCAAGTCCTTGAGCTAGAAAAAATGAAAATAGACTTGGAATTCAGAAGGATTACTGCTCAAACTGAACAAAAGCACCAAGAAATGCAACAAATTCTTAGGCTCCGAGAAATGGAGCTCAAGCATGAGTTAGAAATGAAAACGTTGTCTGTCGAAACTGCTTCTGTCTCTGGCTCCTCTAGAAGCTCCAGTCCCAAAAGACCCCGGATGCCGAAGGAATTAGTGGGTATGTATGAACCGAGATTGGATGTATTGGATTGGTTAAAACTGTTTGAGTACAATCATGGGCTCCAGGACATCACCGGGAATGATTTACTTCCCTGGTTGTTCTCTAGGCTCCCCCCTGTTGCGACTGATGTGGTAATGGAGTTGGGGGAGGCGGATAAGAAGGATTACGAAAGTGTGAAACTAGCTTTGATAGCTAGATTCGGGAAGACCCCTTCCCAGTATCTTAAGAGGTTTAGAACCCTCAAAAAGCATGACGGTACCCCTTGGGCTACCTGGGTGAGTGAAGGGTTGAAAAACTTAGAGGGATGGATTAAGGGTCACAAAGTGAACACTTATGAGGGTATGAAGAATCTTTTTATGTTGGAGTCGATTTATGATGCCTGTTCTCCCGAGCTCAGATAGCACTTGGCTGATTCGAAGGAATTGGATTCCCGGAGCCTAGCTAAGGCTGCTGACTTATGGGTTGCCAACAGGGCAACTCAGAAAAAGGATGAGGGAAAACAGCCTAAAAAAGACTCAAAAGAGAATTCGAATAACTCAAATTCCAAAGAGGGCCCCAAACAAAACCAGAAGGGTAAGCCACAAGGAAAACCGCAGCAGAATAATGTATCTTCTGGTGCCAAACCGGAAGGAGGCCAGAACAAGCCACCATTCCAAAAAGCATTCGGTAAATGCTTTGTTTGTGGCTCGACTGACCACGTGAAAGGAGTTCCCAGATGTAAGGGTAAACCTTCAGGGGTCCAGCTTGTCGCCTTAGCCTTCGCTCCAGAGGAAGAAGTCCAAATGGCAAGTGGAAACTTTCTACTGCTAGCTGACGAACCCATTGGAGTCTCAGCCAGTGTTTCTTTAGTTTCTCTGGGGTTGTGGGAACAACAGAATTTAGACGTCTATAATTCTATCCCTGATAATACTAAAGAGTATTAAAGGACAGTGTCCAGGTGAATGGTCAGGAGACTCCTGCCATTAGGGACACTGGGGCCAGCATAACTGTGGTGGACAAATCATTTTTTCAGGCTGAGGATGTTGCTAAGGCACCCAAACGCCTCACCAAGTTAGCTGGAGGGCTTGTGCAGATGCTTCCCCAATTACCAGTTCTCATCCAGTGTAACGACATGACTGTGAAGATACCTGTCAGCATACAGAGTGAGGTACCAGGACGCGTACTGTTGGGTAACGATTTGAAAACTCTCGGAGTTGTATCGCATACTCCCAGACCTCCTAGTAAACGGTTACAGGAGCTAACCAGACCTGCAAGAGAGAGGACCATGCGCGGTACTCTCCAGGAGATGATGAAGAGAGAAATCACTCCTGCTCCACTGGAATTGTCAGCCGCTGTTTTGAAGAAACCAGAAGCGAAAGGGAAACCTAAGACTTCTACACCAAAACCAGCAGCCCGCATTCCAGTGCAGCCAACAAGGACTTCCCCGCGGTTGTCCAAAGTTACACCCGTAACTCCACCTCCAGTTGAGGCTGAGAGGGAGGTACAACCCTGTGTGGTAGAATTAGACTCTGACGAAGAGATAATGGAAGGCCAGGAACTCATTGGAGATCTGGATCCTGTTGACCATCCTGAGCTGCAGTCTTTACTGGCAGAAGGTGGACCCAGCAGGGCAGACTTCAGTAAGGGACAGAGAGAATGTCCAACTCTGCAAGGTCTTCGCCACCAGGCCGAAGCTCAGGCTGAAGGGCAAGAGCCTGGGAAATACAGGTTGCACTGGGAAGATGGCCTCTTCTACAGTGAACCGACCGAGTCTGCACCTGGAGACTACAAGCGGCTTGTAGTACCCCAAGCGAACAGACCACAGTTCTTGCAGTTAGCCCACGAGATTCCTTTGGCTGGTCACTTGAGTTTCAAGAAGACTAAGGAAAGGCTATCTCTCTACTTCTATTGGCCAAAGATGTGGGCCGAAGTAGAAAAACACTGCAGGAGCTGCCACACCTGCCAGACCTCTGGTAAGGTTGGCTCCAAGAATGTGGCACCTTTAGTGCCTCTCCCAGTTGTGGGAGTCCCATTTGAGAGAGTAGGGATTGACATTGTTGGTCCCCTTGATCCTCCAACCTCCTCAGGCAACAGGTTTATACTTGTTGTAGTAGACCATGCTACTAGGTATCCTGAGGCAATTCCTATGAGGACTGTTACAGCTCCGGCTGTGGCTAAGGCCCTCCTTGGTATTTTTACCAGGGTCGGGTTTCCTAAGGAAGTAATCTCTGACAGGGGGTCAAACTTTATGTCCCACTACATGAAGGCCATGTGGAAAACCTGTGGAGTTACTTACAAGTTCTCAACAGCTTACCACCCACAAACCAATGGGTTGGTAGAACGGTTCAACCAAAACATTGAAGAGCATGATAGGTGCTTTAGAGGAACCCCTTAAGCGTAAGTGGGACCTTCTACTGCCATGCCTTCTCTTTGCTTATAGAGAAGTCCCTCAGGAGGGAGTAGGTTATTCTCCCTTCGAACTTCTCTATGGTCATCCCGTCAGAGGTCCATTGGCCCTGATTAAGGAGGGGTTGGAGAGTGCTTCTTCCCCCAAGCCAGTCAGAGTGACTGACTACGTGATAGGTCTCAGGAGGAGAATGTCGCACATGATGACAGAAGCAAGCGATAACTTGAAAGCTGGACAAGCATTGGTCAAGCACTGGCACGATCAAAAGGCTAACATGGTTGAGTTCGCTCAAGACCAGCTCGTTCTCGTTATGATCCCAACAAGGCAGAGGGCCTTAGACAAATGGATGGGACCCTTCAGAGTGGTGGGTAAACTCGGAGAGGTCAACTATCTGGTGGACTTGGGCAATCCCAAGGAGGCTCCGACAGTCTTCCACACCAACCGACTCAAAGCGTATGTCTCCCGACCTGATGTAGGAGCGTTGCTTCTAGCATCATCCGAGGAAGAAGAAGAGAGTGAAGCTCTTCCGGATCTCCTCAGAGGCTTACCTTTGGACGAAAAAATTGAAGGAGTAAATCTCTCTTCCAATCTGACACCCGAGCAGCAAGAAGAGTGCAAATCTATGTTAAATCAGTTTGCCTCTCTGTTCTCGCTTTCACCAGGCTTGACCCCTTGTGGCCAGCATGACATACTCACTGGTGACTGTCTGCCAGTCAAAAGCAGAGGATACCGAATGTCAGAAAACGTACAAACCCACATCAAAGGTGAGGTCAGCAAGATGCTTGATCTCGGGGTAATCGAGCCCTCTACTAGTCCATGGTCTAGCCCAGTTGTGTTAGTACCAAAGGCCAGATCTAAAGAGCTTAGATTCTGCGTGGGTTATAGAGCTCTTAATGCAGTCACCAAGACTGATGCCCACCCTTTGCCAAGAACAGATGAGTTGGTGGATAAACTTTGCGCCGCCAAGTTCCTCAGCACATTTGACTTGACGTCAGGCTATTGGCAAATAGCCATGACAGACCATGCCAAGGAGAAAACTGCATTTTCTACCCCCGTTGGCTTATACCAGTTTAAGGTAATGCCTTTCGGATTGAAGAATGCACCTGCTACGTTTCAACGGATGGTAAATCAGGTTCTAAACGGGATGGAGGACTTCTGCATGGCATACTTGGATGACATAGCAGTGTTCAGCAATTCCTGGGAAGAACATGTAACCCACCTGAGAGATGTTTTGCAGGCTCTTGGACGAGCCAATCTGACCATAAAGGCAAGTAAATGCCAAATTGGACAGAGTAAGGTAGTCTATCTTGGACATGAGGTAGGAGGTGGAGAAATAAGGCCTTTGCTCAGTAAGATTGACGCGGTGCAAAATTGGACAACACCTACTCAAACCCAAGTGAGAGCCTTCCTAGGCCTCACTGGGTATTACAGGAATTTCATCGAGAACTATGGGACCATAGCTTCTCCACTGAATGTCATCTCCTCGCCCAAATTTCCTAAAAAGGTTAGATGGAACGAGGAGTGCAATCAGGCTTTTGAAAACCTGAAAAAGGCTCTTTGCCAAGCCCCAGTACTCAGAGCTCCTGATTACCGCCAACACTTCATTGTGCAGACAGATGCTTCAAATGTAGGAATAGGTGCCGTACTCAGTCAACTGGATGGGAAAGGTAGGGAGCACCCCGTTTGCTTCATCAGCCGCAAGCTGAAGGATCCTGAAACAAGGTGGGCAACAATCGAAAGAGAGTGCTTTGCTATCGTGTGGGCTCCGAAGAAGTTTAGGCCGTACTTGTATGGTTCTACTTTTGTCATTCAGACTGAGCACCAACCCTTGAGATGGTTAATGCAAATGAAAGGGGAAAACCCGAAACTATTGAGATGGTCGATCTGCCTGCAAGGGTTTGATTTCACCATTGAGCATCGGTCAGGGTGTCACCACCAAAATGCTGATGTCTCTCTAGGATATATGTCATCGACTAGAGGTATGAGATTCATCCAGGAGTGGATTAAATCCTCCTGTCTCTTAGTCTGGGGGGGGCGAGTGTTAGGGAGAATTCTCTGTTTAGGCTGAATTTCCTAATCTAATGAGTCCCCAGCAGCTTTGCTGGATTTCTGGAGTTTGTTTTTTTCCATCCTGCCAAGAGTGAGATTCTTTTTCTCCCACTCTTGGGCATGAATGTGTGTAATTCCTTTGAATGTCCATGTGTTCTATGGGCTATGGGGTCTTTTACTCCATAGGGTCTCATATGTTTTGCTATGTGTGTTACACTGCACCCTCCGTGCCGTAGCACTGGGGCGTCCTAGCGGACCTCCATCATAGACTCCATACCCGGGGACTGACTACTGTCTCCCCGGGCATGTAAAGTCACCATTGGCTTAACTAGACCTAAATTTACTAACAGAACTAGTACAAACCATCCTATTGTGGACGTACTAGTAGGGGTAATTCGATTACTCCTGGGTCTGTTATTCGAGGGGGCACTGTCCCGTCCCCCCTCGGCGAGTTTTGGCTGGTGGCAGTGGAAACTACTTGTTATATTCGACCCCAAATATAACCCTATGGGATTCTTCCCATTGTTGGAGATTGATACGTTTTCTCGTTAATCTCTAACATACCACCGGTTTACTTATCTTAAATAAGTCTATCGGATGGTATTTTCTGCCAGAACTCGGTTTGTAAAATGGCGTCTGTGTTCGTCTCTGTGACTCCTAAACCAAAGGTTGAGCCCTTTGTTCCACTTTTGGCGGGCTTCTGTACAGAGAACCTCCAAAGTGGTGCCATTCTGTCTGGGTTACCACAGGAGTGTGGGAGGGGGTTTAGGCACCCTGGACCGAGTTGCCTTGCCAACTCCGGTCGCACTCTAGTGTGATTGGCCCAAGTGGTGAGCCACCCCGCTCACCACTTAGCATGTTTTGATTGACAGCTAGGCTGAATGAATGGGGGTTTTCTGCATAAAAGCAGGGCTTTTGGGACTGGATCTTCAGAAGTCGCCACAGGACCTAAGAATCCAACGAGGGTAAAGCTGAGCCGACCTGCAACGACGACACCTCCGGTGGAGCCCTGCTGAACCGACTCACCACTTCCCGATGACAGAGGAGATCTCCCTGCCGGAGAGTCTCTTCCCCTGACTGGTGGGAACAACCAGTCTCCTTTGCTTTTTCTTCGCTCCAGGATGCAGTGGTCGAATTGCCCGTGCAGAGCATTTCGGCAACCGGATAGCCACTACCCCTGCACCGCGACCAAAAGGTGGTGCCTTGTGACGGAGCACTCCGCGGCTGGTCTCTTCCCTGGTGGTGCACCGGAATTCACTTTTCTTCGACGACGAGATCATCTCTACTCTTGGCAAAGACCCGACGTGCATCCACCACCAGGAACAACTGCCCCCGCCGGAGCTGTCTCTCCACAAACAAGGTACTGTGCCGCCTGGCTTCCCTTTCTGCCGGATAGAGTGAGGTGTCTTAATCCTCGCCTTTCCACTGGGTCGCCTCCAAGCTTTCTTTAACGTGTTGTTCTGAATTGGTCCAATCTTCTCTAACAATTTTGCGATAAAGACTCGAAGCGCATTTCCACTGAGACACTTTTTGGGACATATCGCCTTGCCTCTCTCCGAGTGGGCCTGGCCTCTGAACTTTGTGATCTACAGTAGACCCTGCCTTACTTGCCTTGCATTTGTCCGTAAAGTATTGGTACCGAGTTGACTTCATAACCTGCCTTATTTTTCTCTCCCGTCCTAACGTATACTAGAGTGCCATCTAGGTTAAAGCATACACCTCTGTCTGCAAATAAGTGATGCAGTTGAACCTAGACTTGTCGAACTATTGTTAGGGGGATTGATATTTTCTGCGTATAGTAATTGTGATTGAAATCGTTTGCCGTATTGAGTGCCAGAGTGTTTTCTATAGATGTGTTCTTATAAATAAATAACTATATATCTTTACACCGAAGCCTTGTTGCGTGTGTGCTTGTCTTACTGTGTAGGATTGCCCTATTTTGTATACTCCACATACTGCCTAACTCTTCTTGAGGGAAGTCTGACTGCTTAGCCACAGCTACCAAGTGAATCTGTGTGGTACAGACTGCTACCAAGTGGGTTTACTGCCAAACACCTGTAGTCCTAAATCTTTTGCAGTGGTCCCAGAGGGAACTGCACAGGTTTCCGCCTAACATTTTGCCAAAGGTTGAAGTAAATGGATTGGGCGAGCATGTTCCTGTTTATCCTCTACTGGGATGGTTCTACATTTCAGCACAGTCGTTTGTCTGAAGAACCAATCGCAGGTTATTTTAGGTTTAGAATTGACAGTCAGAATGCATCCGTGAAAAACCACAATTCGTGCACTATTAAATACATTCTAGCCTTCGCAATTGAGGCAGAGCCTATCAGGACGGGCAGCCCATTGTATTACATGCTCAATGTAAGGTAAGGTATTAAATATAAAATAATATAATATCGAGGCTGACAATGTCAGTATTTCTTTGAACGTGTAGACAATGATGTAATTTCATGAGTGAAACAGCAGTGGAGTGAAAGCATGTCCTAGGCTGCTACATGATGGTTTACATTCTGCTTTCTCATACATGGCCCTAGTTGCATACATTGCCTTTCCATTGGGTTAAAAATGCCCTGGTTGATTTGGGAATGTCCAAGTGATTAGCAGTAATGTTAAGAATGGAGCAAAGGGTACGAATAATAGAGGAGATTGCATCCTTACAGCCGTTCCATTACATGACATTGCGGGAAACTACTGAAGTACATCATGATGATGGAAAGGTTTGGTAACCACATTGAAAGGTGTTTGAAAAAGCAAGCAGCTAAGGTCAGCTTGCTTCTCCTGGGATATTTACTAGTACTGTTGACAGAGGCATACATCAAGGTAATGAAAGAATGTCATTGACCTGGGTAAACAAGGTTGAATGATGATTCAAACTCTATCCCCCTAAGAAACCTATTTATGTGACACCAGGCTCATTGAATAAGAATGCTAAATTTAAACCTGATGCTGAGGCAGTTTGCCACGACAGTGATTGAGGTTTGATGAAGGAAGAGGAGTAGATTTAGCTGTATGTGTCTTCTGTGATGATTCTGAGGATGTCATCCCTCCTTCCCTTTGGGAGGTCCTTTACAATTGAGCCAAGGCGTCCACAATACAATCATCCCCCTGGGGGTGGTGGACCAATGGAGGATACCGTGGGGAAGTAATCCCCTTGTGGGATTGTGGATGGCTATCACCAGAGAATGCAGTATCACCCCACTTCAATACCTCCAGCTCCTTTGCCAACTCCAAATCCTCCTACCCCCTTTCTGGATAGAACTGATATGTTTTATTGACAACTTAGTTCAACTAACCTACCTGACAACATTAATAATCCAGAAAATACAAAGTATCATGTATTCAACTTAAGGCCGGTACTGGGACCAAGAAGATAGCCGCAACTCCAGGGATCACTCCTGAGAAGCAGAACAAACGGTCTAGATTGTTGATGCCAGTTTTTGACCCAGAGCAGTCTGGGACCCACACCCATATGAGAAACCAAAGGTTAAAGCCAAGAGGGTCTGGGACCCTGTGAAAGAAAAGAGAGAGACAATTCATGAGAACCCAATAGCTTGGCAGTAGAGTGATCTAAGCCACGTATATGAGTCTGGGACATACACCCATATAAGAGACTGAGAACAAGAGGGTCAAGGACCCCGGAACTTATGAAAGGAATCTCACACTTGGTAGAAGATTGTGCCAAGTTGGTAGGATATAAGAACTGTGAAATCAAGAGACAGTTATTTTGTGGATTATCTAGTAACGTAAGATAACAAGACATCTAGGGTAAAGTAGCACAACCCTAGCATTGGAATCCTCTGTTTTGGGGACATTATTACCAGCAAAACTGGGAGCTTTTCTGTTGATTGAAAACACCAATAACACTCTTTTACTCTGTCAAGAGATTATCCTTGCAATGTTATCTTAGATTATTAGTGTTAGGGTCAGAGGTAGATTTTGGGACACGACTGTGAAAGACTTTTTATTTTCAGATTTCCTAACAATTTCACTAGTTTCCTTTGAGGCAGGGAAACCCCTCTTACCATTAGGGATAGAGAGGCCTTTTCCCACCCCTTTCTAATGTAACCCAAGTATTTATCCAAAAACATGCTACCCCTGAGTCCCAGCCTGACTTCTGCACCCTTACAATTTACTGTTTTATTAGTTCATATATCGCTAGAATTGGCACTGATCTATTAGCCCCTACCCCCACTTCAACAATTCCACCCCACAATCTGGGACAAGAAACAGGTTGTTTTATTCTGATTGTGTTCTTTTTAAAAAAATATAATACAGCAAGGTGGTCCTCTGTCATGCAATGCTGGGGAAGTCCCCCACAGCACTACACAGGTATACAGGCAGTTTGGCTACAGAACGGAAAATGCAACGTTGCTGTTATGATATGATATGATATAAGTAATTTATAATGTGCCTGTACAGAAGTGTTTCTGTTGTCTCACTGTTTCCATTCCAAATAGAATATGCAACATATTTTTCATAATCACACTAACATCCATACATAGAATAGAAAAACATATATGAATGACTATTCTTGAAATTAGGTTTGCTTGTTTTACTAGAGAAAGAAGCACACATATACATTGTTTATTCAAATTTTGTGAAACCAGCAATTTACATTATAGAATTGTATCTACCTGAAACCAACCGTCCCTGAAATCAAAGTGTGAAACTGTTGTCAATATAAAGTTTGAAATTAAATAATTTGCTTACATTGCTGTAGAAACATTAACAGATGTTGGCATCAGAGAAATGTCCTTACTTTACATTGCAGGTTACAAATGCTCAGACTGATTTAAAATTGAAAATGTTGTATACTATTTAGGACAATCTATGGATATCTATCTTGGGCACAATCTTCTTTCATTTGTGATGTTGGAATGGTGGCAATCAATTGTAAAGACTTGGGTTTCTGTTGTTTTTGGAATTTTTCCAAGCGATCAGGCTCAAACCCAAACCCATGTGTTTTTGAAAGCAATAGATTTAAATTACTTTATTGACAATGGCAGACATCAATCAAAGGACGTGTCATTCCACATTTCAATTTGAGATATGTAAAGCCTCCAGAGATCCCGGTTTGCAGGAGAAAAGCCCTTTTGTGATTATGCTAACAAGGGTTTCAATTTGAATTTTAAATGTCAAAGCATATACATATTGAACTATATTACCTCTTTCATTGATGAAACTTGTAAACTGGGCCTCCAAACTTCTTTTGAATGCTAAATGGGATTTAATTAATGCTCAGTAAGATTTTGAGATAATCTAGTACAATGGTACTCACTTTTTTGGTATTTCAAATGCCCAGGACAGGTAGGTACACCAAATGGTCTCAAGCCTTTCCACCAGTCAGTGCATCGCTTTCAAACTCCCTCTCAGGTAATCTGGTCCTACCTTAAGAAAAACTTCTGTATTAAGTCCAAAGTAGGATAGGACATTTTTAAGATGATTTCATCACAGGTTGCTTTGAGTTGGTATCCAACTTTCTGCTATCTTGTCAGGCTGGCTCTCTTGCTTTCCCACAAATCCTCTCTTATTACTATGTGTTTGAGTTTAAATACCCCGCCAACTCCACTCATGCACCCTCATTTTGACACAGTAATTTGGATTGAACAGAATCTGTGAAAGGGTACCTTCACTTTCTCACACCCACCAGGGCTCTCCAAACTGCTTCTATTTGCCCTTTGAATTCTAAATGTTGCAAAAGGGATATGTCAGCTATGAACTACACCCCTGTCACCAAGGAATGAGGAATCAAAATTAAACTAAAAATGCCTTTTTCAAATAATTCTCTTTATGGACATGTAATCTTGGGTGAAACTGATATATTCAGATGTGTAAGAATATTTTTGAATTCAGATGTATTATTCATGTTTGTAACTAAATGCACTGTGAAGTTATTACAATATTCACATTATACATAAATCAAATATTTAGATATATTATTTTTATATGCATATGAATCTCTGTTTTCTGTTAAATTCAGAACCATATTTTCTTTCTTCATTAGACAAATGGTTAAGCAATTATAACTAATAAAGTATTTCAAATTGTCACTGTCTCCTTCACTCCAAAGCTGACTTTTTTGCTGCACGTTGAGCCTGTTTTGTGTGTGGCTCGCCTCTTTGTCAACAGAAATCATATGTTTTTAGAGAGACATTCTGTTGACAAAAGGATCATTTTAATAGCTTAATAGAGGATGTGTACAGTACCTGTAAAGCAAAGTAGCATTTACCGACACAGTAAATTATGACAGACTCACAATTTAAGGGTAATCAGTGCTTCCAGCTTGCACCTCGATGGTGCTTGCAGAAAACTGCCATGTTGAGGAGCACCATTATTTCAATGACTGAACTATGGTCTTATTAAGCAAATCATAATATTAACTCTATTTATTTGTATTTTTTTTACTTATTGTATTTATTGGGTATTTATAATGTGCCTATACACAATGGGCCTCATTATGACCCTGGCGGAATGGGTTTAATGGCACAGTTAAAACCATACCGCCCTATCACAAAGTCCTTTAGCGGGTCCCGCTAAGAGCGGCTAGTTTTACCAGGTGCCCTTAGTGGGAGCCGCCAAAGGACCAGGGAGCTAATAACGGGTCCGATATTAACAGGCCCGTTGTTAGCTCCCTCCCCATTCCCATTGAGCCCTATGTGGACTCAAATGGGAATGGGGATGGGTAAGTTGAATGAGGAATTACCGGGTCCACCAAGGTTGGAATGGCCCGGTAATTTCTCATTCAAGGAACCCGGACCCGAGTTTGGAGGCAGCCATAGTTTGAGCTAGACAACTGTTCTCCGGCAGGGAGGTATTTAGGGGGACAGTTAGATGTAGCGGGCCTCAGGGCCTAGAATGCCTTGTGGATGATTCTGAGGCTCTTGAACTTGATCCACACAACAACTGGTAGCTAGTGGAGAGATTTTAGGGCTGGAGAGATGTGCTCCCTGGGCTTGAGACCAAGGATAAGTCTTGCAGTCCTGTTCTGGATTAGTTGAAGGGGTCGAAGGGAGGAGTTAGGCATTTATCACAGTTGCAGTAAATATAAAAGTTTACACATGGGATATTGCCACTCAAAATGTGATGTATCTCCCTGCGCTCTCCATTAGAGTACTGCCGAACCACACTTATATGATCCGCTATGCTCTCCTTATCACAGTTGCATTTCCCCCACCCTGCACTTACACAGCTCTTAAATGAACTGTCAATGATCTGCCAACTATACATTTCCTTTGCCTCTGTCCACACCCTCCTTCTTTGGGAACCACAAAATGATCCTTTCATTGCAGTTGGCCCTATGTAAATCAAACAAAAAAAAATAATCTTTGGAAGAGCATGCATTTTAAGGGATATAAACTGCCACTAGAAGCAAACTGTGTTTTAATTTGAAATGTAAATACACGAATTAACCATGTGTATGCTTCATATTCTTTCATGCATTACATAATTCATGAGTTTTGTTGAAGGAACAGTCTTGAAGAACCAATCTTTTTTTTAAAGCTAAATTTTATTTCAGCCAAAGGTTTTAATGCAATGGTTACTCAAAAGGAGATGCCGTCTACTTGGCTTCAAGGTGAAATTGTTCCCAGATTCAAAAAAGGAGTTAAAAATACCCTTGCAAATTATAGACCAATTTCTCTTCTAGAAAGCACCTACATTTTATTTAGAAAAGCTTTTATGCACTCGTTCAAACAGTAGGTTGAGTGTGACGGGATAGCTGACCATCGGGCAGACATTCGAAGAGGCATGAGCACCTTGGATCAGGTTCTGTGTTCTATGCAGTGGATAGAGCAAATCCTCTTTCTTTTGCTTCTGGTGACCGGAAACTGGCATTTGACACCAATCCAAGCAATAGCCTTTTGTGGGAACCGTGCTCTTTTGGAGTCAGAGCTGGACTTATATCTGTTGTATGCTCAAAATTGTGCTTCTGTAAGGTGTATGCCCTGAGGTGAGCACACCAGAAACATCCCTGTAGATGCTGGAGTCAGACACGTATGCATTTTAGCACCAGCTCTTGTTTAAATTAACTCTCTGGTTGAGGTATTCACCTACATTTGAAGCTGATGTCTTCATCATTCTGTTTGGAAAGAATACTACATTAATTTGCAGAACATGCTATATTGATTTAAAAATGCTGTTTAGTCTGCATGAAACTTGTAAACCCAACGTTTTAGTTCTACATTCTTTGAAGACTATCGAAATGGCCTGTTGGCCCCAAAGGAAAATGGCTCTAAAGATCGTAAGCATTGTGAAATATGTTTTTTTTTTGCTATTGTGTTTTTATGAACACACTGTTCGAAATAAAGCTAAAACCACTACTACAGTTACTACGACTATTATGGCGAAAAATTCACAATGATTTTTGTGTCAGCAATACATGATGAACATTGACAAACTTCAAGATATTTTTAGTTCTGACTAGTTAATATTGTTTAACTTTCGTGTGTTTGTGTACACATACTGCACCTGAATGGCGTCGTAGCTTTTTACTTTACAGATGTCATTGACATAACCTCCTATTTGAGTCGGAGTTGTACAGTATGGTTGCTTATTTCTTTATGTGAAAGACCATTTGCTGAAGGAGAAAGGTTGTCTGGCATGCCTTAAGAATGGAATGGTATTCATTCATGTTCCTTGACCAGCGCGCGTTCGTAAAGTCAGGCAAGTACATATAGCTGCTAAAGTGAGGAATGGATTTCTACACGTGTTGATGTTTTGCCCTGCTTCATGGCACATTTGAATGGAACATACAGCAAAGTCTAGTTGATTCTACATTATGGTTTAAGCAGTTATGCAAAGCCGAGAAGCCTTTTTGTGTTACTGGCACAATGGTGTCAATCCTGAGCTCTCAGAAAGCAAGTGAATAGGAGCCGTTAATTGCCTGTTGGTGTTGTGTAGAGTATTAGTTACCCGCTGGGGTTAATAATATACTGGACTCATTTGAAAATTAGACAAATGCATCCAAAGTAGATGGAAATGACTAAAGTAAAACCAGGTCCGGGTTCCCTGAATGGGGAATTACCGGGCCATTCCGAGTTAGGAGGGCCCGGTAATTCCTCCCTCAGGGAACCCGGGCACGGACCTTTCCGATTCCCATTCGAGCCCCCATAGGGCTCAATGGGAATGGGTGCAGGGAGCTAACAATGGGGCGATTACGAACGGCCCGTTGTTAGCTCCCTGGTCCCCTTGCGGGACCCGGTAACGACACCTGGTTTTACCAAGCGTCCTTACCGGGTCCCGCGAGGGGACCTCGTAATCCGGCGGAATGGGAATAACGGGTCCTCATCCTTTAGCGGACACCGTTAACCCATTCCGCCTGACTCGTAATGAGGCCCCAGATAAGGACAAAAGTGAGCTTGACTTTTTTCATTGGCAGCAGACACGTGTAAGCAGCTATACATAAAGGGAGTAACATCAAATGTAAGAAGTTGGAATCCTTTTTTAAAGTCTGTTTTGCTTCTATACTGGTTTCTGTTATGTGCACCTCTTACACCACAAATACAATAGGGTAGTCACAGGGCCACCTATTTGACAAAGAGCCATCTGCATGGAACTTGGGTCACCCATTAATATGTGGTCCTCATCCTCCTAGCACTTCGTCCATGGCTCACCCACAGGCTCGGACTCCCCAGCACTTACCCCTCTTCCTTTCTGCACATGCACGTTCTGAATACTCACAAGGCATAGCAGGTTCGACCCCTCTCCTTTTCCCCCCTCTGTTCTTAAATATTGTGTTTTAATGTATTTCCCACTTACCTCCCCATCCCCTGCCCTGTGGGTGCTTTGAAACAGTAGGTTCTTATTGTATAAGCATCTAACAAGCAAACAATAAATACATACATGTTTCCATGTCAGTTGTATATGTGCTCTTTGCAACCGGAACACGCTGAGTTAAGCCCGTGCTGAGTTTCCCAATGCGCTGAATTACAAGGGGTTTGTTGCGTTAAGTTTACTCACCTTAACTGCACTTCAACTAAAGTGTTTTTCTTGAATATATATATGAAACATATTATTTCTTACGTGGGCATAGCCCTGTTATAAATCTATATTTCTAATGAAATAATGAATAAAGCTAGAAATATAATAAGCCCTTTACCAGCATGCATAAGACCACTACAGAATTAGACAAGTTAATACTGTGAGTGTGGGGCTGTCCAGCCAGCAGTAGTACTTTTTTCTTTTTATAACTGCCAATACCAGAAATGTCTAGTTTGGGCGGTAGGCAGTCCCTCGAATCCCAATGCAAGAATGTGCTTTGGTTCAGGTGCCCCGAGTGATGCATCCCGAGTGATGCACGAGCAGTAAGTATCCAAACATATTATTAATTCAATTCATAGCACAGGCCCGACTAGCCAAAGCAATGTATTCATGCTGTTTTATGCAATCGTTGCTATGAATAGAAAAGGCCTGTTTTTTAGTGTGGGTGGATTAACAAACCTGCCCAAACCCCCTTTGAGGCAATTGGACCCCTCTTGTAGTGCCGAATGGCTGGTGTAGTACATACTTCATGGCCATGAAGGTGCAGGGAGCATTCTCGCCCAATCATAATCGAGTCAGCATATTGATCCCCTAAATTTCGGGTGATTCAAGTTTTGGATAAATATGGTCACTCAGGAATACGAGAGGCAACAAAACCTGTTGGTCATCTGCATCAAATGCCTTTCTTCATTTGTATTGTACTTACACATACGACATTGTAAATCCTTTTTCAGGAGTATTGAATACAGCAAACCCACATATTACTATTTACGTATTTTGTAATACTGGTGCAATTAGAGGACATGTCCAAGAGACTGCTGCATGAATTGTCTTGCTCTCATTGTAACCACCCAAGTATGTGTGGCTCGTTAACAGCTGTTTTTCCTAAACGTCTGAGACCGCTCTAGTTTGAGTTTGTATTTTAATCTGTATTTTATCCTCCCTGCCTGTCGGAAATTACGAAGAACAGGGATTTGCTGCTGCTCGTCATTGAGAAGGCTTCTCTCTGGTACATAAACCATTATCACTGCTCACAACATCCTCCAAGCGTACAGGAACACAGTTATGCGCTGCCATGCCTGTCATTATGCACATGTGCTCCCTGATCCTGTGTCTTTCACAGCTACTGCTTATTTCTCAGTGCCTGGCCATGGGCAGCCAACTCAAAGCCCACTCTTCTGTGTACAATTGGGTTGCCATGATGCAGCCTATGACTCACACCTGAGGCCACGCCCACTTTGGGGACGTTCATCTGCTGCCTGGAGGTGTGCATCAATTCTGACTACATTACAAACGTTTGCTACATTCTTGTAGGACCGCAGGTGGCATCAATCTGTACAGAAATGGCCGGGAGTCAGAGCACTGATTCATTTTGAAGTGGTGTGACATTACATTACACTGATATCCACACCTGCACATCATTGCAGCCACGTCTCCCTGACATCTATCAACCGGAAGCGCACTTCAGACACACCTTCACCAATGCTTTCTCCTCCTCAGTTTGATGATGTCACTAATTGAGCAAATTCGTGTCGTGATTTGTTTTGAAAAAGCTATATTTGTGTGCTGACATGCCACTTGTCTAGCCTGAATTACTGCCCAGCTATACAGTAGAAATGGTAATGCAAAACGTGCGTTAGAATCCCTGTGAATCCCTCACCTCAAAATTCAACACTCAATGTTCCAACCGTCAGACTCTGACTGCCAAATGTCATGCAAACTATCTACTACATCTGGGTATCCCAAAACTAAAGTGGTCAGAGAAATCGTAGTACTGCACTGTAATACTGAACACGATAATGCCCTACACTGTTCCTTTGAACATAGGTTACTGCAAACATTTGTTTATTTTTAAAAACATTTCTAATGTCCAAACGCAGTGGTATCACAGCTTTTTGTACAGGAAATACATAGATAGACAGTAACACCGTAAGAGAGTAAAAGAGTTGGTTATTCGTATTTATCGAAGAGCCAAGTCTTGACAAGTTTCTTGAATGTAAGGAGCGAGTGCTTGTTGCATATGTGTGCAGATAGAGAGTTCCAGAGTGGGTGGGCAGTGACACAGAAACTCATGCCACCAGATCTCTTGCTCTTGAAGCGGGGGGTGGTAAGGAGCATGCTGTCACCAGATCTTGGTGAACGTACTGGGACAGATTTGGAGCTGTTGAGGTAAGAGGGGGCTTCTTGGTGAATGCAGTGGTGTGCGATAAATAGTGGTTTTGACTGGGAGCCAGTGGGATTCTGGTCTTATGGAGGATATGTGGTTGGAACTTTTTAGACCCAGGGCAGCATGAAGTGCCTTATTTTCCAATAGTTTAAGTTTGGCCAGGTTGGCAGATACTGTTCCCATAAGTAAAACAATGCAGTAGTCAAGTGTAGATAGTATGAAGTCACGGGACAATGCAAGGCAGTTGCTAGGAGAGAAGATTTGCGTACTGAGTGAGATTAGTCTTGCAGTGTACGCCGTAGAGGAGGCTAGGATAATAATGAAAGTATGGGAGAACCAATATAAATGCGTTGGCAAATATTCATAGGGGAAGACTATACATTACCTTCCAAGATGTGAAGAGCATATAATTACCCAGATACTCCACATGTAAGGAGTAGGTCTTCACCTCTCTCAGTATTTTTCACATAGTTCGTTTCCATCAGACAGATAATGCGAGAACGATTGTTTTATGTTTCTAACATGGTAGAAAGCTTTTGGATTTGCTGACAGTCGATGGTGCACACACACTAATATGGATATTAATTTATTCTATGTCATATATCCAATTAGCTAAACAATAATGACTTTCCCCACAATACCCGAGTGCCGACTTCACTTAACTTTTAACAACATCTAGACTCAGTCTCAAGGTCTAAATGAGTTTTTGTTGGAGCAGAACTACAGGTGTAACTGTGTCCTGTTTGAAGGGTTCACATAAGTCTGGGCAGCTACAAGGAAATTAAAACACTAGGGTTATGTACACATTAAAATGAGCATCAAACGAAGGTCCATGTGGTCATCCCTCCTCCCACAGGGCAGCCTTATCTTTTCTGATGGAGAGATAAATGCAGATTGTCACTGACTGAGACCAGTTTTGTAAGAGTTTAACTACCCAAATTACCCAGTGTCATTCTGTGAGTCGCCACTCTGGGAAACCTTGTGGACTATGGAAAATGCATAGGAGATTTTAGAAACGACTGTACCAGCTGGATTGCTTTCACAAACCATATGCACCTGCTGACACCACCCCACAGGAGCACAGTGAATTGAGTTTATCAGCAGTGTTATGATCCTAATAATTTTGCTATTTGTACTAAACAACCTCTAGGAGGATTCTAGGCTGTGTTTATTAACCAGCATCCAATATGCATGATTTGTACAGTCAATCTCATAACATGTGCCTCCGATTTTGTAAGAGTGTCTACATTTCTGGGATATTCCTGTCTCTTTGTTGGACAGAAGGCTTATTTTATTTTGTTCTCTAATTTACTGTTTACAGCACAGACCTACCCGGAAAGCATCATAGTGCTGCACAGGGTGTGTTTGGGCTGGAATCCTTTAACAGAGCACAGTACTGTGAGTTGCAGTCTGTAAATCCATTGAGATTAGTCGTTGGCCAGGTGTTGTTGATAAAGCCACGCTTTGAAAGATTTGCAAAATTGGAGAAATGTGGGGGCATTTGGAACCGCTAACAAGATTGAGTTCCAGACTGTGGGTGCGTGACAATAGAAGGATTGTTTGCCGCTCCTCTTTTCGAGAGGTCAGGTAGGATGAGGAGACATGAGTCACCCTTATCTATGATTTGGAGTGCACCATCTATCACCTGGTGGTGGCTGTCTCAATGCTATATTTTCGGCGGAACACTGCCAGATATTCATTTAGGGTGTGCAGTTCAATTCTGGTGAGTAGTTGGTTAGCGACTACTTTTTCCAAGATTTTGACAATAAATGGGAGATTTTTAATGGGCCTGTAGTTTTATTTTTTATTTATTTTTTTTAAAGTGAAGACCTAGTTCGAGAGTCATGGAGCGCTGAGTTTGGATCACCAGCGTTTGGGCTGGCATCCTTTAACAGTAGCACAGTGCTGTAATTTGAGGTATGCTCAACGGTATGTGAGTCCATTGGAACAAGCCCTTGGTCTGGTGTTGAAAAAGCCATGTTTTGAGAGATTTGTGAAAATGGAGAAGTGCGGCGGCATTCCGAGCCAACACCGGGATCTGGTGCTAGAGGGTTGGTGCGTGACAAGAGAGTCATTGTTTGTGGGTCCTCTTTTTGCAGTTGTGCTTCAAGCCAGTTGTTTGTTTTGCTGGGTGAGGAGCATGTGCCACCATATATTTGGAGCTTAGCCGGGAGGTGTGCTGGTGTGCTGACTGCTTTGTGGATGATACATGCAGATTTGAACAGTTTGCTGACCGTAGAGGAAGCCATTGTAGTTTGAACAAGACAGGGTGATTCAGTTACATTCTGTGGACAACTAAGAAGACGTCCTGCAGCATGATGAATGGCTTTCAGGGGGGCCAAGTGAGCAGCTGGTAGCCCTGTTTGGAGGACATTTCCACCATCAATGTGTGATACCACAAGAGTCTATACTTCAGGCCGGGAATCCTGTGGCAGTATGAAGGGTTTGATTTTGCAAAGGGTGGAGTATCGGAGTCAGGATGTTTGGGCCTTCTTGGCTATGTATTTCTGAAAGGACAGGCTGCTTTCAATGATGAAGCCTAAGGATTTTCTTGAGTCTGAGAGTTGTGGATTAATCCTCCTAGGTGCATAGCATTGGGCCATTGTTGGACAAGTTGTTGTTTAGCAGGTGGACTGAGAGGACACATTCAGTGTTTAAATTGGTTTTGATTTTGATATATTTGTAGAAGGCTTCTGACAGAATTAACTGCATCTAAGTGCAGATGCTACTGAGTTTTGTCAACTACCAAACGTTATTAGTGTTCATTGCTAGTAGACTAAAGATCAGCAATTAGTTGATCAAATCAGTCTTTAAAGCTTTTTCAAAATAGAGTAAACGAGGTGATGCTTCAAATATGAAGTGATAAAAGGTTCCACAGTTTAGGGACGTATATAGAAAAGCGCCAATCGCCCAATGGGTTTAGTTTTTATGAGTTGACATCCAGGACTGTATGATGGCTAGGTAAACATGAAGGTGAGTTGATGTCCTGCGAGCTATTAACTCTCATGTACAACTTAGTATTGTCCACATTTTGGTGGATGGCTATATTGGTATCCTTGAGGAGAGCCCCCAGCGGTTCGATGTTAATTTTAAAAATAATTGATAAGAGGGTTGAGCCTTGGGGGACTACGCAGGTGACCTGGAGTCAGTAAGAATGCAACAAGTTCAGTTGGATGGATTTGTGTCTGCCAGAGATTTAGGAGGTAAACTAATTCAGGACAGCATCAGAGAATCCCATCCTTTCGGCAAGGAGAGAGAGGAGAATGTGCTGGTCAACGGTGTTGAGTGCAACTGAGAGGTCAAGTAGGATGAGGAAGCATAAGTCGCCCCTATCCATGATTTAAAAGGCCTTATCCACCAACTGAATGGTGACTGTCTTACTGCCACACTTGAGGCATAACCCTGATAGTCATTTTGGAGGTGAAGTTGTTCGATTCTGGCGAGTATTTGTACAGCAACTACTTTTTCCAAGTTTTTGCAAATAAACGTGAGATTCATAATGGGCCAGTATTTGGCCAGGTCATCGAGATCACGTTTTTTTTTTCTCCAAAAGAGGTCATATGAGACAAGTTTGGAGGGTGTCTGGGAATGACCGTCCTGGGTGGCAGGCATTAATGATGCTGAGGAGTGCCTTGAGTGACAGGCCCGTCAATTGTTTAATGATCGAGGCTGGGGCTATATCGTTGTAATAAGAAGTAGGTTTGAGGGAGGCAGTCATTTTCAGGAGATTCAGGGAGAGAGAGGAGGTAATTTCGCCCCAGAGGGTCTGCATGTCTGCTGGCGTGCAGGGAGGCTAATAGGGTGGGAGGTGGATTTGATGGTCTCTCTGATTTTTTGTTGCTTGTACCTTGGAGTCGGTCAAGGGATTGGTGCAATGCTTTACTACTTCAAAGTGGGCTTTGCTCCTGTTGGAGGGTGCTGCTGCAAGAATGATGGGGAAGTAAGCAGCTTTGTCCTCAACAATCAGAATCCTATGGTTGGTGCTGAGAAATTTGAGGTTGGTGAGTTCTCCAGGGTTATGGCTTTTGCACCACCATTTCTCTGGGGCTTTGATTGAGCGTTTATTTGAGGCAATCTCAGGGCTGTTCCAAGGAGTGGATGCTTGTGTATTAGTGCAGCTGGTCTATAGGGGGGCATGAGTGTCCACCAGTTTCATAGCGGAGTTGTTGAAAAATTCAAGGAGGCCCAAGGCATTCCCTGTAGTGAGAAGTCTACACATTTCATTCTAGCTCATTGACTTGGAAGGTTTTTAATGAGTGGAGTTAAGTGAGAGGGTGTTTACACTGACCTTTGTGGGCTGTAGTCGAGTGGGTAACCGATAGTGTGGTGGCGACAGGTCAGAACAGTAAAGTGGGATAGGGTTTACGCATGTGATGAGGGGGGATGATGTGAAAACTAAGTCTAGGGTGTTGCCTTTGTTGTGGGGGCATGCACACAATTCATGTAAGGTACATGGAGCTGGACAGTGTGAAAATGATGCTTTGAGTGTGGTTGTTGGCCTGTGACTCGATGGCGTTAATGTCTCAGAGAAAGACTTTTTGGCCAGGCAGTTGGTCAGGTCGTCTGGGTCTGAGGTTGTTTTTATTTTTCAAAAGAGGTCATATGAGACCAGCCTTGAGGGTGTCCGGGATCTACCATTCAGTGAGGGAGACATGAATGATGCTGTAGGGTGCGTTAACCACTAGGTTCATCAATTATTTAATGATGGAAGCTGGGATTATATATTGTCAGAGTAGGATGTAGGTTTTGAGAGAGGCAAGTGTTTTTTAGGAGGACTGCTGGAGAGAGAATAGATAGTTCAGTCCAGAGGGGCAGTGTGCATACTGTGTGAGGTTGATTCGGTGATCTGTTAGATTTTGGACATTTTGACAATGAAAAATGTTTTTGATTGTGTCACTTTCATTTTAGTTACTGACACCTTTGGGTCAGTTGAGGGTTTGATACCATGCTTTAATACATTGCTTGTGTTAGAGGCTGCTGTGATAGTGGTGGAGTAATAAGCAGCTTTGGCTTCGGTAATCAGAATCCTACAGTGGGTGCAGAGAGATTTGAGGTTGGTGAGATATCCAGAGTTTCAATCTGTGCACCATTGTTACTCAAGGGCTCTGATTAAGCATTTGTTGGAGGCTAGCTTGGTTGTGTACCAAATGTGGGATGGTTTAGCTCCCTGGTTTTTAGCAGGGCATGAGTGTATACTAGATTCAAAGCGCAATTGTTGAATTATTCTAGGAAGACTTAGGCATTCCATGTGTTTAGTGAAGTCTGTGAAGTTTGCTTCTAGATCATTGACTGGGACATTTTTTGAATCAGTGGTGCTTAGTAAGGGGGCATTTAGTCTGACCTTTGTGAGCTGTTGCCAAGTGGGTGATTGACATTGGGATGGCGATGCGTTCAGACCATTTGAGTGGGATAGGGTCTGCACAGGTGATAAGGGGGAATGTTGTAAAGACTAAGTGTAGGGTGTTACCCTTATTGTGTGCGGAGGAGAGCACAGTGTGCTTATGGTCCAAGGATCCAGTCAAGCAAAAAGCACACTTTAAGTGTGGTTGTTGTTGTGAGACTATGGGACTTTAAAATCTTTGTGAAAGGCATTATTAGAGTGTGCTAATTTGCCAGTGGACAGCAAGTTGGAGATGTCAGAAATGAAAGAGTTACTCCTGTGTGGTAGTCTGTAGATGAGGTAGGAGGTGATTTATTCCTTTCATGATGAAGGGAACCAGCAGGGAAGTGATTCAAACAAGCTTGTTCTGGTGGAGCGGATGGGCTTTTAATCCCCTTTAGGTGTATAATACTAATTACCTGAAAGCCTGAAAAGCTTGAACACTAATTGCAGGGCAGTGTGGTCTGCTCTTTGACTCTTTCAGAAGAAATGTTGGGCTCTTTATGATGTTGTTTGTGTGACACTGACATAATGCTGGAGGCCAAACGTACAGGAGATCCAAATGGCAGATGTGGCAGCCATGGTAAGCCATCTAGTCTACACCAAAGAAAGCATTAGTGAACTCAGTATCATGAGGTCACCTTGGGAGACGAGGAAATAACCCCTGAAAGACCAGAGTAGCTGGATTTAGGTTCAGTTCTGATAATACAGTGAGGGCTGAAGTTGGTACCAAGCATGTTAAAATTCAGGACATGGGTTGCATTGGACTTTGTACCAATTGATGACATTGTGCAAAAAAGTTATGTCCTAAACTCTATAAAACCATGTGGTGACAAGGAGCAACCTTTCAAGCTGGTCCTTAACAAGTCATTCCTTTCAGATTGGGGGCATTGCACTGTTAAAACAGAGGGTCTATCATGACCAATAATCAATTCATTTATGCCATATATAACAAATTTCAAAGTCTAGTGGAAGTGCACACATAAAGCATATATAACGCAAGAAACATGTTGCTTTATCTAATTGTAAATACGTCATGAGCTTTTAGCAATTATCTAGAAGATGATGAGGTTATAAATCACAATGCATAGTGAAGTACTGGTATCTGTAGAAGTTAGGTCATGAAATCCATTGCTAATATTGTTGAGGTCTCTTAATAACCATGATCGGTTCACAGTTGTGTGAAAACAGAATGACACTTGGAAGGAACTGCTCAGCCAGTCTACCACCCAAAGGCTTTTCTGGAGCTCAGCAAAGGACAGTGGGTCAAAGGTTGTGGAAATGCCTTAAAGGATCAACATGGGCAACTGGTTTTAATTGGTAGTCCTGATTAATATTAAGTCATTTTATACAGCAGCAGGTGTAATCTCTTGAGTCCACTCAGATTGCTATGGCCCACATATTGCTTTGCAGAGAAAATAACAGAGCAGAAGGAGCAAAACACTGGCACTTAAGCAATACTAAAAGCTTACTGGAAATCTATGTATTCTGAGTTATCGTAAAAGTATTTTAGTTGAATGTGTATCAAATCAATGTATTGCTATTTCTTTCCTAGTTAGCTTCCAAGATGTCCAAACGACCTGGTATTTCATTGAACTGTGTTCTCAGGGTGTACCAAGGTTGTTTAAGAGTAATAGGGTTCAGGTTGGGTTAAATAAAATAATGCTTCATCCCAATACATGATAGTTAGAATGCACACTATGGGCCTCATTACACGGTAGGCGGTAAGGGTTAACGGTCACCGGTAAGGGTACCGGTGACCGTTAACCCTTACCGCCTTATTACGAGGTCCCTTTGCGGGTTGTTACTTTAACGCCTGCTTTTAGCAGGCGTTAAAGAACGAACCAGCAAAGGGACCAGGGTGCTAATTACGGTACTGCAATTTGCGGTACCGTAATTAGCACCTTCCCCATTCCCATTATGCCCTATGGGGCAAAAATGGGAATGGGGAAGGGCAATGGAGGAAGGGGGTATTACCACCCTGCCAACCTTGGAATAGGGCGGTAATTCCCCTTTCCTCCATGGCAGTACCGGTAATTTACCGGCATGGACCAAGATGCTATTAGCACCTTGGTTTACCGCCCTCCGTGTAATGAGGCCCTATATTAACTATGTTTAATGCTGCAGTGGGTCATTCAAAGAGAGACACAGGTTTTCTGTGGTGTTTTTATCACTTGAAATGTTTCTGTGGTTGTGTGATAACTGCAAGTGACCTTGGACTTGTAAGACAGACTTAAGCACAGTGAATCACTCACATGTCACACCACAATGGGAACGCCATTTTAGGTGGCATCTTGGCGGCATACCTAGAGCCCATGAGGGCCATTCAAATTGATCTTGAATGCATGATCAGAACTGCACTGGTTACCTATCCAGACCAGGATACACTTCAAAATAGCCAATATCACATACGGCGCCACAACCTTCTGAACACCTGCATACCTCACCAACACACACTCAATGGCACAGCCACATCCAGGAGTCCGATCATCACAAGGCTCGAGGCCAAAATCTAGCCCATCATCATCGTCGAATGGTTTTGAAATGGGAGGCTATCCAGAAGCAATCTGTAGTCTAGGTATGGTAATCCTGATGTTAGGTATCATTTTACTAAAACATGGGTGATGTGTTTATTACAATCCTCGAGACCACAATCTAGCACATAATAAAAACCCTGTGTGGTCACGTAACACCCTGGCTGCAGTTAAGTGTTGTGCGTTTTCCAAGCGCAAAGAAATAAGGACTTTAAAATACCAGTGCATCAATTATCAGGTAGCTTTGGTGTCAGGGACAGTGTATGTTGGTAGGCCAGTGCTGTTCTCAGTGGCATCCAGTAATAGCATAGTGAAATTGCCCATCTTCAGTGCTCGCTTAAGGCCACAGTGCAGCAAGGAAGCCCATGTGTTCCTGTTGCAAATGCTTTATAAGGAGGAGGGATCAGAATGACAGTCAGAATAGACAGCAGGTTTGCCTCTGTCAAATACAAGGATATTGGCATTCTTTCGGAATGCAATCTATTCAAGTATTACTATGTAGCAGGGTTTCTAATACATGTTAGTTTCAGGGAAAATGAGTGTGTCTCCAGTTTGAATACCATGCTAGATTTAGACGAGTCTCAATAAGTGTGCTTTGTAAAGATGGCAGCTATTTGTTCTCTCTAACAAGATGATTTTCTGGCATGGTTTGGTGTAGGTGCTCAAAAAAGGAGTCTTGGCTGTGGAGGGCACAGCAAGATGTTTGGGAGGGGAACTGTACTGATCATATAGTTATTGAAGGGCGATGTTTTAATACGTGTTCTACTCTCTGTCAATCAATCAAATGTATTGGTAGTTTTAAAAGCCCCCACTCCAAGAAGGCAGCACACCCACATAAATAAAAATCTAAAATCAGCATTACATAGCAATAGCTAAGGGTCACAAATATATTGGAACAGGAACAATGTTGATGTGAATCGTAGGGCATGGGAAATGACAAGTCCACACCTCTAGAACCACACTCACGAGGGCACATCTCCTCAGTGTCGAGTGGGGCAAACTATGTACATTGAGCGCATCATTCCAGAGACCTTTGCTAGCGTATATATCCCTGTAACACAAGTAGTGGCCCTCCTTCTTTCAGCCCTTTAAAAGCCGTGCATGTTTTGTGGGGGTGTGTGCCAGGCCTGAGCTTTGGTCCTTATTTCTGACCCCCGGTACTTTTAGTTTGAGAAGCAGTTTGACCATGATGTGGTGTTTGGCAACTTTATTATTTTAGCTGCTAGTCATATAATAAACACCCATGAAATCGGGGCAAAATGTAAATGATGATTGTGTTTAAAGACACACTTAAACGTGTGTCTCATGTCAAGACGGGATGAGTATGTTATTTTATGTGTGTGTTGATTGACATTTGGAAATCGCACATCTGCCATAGTGAGTACATCGTCAACCACAATAAGCCGGCGAGAGTTTCAGCTTTAATCCCATATATGTAGACAGCATAGGGAGCAGGCGTGGGAGGAGGTGGCAACAGTGGGAGCGGAGTTATCATCCTGACGGGTCATGGGTGTGTTAGAAAATATTTGAGCCCCAGCACTTATTTCTTTCCAAATTAAGCACTGTTTGAAAGCAATGATGGGCAACTGGTACTTTGCCTGCAAATCTGTGGGAACACATTGCAGATCACCTAGGATGGAGGTAATGTGCTCCACTCATGAAAGATACTGTAGCATTCGAGCAGCTGTATTCTGCACCAGCTGCATTTTCCTAATTAGTTTGTTTGTTTGTTTATTTTATTTATATAGCACACCTGACCCTGAGGTATCTGGGCGCTCTTAAAGCAAGTAGATTGTTACAGGCATAGGCATTATGGTTAAAATACAGTTTGGTCATACATAAACTTTATAGTCATATATAAGTAGGTTACAGGTGAGGGTTACAGACCTAGGCAACGTTAAGAGGTTACAGTTGCATGGTTATGTTACTAAGTGGCTAGAATACAGGCATGCCAAGTGTAGAGAAAGAATTGTTATGCTATGTGGCTAGAATACAGGCAGACCAAATGTACAGAAGCAAATGAGGCAGACATGGGATAGTCAAGGTGGATAGTTCATTAGTTAATGAACTGAAGGTTTAGAGCTCTGAGTTACTGTTATCTAGTTCTTGCTAAGTAACCAGGAAATGACATTTCTCCTGAACTTTGTGAATACCTGAATAGATTTAATGGCAGGTGGGAGGGTGTTCCGCAGTTGGGCAGCCATGACCGGGAAACTAGATCCACAAGATCTTTTTAGGTTGTATCTTGGGATCACCAGGCAAGATGTGTTAGGTGATCTAGTAATCCGTGTGGATGATCTCAAAGTGAATTATTCAGTGAGGGAAGGAGAGGCTGTAAAGTTCAATCTTTTCTTTATAGAAAGCCATTTGTAGTGTTTTCTGGTTGCTGAACTGTGCTCTCTTCTCTGTATATTTAATGCAGCTCTAAGGGCATTGTTCTGCATTATATGTAATTTGTTAAGCACAGTCTAATTGGCACCTAAGTAGAGACCATTACAATAGTCCAGTTTAGACAATATGATTGCTCTTGCTATTATAAGACAGCTTTCTGTTGATAGCAGAGGTCTACATGCTCTTATCAACTTGCTCGAATAGGCGGTAGCTGAGGCAGTCATATTAACTTGTTTGTTTAAGTTGGATGTAGCATCAAGATAGAAGCCTAAAGTTTTTACTTCTTTGGCTATTGGGATGTTATTCCCATCTATATTGATGGTGGCATAGTTCGGAATCATTTTGTTTATGTTGGCTGGTGAACCCACGAGGAGGAGTTCCGTTTTGTCGTAATTCAGGCAGAGGCCATGTAATGCCATCCATGTCTGAATGATTGTGTAGATTGCGTTCACAAGTCGTACATCTGTGTCATAGATGCCTGTTTGAGGTAGGAGAATGTGAGTGTCATCTGCATAATTCATGTAGGTGACACCCAGACGGTACAGTTCATCAAACAGAGACTTTGTAAAAATGTTATACAAAGTAGGGGATACACATGAGCCTTTGGGCAGACCACAGGTGATTGGTATAGGATCAGCTGCTGCAGATGGTGAGAAGACTTGCATGATCCTATTGTTTAAGAAGGATTGAATCCACATAGTGGCTGTCTTGGAAAAATGGGCCGCTGAGGTGAGGTGATCACAGAGTACCTTGTGGTCGACCAAATCAAATGCCACCGACAGGTCCAAGAGGAGCAGGTTTGCAAGTTTTCCTTTGTCTTTGAGTTCATCAATCTGGCTTTTTAGGTCAATGAGGGCCGTTTTGGTCCCATGTTGCGGTCGAAAGCCAGATTGCCGAGTCCCCAGGAGTTTATTGGCATCTAAATAGTCTTGGATTTGCAAGGATGCAACCCTGTCCAAGGTTTTAACAAGAATGGGACCATAGTACTAGGTCTGTAATTTATAGGGATAGTAGGGTCTAGCGATTGTTTTTTGAGTAGTGGAAGTACCGATTATTCCTTCAAGTTGCTGGGTTCAATGCCACTTGAAAATGAGGCGTTGATTAATTTGGTAATAAATGGGGCCAGGTCTCTGGCCGCATCTTTGATAATCTGTGCCGGACAGCTATCACCCTGGCACTTTGAAGGTTTCAGAGACGCTATCATTTTTTGTACCTCTGGTACCGATACATTTGATAATTTAAAGCCTTGGGGCTGTTGGGTGAGCCGTGCTTGAGTCGGCTTGGTTGAGGATAAGTTAGTTAGGTTGTGCCGTTTGTCTGCTATTTTAGTCTGCAGGGTGGCCATTTTGTTAGTGAGAGCATTCTGAATGTTTGTGCACCAGAGTTTGTCTTGTAGGCATGAGTCAGTAGGTGGGTTAGACGTCTCCATTTCTCTCAAGATGATAAAGAGTTCTTTATTACAGGACCCAGCTTGATTTATTCTGTTGTTGAAGGAATCCCGTTTAGTACGGATAATCTCTTCTTTGTATTTAGCAGAGATGTTGGATAGCTTAGTTTTGTTCTCTGACAGTGGAGTATGTTTCCAGTGTTTCAAGTTTTCTTTTTTCAGAGTATAGCGTCTTTAACTTGGGGGTAAACCAGGAATTTACATGGGCTCTTGGTTTCCCTTTACACATTTTAAGAGGTGCAACTGTATCTAAGGCTTTAGCCATAGTAGAATTATAAGTGTCTGCTAATAAGTTGTGGTCGTTAGTGCTTAGTAGTGAATTTAAGGTAGGGATTACAAGATGCATAATTGCGTCAGCCGTAATGTTGCATTTATTTCTAGTGGGGCATGGCGGTGCTATAGGGGTGCTAAGTTTTGTTTAGTGGTTTGTTGATGTTAAACTCAAAGGAGAGAAGGTAGTGATCAGTCCACAATTGAGTTAGCATCTCATTCACTGTGATGATACAATTTAGGTCTGCTACTCAGTCGAGGGTCCTCCCTTTCTCGTGAGTAGGCTAGGTGATTTTTTGTAGGAGTTCATGGTCAGCCAAGACATTGGCTAATGAAATAGCTGGAAGGTCATTGGGGTCATTATAACCTAGATTGAAATCACCTAGAATTAAGGTTTGCGAGTTAGTTTTGATGTTGTCAGAGAGTAAGGTCATCATATCTTCCTCAAATGAGCCTATGGGCCCAGGAGGTCTGTAAATTAGATGGATTGTAGTAGTGCTTTTATGCGAAGTTTCGAGTTTAGCTGAGAGGAATTCACATAAAGAAAATGGTAGTGTGGTAGCTATTCTCATGTCTAACGTATTTCTGAAGATAATGGCAATACTTCCTCCTCTGGAGTCAGGTCTGTCCACTCTAATAATAGAGTCATTATCTGGTACTGCTAGTAGAAGTGAGGGGCCTGCTGCAGTGAACAGCCAAAGTTCTGTTACTGCTAGGAAGTTCAGATTATTTGATAAAATGATGTCTGCTATGTCAGTAGTATGAGCTACCAGAGATCTAGCATTTATTAAGACTCCCTTGATGGTATGTTTAGGATCGTTAGGTGAGATGTTGCTAGGTTTAAGTTGTTTCTGATTCTCATTTTGGCTATTCTGGGTACATGTTGTGGCTAGGAACCCCTTAGGAAGGTTTCTTTTGGTTTATAAACTAGGTTTGTTATAGTTATTTTTAAGTACAGGCTGATAGAGCGTTGGTAGTCTGGAGCGGAGTCTAAGGTTTCTGTCATTCAAGCCAGGGCTGGTGGTAGGTAAATTCGTAGTGAGACTTGTGGAACCCTTATTTGTAATGGAATTAGTTGCAGTAATCTTATTATTACTTAAGGTGTCTAGACGTAATTTGGGTAATAATGTGGTAGGCCTTTGTGAGGCATACTGTATGTTAATGTTTAGTGCTGGTAAGAAAGGGGTGGCTTTAATCCTAGGAGCTGTGATTTTAGTTGGGATCATGTTTGAGGCACGACTGTTGCTCACTCGGGGGGTATATCACTGAGATTTGCCAAATGGCAGTCCCGGTGAAGGCAAACACTAGTGGGAATTTGAGGAATATAGTGTGCATAATTACATTTTTTTACGGCATCTGTATTTTAGTGGTTGGCAGGCTAGATGCATCGCACAGTAGTAACACTATGTTAGGTAAAGATTGCAGGCTACGTACAGTGCACAATATTAACACAATGCTTGGTGGATAGTCCAAGATGGAGGCTTAATGCAGTGTTAAATGCAATATTCAATAATAACACAGTGGGAGGATAGACACAGGCTAGTTGCAATATTCAGTGATAACACAATAGGAGGATGGGCTAAGAGCAAACTTTATACGATATACAACAATAGTACAGTAGCAGGATAGGCTAAATGCGAACTAGGTACAAAGCACAATGTTCTCCCAGTGTTGGGTAGGTAAGTAAGATACGGTCCACGTGCTGTGTACAGTGGTAACACAGTAGAAGGGCTGAAATAGGTGTAGACTAGGTATGGCGCCCAATGGACACACTATGACCAGGCCAATAAGGCATAGGGAAGATCATGTGATTGCATTGTTGGTAGGCTAGGTCATGCATACAGTGGATTACAATTACCTGTGCTGTTGTGGTACATTATGCAGGCGTTTCATAGTGTGATACATGTGATGATAACATGGGCCAGTGTACTTAGTCCAAGCGCAGGGTTGAAGTGTGTCACCATTTGCAAATAATATATGTGCGAAGGGCAGGACGCAGGACTCGGCTGGATGAAGCGACCGTGAGTAGGCGGCGTCTTATGACAGTGGAATATGTACTTGTAGTCTCGGTATCTTAAGAGTTTGAATACATTAGCGCAATGTTCGCATTGGCAGCGGAGGCATGCGCTACACAGGATCAGAGGTCCCTAGTTTAGTGGGCGCCGGGTAGTATATCTGAAACTGGCTATGGCTAGTCAATACAGGTACAATACATGCGGCAAGGTGGAGAGTGTTATACAGAAGAGAAAGCAGAGTCTCACAAGGTATATCTCAGATAGCCGTAGTTAGGGCCGGCGGGCAGCGGGAGTCCTTGCAGGCTAAAGAGATGAGGGCGTGTGGACGACGGAGCACGGGGGGCTTAGAGACCTAGAGCAGCTTGCAGCGCTGCACGTTCGGTCAGGAAGCCTTCTTTCCTGGGCCTTACTTCGTCGGCCAGCTCTCGCCTGCCGGCGATTGGTAGTTGGCTAAGGTATGGAGCAGCGACCAATCCGCTCACTCCTACAGGCCAAAGGGAGACAGGCACTCGATGGGACAGGGTCAGGTACAGGATACTTTCGGTATGGCGGCCATTTTAAAGGCAGATTACCTCATGGATTTCAATGGAGGTGATTTAATTTCCCAAAAATTACAAAGCATACGACCAGATGATATGTTTAAAACTCATCTGGGTAACAAAGAATCAGGAAGCCCAACAGAGGGTTGGAAATTGCAGGGCAAGATCGGCAGGGCTCAGAGGGTCTTCTAGGCAGCTGGTAATATGCCTAAAGCTTATCTTGACATCACAGTCAGATTGCAGATGGGGGTGCTGCTTCTTCTGCACACTGCGACACTGGTGAGATCCAGCTCCAGAAGGAATGGACAGAATGACCTCGGCTCAGTCAGGAAGCCTTCTTTTCTGGTCGTTACTTCGTGGGCAGGCTCTTGCCTGCCGGAGATTGGTGGTTGGCTAAGGTAGGGAGCAGCGACCAATTTGCTCGCTTCTACAGGCCAAAGGGAGACAGGCACTCGAAGGGACAGGGTCAGTCACAGGATACTTTTTGTACGGCCACCGACTTAAAGGCAGATTACCTCGTGGATTTCATGGAGGTGATTTAATTTCCCAATAATTACAAAGCATACGAGCAGATGATATGTATAAAACTCATCTGGGTAACAAAGAATCAGGAAGCCTACATTGAAATGTGATGATCCTTAATCGACATACTCTTATTCGCCAAGAGCGGTGTGCTTAATTTTGCATTTGAAAGAATACAATCTTAACATTATCGAATGCCATGATCTATCAAGAAACACGTTTTTCTTGCCTACCGAGGTCTCAGTGGTTTGTGGCAGTGACACACACACATAATGGATAGATTCTCCCTATATTGTTTTGGTCTTCTGGTGTCCATACTGATCACCCCTCTAAATTTGTAAACATCAAAATGACGCTGCCAATCTGTGCCTGTGTGTGTGTACACACAGCCTGTTCATTCACTCCTTAATATCTATTCAGTCTAACCCAGTATTTTTTTATATATATAACCAGCGCCTTGCCCCTGTGACTCGCTAGGATTGCATTAGTCATATTTCAATATTATATTCTCAAAACATCTAAATACATCAGGAGCCACATTTGAGAAACTTTGACCTGATGCAAGTGACATTTTGCATAGTATTAGCATAATGACAAAACTTGTAACAGTGCATCTTTTCATGTATTTTTGCAAAGGGGCCTTGGTGCTAGTACAGTGACCTCTTAGAACAGAGACAACCCTTGCACAGGTGCAACAATGCATTGAAAAAAAACTGCTTTGAAATAATGTGTCCTAGTGCTAATACCTTAGAAAACTGCACTTGCATAGGTCAAAGTTTCCCTAATGAGGCCTTAGCTCTATAACTATGTCATATCTAGGTCTGGATTTCAGTTTCCAGGTATGAATATATGCCTGTGAAATACGTGCTGGCTTGGATGTCACAGCTAAGCAAACTAATAGAACATGTTTGCGACAAGAACATTTGTGATGAAGTAGGAGGCCCTCTACTTTCAATACCTATGACACGGGCACCCATTGTGTCGATGGAGCATGGTTTCTTTTTGAAATTCATTTTGAGTGAACAATGCACCATGGTGTCACGGTTCTGTTCGAAATCATATAAAACAAATGCCCTTTTTTCTGATATATCCTTTACAATTGAAAAACAAGTATCTGCATATTGATAATACACTCGTTTTGTAATAAAGTAGTCTCATCAGGCTTGTGTTAGAGATGATGGCCGAACCATTAATTAGCCCCAATAAGTATCCCTATTGGAGACAGCCAACACTGGCCCGATCTTGACACCGCCCCAGGGAGTTGGGGCTGGGCTCTGACTAGAGCCACATGCTGGTCCCGCATCTACGCAACCTGATCTAATTTGTTATGCAATTTGCAGCCAGTGATTTCCCCTGAGAGGCGGTGACATTTACTGCATCCTAACCTGCAGCCAGCACGGCCTTGGATTAAGGAACGTGGCGACGGTGAGCCGGTAAACAAGAAATAGTTATGCACTCATCGCAGCCCCTTGGGAATGGTTACTGCAGATTTACTCCTGTTGCTGATCTATCACACCACCAGGGATTCCCCCAACCAGCCTCCAGTGTAGGCAGACTCTCGCGATATGTACTGAAAAGGCCAGGTTTATTTATTCCCTGTAAAAGATGAATGATAATAGCATTGTGCTTTGCTTTTCCTTAAATAATATTTTAATTTTAACGCAACATTGGTAGGTTATGGTGGACGCAAATACATCCTATGAATGGTGTTAGCATATCTCTTGGTTCAAGTCACTGGGGTGAGCATCTGATCCCCAAAATGTGTTCCTTTGATAGTTTGTGTTGGAGGGAGCAGGAGTTTAGAGAGGCTGCTCTTTTGTCAGCGTCATTCCTAAGAGTGGAGTAGAGGTGAACATCCTGGGAAAATGACATCCCCACGATGCCTACATCATCCAGGGATGTTTACGTGTGCAGCATTCTCTGGCACTGTATGCTTGAGAAAAGTGCCTGTGTGCAGTGCCAGAGTATGGTAAAATGTCCATGCAATCTGACGTGCATTGCACCTCTACAATTGCCTGTCACTTCCTGTGCCAGCAGAAATCTGATGCAGCAAATGGAGACACATGGCAGAGATGGGAGTGCGGCTAGGACTTCCACCATTTCAACAATTGATGCCACTATTTCACATCTCAAAATTATTCTCTGAATATGGCTGCAAAAGGCCTGGCAGATTGGAATTAGCAGCACACATGCATTGGCTCGCTGATCTATTTGCCGGACAGAACATGACAGACCTGAACCAGAATGAGCCCATCTGACTGCCCACTCGAGATCACCCTAGTTTGTGGCATCTCTGGTGTTGCCATGTGTGAGAAATTGCCATCTGGCAAGAGTGCTAGGACCTAGCTTTTTGTATTTTTATTGAATAATAGAGTAATGCAGGTAAATGGATCTCTGTACGGGTAAACGGCCGATCAGATTCCCCTTTCACAAGCTTCATTAGAAAAGCACAGTCTGTATATGTGTCATGCTGCATCAGTATCCAGATTTGCAACACCTTCTCTATCAGTCGCAGAAAGCAGGTTCAGCGGTCACAGATGCCCATTTCACAGCTAAAGTGACAGCAGAGTCTCTGCCTTGCAGGGGCTGCATTTAAGATAAGCACCTCTGTAACCAAACTAAGATGATCATAAGTAACCCATGATGTAGGCAAGATAATCTAAAAAATAAAGCCATGCCTGAATGTAGGAATAGTACATAGTACTGCTCCTGATCATGACTGCCGCATCCCAATTGATATTGCACAGGTGTCGGCTCCTGTGAGTCAGATTTGGTCATGTGCATTCTGGTCAGCCAGGAACAGCCTGCCAAATGGCAAACAGCAACCTAGAGGGCCGGGCCTCCTCTCTGATCTCTTTGTGAGGGCAGGTAACACCCTTCTCCTGGGATGGCCACACAGCAAGCTTCTGTCCTGGGCCCAGGCATCAAAGGAGCACACCCATTCAATATTAGTAGCCTCACACCAGGGCGCTGTCTCTCTAAAGGTCTTTGATCTCAGTGTTACGGGAAGGGGGCAGGATTATGATAGGCAGGAGGGCTCTGGCCAATTGAAGGGGACTTCCGACGATTTGTTTCTCTTTGTCTCTGTCTCGTCCACTTCAACTGGTGCAATAAAATGTGGGTGTGGCATCAGAAGGGTAAGACCCAGGCCATTCAACAGTAGAGATTGGACTATTAAGGCAGACTAGCATTAATCCAATCACCTGGGGACTTGTGCCTTTAAAAAAGGGATCTTCCACTCCTTCAACAGATTCACTCATATCCTCTCAGATCGTTTAAGGCCATAGATTCTCTCTGAAGAATTCAGTGGATTTCCTTTGGGAACATTGTACATTCCAAAGCCCTGAGCCTGAGGTGAAGAAGGAGCTGTCCAAGGCAGAAGAAAGATCTGTCCCCTACCCACTCCCAGGGCACAGCAGGAGTGACCTCTGCTAGGAGCAGGAAGTACCACACAGCAATGTAATCTCCTAGAGCTGGGAGAGCAGACACTGAATGGAACCATCCTGCTCTCTAGTCCCTTAGAGTGGGCATCAGAGCACCCAGAGGTCCAGATCAGCTGAATCTCCCTGTTCTACCACATGGTAATCAGTCGCTCCATGTTTACTGCACTTGAACAAGAGGGAAGGCTGTGGCACTCCTCCACAAACTATTGCTTGCTGAACCAAACTACTGCTGGATGCAGTAACCTTACCCTGTTATCCGCTAGGCCTCAAGCACTGCTCCTTGCTGGGACCCATATTGAATCCCTGAAGAGTGACACGATGACTCTGCCCAGGGGTTCAAACCACAGCTCGACCTAGCTAGCCCTTGAACCGCATCTTTATTGACCTGCACCCCGACGCACTAAACATCACCACTTTGATGACCATCGCCCGCCGACTGCAACCACTGGGGCATCACTCATTGGCCCCTCCTGGTGGCTAAAAGCCTGATTCGGCCTGGCCAACTGCAAAGCATTCCAGGAACCATCCCAACATGCATCTTTGAGAACCTCCCTTCGACCACACAGAGTGACCCTCTTCGCCACAACTCAACACCCACTTGCTACTGTGCCTACGTGATCCAAAGTACCCCAACTGAGCGTGATCCACTCACATCAATGTTCAACCCCGTTCTGTTTCCATCAGCCCACCAAGAACTGAATCCAGGTACTGTTGACTCTGAACTGCTTCCTCAGTCCACTTGGACCCTAGACATTTGTTAGGTCACGATCGCTCCAGTTTTCCACTAGATTGTCCATTTTGTGGGTAGTAAATTTCCTACCAATTTTTCGTAGTAATTTTGGGACTATGCTCAGAGTGTTGCTTTCCTCGGTCCGTCACACCTTCTCTGTTCATCCTTTGGGGTGGGTTTTTGTACAGTGTTTTCTATCTGTTCTATTGCAGATGTTGTGTTTACTTAAAGTGTATATAACCTTGATTGGACATTCCCTTTATTTTGAACTGTGATACTGTTTTGTTTGGGTCACTATTGGTTCACCTTCACACCCCTCATATGACCATAGCCTTCCCTTGGCCCGCGTTACCACAAAAGTCAAAGAAGGTATATCTCTTAACTGTCCTTGTTTTACCTTTATGATTGGTTTGTGTTTTGGTTTCTAGAAGTGTGACGGCGTAGTGGGCCATTTTACCCCTACTCAACGTTGTACTCCTGCGGAGCGGAATACAATTCTTCACACCTTCTCAATTCTAACACATTTGGTGTCATTGGGAGTGGAGTATCTGCAAGGTCGTCTTGGCTGTACTTGCTTGCACTCTGCATGCTTGCTTAGGATGCCTTCAAGGGTGCCAATTCATTTGCACAGTGTGGCTTAACCCAATCTGAGAATCTCATGTCGATGGACGTTTTCACATGTGTATGCTTTCACATGTATTATGTGTGTTTTATAGTAAGAATCAGTTTACCAACAAAGTTTTGGTCACTTTTTTGAAGAACCGCAGTGACTTCTATTTGTGCTGAGGTTTTGCCACTGGGTTTAGCCAGTGTAAAGATCTTGTTTCTGGAGATGTGATTGTTGGCCTTTCTTGTGGATACCATATGCCGGGGACCTGACACTCTGACGCAGACAGCCCCCTTTGGATATTGAGATGCTCCTGCATACCTGGTAGCCCCCCAGTCATGGAGACTAAGGTCCATTTGATGTAATTGGGCAGAGGTTTAGAAGTGTGGATCCTTCCTAGCCTCTCCAGATTCTAGGTCTAGCAGTATGTCTGGTTGAATGTGCTTGTCCCGATTCCCGCACTGTGTCCCCTCAATTATTTAGGAATCAAACTGTGTTTGCGCAAAATAAACCGCGCTGAATGGTTTCAAGAAGTTAATGATTCCCATCATTCTCAATCTTGGTGCCGGGAGATGAAGATATATGCAGTTCATTTACTTTAGGACATGCCATCAGCCGCAGCAATGCTGCTTAATGAACCCTCTATCTTTGCAAGCCTCGCGGAAAAAGGTCATCATGTATGCCAACCGAGGCTGTGAAATTGTTACATTAGAGAATGCCATTTTATCATGTGTTTTGGAACTAATTTCTAAATGTACCAATGGAGTCAAATGAATGAAAACCAACTCTTTGTGAGACAGAAGCCAGCTCTCCAAAAGAAAGAAAAAAAACATGTTCCAATGCATCTTTCCCCTTAGCAACATTCATTAAATTAAGGATATTTTTGGAATTTAGTAAGTATATAAATAGTCAGTAGAGCATTGTAGAGTTGGGTGGTTTCAGATTAAAACTATTCTTTAGAAGTGCAAAGATGACGCCTAATGCAATCCTGGATGGCAGGACATTGACACAGAGTGTAATCCTAGGACATGCAATGTGGTTTGGAGAGCAAAAGACAAAAATAAAACTCCAATGTGAAATTATTTTGCAAAAGAATATAGGAGTGAGTGAGAAGATTCTAGAGCCCGGAACACATAAAATGCAACGTTGACGGGGAATTTCAACAGGTTGACTGGTTGTGTTGCCTAGTTGGCAGATCAATTACCCTGCCATTTTCAGTGACTTACCAGTGCAACAATGAAATGGTATTGACTGACCATCGCAGAAACGACTGCACTGCACTGACTGATGAGTGCAAGAACCACATTGTTTTACTTTTTTGTCTGTGCAAATGTTGGTGCTAAATAGCACATCGAGGTTGCAAAATGACCCATACTCCATGCAATTAATGTGCTCTTGTCACTGGTGTTATGTCTAAAAATAACCATGAGTAAATATGTTCTTTTTGGGCGGAGATTCAGCCCCATGTTTTATTGCCACTATATTTGATCAATTTGTTAATTCACCAGATTGTCCTGTATAGAGATCATGGTGCTCCGTGATCAGCAGCACAGCAATACTGGAGCCTCCCCCTCCATAGTCATAATCAATGACAAATCCATAGAGATACACCGGACTTCCGCAAAGACCTCACCTAGTGAAACTCCAGTGCCAGGTCAGTCCAATGTTTATCATCGGGTTGAATAATAGACCTTAGTGCATAGGGGCATAGTGATTGATCCAGATTTTGCAGAGGTACTTCATCTTTAACCAGTATTTCTTCTTGCTCTTGCTTGACAAACCATCAGTAAGTAGTCTCTCATATTGCCTTCACTCTCAGTTTGCCCGATTCTCACTAATGTGCTCCAATATCCTAAATTGTCTTTAGTCAGGATCTGGTTCTCCCACAAACATCCACACTTTTTATGTAATACATGCTTACACAAGGTACCCAGGGCCCATTCTCTGTTTATTCCCTCTCAGACCCAAGTATCCCTCATATAGCATATATGCCCCCAGGTCATGTGAGCATTCCCATGCTGAGCAGCATGGCCATGTTTTATTTTCACTATTGTGTTCTTATATCCCCCCCCCCCAAAATGCATGAGTATATCCTCTCATTTGTGTTCTCCTTGTTACCTTGAGTGCTGCCACAGGTACCCTAAAAATTAAATTGGAACACGTTAAGTAACTCCATTGCCGGACACTTTGGCTGGGTGATTGACAGCTATGCTTTCTTTGGGACACATGGGCTGTTCTATTCAAGTCATGGATGATAGCGAGCATCAAATCAGAAGGATGCCCCCTGTGATTGAATGAGTGCCTTACCCAGCCCTAAAGATAGGCAGCATGGCTGCCACTTCTACTCCCTAGAGACAGGTAGATTATTCCAATAAAGGAAACATTTGATGTTGAGACTAAAGTTACTTCCATTATCAAATCAGATCCTATCGATCGCACACTGCTGTCTTTCCAACAACGCACCCTGTTACCTGGGAACACAAATCACCAGACACACAACAACAAGACCAACACACACCGCCTACAAACACTGCCCCGTCACTCCCAGATTGAATCACAAAAAAAAGGTGGGAAGAGCTTCCCAGTCCATGCCCCTGCGCTCTGAAACAAGCTCCCTGTCCACCTGCGCAACAAACTTTTCTATGACAATTTCAGAAAGAAGTTAAAAACCTACCTTTTCAACAAAGACAACCCACCCTCCCCCTGTGCCTATTCCTCTTCCTCTGCTATTGTGTCTGATTGTAACCAGCGACTTGCCTTTAGACTTGGTTCGCTTTATAAATGATTAAATACAATAACATAACATAAAAGAAATAGGAAACTGCAGATGCATAGAAGCTTGCCACTTCCACCCACACATCTGCACAGATACATTTGGCCCGGTGGTATCACCAAAGCAGTGTCACTGTCACAGGAAGAAGCTTTGATATTATTACTTCGTGATATGAAGTGGCACTTTAAGGTGAAAAATCATATTTTACTTTGCATGAATGATTTGGTGCAAAAATGTATGGATTATTAAATAAACTAACATCTGTTTAGAGTTAAATACAATTTGCACTTGCTAACAATACATTCCCACATTGAGAATGGAAATTACCTTTTTACTCCATGAACACATTATACTGCCTACTCCAGAAATAGAAAGTAAACTGCAACCACTTGGAGCTCTGGTTCTGGCTGCAAGATTCAAGACTTGCCTCTTTTATGCAGATATTGTGAGAATGTTCCCAAAACCATATTGGACATTATATCTATGCTAGAGGTGGAATACTATGTTCCAACAACTTACATGGATGTTGCATCTATGCCAGATTTAGGGGGTGGGGGAATACTCCATTGACTATTACGGACATTGTGGGGAAAATGTGTTCTGAAGGAAACCTTGCACACGGCGCAAATGCCAGATATGGCGAGAAATATCTTCCATTGTCAATATCATGACCATTATCTCTATGCCGGAGGTGGGAGGAAATGCTCCATTGACTATTGTAGACGTTGCCTTCAGGCCAGATGTGGTAGAAATATGAACCACTGACTAAGGTGGGATGGTTCTCAATCGACTATCGGGGACATTTCCCCTATGCTAGAAGTCGGAGAAGTATGTTGTGAGTCCTGCCATGGACATTGTTTTTATAAACCAGTTTTCTTTTGTGCACATATCAGATATGTTTTAAATTCACAACATTCTGCATATTTTCAAATTGAGCTCTTGCTCAAAATAGAGTTTCATAGATATTCCAACACCATCGCGTTTTAACAGGGCAGCCAACACCGGGGGCACTGGTTAATGTCTTGCACCTTAAGAGGAAGCCCCCCTTTGCGAGTGAACTGCGGCACTGTTCCCGCCACTGCGTATTTTTAATGAACGAGTGTGGGTGGCTACGCTTCACCTCCCCGCTCCTAATGCATCCAGTAATATTTCTTGCGCCCACGCATTTTTCTGTTCCTCGCATAACAAATGAACGGTCTTAGAACAGTTGCTCTGCACGTTTTCATGTTTCGGCAAACAGCGATTTCGTTTTAGGCCGATGCACATTATTTTGCAGCAAAATCAATTTTAAGTAAGACAAATGCAGCAGGAATTTAGATACAGGCTTTGCTTGAGCGGGTTCGTAGTTGTTAAAGAAAATGAAACAATTTGCTTTGGCCAGAAGGCGAAGTTTGGTACATAGCACAAAATAATATTGTGTTTCAAAGAACAGCATATTCTTGGAAGCCTGTCTCAATTGTATTTACTTCATTTGGGTTTATGCAAATCTTTTGACTTCCCTTTTACATTGATACCAACTGTGCGGATGGTTGAATTGAGAGATTGAGGACAATGCTGACTATGCCCACTTACTAAATATGTTACATTGGTTGATTAATATCGCCTTGCACCTCTGTCAAAGCGGCATCAAGGCACTAAAAGCGAAGGCAAGATCATGTATGGGATAAGGTACTCCCACCATATCTTAAAAGTATACTGACAATCGCTGAGGATTTCCAGGACCAGATACTTACCCTGCATTCTAGTGCTCTGCTGTTAAGCCACCCAATTGGTTTGGATTGTTCCTGTGCAGAATCGGCCGTCCAGAGGAAGGGGACTTGCGAGAGTCCTGCAGGTGGCTTTTAATCAAGATAGATCGTAGTGACTTTTAAGGAATGCGAGTTTAAAACACGGGCATCCAACTTTCGGCTGTGCCTCCTCCCACTACCTGTAAAGACAAAGCGTCTGATTCAACAGTAGGAGGATTTCCTCTTACCAGTCCTATGTTACGCTACGCCATGTCCTATTGACGTCCTCTTGTGTAATAAGGAATATCAACACAATGGCCTTCAGAAGTGTATATGTTGCTTGAGCAGTTGTATGCAAACATAACATGAACGAAACATTAGTTGCTATAGTGCCAAATAATAGCACCCCTTTTAAAACATTAGACCATGATGATTGATAATGAGGGTGTTATTATTTGCCACTAGACTAGGCAGTTCGCAATTCTGGGGTATGGTTTGATGACATAGCAGTGCATACTTTCTCTTCATGTACGGCATAATGTAAAGGAACTGCTACCGAACAAAGGCATTATATTCCCCCGAATTCCCCACCAGTTATTGGAGCAGGGTGGTCTAGAGAGATTCCTTATACCACCCCACAGCTGTTGTGGGGAAGAGGTTCCTGACTCCCCCCTCTCCTGCCTAGCGGTTCTAGCACGTCCCTTCTCCATTCCACATGGGAAAGGAACTGCTGGGCAAGATTCCGCTTCTACACTTGACTGGTGGTATTGTGTACGGGTATCACAGGGAGAAGGGTGTGCCTGATAGTATTGATGATGTTTGCCACTTATACTGAAAGGAAAGTCCCTTGTTGCCTTCCTGTAACTTAAGGAAAGAGCAACCAGTTTTCTTTGTCTGGAATGAGGCAGTTCCATAGGTTTTCTCTCAGGGCCATGTTGCTGCGAAATTCTGTGCTCTAGCACCTTGAAGCGTCTTTTGTGCTGCATGGAATTCCAATATTGATCTCACACCAAATAATCGGACAGACTCAAAGAATATGACAAAGTAATACTTTATTATAAATTGAGTAAAGCAAGGTCAACTGGCAGACATCGGGCTGATGCATGCACACACACTACCACACTTAATTGCATAGAGGTCTTATACCCCAATATGCTTCACATATGATGTAATTCTACGTAAGTGTACGTTATAAAGATATTGCAAATGTTGGAGCAGTTTCTTTACAATAGAGTCATAAAGGTGCAGTCAGAGCACAGGATTATCCAGGCATAGGTACACCTGTTCATGAAGGGATGTGCATCGGATTCACCATAACACTGATGGGTGTTCCACGAGCGAATGTCTGAAATGCTGCCACATCATGGAACATGGCAGTACATCCACCGAATTAAATGTGGTGTTAATCACCTGGAATGGGCATATGTACATGAGTTGGTGGGTGTGTCAGAATAAATGAAATTAGGTGTACATTCCATGGTATTCACTAAACTTCAAACTATCTGACAAAGGTGTCTTTGTGAAAATGACATAGAATGATGAAGGGAATAATTGTGTGTGAAAAATGTTTTTCAACCATCCTATTTCCATCTGAGAACTTACTGACAAAATATTCTCAGGCAGATGTTTTGCTGGCGGTTTAGGCTCGACAGTGCTCTACTTTGGTGAACAAGAAACAACTCCTGCCTGTTTGGCTGACAGCAAAAAAGTACTTGTGGACCACTGGGTTAGTCAACTCATTTTTCGGATGTAAACCACACCTGAAAGTGGTATTTTAAGTACATTCAGGACTTTGTGTATCTTCATGCACAGGAGGTCTGCGCTTATTATTTTATATGTAGCTCTTCTCCAAGTCTAAAGGTGAAAGCAGACACTTAAACCTCTCCTCAACCGACATCAAAACTGACAAGCCGCCACTGTTCATATTAAGTGGTAGGCAGAACAGAAGAAAGCACCTGGTCCCACAGTGTTATAAGTAAGTTCTTTTCACTACATTTTTCATGAATGAGTTTAGGTAAGTGGACTGCTATGTCTTGCTTCTCTCCTGTCCTCTGTGCTGTGAGCTTGTGTGGTTGGTCGGCCTGTGAAATGCCTATTTCTGGAATGTTGAGTCAAGTTTTGTTTTTAGGTATTCCCCGAGTGTCAGATGAAAGGGAGCTGTTTGGATGTCGCTATATAGGGCTCCTACATATCTACCTACATGCAATCCTGTCTACATGTAACTTAAGTAAAGGAGCTTCTTACCCCAGCGTGAAGAACCCATCTTGTGACAAGCTGGCTGTGTGTCCCAGGAGACTATGCAAGGGGGAAGGGCACTTAACAAGAGGTTTCGCCTGAAGGAAGCACTGGTGCAGAACAAGAGGTGACTGTCCAAGGGGACAGAGAGGAGAGAAGCAGAAGAGCAGATGGAGACACCCCCAGGAGAGAGACATCCACCGGCCTCCAACATTCCCCCCCATTATTGTTAAAATGGCAGTCCAGCTGTGGGGCTTCGGCTGCAAAAGGCTGGTTGTGGCTGAGGTTTCATCCAAGTGTCAGTTGGCCAAGTAGCTGCTGCAGGGGACAGCCTTGCCGTGAGAGACAGCTGGCTGTTTGCATAGCGTGCTACTGCCTGAAACATCAGTATAGTTCTCCAGCAAAAGAGAGCTGCCAGAGACAGTGACACCGGCTCTGCAAGGGGCAGCCAAGATGGTCCTTCAGGTGGCGGGAAATCAAAGACTGCGAGGTGCGGCACAGAGTCATCCCTCCAAGGGGCGGGTAAAGAAGAGCTGTGCATTGCAGCTCTGAAGTTTGTGCAAGAGGCACAGAACAAATCAGTACAGTCAGTAAGGGGTCAAGGAACCCGTGACTACTGAGGGGGGGAGCCAAGCTAAGCTTACCGAATGTGTGGCGTGCTCATGTTGAGTGAGGAGCTGGAGTGGGATGGCCAGCTGCAGCCGAGTTTTGTCTGGGTTGGCAACGCGCCGTTCTGGTCATGGTCATTGCGCAGAGGTTCGTTGGCCTCGTTGCTCCAAGCAGAATGACTTTTAGTTTTAGAATGACAGGCGTCCAAAGATTCAATCTAATCGGGCGCACATGGAACTGTGCAAGTCTACGCTGCAGGGTTCTGTTTTCACACCTGGGGCGTCGGTCGCCGACACTTTTCAGGGGCATAGAGATGGACGGCCAAGCTATTAGCCCTGGCTCTGGCTGGGGTGGGGGGGCGATGGCAGCGTGTTTTTTCCCATTGTTGAGACAGTGCGACATCACAGACGGCTCTTTGGAAGAAGGGAAAAGAAAGCAGAAAGCTACCCCAATGTTTTAAACCTAGGTAAGGCAATAAACATTACTGCAACTTCAAATGGGCAATTTGAGTTTTATTGGCTTGTTTAACGACATCTGTTAGTGTTGCTTAAGAAGTCATCTCAATCTCTGTGTTGGTTGGGTACCTCAGTTGTGAAGTGAGGCCTGCATTGGATTATTGTATGCGTTTTGTTGTGTGGAGGGGATCAGGTCTAGTGAAACTTTAATTGACGTGGCCTCTGTTAGTTAGGAAATATCTAAAGTTAAAGTATCTTTTATGTTTCATGTAACTTTTGTCTCGACACATACCAACGGGTCACCGTGGACCTAAGACTAGGGCATGGACTTGTAAAGTGAAAGTGTCCTTCATTTACTATGTTACTATTATTTGCTGTAGGTTGTGTGGTTAGGTTGCGTGTTTTCATGTTTAGTGTTGTAGGCTTGTCTAGTGTCTTAGCAAACCTCCAGGTGGGTCGGGCAGCAATTGTTTTGTGTGTGTGGTGGATTAGTGCCAGACACATTGGACTCCTTCCTACTTACGTGCTGCCTTAGGGGTGTTTTACACCTGGAATGTTGTGGGGTTTGTGGACACGTGTCTATGGTGAATGTGGTGTCATAGAGGTGTTGAACACCTCAGTGCTTAGAGCTTAGTGGTGTTGAACGCCCCAAAGTTGGTTTTCAGTGGTGTTGGACACACCAACGTTTGGTTTTCAGTGGTGTTGGATGCCACACACTCAGCTGTCGACCTGTGTGCATCATGCCCAGTGTGCATTTGTGCACTATCAAGTTGTTTTATTCTCTGACGAGCCGCGGCGTAGAGGTGTTGTTCATCTGTTGCACTTTTAAGTGCTGCCATGGGGGTAATTTGGCGAATGGTTAGAGAGATGGTTTCATTTGGATGAAAGTGTTTGTCAGCAGTTTGTCCTGAGTGTGTGGGGCCGGTTCCCTGTGTGAGTTCCCACTGTTTGGCCAACATGTGTGGATTGTTGAGTGGGTTTGGTGGTGGTTTCCTGCTCATCTTTGTGTGGGATGGTGAGGGGATGTGGTTGACTAGGAGTTCTTCTCTGTGTTCTTAGTAGGAATGTGGTGATTGATTTTGAGAATTGGTTTCAGTATACTTAGAGACTTGGTTGGATGGTTGGATTTTAGGATGGTCCTTGTGTTTTCTCCATTCCATTCCCTTTCTCTTGCTGAGTTATAAGGTGGGAGATGTGTTATGTCTTGCTTCTCTCCTGCCCCTTGTGCTGGGAGCGTGTGTGCCTGGAATGCCTGTGGAAAGCTTGCTAAGGAATGTCGAGTCAGTGTTTGTGTTTCAGTGTTCCATGAGTGTCAGTTGAAAGGGACCAACGTCAAACAGTCTCCCGTCATGTGCTAAAACCATAGGGCCACAACTTATAGCCCGATTACAGCCCCTGATCAAACCTTCATCTAGACTAGAGACTAGAGAGACAAACTTTGAAGAATTGTGGAATCTCGACTGATGGAAAATGCCATGTGTCCTCTTGCGGCATCTTTAGCCAACCTGCATATTCACATTATCATGTAGAAGAAGCCATATTCTATTTTTTACCTCATTGTCTATGTTTATTTATCATCATTGTTTTTCTTTTGTTAGCTCATTTCATAAACTAACACATCGAGTGAAATATCACATTTGTAGTCGTCCTCGGTGTCTGCTTATGTTACTGTGCAGTGAACACTGCAATGATCGTTAGACTGGAGTGTGCGGCTGGATGACTTCCAGCTGTTACTACAATTTACTTAATGGCCTTGCGCTGCAGTCCTGTTGTTTAGCATATGACTAGCTTCACTGTAAAAGAGAATAGCTGATTATCGGGAACCTCAATTGGCTTTCCTTGTCTAATTAATGGATCACTCCATTCCAGTTCCTTCCAAAGACGGGAGTCATGCAGTGGTCTGGACAGTCCATCATTTTAGTACATTTTGGTACTAAAGCATGCATTACATCTGTGTTTGTTATTAGATCATATGTGGTCCTTCGCAATCAGATCAGCTGAATGAATTAAATAAACAGAGCAAAAGCAGCGGGGAAAAGGATCTACAGACTGTGAGGCAGGCAATGTATCAGGCGAGACAGTGACTCAATGATAACAGTTTGAAAACCTTAATTATAGAGATTGGTAGGGTTGGTGTAACACTTAACTGGCCCTAACTCTAATGGGGTTGTTCCCTCGTCCAAATACTAAGGATATCTGTATAAAACATATGCTTGCCATCACTCTTGTTGGGTCTTCTTAAAAGACAAGTGGTGGTTCAAAAGGAAATGCAAATTGAGGCTGGATTTTAATAGCCTATTCGTCTGTTTTAGTTCTGCCAGTTCAAAAATCGTTAAATTCTAAATGGGTGCCCTTGGGAACTTCCATGTAGGGCTCTTGCAGCAAAACAACATTGTTCACAATGTCTCTGGGCCTCTCAGGGCTCCCTTCCCCAAGCCTAGGCCTTTCTCATAACTAGCATAGTCTCTCACAGTTTCCTTTGGGCCTCTCAGAGTTATTTTCCCTAGGCTCCTTCTTGTCTCAAAAGATTCACTCAACAGTTGCAAAAGAAATACAAAAGACTCAAAGTTCACCTTGTCAGGATGCACCTCTCAAAACACAGTTCCTTCTGGTTCAACAGCCTTTCGAATTTCGCTCCCACTTTCCTCTCAATGTAGCTCCCCCTTCTCCACCTTCTCTCAAGTGGCGTTGTACACCACCAGACTTTAGAGAATGCTGGGCTTTTACTCCTCCCCAATGCACGACCACTCTGGTACATGACCCCCTCTCCTTGTACTCTTTTTCTTGCTTTTACTTCTTCAGGCACCTTTTGTCTTTCCGTGCTCTCTGCACACTGTCATTTGGCACCTTCTGCTTTTCCAATGTCTCTTGCACACTTTCTCTGTCTTTTCTTCTTTTTCCGTTTGCATGTGTTACTTTCTTTATCACTCTTTGGCTTCGTGCTGCTCACACCTTTCTAATTTCATTTAACTTTCTTTCAGGTCGCTTGCACCCTCTCTTTTCTTTCTTCTTCTCACAATTCACACTATTTCCTTACTTTGTTTCATGCCACTTGCGTAACTTTTTCTTAATTTATTTCTCAATTTCTCGCTAACGTGCCGCTTGCACCTTTCTCTTTAAATGCTCCCTCTCCAGCCTCCCGCACGATACTCAATTTCTCCCCTTGTCTTTGAAACTCACTGAGTAGTGCAGCACTGGCAGGCAGTCTCTTCGGGATGTAAGTGTTGAGGTCAGGGCCTCAACACCTGCCCGTCAGACACCCATGAGACCTGGACACATCCTGCGGAAATGAGCACCGGCCTAGACACGCCCGACCAGACCCAACATATCCTAATCCGGCTCCATGGAGACACGGCTCCCTTGCCATGCTGCAATCCCTCTGACACACCGGGTCAGCGTCTCGGCATTCCGTTTCCCTCCCTATCCTCCAGCTGTAGGCTCCTGTTCTTCAGCCATCACAATCCATCCAGTAACCCCAGCTCGCTCATTTACTCTGGCAGAACCCCACCTTTTATACTGATTTTATTACATGGGCATGTTAGTGGTAGAATGTAAGCCTATCCACTCATCTTCCTCTTCACAGTACCTTACCCATAGAAAATCTTTATGCCTCTTGCATCTGTGTAAGTGTTTTTGGCAAGTGCTGTTTTTTGTTTCCGCTGCCTCTGCTGCCGTGCTGTCCGGATGGAAGAAAAGGGGCATTTTTGGACAATTTCAGGAAGATTATAGTTTGGTCCACCCTCCGTTCGAACTGCTAACATGAATATGGGAGCAGTTAATAAGAATGAGAGTGGAACAAATGCAATAAATATAGCTTCACAAACGGGTAGATATGGACAATCTAAGATACCTGAGAGTTGGTCTGATAAGACACATCTAAAAGACAGAACCAAGGCCAGAAACATAAATGCTGACTCTGGAGATTGATTTAGTGCCCTCCAACATCAACCCATGTCAACTATAGAGTTCTTACCACCATTAAATCGGGTGGCTGTTTTGTGTATATTAGCCTTGGATGCCTGCGCGTTATTTCCTTGGATGATATTAAGATTGTTGATCAATTGGAGGATTTAGCCATACCTATATCTAATGTTTGGTTTACCTCTGAAGCTACCCTTGAATATATCATGCAGTATGAAAATGAACTCTACAAAATAGGTTACACTTTTAAGGTCATAAATATGACACCCTAGAAACATAGTAATAGTTTACCAGTTAATATAGTAGATAGTAACATGAATCAATCAACTCTGGGCCGATTGACAAAGATACAAGAAGACAGAGTAGTAGTGAGAGGTGGTTATCTGTGAAGCCATGGCGAATTAGGCATGACAGATAACAACAGAGAGAGTGTTGACATTGAAGTCAGATCTAGCCATCAAAATAGTAATGATGAATTGGGTGTGAAAGATACCAGCAGAGAGGAGAGTGTTATTGGAGAAGGTAATTGGCAATGGCTGCCGACAGTCTTTAAAGCACATTTACATCTATATCTCAATGACCAAAGCATAATGTGCTCTTGGAATACCAGGGGGTTTGTACATCTTGCTTCTGAAGATGATCTAGTAACCCATATGGATCTTTTTAGCATAATGACATTACAGGGAACATGGATGATGGAGTCATATCATTTTGATGGTAGGAGTACTATGCAGATATTGGCTACAAAGGGCCCCATTGGGTGTCCGAAGCGTGGACTCCTAACTTTTACTCCTCATCCATGGATACTAAGTGCAATGTATGGGTCATCCACAATGGTCCAAGTGGTGAAGATTGTATGCATGAAGATTGAGATGATCTTGACTAATATCTATAGCCCACCTAATGCCGTTGTCACTAAATGTAATGTTGTGACCGTGAGAAAGATTCTTGACAAAACTGATCCCAATAAACCTTTGTGGATAGTGGCTGACCGTAATGCAGATATACATGTGAACATCATAGATCAGTCACTTGTGGGTGAGTCTGCTCCCATCAAGCCATCTACTGCTAATCGACAGGGAATGGGATGAGCCAGCGTGGTATATCCACATGGCTTTACCAGGCTGAATGAATATTGTTCAGGGGACGCACAAAAGGCCTTCACACGCTTGAGCGGGACAAGTGGCTCCACCATTGACTATGGGCCTCATTACGAGGCAGGCAGTAAGGTATTACCGGTACTGATAAGGGCACCGGTACCGGTCATCCATTACCGCCCTATTACGAGTTCTCTTTGCGGGTCTTCCCTTAACGCCTGGTTTTACCAGGCGTTAAGGATGGGACCCGCAAAGGGACTTTGGTGCTAATAACAGTACGGCAATTTGCAGTACCATTATTAGCACCTTCCCCATTCCCATTGAGCCCTCTGGGGGCTCAAATGGGAATGGGGAAGAGCCCTGGTGAATGGGGAATTACTGCCCCCGCCAACCCTGGAATGGGGCTGTAATAGCTCCATTCACCAGGGCAGAGTCGGTAAGGATTTGAAGGCAGCCATGGCGCTAATAGTGCCACAGTTACCTCCAAACTCCTAATTAGGTCTTATGTGTTTGCAATTTGGCGGCACTAGCTATGGTGGAGGACATGGAGATTCTTACACGTGAAGAAAGCAATAATTTGCCTTTGTGTGCATTATTCAAATCAAGGTGGTAAAGTGGAGTGTCTAATCTATTTGATCAAAATGGAGACATCTATATTAACAACGGGCAGAACCACATACATTGGAATGCGGTCAACCTAGATAAAGCAAAACATGTGATCAATAGGATACTCCCTGCTTGTTTCCAGTGACATTTTGACAAATGTGGTAGTGATGGGTCAGATATAATGTCAGATTTACAGACACTAACCACGAGAGTTACACAAAAGCCATATAACAGAAAAGAAATGGTAGAAGTCCACATGAATGTTGGAATAAGGTCCATAAGAAAGGGCATCGAAAAACAATTGCGGGCAAATATTGCTGTAGTTCTCTACCCTGTGATGGGTCTGTACACAGCAATAGAAATTACTGACCATATTAAACAAGCTAAAACTCAGTATCGTAGATGGTTAAGAGATCATCGGTATAGATGTGAGATGGAAGTATGGTAACAGATTGTGAATTTTGCTAATGCTAGCAATTCAAAAGGTATATGGACAGTGATACAAGGGACATCTAAAAGGGGGTTGCCAATAAATAGTGTCCCAGAGAGTGTATGGTATACACACATTGAGTCAACCTTTGGCTCAAAAACACCTATAGATGATGAATGACCACTACCATTGATTACATGGATATGTAAAACATCAGTAGCTGATATAACCAATATTTTAGAGAGGTTACATAATTCTCGGGCAGCTGGCCCTGATGGATTTTTAATAGTCTGCTCAGACTTTCTCCATTTATGTGGGCACACGCATTATATATCCTTTTTGTGCACACTGATGAGTGTGGTATCCTACCTGCTACATGGAGTGAAAGTCACATTCACCCTGTGCACAAGAAGTGATCTTGGATTGAGCCATCCAACTACAGAATGCATACCATGTTAGACATACCAGTAAAGTCATTTGCAAATGTATTGTTAATGGAACTTATACCAGTGGATAAAAGATAAAAGTATTCTATCATTGAATCAGATTGGCTTTAGGATGGTATCTGCTGTTGAAAATGTGTGGTCTCGACGCTCAACATCAATCTATGGCACACATATCGACTTTAGTGCTGCATTTGACACAGTAATGCAGAATAGGCTGTGCTGAAGCCTAGCAGCATGGAACATTCTGAGTGGCTTGTTAAATATAATTATGTTGTTACCTAAAGGTACAACTATGAGAGTACATCTTGATGGCCAGGGAAGGCTGTCCGAGCCAATTTGTACGAGTAGAGGTGTAAAACAAGGATGTATTGTCGCTGAAATGCTTTTTAATCTATATCTTGCTGATTTGGCAGATGTTTTTGATAGCCCAAATTACTATCCTGTTAAAGTTGGTACACAAAAAATTAGCTGGCTATGATATGCTGACAATTTACTCTTGTTGGACAATACACCTAAGAGCCTGCAAAATAAGCTAGACACTCTTGGAGATTACGCAAAACGTAATGGGCTCCGTGTTAATATTAATAAAGGCAAGATTATGTCATTTACAGGCAAAACTAAACCAACTCACAAATGTGTGTGGATGCTGGATGGTGTACCGGTTAAACATGTCAGGTGCTACAAATATCTGGGGGTTATTGTTGATGAGAATCTAAAATGGAACATACATTGGGACACAACAAAAATTAAATGTAGAAGATAGTACATAGAATTAGTTCCTTTATTGTGAGGAACGGAGGCTGTTCGATACCCACGATAGTGCTGTTACATAAAACAAACATTGCGCCAGTTCTGATGTATGGGGCAGAGGGGTGGGGCCATATTTTTACTGGAGAATTGAGGAAATGTGCAGCCAAAATATTGCAAAACTATTCAGAATTAGTTGATTTCCTCCGACTTGTGTTTGATTTGAAGGGAACTATGGCAGATTTGATCTTTAAAGTGTGCATGTGCTATGAAAAATTGTTGTGTCTTAAAAATGCAACTATTATGGTTAGCTATCTTTGAGCCTTTGCAAGATTAGATTGATGTGATAGTATGGGAACGTTGGGTAAGATACTTATGATGCACAACAAATGGTTTGAAAGGTTTGTGAGTAGAGACAATGGAACACAGGTGAGTTCTAGGAAATTCTGGCTAAAAAAAGAAATTAAGTGACTATAGCTCTGAGCATAATCTTGTGCAACTGTCAACTAATGTTAATAGTGGACCTTACATTCTTTATAGTATGACCCTTGTACTTAAACCCAAATATATATTTGCAAATATCTATTACTGAAACTTAATGTTAGTCTAGTTTTAGAGTCCAAGGGTGCAGAAATTGGTCTTGCTAGACCAGACCGGACATCTATGTGGGGAATATGTGCTAGAAACATTAGAACAGATACTGGAACATGATGCTGTGGGGAGGTGGGATGATGTACAATTGGGAAAGGGGGAATACCATGTCTCACCCTTTGACATTCTCCTCCGAGTCTCTTGAGACCCTCCACTCAGGTGATCCTACCTCATTCGTCCAGCCCCAGGGTCGGGATCCAAAAGCGATGGCCCTTCCCTGGCCACCTGAATGGAAGATCTTGGGCAAGTAGGTGGGAGAATACCTTCAGGTTTCACACATTTCTCTCCCACTTCAGCGCTTAGTAACATCACATAGTCTCAGGATTTGTGATGGCATTTACCCGAGTATTACCAGCCTTGTGTGACCCAGGGATTATGAAATGCCATTATCCTGGTACCGAATTTCCCATTTAACTTATGATTTTGTCGCTCTCACTTGTCATTGGCTTAAATCCACCTTTGAGAAGGCGTGTGTGACAGGAGTACACAAGGACATTAAAAGAGGATCTATACAATTTGATTGATTGGTTTAATGAAAATGATTCAATAGAAATGCCAAGCTTTAGCTTTAGAAACTCATGATGAATACAATGCTATTTATTCCGTACATGGCTCCTCAGGCAATAGATTCACAGGTTTTCGACTAATATAATGGGATATTAGTGCAAGTTCAACTTCTCATTAGGAAAATGCATCCAGTGACAAATTCGGCATCCAAACAGTTGAATTCAGTATCCCATATCACCATGGCTTCAACACAAATGTTTCATTTAGCTCTGGTTGCAGGTTCGCAGTATGCCAAAGCAGGCAGCATTTTCTGGCCAAACTATTCTCTCTGATTGCTCTGGGAACTTGAACTTTATAATCAAGTTATCAATGGCTTTAGGACGGTGTTCCTCTGTTTGCTCTGGAGACTTTATCTTGCTATACCACCATGCACCATTTTCCCAGCAATTGAACCTGCTACATTGCTCTGGGTCCTTGGACTCTGCATCGCACCATGATGCTGACATCCCACACATCATTGCCACATTTTCCTTTTCTGGCAAGTTGCTCTGGCATCACCCTCTCTGGGTCCACCCACCTGCTTTACTCGTTACATATCTTCCCTTTTCAATGCTCTGGTCTGTTGCTGTCTCTTGTCTTCTTTTGCTCACATCAGGCCTTTTGCGACTCAGGTCAGAGAGTGTTACCTACTAAGACCAGGCTAGGCCACAGTCAGTGCCTCACACTCCTCCTCACTGGCCCACGCTTGTTAGCTGTCAGCCTTTCCCATTCGGCTTGGGTAACTCTCTTCTTATCTCCCATTTCAATATGTCTGTATCAGACATCAAGTGGGGCAGCTGATTCTGACCTCATTGCTCTCTTTTCTGGATGGATGAATTAAGACAGCTTATGTTAATTCTCCACTCTCTTCGTCTTTACTGCTCACTGCTCCACTACCAAGCCACACACAGCACACTCATAGCAGGATGATGGTGACCATGTCTTCCCTTCCTCCTGAAATACCTTTTCAAGAGGCTGTCATGCCACAACCTGGATCACATGAATACAGAGTCCTGAGAGCAGGTCTCTTGGCTCAGTGAGATGACAATTTAATCCTTCTTTTACTCCACAATCTCTTTTTTTCTTAGTTGTTGCATTATTTTTAATATATGTATGTAGTGTTGAATAGAATGTTGATCCAAAAGAATACAAGATGCTACCTTAATTAGACTGACAACATGATTTATTTTGCTTATTTGTGAGCTTTTGTGGAATTTCTCCACTCCTCAGGTACGGATGGAATGAAGCCTTTGAGAAAGATTACAGCATTACAGCTTGTGTGTATGTGTGTGTGTGTATTTGTGTGTGTGAATATATATATATATATATATATATATATATATATATATCACACGGCCAGTGGTTACATTGCTGTTTCCATAGGAAACATCCCTTTAACAAAGTTGTTTCAATGAATATATATATATATATATATATATATATATATATATATATATATATATATATATGTATATATATATATATATATATATATCTATTCAGTGAAAAAACTTTGTAAAAGGGATGTTATGGTTATAAGTGAAACCGAAACCCCCCAGAAATGTGCCAGTTATGGTAAGCTAAGCAACCATAACTCGCACCACCACCGTGCACTGCTAAGACTAACACCCATGACATCAAGGATGACATCACAGATGAAATTCATTTTGATGAAAAACCCTACAAGGGGTTGGGTTTACAATGGTGGTAGGAAGATGTCAGGGGTGATTGGGGGACCTCTCATGAACTACTTTATGTATTAAAAAATGTACTCATCTGAACAAAACATTACATTGGAGTGTTGCTGTTAATACAGGAACCTAACAATACTTACACATAGGCAATGGGTGCAGCATGTGCCATACAAGTACAGTATGTTTAATCTGGTAATATTGCCAATAAAATAATAAATACAAAACTATCAGAATGTTGACTAACTTTAAACTTGAAATTAATAGCTAGAAATACAAGACTCACTACACACTTGTGTTAGTACAAACAATACATATGCAGAGCCACCATGTTTATAATTCTGAGGTACATACAGGGAAACTCCAGTAAGGAGTGTAGGGTATTTTGTGGAGATTTGGGGCCTAACGGTATTTTATTACCGCCGAAAAATAACTTAGCAATAATCACTCCTTGTATTCAGATTTGGCCATGTGCAACAATAATACAGTGGACATGTATTATTTCAGCACCCAGACATGCATATTTGGTATGCGTGGTTGGTATGCGTGGTTGGTGGTATTTTGGTGACCATAATTCCCTTGTTTTATTTGTGGCCCCAATGTCCAAAATCCCTTATCTTTGCTTAGATTTTTCATGTAATCACTAGAGAGACCTCAGACCTACATTTTAGGAATACCACATTTTCAGTGTTAGTGTTAGTGTTAGTGTGCCACCATGGGCGATCTCACTGACTTATTTACGACAGAGAGCTATATGTGGTAATTTTGTGGTAATTTCCACTACCTTACATACGGTAGGGAACTATGTTCAGAGAGTCCCTCTTCCCGTTGGCTCATGTACCTCCAACGAGCTATGCTACAAACAATCACTCTCAACTGTCCATACTGAATATGATCATGCACACATCTGTCTTAAAATGACAATTGCATTGTTTAAAAATCTCCCCTCATCATCAGCACTGTATTGGTAAATAGAAGACACACCATCCGTCTGCTTTCAAATATTTTTCTGTATTATAAAAGTTGCATTTAAGCACGATCTCACTCTTTACAGAAATAAATAAAATAGCACAGTAACAGCATTGTCTGTGATACACTGAAAAAAAAATGGCGGAGAACAGAAAACAATTTGCAACATTAACGTGTGATTAAGGCACCGGAATCTCCTTTCCTACTCTGACTGAACATTCTCGCACACACTCAGCTCCCACACTTATGTAATTACCTTATCTGTTCAGAGTTTTCTTCAGCTGTTCTCTTTCTGAATGTGGCTCCCTTGAAGATTAACCCCAGTGAAAAGGAGCGCCTTTCCTTCTCAAACCGGGGTCATTGCCTGGAATTCTCAGCTTTTTCAGATAGGAATGCTCCAACCAGGAAAAAGGTCTTTCTCCCAGCTCTGCCAAATCTTGCCTGCCCTTCTCTCTCCTCAAACTCCCCCCAGCAAAACTCTGATCACTCCCTCTAGCATGATACTTGCTATGACGCTGCTCCAATCAGAATCAATCATGCCATCTCCTCCTTCTCTACACAATGGCTCATTTTTATAGTAATACTTTGTAACCAACTGATTTCCTGTTCTTTCGATCTCTTTTGCTTCCTGTAATTATGTGGACAGGGCAGCAGAGAAAAAAAATGGATGTGCGTTTAAAAGTTCACTTTCAGAATAGGCCTAAATCTGCAGTGGAGACACATTTGTATTAGTGGATTATGTTAACTTTAGTTTCATTAGTCAGGTTAGTTATAAGTAATGTTAGTTATTATTTTCAAATGTGTCTCTCGCACCATAGGCATTTCAGGTGAAAAATAGTGTGCATTTTTGAATGTGCACGTGTGCTTTTAACTGTAAAAATAGATTTGCATCTTATATGTTAAAATCGTTTTTGACTGAATAGCCTGTCTTTCCTTGTTAATCTGGTAACACATATAGCAATGCACCGCACCCTTGTGGTGGTGCTGCAAAAAAAAATTGCTACCTGTGCAGTAGTGCTGTACTCTGTGCTGTTTGCTACCTGTGCAGTAGTGCTGTACTCTGTGCTGTAACACGCCAAATATCCTTACAGGAGGAAAGAAACAACATCACCTGAAAATGACAGTAACATTAGAGTTGATTATCATGTACAACAATGAATTGTGTTTTTTGAGGCCTGCTTATTTGCCCATGAATGTACACCGTGAGCTGAGATCAAACTCTAAGGAAAGTACGTTAAGAACATATGAGAAGGTTAATGTCCAGATACATAGCACAATCTCAATTATTGAAATTCTTACTGTCAATGAACAAAAGCAACTAGGCTAAATATGTCAGCAAACCAAAATAAGTGGGCCAGATATGTGATGTCATCAGTGATGTCATAAATAACATTTGTGATATCATATTTGATGTCCTCGGTGTTCGTTTTAGCAGTTCACGGTGGTGGTGCAAGCTATGGTCTTTAGTTTACCATAACTAGCAATTTTCTTTTTTTTCCCTCAGTTTTACTTGTAACCATAACATCCTTTTAACAAAGTTTTTTTTTTTCACTGAATTTCATAGGTTTTTATTACTGCCACTTAACCATAATGTCTCTTTATCAAAGTGTTTTCACTGAAGTTCATAGGTTTTTACCAGAGCACCCTACTTGGCTACAACTTCCTAACATCATACTCACCCCTGACATAGCAGCATTTTCATCCAGTTTAGAAAGTTTCAAGCAAAAACCGTGCCATTGCCCAACTCCTAGTAACATTCTAAACACTTTACAACTTTCTACAACTTTTTACACCGTTGTTTTGTTCACTGACGTTTGCGAACGCCTGATGTCACTGCAGATTTCCCGAACAGTGTCACGTGACCATGCATGTGCGTGCAGCGTGATGATGTGTTCGTTAACAGGTCTGTGCTTCACGAACAGCTTGAAACTGCATTTTAAGGCAATCTAGGAGGTTTCAAGCAGAAAATCTACCCTTGCACAGCTCCTTAAACCTATTCTTTAAGTGTTTTCCATCTGCAATCCAGGATAGAGCACATGCTTGGAACAATATTAGCACAACTGCTAGTTAACTTCAAATATGACATCAGCCATAGCCATCTCTCTTCTCCAGGAGCCACACCACCACCACTAGCTGTATGGCCTGAACAACAGAAAAAGCGCAATCATGCACAAAACAATCAAAAAAACCAGGAAGATGAGATTGAAGAAATGCCTACCTCCAGCACCCAGAAATTAACATCTATGTAGTGGTTCTTTACCACTGTTGGGGGTCTACTGAAGGCTAAGGCTACCAAGGTAAAATGTACTGAGTGCAATAGTCGTGGACAACCTGGGCAGTACTCCTACGGGACTACCTACATACGTCACCACACCAAAACAAACCACTGGGATGCTGTGAGAAAGGCTGTTCCTTCCTCAAGAAGCTGTACGCTTTCTTCCTCTACCTCATCTTCCTTAACATAGCTGCCACCACACCGGCTACAACTGTGGGGCACAAGATCCCACCAGCTATCTTGCAAGCCATAAAAGAGGCCGCTAATCCATATCTTTGCCAAGACAACAGTACTCTGTATATACTGCAACACACCAGTGTGCCGGCGGCGAGGGACAGTTTCAAAGTGCTTTCGAGTCTGTAATCGAGGAGCCTGAGAAACACTGCCCCCTACCGTAATATTTAATGCACACCCAACATCTTCCCCGTCCACCTGCCCCTCCATATCTGTGGTTGGTGCCGTTTCCATCATTTCCCTCCCCCACCTTACTTCCTGGACTCTCCTGCAAAAAAAAGAAAAAATACAAAATCAAAAAACACCAAAAAAAAAGGTTTCTTTAGGAACCACCTTTCACAGTTAAAAAATAGAACTAAAAAAATAATCGTACACCACACTCCATCTACTTTGCATTTTTCAGTAAAGTAGTTAGACTCCATAAGATTCTTTAGCATTTCCATTAGCATTCTGAACTATGCTAATGGAAATAATGGACACTTGTATACTATAGAATTTTCCTCCCCAAATTCTTTTCTCTAGCATACAATAAGGACCATAACCCATGGACCTTCATGACTATCCGCATTCTACGCAGTCCCCTTTCCAGGACATGAATAATTGAAAGACCCGGATGGCACATGCACACCATCGCACAAGATAGCCCTTCTACCCTTTTCACTCTTATGTTTGTAACACTCCCTCAGTGCCTGCTTTTGAACAGTCACACATCCATCCACCAATCACTTCCAAAAATTGTGCATACAAACCTCTTAACATATTACACTTCCACACACCAACTGCTACTTCACAATGTTCTACAAATCCTTTGCATCTGCAGTTCCCTTACTTATCCATACAAATTGCGCACAGTACTGCTATAAGTCCACATATGCATTCTGCAGTAACAGATGGAAGGGGGAGTAAGGATGGGCAAGTGTTAATTGGAGCCCACAATGGAAGTGCCAAGGGATGGCAAGGTGGAAGGCCACTGGCTAACTGTTGGGGCAGAGGAGTTCCAAGGGTGGAGTGCACAGACACCAGGAGACAGACCCGCAGGGCAGTGCTGAAGGTGGGAGCTTCTGGTGTCGACTACATATAGGGCCTGGATCCTGTGAGGCTTATGAGGGACTAGGCCCCCAGTCTAGGTGGCAGTGCTATGAGTTAGCAGGGAAGGGATAGAGGGAAAGAGGAAGAGAAAAGCTGGGTTTTCAGGGTATACCGGCTCAACTCTGAGAAGGGCAGAGAATCTGTTCCAAATAGAGACACCAGCCGAAGAGAGACTCCTGCCTCCCACTCGCTGTTTGGAGAAGCGTTTGACAAGCAGAGAATTGGATGTAGAGGAACAGATGGCTCTAGCAGAAGAGTATTTATGGAGAGAACTTTGGAGATTAGAGTGGTCTCAGGCCCAGAAAGTCTTATCGATGATACAGATGATCTTGGTTTCCATCCGGTTGTATACAAATTGTTCGTATTACAACTGTTCGAATGACAATTGACCTTTTCACAATTGACAGAATTGTGAAGGTCAATTGTAACAAATATGCAGGGGGAAACCCCCCGCAACCACCCACCCAACCCAAACCCGCCAAAAACCCCTTATATATATATATATATGTATAACCAAAGCGATATATATATATATATATATATATATATATATATATATATATATACGGTCAATTGTGAAAAGGTCAATTGTGACCCTTTAAATTCGGTCAATTGTTCATTCGAACAATTGTAAGCGAACAATTTGGGTAATACCTTCCATCCTTCAGCCACCAGGAGCCAATGCAGAGATTTTAGACCTGCAGAGAAACAATCCTTGGGCTTGAGTGTAAATATACGTCTTCCAGCCCTATTCTGGATTAGCTGAAGGTGGCATAGAGATCAAAGCGGGAGGTTGATAAAAATATGTTTTCAGTAGTTCGGCCTAGACAGTACCAGGGCTCTAGAAATATGGAGCTTCATTTAGAAGGTGAGGAAAGTTAGAATGCATGTAAGGAGGTGAAGCTGACTGCGGGCCTTCTTGAAAAAGGTCCAAAATGTAAAGAGTGAAGGAGAGAGAGGAGTCACAGATGGTCCCAAGGTTTTTGGCCTCACAGGATGTTGACGGTAGAGATCCCAAGGAGGGCGACCAGAGGATAGGAGGGAAATAGGACAGGGGTGTCCCAATAAGAAGGATCTCCATTTTACTATCATTGAGACAGAGATTGTTAGATGCACACAATGCCTGGATGGCAGTTAGACAATTGAGGATGAAAGACAGGGAAGAGAAAGTAGTAGAGGGAAGTTTCAAGGAAAGCTTTGTGACATGATATGATATGATATTCTATTTAGATTGCGCTCGTACACAAGTGTTTCAGAGTGCAACAACACTGGAAATGAGAGAAGAAGATCATCAGGTGAGCCAGAGTGATGAGATACATATTGAAGAGCCACAACGATAGGATACAACCCTAGAGGATGCTGTAGGTAGATAGTGAGGTGGCGGAGGAGAAATGGCCCAGTTGCAGCTGGGAGGGGCAGTTAGTGAGGGAAACAAGTCAGCCAGTCCAGTGCCCAGTCAATGATCCCAAAGGTATCATGTAGCCATTTAATGAGGATAGAATGGTTGACCATGTCAAAGCAGAGGACATATTGAGGAACACTATCCTCAATAGTGCTACAATCATAAATACTACATATACTTCAATGATATCATTCCACCATATTAGAGATAAAGTATACTCCTCCTACAGTGCCTATAATTACTATACACACATTACTATAATGTATGTTGCCTATGGCCATGCCCCCAAGAATCTCACCACTGGTCACAACCACCACAATATAATTAAGCTATATAACAAGTATGTAGAATACACCTTCAAATAACAAGACTCACCCTGAACTCCCTGCCATCCAAATGATGTCCATGGAAACTAAAATTGAATGCGGACTCAGCAACCTGCACACCCTTTTTTACCTATAAAAACAGCTCCATGTCAACTTTATTTCACTCCCCCACCCTTTCCAGGCACTATTTCAGCAGCCAAATTACCCAATGTGTTTTCCAGCCTTTTTGTTCACTGCGCTGTCCGCGGTCACCGGCAATGTCCGCAGACCAAGCCTCACCTGCATGTCCTATTTTCCCCATAAAAACATGTTGACTTTATTCCACTTCCCCTTCCCTTTCCAAACCCTCTTTCGGTCTACCAAATAACCGCAAATGTGATTCCAGACTTTTTGTTCACTGCGCTGTCATCCAGCGCTGCTGGCTGTCCGCAGATCCAACATGGCAACCTCACGCTTTTCATTAGACGGTCGCATATGATGTCCCGCAAACTCTAATTGGTCCAGACGTGTCTGTGGACCCTGAATTGGGAAGTGAGTCTGTGGACCGGACCCAAATATCTCTAATTTTAGTTGGCCTACTTTTTGGCACATTTTTACAAATCTCCTGGACGGATTTACACCAAATTTATAAAAGCACGCTTTCGGGACCAAACCGGTGCTCTTAGCATGAATTTGGTGAAAACCCATCTAGCGGTTTGGGCTGTAGCCAGAATAAATATTTTTTCCCATTGTGTCTAGGAGGATTTCTGCACATTTTGGGACCCCTCCTATAACTTTGCTACCCCTGGCTGAAACCGCACCAAACTTTGCATGATCATTCTGACGGAGCTGTATACAATTTTTGCAAAGTGTGGTGTGGATTCGTCCGGGGGGGGGGGTGAAGTTATAATAGACGCAAAGGGTGTTGTATATAAACATGCCTCACCTGCTCACACATATCAGAAAATACAATCACACACCTTCCCAGCAGCATTCAAGCAAATATTCCCTCCTAGCTCTGGCACAAAGCAGAGGGTCTCTATGTGAAAATGTACACAACCCCAGGAGATATTTAGAAGGAGAATCAGCTAGGTTTGACGGGGGCACTACGGGGGTACATTAGCTCAATGAGTGACATGCTGGATTGCTAAATACTGCATTGTACAAAACACACTCATACTTGACAATTAGCTTACCAGCTTTTCAACATTCATACCCCACACCCAACTCACATTGATATTACAAAGTGCAAAGAAATAAATGTATGTTATACCTTCACAGAATCAGCAGAAATATATAGCACTCCTGTTCAGTCGTCATCAATCTGTAAAGTAGCAGGGACGAGTTCTTGAACCCTTGTCATCTATTTTTGTAAGGGAAAAGACAACGCAAATAGGACTGATGAGAACGAGTGATCAAACCATCCGAGTCTGTGACATTACAGCCATTTCCTAGTGGGTTACTGGACAGGGGACCCAGGTATTGAATATATTGTGATTTAATTATATATGCATTTGTCTGTTTTACTCTGTTTTACTCATCGATAAAAAGTCATCCCATTCTGTGCCTGATTTGAGCCCTTTTATTTTGATGGTCAAATAGCTAGATATTATTCGTATATAAGTCTATGCAACTCATTGATTCCGACTTGGCTTAATGACAGTAGCTGGTGGGAGATTTCATTTTAAGTGAGATTAATTACATCCTGGAATAAATACACTGGTAAGTCTATCTGCCCAAAGTCCAAGTGCATTCAGGGAACTGTTGTGTACTAAGACAACGCGCATTCTGATACCTGTATTCCACTATCCAGACTTCTCTACTCAGAAAGAAAATGCATTCTGTGATATGCAGGCCCGAGTTGCCAATTGCACAAGATGTGGCAGATGTGTTATGAAACATGAAGCCATGCACAGGAATCTGTTTCTGAGCGAGACACATTGCGTTCCTGCGGTGACATTAGTAATGGGTGAGACATACAGCATCTGGGCTTGTGGCCATGTCCCAATTTGAGTGATACAAAGGAAACATTTGAACTGCTGCACTGAATGGGCAGTGCATTTTGGAAAATGTAGTCCTGTGGTGTCTTTATACTTTGAAAAGGACAACATACTTGGTATCTGTATGGGGTGCCTAGGCATATATTGGCATGCTATTCCTAAATGTAAGCCATCTACAGATACACCGGCCGAAGTGACAGTAAGAAATCCGTGATGCCCCCTACCCTATAGAAAAACTCCATTCCAGATACACTAGTCAACACTGAAGGATGCTACAATTCAGGAAACTATGCTATTGAGATTCAGGAAATTGTCTGCTAAACTTTCCTCTCTACACATGACTGAACCTCCTAATACCCCCACCCCACCAACTCATCTTACTTTACTGTTAGTAATATGTATGCAAGTAAGCATGCCTAATAGACATAATAAAACGTGAAAAACGTGGAATGCTGTACCTGACATGCGAGTATGTATTTGGCATATGGGCTGTACATGGGTATACTATACATGGAAAACATGCTGGCACACATGCTTTAGCATATGTCTTGAGGATAGGCTGACTTCATAAGGGCATATGAGGCTGCCCAAAGGGAACCAAGGGTGCCATCACGTGATGGCAGTATCCCACCAAATGAAGATGTGCCTAGCATTTGATGGTAGCACGTGTGCATTTGAGGGTGTCCTCAGTCTTCTGATTGATGTAGTTGAGCATTTCAGTCTGTACGTGGCATTAAGTAAAGTGAAGCCTGTTGACTTCGTCAAAGATTGTTTAAGCATGGCACAATTCCGTATTGGACCCAGCTGATTTGAAGATGCGCACATTAAAGTCATTAATGTGCGCATGTCACATCATTTTGTTATTTTTTATATGTATGCATTTTTCGAAAGCCAGGGACAAATACATCTGTACAGGTTCCTTCTTATTGAATACGTTCAGGCCTCATCATTAACAACACCTCAATAGAACTGCACATAGCTTCTGCAAAAGTAAGGACAAAAACCTGCTAAGGTTTTCTATATGTTCAAAGTACGAAATGTTAAAACTTCACATAGGGAGTCAAACATAGAATGAATTTAGCACATTGAATCTTACTTCTTAATTATGTTCCTTGTAATACACCTCAAAGTGTCAAATAGTGTATAAGGACTATTTACCTTTTGCAAACATGTACTAATTGCTAAATTAATTGTGCTTGAGATTGGGAACGGAGACGTGTGATGTGAGAGGTGTATAGGTGAAAAAGCTCATGGTCACTTATGCATTCATGCATGTTCAAAGACCTATGCTTATTTAAGCAACTATCTCTCAAAAATGTATTTGATCTTGCCTTTAATATCCACACCATCGCGTAAAGGATCATAGTGTATCAGATGTACTTTTCACCTAATTAGTTCTGCTCCAAAGCATTTACTGTTTAGCTTTAAGATCCATGCTAAGAATTAGTCTTCATTTCCATATTTGCAAACAGGTGCCTTAACTCTTCAACCATCAGCCATGTTGTTGCAAGATTTAGCATAGAAAAATACTTTTTGATATTATTCTTTTTATGAGATCTCCAGATTGTTTTATTCAATAATAGATGTACAAGATGCCAAATGTGTATCATGTTAAGAATTCGAATGAGGTTACAGTCAATAAAGAGATGTGCATTTAATTGTAGTTAGCTGATATGATCATAGCTTGCTCTGTGAAAGGTTTTGCTTCAGTTATTGTTTCAAGAAAAATAAAGCCAATATAGTTTGCAACTGCTGGAGTGTCTGTTTGGTATATGAGACGCTAACTGTGCAGGTAAGCATGTTTCAGAAATATCAGGGTGCCAATTGGAGAAAACATATTGATGAGGGTGAGGTTCTTACAGTTGATGTTCACCTCAGGTGAAGGTGTCTAAGTAAGAAGATAACATATATTTTTCTAAAGAATATGTTTTATAGGAATTGAGAATTTTAATGACAGAAACACAGTACTGTATTGAAATGGAACTAAAATGTATTGCCTTTTGTTGATCACATAGTATCCTAACTTTATAGACAGACTCAAAAAGATGTGGTTATATTTCCATATTGTGTATTGGATTTATTGCACATAGTAATGTAAGACGTGCATTTCTTGCCCCTCGCATTTTCAACCGAAAACCAACACACAAGGACTTCCACAATTATGGAACGATGAAAGATTACAAGGCAACTACAAATGTGGGACCTGCAATGTCTGCCCATACTCAGAGGATGGCAAAAAACATTAAAAAGGCCTAATGGCAGAGAATTTACAATTGGAGACTTCATTAATTGCAACACGAAATACATAAACAAAAACTGTACATAGGAAGCACCATCAGACAACTCAAAATCAGAGTAGCAGAACATATTTGCTATTTTAAGAATCAAGATATGACATCACAATTGGCATACCATTTTTATACATCTCATCCGAAAGAAAACACCAACACTATAAGATACTTTGGGATTCAAAAGGTCAACAGACCTCCAAGAGGAGGAAACTGGGAACAAACACTATGTCAACAGGAAGCAAAGTGAATCTGCCTTATGGACTGCTGCCACTCCAGTCTAAACTCAGACACAGAAGTGATTCATTTCCTCTGAGAAACTGTACATCGAGTAAAATCTTTTGCTATGAAAACGCGGTCTGCAGTAGATCCACAAGTTAAACATCTAGCATCCAACTTAACAAAATTGTTATGTAAATCAAGAAGTAAAAAACCTAATTATGGTTTGTACCAATGACCAATTATTGACTTACTTTAATTAAGACTTTCAATCTTCCACTCATAATAATGTTCCACCACTTATTATAGTGTTTCTCTTATTAATGATATTGGAATATAGGCTCTTTTCTGGTATTGACAATAACACTGTGATTATTGCGACCAGCATATGACTCAACAGCCAAACTAGATATAAAAGGCTAATTGCCACCACAATTTTCAACAACAATATATTATGATAATCTCTGCCGACTAGGCATAACGTTAACTATTACCCCAATCTCAACCTATGAGCCACGAATGTCTAATGTTAACAAATAGTCTCATCCAAAATGTCGACTGACGCAAATCAAGTCAGTCATCTAATCTGTCCAACCCAAGATGGTGCCTGACGTAAACAACGTCAAGACGCGCCCTAATGGCTCTGCAACACCATCACGTCTGATATATTGTTCAGCACGGACCAAAATGGTGAAACAGAACTCAAGCAAATGATCGCAGCTATCACACCAGTAAACTCGCTCTGTCCTGCTTCACAAGGTAAGGGATATCCCTACAAACCGGGTAGATTAGCAAGTCACCTAAAAGCATGCACTTTATAAAGATTACAAGTAGGTTGCATCCTCTTACGATTAAATTTTTTACATCAGGAAGATATGATGAGATTAATTGCAATGAAACCTAAGATGTTATACAATGAGCATAGGAGCATCTTAAACTGGACAATGTGTGTGCCTAGCGTTAAGTGGATAAGATTGGTCATCATAAAAGTTAGTGCCTTTCTCTTCTCTTCGCAATATAAGATGTGCTGCAGCTTTCCACAATGGCCAAATGTGGAGAAATTACTAATCTTAAAGAAAAAGGAGGAAAGGCTACAGGACAGAAATCTGTACACGAACAGGCAACTTATTCATTGTAAAATGTTGTATCTGAATTTAGCTTTGTTACCAAACTATATGCCAACAATTTTCTCCGTTCTTACCCTAAAACTACACAACACACAAATGCATATCAATATAGCAATCTAGAATTGTAGTGTTGCATGTTATTCATTTGAGGATATTGCTGCTTAATTCACAATGCGCACCTGCCAAACCACAGATGCTCATGTGAGGTTGCCTTACCAAATGTTATGTTGTTATTTTAGAAGTCTGCTATGTTATGACTTTTATCTATGAACTATGTTTACATTTCTTATACTTGATTCTTTTTACAGAGAAATATCCCTGATCCAACACCCCACACCATGACAATCCCACATGACAATCCGGGGCAAGATATAGGCTGTTTGTAGTCTGAATATTCTGTTTTATTTAAAATAATAAGTCAAAAATTAATGGTGCTCACCGAATGTTCAGTGTTGGGGATGTCAACCTCAGTAGTCATAATAAATACAGGCAGCTTGACTACAGTAAGAAAATACATACCATTTTTGCTATTGCGTCACTTACGTATGTGTTTACAATATCAGAAATGAAAGGATGTTCCCTAACTTTCAAAGCTGTGGAGGTCAACCACAGCATTTCACATTAATACTGGCAGCTTATCTACAGCTTATCTACAAAAAAGAAAACACAACCTGTTATTGCCTCGCTTATGTTTACATTAACAAAACATGTAAACATCCATAATAAAAAAATGTTCTCCAATACAAACATACACACTGATCTTGGCTATTTGATTAAAAAAGACAAAACCATTCTTAGAATAAAGCTTGAAACAAAAGACTTCACTTAGCTTTCACTGAAACCATCAACAAGGTTTGGCATCAGAGAAAAATATTGGATTGCTTGTCCTTGGAGTAATTCAACTCTAAAACGTTGTCCACTATTTGTGTCAAATTATTAGTTTCTAACTTTAGCATAAATACAAGGAAAATGTGGTGGGTTGACCTGGTTCCAGTTATTCAAAAGGATTGGGTTCAGGAATTCTGTGCATTTTTGGAATGCTGAAATAGAAATACCCATCTTCCTCACTATTCTCTAGGGAGCAAGTCCAACCTCTCCACACACCAGTTCAATATGTTCATGGAGGAATAGATTGCAACTAATCTAAAGTACTGTTGGATAACATATGTAAATCCTTTGTTTGTTTTTTTTATTGATCAAATTGTTTCAGTTGAATTAACAACTTTTTCAATTATTAACATTCTTTTGACATTTCTACTTAATTTATACACATACTATTTAGCCAACAAGTCGATTACAACCAGACCATTATTAACGATTCAATATGTAAATAGTCATTTGTGACTCAATGTAATAGCTTAGAGAAACTAAGATTGTTATACAAAGTGTTTACAATTGAATCTACATTGGCATGAATAGAATATGTTATGAGTCAATTCATCATACGAAAGTTTATGACTCATTGTGACACATCATATAGTTGTAGAGTAATCATGATATTGTAACTATTTGTTTACATTCTATTGTAAACTATTCGTTTACATAGAACAAAATCTATAGATTCTCCATAAACAGACAGAGTTTATCCAGCTAAAATTAAATTAAGTTATTTTAGAAATTGTACAATGTCTATGATTAGAGAAGTATTAGATGCGTTAAAGATTACGTACCACAGTTCTTCTTTGGTCAACAATGTTCTATGTTTAAAATGTCTATGCAAATAGCGAGTCCTGGTATCTAGCAGAAATGGACACTCTACTAGAAGATGCTTTGTTGTTTCAACTGTGTCAGGATCCTGGCAATAGGTAAATGTTCTAGACAGATTCAGAGAATTACTGTACGAAGCTAGTTTATCTTTTGTAGGGAGTAGATTAAATCGAAGACGCAGGAACGCATACGTATATTTCCTGTCAGGGAAATTAATAAGATATTGAGGGAGGACATTAACTGAGTGCAATTGGAAGGCACCTTTTTTTACTGCTTGGTATACTTGGATTTGCTCAATGGTGTGAATCCAATCGCATCGCCACAATTTGAGTTTCGCCTTATCTGGAAACTCAACAAGTTCCTCAAGTGAAATATTAGCATTGTGTAATGTTAAAAGACAAGCATGTTTCCATTCTAAAAGCGGTTTAAAAGTATGTTTATCTAAAACTTTTTTAAGTGCCGGAAACAAATCCATAGATGTATCAGTGACGGTTAAACATTTCCGATATAAGGATAGCATACACCAAGAGACTACAGCATTCAATGATACAAGACCCTTTGATCCTTTGTTGGCTTTAAGCATATTTTTCAAATAAATACATTTATTGACTAGGGCAGACACCAATTGCCAATCTGTGTCATTCCACAATTCAATTTAGGTTAGCTCGGTTATCGAGAAATCACAAATTGTGGAAGGAAAAAGGAAAGGCTTATTAAGGGGAAACTACCCAGGGTTTCAATTGTAATTAGTAATCATGAAACAAATATGCCTTGTATCATTTTTCCCCTTTCAGTGACAATGTTTATAAACAGGGCTCCACCAAAACACATTTATTATCTGGGAGTTAATTCATTCTCAGAATATCTGTTTAGATGCTCAGAAATTATTGTGCTCACTTCTGGTTTATCATTGAAAGACCCAGGAAAAGCGAGAGATATTAATTAGCTCTAGCCAACACTGCCAGGCATGTTCTTCCTTTCAGTCTGTCTACCTGCACTCTAAAATCTGCCTCACTTAATCTGTATCTGTTTTCAGAAAGGCCTATGCATTAAGTTCCTCCGTAAAAGGCATTCAAAAATAGACTTCCCATTTGCTACTCCCAGCTGAAACCCAATCTGCTTTTCTACTGTTGGGCAGATTCTCTTCCTTTGCTGCTTACCCAAAAACTCCTCCTTCATCCTATGTGTGTGAGTTTAATTTCACAGCAAACTCGACCCATGCAGCAACATTTACCACAAAAACTTTGAATTTGTCAGAGCATGTGATAGGTTCCCTTCACTTAATCACACCCACGAGGATCCTTGTCTTACTTCGATTGGCTCATTGAATTGTTTATGTCATATATGTACATGGTAGCTATGAGGTTGCCCTCCCCTTAGGAATGAACAATTAAAACTGGACTGAAATATGTCTCTTCCTTACAAATCCCAGTATGGATGTGCACAGCTAATAGGAATTGGATATTCAGATTAGATTGAACATTCTGAGCATGAAGACATCCGTTATGTGTCTGTGACAGAAAGCATAACAGAGTTATTATAATAGTTCAATGTATTCATCATTCAAAATATATATATATATATATATATTTACTTCATATTCATGTTATTCTCCCTGTTCCACTGAATTAGAATCAATCTCTGAGTTTAAAAGTAGACAACGCGTTCAAAACTAGAATAAATATTATGTTACCCCTTTGTAATTTTAAAACATATTCTTTTTGTGTTTTTAATCAGCTGAATCCATCCGTTGTGACAGATATCCTTTGCAACAAAGATATAATTTTAATATGCTGCTTTAATGGAACAGATCGATGTTCCTAGGGACAGAGATTAGGGTCTGTGTAGAGCCACTCCTTTTGGGAATGCACTGTACTGCTCCACCAGACCGTAACATAATGAGCTTCCTATCATCTCAAAAGTAGGACAGCAATCTTCAATTTGGAATGCATTCTGACTTATTTTACTGTGTTACACACATGCCTGTGCTCTTCATGTAAACTAGAGGCTGAACCTTGCATAAGCATACAGTGTAGGCTAAGCAGAGCTCACTGCTTAGATTTCCTGCACAGAAAAACACCAGCAAAGCGTCTGTCCCATGTGAAATAAATGTGCTATTTGCCTTGTTTATTTATAACACACAAATAGAACACTGTTCTGTTCATACACACACTAAACCTCTCATATGATTTGCTGTTAACATTCTATCTATGATTTCCTTGCAGAATACTTAAATTCAAATGCACAGTTTGCTATATTCTTCATGCAATATGTTGCATAAATACCGAAACTCTTTAGCATTAGCTACTTTTTGTTTTTTTAATAAATCATTAGGGCTCATCATGTATAACATTAACTGCTTCATTCTTCAGTGTATCACCATTCTATCCTTTGCAGACTTTAATAAATAGCATTGCATTCAATTAGATAACTGTTCAAAATTGTTTACTACCATGAATGGAGCACTGAGTAAGGAATACAATACGGATGCCCTTTTGTCCCAGTTGTTAAACTAATTAAGAGTTTTTCTTCTCTATAGACGTGTGTATTTCACTCGGAGCTAAGTGTCTGCCTCTCTGATCCCATTTATCAAATAAACAGGCTCTCTAAACAAAGGAAGACAAAACCAGGAAACATTGATGTAGGTAATTGTGCCTCAGAGATGATAATCGGAATGCTCCTGGGCTCCCACCTTTCCATATAGAATTGGAAGCATGTTGCAAGTGGGGTTGAGTCTTGCACTGTCCATCAAAGGTCATCAAAATAAATGAAAGCTCACCATTTAAATAACCATATGGGATAGAGGGCCTCATTACGACCCTGGCGGTAAGGGGTTAGCGCCAGCGTTAGCTGCGCCGACCCCTTACCGCCAATTACGAGTTCCCTTTCCGCCATGGCGGTTTTTACACCTGCTTTTAGCGGGAGTAAAAAACCATGGCGGTAAGGGAACTTGGTGTTAATTACGCCACCGTAATTTACGGTGGCGTAATTAACGCCTTCCCCACTCCCATTATGCCCTATGGGGCAAAAATGGGAATGGGGAAGGGTAAATGGGGATTGGGGATTTACCGCCCCGCCAAGGTCGGAATGGGGCGGTAAATCCCCTTACCGCCATGGCGTTAACGTAGTTAGCACCATGGCGGTAAAGTCACGGCCCTGGCGGTAATTTACCGCCAGGGTCGTAATGAGGCCCAGAGTGTTTTTTAAAACTTATGAGCCAATTCTAGTTACCACTCCCTGCTCCACTCTTCATTTCCGATTAGGGATATTTCCTGTTTATTGAATCTCTCAAGCACAGTTGTCTAAATAAGGTATATAAAGCTAAAGCTATAAAGGTGTATGAAAGAATCACTTTCTGAGACTTTTTATTTGCAGAAATATGAATATTTTGATGGTGTATTGGCGGAGGGAAATAGACCCAGCAGAGTTGATCATACTGTCTGTTTGATCAGCACAGTAATTGCATTGATGCTAAACACATATGTGCAAACTTTCAGTTCCACAGAGGACCTTTCCTCAGATAGGAAACTGCATGCCTATTTTTGGTTAGTTGGCCAGGGCTTGTTAGGTAGAGGGTACGTTTTCTGTTGTTTATTATCTTTGTCAAAGGAAACTGTATTTGCAAGTATAGACCTTGATTTTTATGATGTCTTTTTTAGATTTATATATCCAAAAACCCATATCTCATGGCTTAGTGTGTCAAATACAGCCAAGCATTGAAACTGTTATTCACCAGAACAATGTTTTTCTAGAGCATTGAATACACTGTGGTCTCGGAGACCAACAATTATTTCCCATTCTGACTAGGCATTCAGTGAAATGGAAACCAGAATACAATTACACTAGTTGCATCATTCCCTTTTAAGGATGAAACCCACTTAAGCTTATAGAAATTCAATATAAATGTAAATCTTTACAAAGCTTGCACCATTGGGTGTATACTTTATAGAATTCCACGAATCACATTTGTATAACGTAATACTCATTTGTTTCTCAGTACCCCATAGCTTCATCATTTTATGTCACCTTCAACCTATTTATAAAGGCACTCATTCTTCTACAGTGCAGGCAACATGTTATTTAAATGGGAGAGAAGAGACTGTAAAATCTGTATATAGATGCCATTGTTCTTTGATGCTTGTATCAGCACTGGTGGAATCAGCAGGGAGCCACAATGTGAAAATGGCCCAAAAATGAACAAAACCAAACCAAACATTGACCTGTGGAGACTAGTCAATGGGCCTCATTACGAGAATGGAGGTAGCCATGGAGCTATTAGCTCCATGGCTGCCTCCGTTCCGATCTCCATTACCGGGTTCCTTCAATGGGGACTTACCGGCTTACTCTGACATAGGAGGACCCGGTAGCTCCTCCTTGCAGGAACCCATCCCCATAGGGTTCAATGGGAATGGGGAGGGAGGTAATAATGGGCAGATTACATCTGGCCCGTTATTGCCTCCCTCTTCCCCTCGCGGGTCCCGGAAAGCAAGCCTGGTTTTACCTTGCATGAGATCCGGGGTCCCGCGATGGGACGCTCGTAATCGGCGCTCCCGGAATGAACGGGGCCGGTCCCGTACCGGCCCCCTTCATTACAGGAGCACCAGCCTTATAATGAGGCCCAATGGGTTTTATTTTCTCATTGAACATTTTTTAAGTTTGAAACAGTGCTGGTAATGCCAATAATGGATGAGTTGAGAGAGCCGAAATTTGAGTATGATCCATCTGTATAGTTTTTTAAACTGCACTTGGACGTCATGTTCAATCAGCTGTTACTTGCTGTTTAGACAACCCTTTTGCTTTAATAACTGTAATACTTTTTTCATTTGCAATCATTCATGTTTTTCTGGCACTTCTACTTCTATTTCTTAGGAGACAGAATTGAATTCAAAGTAAAATAACATATGATGCAAAATTCCCCTTAGTTATCAGTCATCCCAAGAACCTCACTTGAACTGCATGTCCCAGCGCTTATTCAGAATGTGACATTCAATATATATGCAGGATTTCTTTCTTGCATTGCTGCTCATAACTGCATGCACTCTGATGTGGTCCATCCACTTCTGGGGACGAAGGTCTAGCATTTTCATGGAAGTTTTAGAGCAATGATTTTCCAATATGGAGGACAATCTGCATGAAATAAAGCTTGGAGGATGGCAACTTATTCGCTTGTGGTCCAAACCTGGGGGTTAGAGATAGACTGCAGGGCTACCAGAGGTAGTTGGATTGGGATGGAGGAGCAAAGGTGTGGGAGAACACAAGTAGGAGAAATAAAGGTTAGTGGAGAGATCAGTTATTAGTGAGATGTTCTTTTAAGTGTATTGTCTTCTGGCCTTTTCTGAAGTGTAGGATGAAGGGGGAAGTTGTGTCCTAGAGACAGGACACACAGCAGGGAAATACTGGTTTCCTCATTATATCCCTGTTGCTTATAAACGAATAAGCCAATCTGTGCCACATATATTTTATTGTACACAAAAAGCTCTTAGATAAGTGTTTTTTATCTACAGAAAGAAAAGTATTCACTTGTGTTACGCAGTGACCTAAAATCTAACCATCAACCGATTTTGTCAGTAGACTTCTCCATTGAGTTTAAAAAAAGGATTGTGAGCTATATTTTGTGCCATCTGTGAATAGGCTTGATAGAATTTGCTTCAACAGATATCGCCTGAGTCCCACACTAACTGAACTCCAGAAGCAATAGTACATAGGTAACTTTCTTTAGCTTTCCCACAGTCTGCCACAAATCTACCGTGCTCTTTTATGATCCATATCCTGGAAAAATAATATTTGCATAGTATTTGACATATATTGTATATAGTGTGCCTCTGCACAGTGTTACTCTTTCTTTAATGGGATTTAAAAATACCACACGCTGTTGTTGGGTATTCACTCTACATATAATGTTCATTTTTATGTTTTTTAATAGCTTAGTGCACTCCTTATTGTGTATGGCATTTCCCATGACCTTGTTGTGTGGAAATGTAATAGCCTTGTCACTTCTAATTCAAAAGGACTGTATATATAAAACCATGTTTTATTTATAAAAGGTCATATCATAAATCATGAGAACAGAAACAAATGAGCAAATCAATTATATACTGCACCATTATATATAATCAAGTAATCAAAGCTGTGAGCCTCGGGGTACATAACCAAGACCTCTCTCCTGTGTGAGCAGTAAACGTTCGGCTACAAAATGACTTTTCTTCTTCCATGATCCACTGTATGTTTATGGACTGAAAGTCCATAACACTGCAAACCTGGGCACTTCCTGATTTATTCCTTCGATATTCCACCAAAATCATGAATCTTTACGGCTTTCATCTTAGTTTTAAGTGCTAGGAATGCAATATCATTCAGCAATAATTGATGGCATCAATCATTTTTTGCAAAATCTAACATACCTCGGATACCAAATGACTACAGAATACCATTAAGTAGAACGATAAATAGAGTTAGTTTAGCGACATATACCCATCCTTTTTTTCAGCTTTAAGCATCTTGGCCTTGTTAGAACTCTGAATACTTCTAAACTTTATTATTGTGCTGGCCTATAAATTGCCTTTTTTCTGTTGAATCAATGCCAAGAATAGCTGACTTTGTTTGGACTGACTGTCAACAGGTATCATCATATTAAACCAAGATCAATGACAACATTGTCAAATCCCTCTCCAAACCACCATCCACACCGTTCTCATATACCGCAGCATGCAACTCAATCATGGATTACTTCAATTACAAAATACATATCAAAACACCATCCCGTCTGCTCTCCCACTCCCAACCTGCTTCAACACATAGGACACCTTTTACCCCATTGACACAGATACCTTCATCACCCTTACTAACAAAGCAATACCTGCACACTTCCTGGATGATGCATGCCCATGTCAAGCCTCATCCAATTGCATTATCACCCTCGCTCCCCACTGGCTCAATATAATCAAATTCTGTCTCTCAGATGGTAATATGCCCTCTGATCTCAAAACTAGACAAATCTCACCCCTCCTCAAACAACAACTCTTGACCCCCACACTCTCCAGAAATAAGAGTGTGGGCTCCATTAGGGCACTGTACGCAGATCCCTCCCTTCCGCTCACAGCCCGTCCTCTCATGCAAACGAGTTCAAGCACAGCCTCACTCATTGGCACTGTATTTCGTTTTTTGCATGTGTGTGGTTGAGGGATGCTTTTCAGTGCAGCCCATCCCACACATGCACAGTTTACATATGGGTCATGGTGCAGTAGCTTCAAAAGCTACAAAAAAATAGATCACAGTGGGGAGACTACAATATGCACCCTCATTCTTGGAAAATGTCTCATGACCCTACCCCTGCCAATGCTTCCCACAGGCTGTGGCTGGCTCTGGAAAGATGCCCCATCCTCAGTTAAACAATGGCAGGGAGCGGGGTCCTATTCACTCAATCATATGTGTAAGGAAGGCATGGTATCGAAGTAAAACAGACACATGTGACCACAGTTCAACGATGTTTATTGAACTTTCACAAGGGGGTGAAAAACGCCTATCCAAACCTAAATCTACAGATGGGACCAAGCTACAACCATCAAATAATAATAATAATGTATTTCTAGTGGAGTCTTGTCAAAAGAAAAAGGCCAATACTAAAATAAACTATTGCCAATCCTTACTGCCACTTTACAAATAGTGTGGGCTAATGTTCATGAAAAAGAAGAAGTGTTCACAAAATTATAAGTCATGGTTTTTTCCACGTTTTCCGCATGGGGCAAGGCAGTTCACTCGAGCCAAGCACACACTCTGGCTTCCTTGACACAAGCATACAGTTCCCATTCCAGCATTATGGCCTTCCGTGCTCAAGTCTCTTTTCCATCAACGTCTCTTGATTCGGAGGGCCTGATGTACAAACGAAAAATAGAAAGTTCCTTTCTTCTTATACTTATATAATTTGGGATGTCTCTCCCTGGATCCCCCTCAGCCGGGCTCAGATCCCTTCTCTACATTCAATTAGGCTCCCTCAGTGGGTTTGGACCAATTTCAGTTTACTTTATACATATCAAAGACTTGAATGTGCACAGGGTTTAGCATGACCCGTCGCAGGATCACTGCAATACAAAGTTCCTTTCTTACAATACTTATAGAAGATATTCTAATGTGCACAGGGTTTAGCATGACCCATTATAGGGCAACTCTGAGTTCCTTTCTTACAATGCAGTTGTCATTCAGTGGGATACCTAACAGAGACCTTCGAATGAGCACTCATGTGGTGCTGGACCACTCTGTAAACTGTACGTGATTTGGCTTTTTCTAAATACATTGGGCCTCATTACGAGGTTGGAGGTAGCCATGGCGCTGTTAGCGCCATGGCTGCCTCCAAAGTCGTTCCGAGTCCTCCCTGGTGAATGGAGCAATTACCGGTCCATTCCAAGGTTGGCAGGACCGGTAATTCCCCATTCACCAGGGCCCTTACCCATTCCCATTTGAGCCCCCAGACGGCTCAATGGGAATGGGGAAGGCACTAATTTGCGGTACCATTATTATCTCCAGTGTCCCTTTGCGGGTTCTGTCCTTAACGCCTGGAAAAACCAGGCGTTAAGGGAGGACCCGCAAAGGGAACTCGTAGTAGGGCGGTAAGGGATTACCAGCACCGGTGCCCTTACCGTTGCCGGTAATCCCCTACTGACCACCTTGTAATGAGGCCCACTCCTTTAGTTTCCACTTGTTCGAGCCTCTCATCACATATGCGCTTCAAACACTGTCCCTTGTGGATTTCGTCACACAATGTTGTCACTTACAACCTTGGTTCAAACCTGCGCTGATTTCATGTCGGTTTCTCCGACTCACTGACTGTGCTGCTTTTACTGGCACAGATTTCTTGCAGGCACCAAGGACAGTACCATGGAAGCAACTGCTCCTCCGAGCCAGGATTATCAACACGGGAGTGCCCAGGATACTTTTGATGCACAGCGTAGGCTTGTTCAGCTTCAGTTCCCAGTCTTAGGCTTCTCACTTTCCAATGTTCATAAAAGTAGCAGTTTCTAGAGGTAATGGGTACATCCTTCCTTGCTACCACCTCCAGTCTCTCTGCCTTCCTCCTCATGCTAAATCGCCACCTTGGAACTGCTGCTTCCTCGTGTGCTTTTCCTCGCTCAAAGTGTGCTTTCGTGCTCCGCCTTTTATCTGTGTGGGGAAGTGTGATGGGAGTCAGGTGTGTGTAATTATTAGTAATTGCCTGACCTTGCCTGACTGGGGTGTTGAGACATGTCAGGTATACGGCTCTGGTGTTAGTCTTTTGTCGCTCATGATGAACTGTCTGTGGGAAAGTGTTTGTGTTGGGAAAGGGGGGGTGAGCTTCCAGGTATCCTACTTAGCAGGATGATGAAAAGGTGTTACAGGAAAGGGGATACCGCATCTCACCCTTCAGTGACCCTACTCCACTCCCAAAAGACCCCCCATCCAGATGATCCTCCCCCACTGGTCCACCCCCAGACAGTGGATCTAATAGCGATGGCTGATCCCTAGGGACTAGCGGGTGAGACACCTTACGGTTTCTCACATATGACTATGAAAAAGCACAGCCAGTGGCCCAGACTCTGACTTTAACAGGAAAAAGCAGCATGGCAGATTTGTGCTCCAGCTTTGATATCCCTACACATTGTTCAGCTGAAGTTGTGAGGGCAAGGATAGGTTTTGGACACTGATGGACTTTTAATTTGAACTCTTTGACGCAAACTCTCCTTAGTTTTGTTCAGGTATGGAAATCCCATCTTAGTATAGGGCAAGTTAGGCATTCAACCATCCTGACATTTAAGTTAATAAATATATTTTGTTTAAACTTTAAGTCTGTTGTCTGTGTCTTACTTCGTGATGCCCACACAGTAGTCTCATGGTTTGTACAGTGTGTGTGGGGGACAGTGTGTGTGTTTACAGTGTTAGTGTGTGTGGGATGGTGCGTGCAGGTGTCCTTGTCATAGGGTGGCATGGACCTTCTAGCCAGCCAGGTGAAGTTGTGATTTCTGAGGGGCTAACAGAGTGTTGGCCCCTGTGGATGTTAGAAGCCCCTCTGCTGTGAATGTAAAGAAGCCTTTATCAGCTGGGCCCAGATTGACAGATCACAGAACCCTCCACTCCAATATCTGAGATAATTGTGGCTTACTACAACAATTTATGTCAGGTCCCTAAGCATATGATATTATTCTTAACAGTAAACCAGCCCTTTTTATACTCACTGTACAGCAAAGAAATTAATTGGTTGATGTATTCCTAATGCAGAGGGAAGAGAGAAAAGGACATGCATCGCCTTGACACTACTTTCACTGCAGATATGCATACACCAAAACATACACCCTCAGTAGAAGAAGGAAAACAGTCTCAACACCCCCACAGTAGTTCTCACCAAAAACATAACATTCTCATAATTCACAAATACTCACTGGTCGTGGGCTCCACCAGTCCACAATTGGAACATGAACCAATTGAAAACTTAGATCACACCCTGTTGATCACAAAATCTATTATCAGTCCATGGTCCAAAACAACTAAATATACCAAGCAAATCTTGACCACATGAACATTTGCATGATTCGATTCAAAGCAATTCAAAGCATCTTAGTATGCCAACGTACTCAATGAAGCAATTAATTCAGGGGACACATACATCAATCAGAATCAGTCCCCATCTGCAAACCTACTTACTCATAGGAGTTTAAAACAATTCCGAAAATTCATTTGCACGGCATGAATTCACAAGTTAAAATCTTGCAGTGGCATAAGTCCAGCTGAAAGGAAAAATATTTTCTAAAAGCATCTAACATTAAAGCCAGCCCCCTTGTTAAAGAAGGGATATAAATATACTTTTTTTGGGGGTAGGCATTTCATTTTTTATTGGGTATGCCCAGTAAAGAATGCCATGGCTGTACCCTGGGACCCCAGCACCTGACACACATCTGCCTCCTGAAAACCCCAGCGCATCACACTCACACATAATTACATTCATAATTAATGTGATTATGTCTCAGTGCAAGGCATTGGCACACCTTTGTGCAGGCATGGCATTTTGTTAGTGTTTGTGGTTCATAAAACAAGCATGATAAGTGTTATTATGTAGCTAGACTGGCACTTTAATGCAGCCAGTCTAACCATTTCTTATTGTGGTATGAAATTTTATATTAGGCAGTTTGATAAAGCAAGCATGATAAGTGTTATTATGAAGCTATACTGGCATTTTAATGCAACCAGTCTAGCACTTCCTTACTGCAGCATGACATTTTGGATTGTGCATCTTTGATAAAGCAAGCATGATCAGTGGCATTATTCTTTCTGTGGCATGACATTTTGTATTTGGCATAGTTGATAAAGCAGCATTGATCAATGTTAATATGTGGCTAGACTGGCATTTCTATGCAGCCAGTCTACTCATATCGCATTGTGGTACGACATTTTGTATTGGGCATCTTTGCTAAAGCAAGCATGATTCATGTTATTATGAAGCAAGACTCACATTTCAATGCAACCAATCAAGCCATTTCTTATTGTGGTATGACATTTTGTATTGGTCATCTTTCTTAAAGCAAGCATGATGAGTGTTATTATGAAGCTCGACTGGCATTTTAGTGCAGCCAGTTTGGACATATGATCATACTGTGTCATGTATTTTTAATGGTAAAGCCAAATGAAGTATGTTCTTACCCGCGATACTCCCATATATTTGCAGAACAAGCATGGACATATTTTCTTATAGTATCATTACTGGAATTATGCGCAAAGAAAACTTGAGTTGCTCTTATATGTGAATATTAGGGTTAAATGGTGCAGTCAGCATGGACATTTATGGGCACAGCCAGTGTGAAAATATCGTATATTGGCACACATTTTGGGCAACGGCATCATGAAAATGTGTTGAAGAAATTCATCAGTTGGACTTTTTCATGACTTCCCCTACAAAACAAGTTGCAATTGTTCAACTTTTTACTAAATTTTTCTAAAATGTGTGCTCTAAATGCACCATTATAACCCATAATTTTAACACATTTCATAGGGGAGAACCCCATTACCCTGATTGTTTCGGCCTCCCTTTCTACGCTCGGTCGCTGAGGCATATCTGGGAGAAATATTTATGCCCCTCTACTTAAAATAATCACCAGCCTCCACTACCCATCACTATGCTTCCGTACCTCGCCAGAATCGTGGAACACTTTCTCTCTACCCAACTGCGACAACACATCACACTACCAACTTTCTCACCCCCTTCCAATTTGCCTTTCAACCTGGAAACAGCACTGAGACTGCTAAACTTCACATCCTTGATAACCAGCACAACATCACTGACGAAGGACACCCAGCACTACTCGTACTCCTCTACCTCTCTTCAGCCTTCAACAAATTCAACCATACTGTTCTAGTCAACATCCTACCCCATAGGATGGAAATCTCAGACACCATCCTCAACTGGTTCACCTCCTTCCTTACTGACAGGACACACTTTGCCTTCATGCCCACTTTTTTGGTCCAACCCCACCCCGGTCAATTACTTGGTCCCGCAAGGCACATCCCTGTCTCCACTACTCCTTAACCTATATGTTGAATACCTTGGACAGACCATTAGCAAACACAACATTCATTCCCACCAATAAACAGAGAACAAACAAATATACTTCCAAATATCATCCCTCTCACAACTCCACATCTTCAAAAGCTGGCTATCCGCCATCACCATCACCACTTCCTTAAAATCAACCCTTCCAAAACTCACTTGGGCTGATAACATGGGCTGTCGGCCGGTTACCCTCCATTCCAGCCCTTGGTACGGAAGATTAACACCATATTAGCCCATTAACATGGTCCAAACATGTCCTAACAAAGCTAGCCATCAGGCATGAAATAAAGAGCCATTGACATGGGTGCACCATTTTTGCCGAACATCGCAACGATAGTCACTGAGAGGAAGATTGGCAAAGGGTGGCACAACCATAGAGCAGAGCAGATGGAGACTGTGTGGGACCAACAAAACTGAAGGATTTCAAAGGCTGTGAGAGGAGAACAGATGTCAATTAACAGAAGACAACAAGAAATCGGAGGGCAGAAACCAAGGAGACTTCAACAGGAAAGTGGAAGAGCTGGAATGGAGCAACGAGGCAGACAGAGTCACAACTACATTTCTGAAAGCCATCGGAAGCCAGGTAATGTTAGACAACTATGAACTGAAACCTTAGGTCCTTTTAGGGTATCAGTTTCTGAACTTTAAATGCTATATTATATACATGCATATATGTATATTGTGACAGGGAGAGCGATGTGGCCCTGACAAGGGGGTGAGGGAGGAGGGAGCCCACTCCAACTCAACATGAGTGCCTCAGTGCAGGCCAGGCCCCTCCCCACCGCTTCTTACCTTCGGTGATGCTGGCATCCAGGCAGGAGAGGCAGCACAGCAGCTGCGAATAGAACGCCAGAATAGGAGTCTTCAGAAAACAAAGCGGTGCCATGAGCAGCACAACACCAATCACCTAACACAGGAAGATGCAGATGGTGATTGCAGAAAACTGAGAGGTGCAGGAGCAACCACAACACTGGTTATCAAAGAAGCAAGGCTCCAGCCTGCCTGGGACAAGCCTCCACTAAACCATCATGAACATTCTAAAACCCACTATGCCACCAGGGATGTAATTATTATTTTAAAAGGCCTTTAGTAATGCATCATCCCTGGAGCATAGCAGGCTCCATGTTGGAAAAGGGGTGGGGCTTACCAGCCCTTTTAAGTCCTTCCATGTGCTTCCCGTGTCACACCCTCTGGAGCCAGGTAAGCTATTCCATAAGGTAAGCGGCCAATCCTGGGAGGGGATGGGGTATTTAAGTGAGCCAATATGAATGTTTTAGTGTGGGCTAGTTAGGTTAGGACATGAGGCGGTGTATGATGTCCTAGAGACCAGAAGGGGCAAGAGCAATTGGAGTGCAAAGGCTATTGTTGTTAAAGAAGGGGTCTGTGGAGTGTATGTGTAAGACAGGAGTGTGTGAGTAGTAGAGATAGAGTAGGAGTAGCAGAGTGGAGCATTAGTAGTGGAAGAGGTAGTAGTAGTGTTCAGGAGTAAAGGTAGACAGTGGTGGGAGTAGCTAGTGAAGGATGTAGGTGGTAGAGTGGTAGTTAGTAGTAGAGGGCTGAGCATGGCACCATATCCCCGAGTGACCCTGAGGGGTTGAAAAGGGTCTAGAGAAGCGGTGAGCAGGGCACCATATCCCTGGGTGTCTTGGAACAATTAAGGTAGGAAAGGAGTAGTAGTAGTAGAATGGGAACAGTAGTAGAGGGAGCGTAGTAAGGGCAACAGTGAGTTATTTTATAAGGTGAAACAGAGCAGTTAACTAGAGGACTAACAGGAAGTGGGGAAGTAGAGTAGGAGGAAGGAAGGAGGAGACAATAATGGAGATAGAGGGCTAGTTGGTGGGACAATTATTAGTAAGAACAGGAGTAGGAAAGAAGTAAGAACAAAAGGTGGAGGTGGAAAGGCAGAGGGAGAGATTGGAGGGATAGTGACATGGTGGGAAAGTGAACAGCCTGTGAGATCATAATAGCAATGGGTCAGTCATGAGAGGGTGTGAAATGAGTGAACGTGACGCTGGGTGAAAGACGGAACCATTCATTACTCCATTAAATACTAAGCGAGAATAGGAGAGGGAATGTAAGAACATCCCTAGGGAGGCAGATAGCCAACGACTTACGGAAAACACACAGAGCTGTAAGTGGGCATACACCCAAGTCAAAGCCCAGCATGTAGTGCACAACTGAAATCCTTACTTATTTGTGTCTATACGTTCAATATTCTGAACGATATACCACTCATATCACACCCTTCTCCTGGAACCCGCCCCCACCGGTCACACTGAACCAGGAATCAGGCTGGTTTGCAAAGGAACATATTTATGTATGTATTTAAGATTTAATCCAATAAATTGTAATAGGTAAACAACAATCACGAATGGGGTGAAAGAACACTGAATAATATCTTTAATACACGAGGAGTAAGTAATGAGCACAACAAATGCAGCACAGAAAATAATACTTTTGTGTTGGTTTCAGATCAGATAGCACTATGGTTAGAAGTTCCCCCTGCAACACCCCACAACCCCCAATAAGCAATGTAAAGAGATGGGAGGAGAGAGTAGGTATTCAGGTATATCACAAATCAAACAGAATATCAGTCCACTTTCCCCCAGCAAACACAAGAGAAAAACGGAATTGACTTTTCAGCTGTCAGAATGGCTTTCAAATTATCTTTAGAATGGACTAGGCAAAAACACCAAATATGGTCAAACATACTGAAATTGTTATAAATTCTTATGGAAGCCGCTTTGAATAGGTGCAAACAATCACAAGCAATGATTTGGTCAGCAGAAAACATTTAAAATCTTAAGGTCCAAGTCAGAAGCAGTTAACAGCTATTTTACACATCTAAACCTTTCAGATTTTTAAAATTGCGGCAAACTTCATTGCGCGATATTCGTGATAACGGGAGAATTGCACTGATTTGGCTTATATCGATAGCTATGGATGTTGGGTACAAGTAGGAGTTGAAATTTCGTTTCTATCACAAAAACTGAGGGAGTTATAGAGGTTTTAGTAAAGGTCATTTTTGTAAAATAGACATGAGAATGGAAAACAGAAATGCACTTTTGAAAGTGACAGATGGGTTTGCTTACACTAGAGGATGACTATGAAGGAGCGAATACCACACAGGGATCTTACAGTCACTGGATCAGGGTGACCCACCTGATAAATCTTCAGTTTATTAAACGGTCAGCACAAAGATAGTTCTAAGAATACTGGTTCTGTAGGAAAGATAGATTGGGTTTGAGATAGGGATAAGACAAGTCAAAGATACTCCTAACAATACTGGTTCTGAATGAAAGATAGGATGGGTCTGAGATAGGGATAATACTATGCAAAGTACATATGCTATGGGCCACAGTTCTTCCTATTCAAACTCACAAGATAAGTTTCTAAATGGGAACCATCAGTTCTGGTCATGGATTGGGTCTGGTTTAGGAAAGACAGCGCATCAGGCACGGGACTGGATCCTCTATGCCAGTTGCCGGATTGGCACAGGATCTGCCATTCTATTCTGTGTGTATTTGTATCAGCTGGATGGCTAGTTACTCAAGCAAGCCTAGTGGTGGCAAGCCAGAGAATTTCTGGATACCGGTTCAAAAGGCCTTCTCACACCACACAGCGCTTTACTGAGTGGAGAGAATAACATTGAGGATTTGTGGCCTTGCTGGAAATCAATAGTCTCTATTGCTGGCAAGAGATTTGGCATCTGGATCTGGAAGAATATTTAAAGCTGGATGTAGGATGCTGGATCAGAGTGCTTCACTGGAATCAGGAGAGTGGCTGGATCAGTGAGTCCCTATGTGTTGTCAGCTGTCTCTATTTATGCTATACCATGACATCACAAAGGGGGTGTGTGTGCCGGTTTAGCTAAACTTGCCCCTGTGAGCTGGGACTGGACCACACTTCAACTCCACCTTGCAATTTGAGTGATTGGATCAAAGCTGGGTGAAGTCATGTTTTATGATTTGCTTTACAATCCTCAGAGACCTCCCTTTAGCCACTGGTCTCAAAATCGGATTTGATACTAAATGTACATTTTAACATTGGTCACCTTTATACAAATCACACACAAAGATGCCATATTTTACATAGCAGCCATTCCTCAAAACCCTGCAATGGTAGGATCTTGTCTGCACTTTCTACAGAATTTTGCCCTTTTCGCTATGAACACAATTTCCAATTTGTCTGCAAATTTCCACAAATGTGAGTGTTTAACATAGGGATATGCGTGTACATTTTCACAATTCTAACAGTAATACATTTTGCATAAAACCACATATCTTGCCATTCCTGTCCAGAACATGTCACACAGTTCTGCCGCCTGTTCACATGTGCAGCCAGAAATTAAATTAACTCTGTCATTTTTATCTTTTTCACCACTTTGAATAACAAGTTATGAGTCTTTTAAATGTGTGTTCTTTGTTCATGTTTAGCAACAAATGGTCACTTGGCTGCACCTCTTTTTGTCTCCCTGCAGTCCAGGGCATCCCCCTCCTTGCTTGTTCCTTCCAGATGCCATTTGCGACCCCTTCACACTTCCAGTTTCCTGGACTGCTGCCTTGTCATTGTTCCTTTGCTTTCGGTAGACAGGGATCTGTTCAAACCTGCAATTAACACCTCCCAGTGAGTTTCTACTGCGGGGAAGGCCCTCCTTCTGGGAGAAAAACCTGATTTTCAAGTTCTTTGCAGCTTCAGCCAAGCTAATTAACTTTTAAACCTAGCAAAAACCACTTTTGTTGCATCACATACAAATACATTTCTTTCTTGGACTTACAATCTGTGGAATCAAAAACACAACTAAAATCTATATTCCTTTTTGGCAACAATCCTGTTTATATTTGCTAATTCAGCAGGCTTTTTAGTTTTAGGTCATTTTAAGTACTCCTCTGACAGCTGTCATTCAGACAACCCCGGGTACTGCACCCAGATAGAGGCTGTCAGTTTTCAGACTTTGTATGTTTCATTCGATACCTGGATTTTAGCACCAGACAAGAATGTGAATGTTGAAAAGTGTTGTGTTATAGGCATTTTGGAGTTTCCGGCAAAAAAGCAAATGTCATTTCTAGGCACATTTTTGGGTTTCCTTTGCAAATTGCTGCTTCTCTCTCTGCACTCTGTTTGCTGGTCATGGGACCCACTGGAACATTTCTGCAGGGTGTGCTGTATTCCACTGCACAATCACCATGGGTGGCAGGTTGTGTATCCCTCTTTTTGTGTGCTGAGGCACACAGTTTTTGTAGGTTTTTGGTGCGCATAAGGGTTTTTCCGCCATTGTTGCTGATTCTTTCCCCATAACTGGCAGGGTGATGCCGCATAGGATAGTGGAGTGGGTCAATACATCACACAGAGCTCAGCTAGTGGAAGACAGATAGGGGTTACTGATCCTAGTGCTACTAAAGTCCCCAAAAGGCATGTCTGGGTTAGGGAAGCGGGAACAAAGGCAGGGGTAGAGCAGAGAGAGAGAGAGGGTGGGACCTTGCGCCAAACATTCGCAGCCCCATTAGGCCCCGATATCACAGCCACACAAAGATACAGCTATCCCCATCTATAACACTTTTTAATAAATACCCTGAAATCGCTGTCAGAGTGAGCGTGGTTCTTTGTGGCAGGCCACCCCATCACAATATATATGTAATATTGTGCTGTTCCAACCTATGGCTCAAATACATTAACCATAGCGTGAGATGCATCACCTATCATATATATATATATATATTATCTGTAACTTTATCAAATGTGCACTCTTTTGCACTGCAATATATGTTTTGTCGTCATGTACACAACAGTTAAAAACATGCAGGCCCAAAACTTACCTTCATAAATATGTGAGAAGCATTGTTTAAGTAGTTTTTCATAGACCCTTCTTCAAACATGTGTCTCTTTACCGATGGTAGCTACAGACACAGAGGAATTTTGTTTCTTAAGGAATACAAGGACACTATTGACTGTTAGTCATTTCAAGAATAGGATGCCATCAGTGTTGCACTTTCATTGATTACTCGTCGTTTTGGGAAATCTTTATTCCTCAAAACAGACATACTAATATGGCAAAAAGGTTCTTTTTTTTCCAAATGCATTAATTTATTGTAGGAACTTTGGTTTATATAAAACAATGCCATACACCGTTCATCTAGCTAATGCACCATGGGTATTCATGAGTGAGTACAGAAACTCATTCCCAGAATATTTCCCTTTCATTTATTACCCACTGGTGGCTTCTTTAATCACAGCATTCTAGCTCATTTGCCTTTGTGTTATTGATTTGTTGTCTAACGTATTTTTGTATTCGTTTAGCATAAGGATGGAATGGAATTGATGCACATAGAGATGAGATAGAGTAGGAGAGTGAGTTGTTAGATCAATAGAGGTGGAGGAAAAATCTGGTGGAGGTTAGAGATGGAGCCTGTAGGGTATTTTTTGTATATTTGGGGCTTAGCATTATTTTCTTACCGCCAAAAATAAAGTAATTCAGCTATAATCACTCCTTGCATTCATTTTGGGTTTGGTATTATAGTAATATAGTGGATATGCATTATTTCAGTACACAGATACATTTAGTTGGTATGCATTTCGTTGTGGTATAGTGATGAGCATAATATCTTTGTTTTGTTTGTGGCCCCAACATACAAAACCCCTTTCTTTTGTTTAGACTGTTCTTGTGATCTCTAGAGGCCTCAGGCTTCTACATTATTCAAGAACACCACATTTTCATATGGAATGCCACTTATGGCTGTTATCACTGATTTATCTACACCAGTGAGCTATGCTTCCATAAAGTATTCACAATAACGTGGTATAATCACTAATTTATTTACATTAGTGAAACTATTTCCAGAGGCCTCTCTTTCTGCTGACTCATATACGTCCAGCAAACTATTTCATTATGTTCCACTCAGAAAACACACACACATATATACACAGAGTGGAACCACGCACACAGCTATTTATAATTGCTCATAACATTACTTTATCTGCATAGAAACTTGGCGCTTTAAGCATCATTCCCTCTATGGCATAGTATTTTTTTTAGACACCAAATGAAACAGAAACAAGAATACTCTTAGGCAGACTGTGTTATCACAATTTCATTTCTAAATGATACATTACCATTCGTGAGACAATCCTCTCTGAAAAAAAAACATGGGAAAGACAAAATGCAAGACCACTATGAATTTCATTTCATATTTGCACAAGAGAGAGAAAAATGACATTGTTTGTTTTGCCTTCAGCTGGCAACATTAAAATGTGTCATTTGAACACAGTGAAAAGCTTTCGCTACACTGCCTGTCTAAAATAGGTCTCATGCACATACCATACCCTCACTTTCATACAAGATAATTATCAGCGAATTGTAGCTGTTTAGCACGCAAACTCCCCGGACTGGTCGCTTTCTTTAAATGGCTCAAGGCTTTCCTTCAAAGCACCCCAGCGAGGACATGCAGTTCTGATCTGCAGTCTCTCAAGCCGGTGCTTATTGACTGGAATCTCCAGCCTGGGAAAGTCAGCAATGGACTGGGACGACACCTCTCAATCAGGAAACCACATAGAAACTCCAGCCAAGTCTTCCCCGGAGCTGTGCAAAATGACCTTTGCCTATCTTCCTCCCCGAAATGTACCAAGAGACCTCTGTTACAGCCCTTAAGATGACGTGTCACCAATGAAAATTCACAATAATCTATCCTCCTCTTTTAACAATGGCTTGGCTTATACGGTTTAGAAACTGTATCTACTCATTTCCTGGCATGCAGATTTTGCATCCAGCTAACACAGTGAACAGAGAAAAAAAAATGAATCAAGTGCACGTTTAAAATGACTTTCAGAGCCTGTCTTTTCCACCTCATGTTGCACTGGAGAACACATTATGATGTTATTTGATTAGAATCATGTTAGTACTGTTAATTATATTAGTTCATTAATCCTGCAACAGAGGCATTTCAGGTGAGAGAGAAGAAAAAAATGTGTTTTAAATGTGATAAAAATTGCTGTGTTTTTGACTGAGTATCCTGTCTTCATTTACATGTCCATGTCACATTGGCAACACATGGCTTGCTGTACCACATTATAGCAATACATTAATCCCATGCAATGGTGCTGTGCTCCCAAAACACGCTAAATAATCCTACATATCCCCTCCTTTTTTCTGAGAATTTTGGCAATGGTCCAAGCCACAATTGGAAGAAATACAACTTGCTCCCTTTCTTCTTTTTTAAAATGTAACAATCCAATACAATTAATATTCATGTGTGAAAAATGAAAATTGAAAAATCACTGTTCAATCATCATAATATTAAAATTCATTTTTTAGTCCATCAGTTATTATAAAATGTTCTATATTTTTCTTCCCAATGGAAGTGTCCATAGTCCAGTGTCTTACTTTTGTACTTGAGTTCAATCACAAAATAATAAAATAAAACAAATAACTAAAACAAAGAATTAACATAACAGATTAAAATAATTAATTAAAATAATAAATACGTGGAACTCCATACTCCAGGACACTTGTCTGCCTCTGATATGTCCCGACCAGCGATGTCACATCATTTGGTTAATTCGGGTACTCTTCCATCTTGGCACTCTTGGATCCTTTCCCCATAGGAGTCATCACTTTTTGGCATTCCGGTTACTTTGTCTTCACCTCCACCCGGAGGCAGGCATCATTCGATCTTCATCCAGGGGACTCCAGGACTCCATCGTCTCCCGTGACCTCCGGTACAAATATGTTAATATTCTAAACCAAATAGAAAAGAAACAAATTAAGTACATAGCACAATACTAACTTCACCCTTTTGCCAAAAATAAAACATGCTTTATATTTCGTTTTTTTTCCTCTTGCTTTCTGAAATTAAACATAGGTTAAAGAGAAAACAAACATACATTAAACAGCATTCAATATTTAATACAATTTCACACCAATTCCATTAATTTTATCTTCCATGTTTTTAATATATATATTCACATATATTACAGTGTTTATGTACCATTATCATAATCAACCATCTTTATTTAACTTCTCTGCCACTACTATTGACTAGACCCATTCACTTTACCTTTTTATGTTCAAGGGACTTTATCTGCTTCTACACGCTCAAGTTGTTTAATCTCATGTTTAGGGTGACATGGTTTCATTTGATTTACGTGAACAAACTGCTCTGTTGCTGTTTCACCTTCAGTCTCAAAATGTTATAGACCACAGCAGAGACCTTATCTATAATTCGATATGGCCCCTGCCAGGCTGCTAGAAATTTGGAATTTTTCTGTTTACCGTTTCCAAAATGAAATTTATACATTTGATCGCCCTCACAATATTCCTTTACTGACGTCTTTTTATCATAATATGTCTTTGCACTGTCAGCAGCTCTTTCTAAATTTTACTGTACAAAAGCAAATGCATGTTGTAAGTGCTTCCTCAGTTCATCAATATATTCATGAACTGTGGATGTGCTCACAAGTGTTTGCTCATGTGTCCTGTATAGCATGTGTTGTGGTAACACCATTTTCCAACCTATTAAAACTTCATGAGGGCTAATACCTGTTGCTTTGGCAGGAGTTGATCTGATTGCCATCAGAACCAAAGGTAAGCGTAAATCCCAGCTGGAACCTGCTTCTGCCACAAATATTTTTAAAATGCCCACAACAGACCTATTGCTGCATTCAATTCCACCTGAAGCTGCCGCCCGATATGTGATATGTAGCTTTCTCTTCACACCCAGTATTTGCCATACCTTACTCATTAGAGCACTTGTAAAATGACTTCCTCCGTCTGATTCTATTCTTTGTGGCAACCCAAACCTTAAAAACACATGGTTCACCAGCAATGTTGCTGCTGTTTGCGCACTACAATCTGGTGCAGGAATACACCCAATCCACTTCGACATCAAACATACCACACTTAAAATATACCGGTTCCCCCTGCTCGACCTCTTTACAGGCCCTACATACTCTATTTGCAAATCTGCCCGTGGAAGAGTTAGGCCTCTTTTCAATAATGGAGCTCTATGCATTGGTGAAGCAGGTTTAAATTGGGCACATACTAGACATCCTCTAGTATATAATTCTACATCTTGGGACATATGTGGCCAATAAGCATAATCTTTTAGTATTTCCATTGTTTTCTGTGAGCCTCTGTGGCCTGCAGTTATAGCATCATGCACATGGTATAGCATTAACCCTCTGAATGAAAGGGGTACCACCCACTGTATTTGTCCTGTTATGGACTCTCTAATCATGAGTCCATTTTGTAGTCGTATTCATTTTTTATTCTTTCTTCTTCTTTTCCCATACAATCATGTTCTGTTAAAGGGTTTTGTTCAGGATCTATCAAATGATTATAATAGATTCCCAAACTTCGATCATTCTTTTGTGCCTCAGTCATATCTTGATCTGGTGTATCATAACTCCACTGTACCACTGGTTGATCTGTCTCTTTTGTTGCTCTAGAACGTGTTACTGCATCTATTTGTATTTCACCCAGTAAATGTTCAATAGGTAGCAATGCTCCCATCACAGCCCCAATTTTAGCCAGGTGATCTGCCTTATCATTCCCCTCCTTATCCTCTCCTGGAGTTTTCAAATGCCCACAAATTTTCCTCCAGTATATTGTTAAATCATTTTCTGACACCAATTTGTCTATGGCTTGTATCATTTTTCCATGTTTAAGTGGCTTTTTGTTATATGTAATCATGCCTCTCGCTTTCCAGCCAGGTAGATATTCCACAAAGCTATTTCATGCAAAATCAGAATCAGTCACCAGGACAATTTCACAGAATTTCTTATCAACTGCAGTAGCAATTGCTTTATAAATGGCTGCCAATTCTGCTACCTGACTGCTCCTAGCACCAGTTCTCATCCCTATACTCGGGATACCTTCACACTTCAACCAGACATTCCCTATTCCTGACTCTAATTGTTTATCACTGTCATTTTCAATGTGAAAGGCACAACCATCAACATACACAGTTGGCAAGTCTGTGCATGTTTTTTCATCAAAAGCTTTGTGTGGTGATTGTTCACATTCCTGCCATTTAGGTTCCACTTCTATTTCATTTGATACTGGTTCAGCTGCACAGTCATGTAAATCTGCTAAACCTTGAGCAATTGGGCTTTTTTTTATTTTGGCCATATCTCACTTATACAGAAAACCCTTGTAATGCTAGCGTCCATGAAGTGATTCTGGACTGCGCTAAATTACCTGACCTAATTCTTTTACTCTCTAAAAATTGCAAAGGTTGATGATTTGTCTCAATAATCACCTTTTCTCCCTGAACAATGGGGCGGAAATGTTGTAGCGCCCACACAGTGGTTGATAGGGCCTTTTCACATTCATTGAATTTAATTTCAACTTGGGAAAATGCCTTACTTGCACATGCAGTAGTTTTGTGATTCAAATCATGTTTTTGTGATAACACTGCTGACATACAATGTTCAGAGAAACCTATTTCTATAAAGAAATCCCTGTCCTTTATGGGATATGCTAAACATGGTGCCTTTACAAGACATTCCTTTAATTTAGCCACTGCCTCAGACTGCTCTTTTTCCCATTTCCAGGGTGTATTCAGTTTAAGCAGTTTAGTCAATGGTTGAGTGATTTCAGCATAATTTTTAATGAACTTTCTGTTATAGCCTGTCATTCCTAATAAACCTTTTACCCCTTTCACATTTTTAGGATCTTTTAGTTTCTGTATGGCCTCTATTTTCTTCTTTTGTGGATTTAGTCCATGTTCAGTCACTTCATGGCCTAGAAAATTCACCTTTTTCTTGCACCATTGTGCTTTTTGTAAAGATACTTTGGCGCCTGCTTTCTGCAATTGGCCAAGAACATGTCTTATTTCATCAAAATGGCTTTTCAAGCTTTCATTTTTTATCAGGACATCATCCACATAAATTATGGTTCCTTTTTCTGCTGCATCAGGCATAGCCTTTCTCAAAAATATGCCAAATTCACTCCCACTATTTACATACCCAAATGCAGTTCTAACCCATGTGTATTGAGTCTTATCAAATGAAAAGGAAAATAAATTATGTATCTCCTCTGCCAATGGCACATACCAATATCCCGAGGTGAGATCTAATGTGGTGAACACTTTTGAACCATGTACCTGAGTTAATCCCTGATCAATGAATGGCAGTGGCCATCTGGTTACTGGCACTCTTTTATTTAACTCTCTCAAATCTGCACACAGTCGCCATTGACCGTTTGGTTTTAACACACCCAATATAGGTGTATTGGATGTGCTATGAATGGGCTTGATGATTCCCCGCGACTTCAAATTTTTAATAATCTCTGCCAATGATTCTAAACATGCCAGCGGTAGTCTATACTGGCGTACAAATACTGGGCTTCTGCTACACCCTTCCGGAAAGTGTGGCCACATGTAAATTAGGTAGCCCACAATCATAAGCATCTTTTGCAAATACATCTTTAAACTCCATAAATATCTTCCTCAATTCATTCCTATCCTACTCGTTGTCACATGCATCCGCTAACAAAATCTGCTCCTCTACCATTTTGGGGAATTCTGGAAAATGTTCTGGCGTGGGAATCTCAGCGCTTTCCTCTAATTGTGTGGCTGTGTCTCTTTGTAAAGCTGCCACATTTAAATGTTTTGGCATATCAGCTTCCACTTCAATGGGCTGATTTTCTATTTCATTTTCATTTAAGTTAAATGTTATGCAATCCTCTTGATGACAGCACACTGTCTCGCTTGAATCATAAGGGTACACAGAATGAATTTTAAATATCCCTTTGGGCTGAGAGTCCAGGTATTCTGGCAATTCACCCTTAGCATCTACATACTTTTCAAGGATATTTCCAATCACCATGTTATTTAGATCAGTTGAGTAATGTGATTTTTGTATGGCCAATCCTACTGGGGAGTTTTCCTCTAAATGAATATTCTGATAACCTTTATTATTCACCATCATTTTTACAGACCCTTCACCCACATCTACCAATGGAATGTATTCATAATCCAGGCCCTGCTGTTTTATGGATTCATTCAGACACACAAATGCATCAGAATCTTTCATCTGCTGTCCATTTTTGCATTTCAATGTTATTGCAAACTGCTTTGTGAATGCAGGGACAACAGTATCTTTCCTCATTTGTAATTCAATTGTATAAGGGACCAGCTGTGCGCAATGATAAGCCCTTCTTTTGTCTTCAAATTCAGGTGCCGGCCCACCTATGCGTGACCATATCTTTTGATTAAGGAAATCTAGCACCATACACATTCTGTGCATGATGTCATTGCCCATGTAAAAGTCATTTTGTGTTCCACACACTATCCAAACATTATGGTAAATAGTTTTTTGTCCATTGCTAATTTTCAGCATGCATCTACCTGCAATTCGGTTTTCAAAGTCTGGAACGTCCAAACCAGAGACATACTGGTTTTTAATCCTAAATTTCGGGATCTCCTCACTTTCCATTATTTTTTGCAACAATTTCTCGTTAATGAAGCTCCTTTCCTGTTCAAACGCTAAAGTGACTTTTATTGTTTTAGAATAGTCATTTATCCCAACATGAACCCATGGTTGTTCATCTTCCATGTGTATTTCAGCAAGAGTGGTAATGTGTTTTTCTGAAACGGTTCTAGGAGCAGTATTCTGTTTGCATGTCTTCTCTTTTAAATAAAAACGTAAGGTGTGCTCATCTATGGCAGTTTGCCATTTTTTCCTTGGGTCTAAGTATATTTGTACAGGTATTTTTTTTATTTTCACTCTGCATCTTGTCTTGACACATTAATATAACAGTAATGCTAGGTATGCAACTATTCTGGAGATACACCTCCACAGCATCATTTGTTTTTGCAACGGTGTGACATTCATTTATATTGCTGTTTTGTGATTTTAGTTTCTTAGGTCTCAATGGTTTTTTGGTTAAGGACCACAGTACTCCATTCACCCCATCTACGAGTTGAGATAATCTTTTCAGGCAATCTGTTCCCATTAGAAATGGAATATCACAAATGGATGTGACCAATACCTACTGTTTCATTCTGTGTTTACCTATCTTTATGTCAACCTCGGTGGCGCCTATAATAGGCACATCCTCTCCATTAAAATTATGCACTGGACCTTGATTCTCCTTTACTGTGATCTGATTCTGCGGGGATCTCCCTTCATTGATACTCTTTACTAATTCTTTAGACATAATTGTGGCCTGTGCGCCAGTGTCAATCATTGCAAATGTATGGCATTTTTCTTCCACAATGATGGGAGCATAATACCTGTCTTCAACTTCCTCTAACATGCATAGGAAATGCGAATTCTTACTGATTCCTGGGCTCACCTTTCTCAGGCCTTTTTCACTTTTGGCTAAGCACATCAGTAAATGGAAAGACATTTTTCCCTCCTTTTTGCTCATTCCTGTGTGAGAGACTTTATTCATTTCCCCACGTTCAGAGATTTTTTGGAGTCTGGCCACCGTTCGCCCATCCATCCAGGTATCATCAGAGGTCACACTACAACCCTCCAACTGAACATGTGTAACAACATCACTTGGCAATTTGTCATTGTTTAATTATGTGCATTTGTGATTATTCAGTATGATACCAGCCCTTTCAACCTCTTCAAAAATATGTGGTTCAAAGAATTCTTCAGGTGATTGACCTGTACCCTCCTTTTGAGTATTTCTTTTTCCTGCCTGTGTTTGGTCATTGTTTGGATTGCCCAGGGAAGGAGCTATAACATCGCCACTTACTCCTGGTTCACTGGTATTCCCCATGCATGAGTCATTTTTCTTAAACCTGTCTCTTTGTTCTTTTGGATTTTCAGGTTTTCCTATTTCATTTGTACATATTGCCAATGTTTGATTTAGTTCTAGGTTAAACCGTACCTCTCTTTTAGAAGTATTTGCATTTTCTGTTACATGTTCATGTGTTGGTATTTTCACTTTTAAATCATTAGGCATCTCAGAGTCATTATGCAACATAACATCAGAGCAAACTGTCTTTTCAGCGCTGCAGGTATCATAAGTACTTAGTCATTTTTCAGAAGCCCCCCGATCATTGCTATGGCCATCCGCCCCCTCCTTTGATGACTGTTTTTGTCTTGTGCAGAGCTTTCCTATTTGCTCAGCCAACATTTTCACTTGGGCCTCGAGGCACTGGAATCTTTCCATCTCTCTAGAATCCTCTCTCTGTGGCCTAGATCGATATTGACTGTTTTCCCCCTGATTGGATCTATTCTGATACCTCTCAGGAGAATGATTTCTATTGGGATGGTTTCTGAACTCTTGATTCATTTGCGGAGGGGAGCGGGGTGCACCCATCATTTGGTTGTAGTCCCCTGGTGGGGAATCATTGTATTGACGTGAAGTGTAGTTCATATTCTGTCTCATGTCTTGTCTCTCAGGTTGTGGGTGCTGGCCCCTATGTTGATTCCCATTATCAGCAAATTGATCCACATATCGGGGTCTATCCTGATTACCATATCTCATGGTATTGGGATCAAATCTGCTTTGTGTCTCCAATGTCTGATAAGGACCATCATTTCTTTGATCCTGATTTTGTCTCTGGTTATTGTTCATACCTGACATATCAGATCGATAGCATGCCTGGGGCCTATCTCCTAAGTACCTGGGGCTGATGTAACTCTCCCTATTACTAGGATCATGTGATTGGAACATTGGTGCAGTGTGTGATGACCTTTGTTGATTACCCCTCTGTTCAGGTGCCAAATTATTTTTACTTGGACTTTGAGCAGACTTAAGGGACATTTTGGCTGACCTGATTTCCATCACTGTTGCTGAGGGTTCTTTAGATTTAGGCCTAGTATCTCTCATTTTATCACTTTCTCTACCCTGACAATAGAGTACCTCATATAGTTTTGAGCTTTGGTGTACAATCCATTCCAGGGACTTGTCACGGTCAAATTCACAGACCAATTGGGATATGATGTCTTTCTGCAGCCCATAGAAGTAGGCAGTTTTAAACTCATTGGAATTGGGGTCAAAAGATACATCAAAGCGAGAAAATGCTCTTTTTAAGTCTTTTTAAAAACTGGCGAGGTGATGTATTAGGCCCAGCAGTGATTGTGTAAGTGACTTTCTTTGCCTCCTGCAATGACTGGAAAGGAGAAAAATGACGCCTAATCTCTTTTTCGAACTCCGCCCATGTCATATTCTGCTGTTCATTCAATCCTCTTATAATACTGGCCGTCGGGGCATCTAAAGTTAAATGAAAATATTGCCTTTACTGTTCCTTAGGTATCTGGGGTCCTTTAAAAATGTAATGAACCGCTTCTAAGTGATTCTCAATGCAGCATTCCCCTCCTTTTTTAAATGGTTTGATCAGGGCTTTAATGGATTTCATTATCTTTATGGGGCTACTTGTTGCAATGCATGGAATTGCACTACTTGGTTCCAGGTATATGGGATTGGTGGCGGCCCCTAATGGGAGTATCAAATCCCCCAAGGGCGCTGCAACCAATTTCAGTCACTGGCCCAGTCACTAGGGCACTAGCCCATTGGGTAGAAAAAGAATTCACCTCAACTCCATTGAATGTGGTACCCTGCCGCCTCTCCTAGGACATGGGAATGCACATTTGCTGTTCTAAGTCCCTACACTTTTTAAGGAGCCTGTTTGCTTCGTTTTGCAAATAGTTATTTTCATCACTCATTTTATTAATTACCTCCTGCATGTCGCACATTTGCATTTGGCACTCATTAAATTCTTTATTCCTCTTGTCTCTTTCTTGAAGCATTTTAACCATTTCGTGTTCCGCATTTTGGTGTCACTTTCTTTCTCATAATGTTATTTTTGTAAAATCTACATCTCTGACACAACCTCATCTTTATCTTGTCTAATGTGGTCCACCAATGCTTTTAAGTGTACCAAGTCTTGTTCACTGTCCTCAAATTGTTTCTTACGTTTGGACAATTGAACATCAAAATCTTTGCATTTAAACTGCATGCCTTTTTGGCATACATCCAATTCTGCTCTTAACATTTCCTGATTTTTACTTGCCCCATCTAAGTCAGTCTTTAACCTGTTAATTAGCTGGGTGTCATTTTCTTGCATTTGCAGGGACCTATTCAAAATAAACCAGATTTTGGCGCATAGCCGTATCAAACAGTCTTTCTCTGCATTTTTATCGGCTGTATTTAATAACCTTAGAAGGCAGGCCTGAATTATGCTGCCTTCTGCAAAAATATTGTCTAGTTTTTCTTTCTGCACCTCACCCGGAATGCGGTCATGCCATTCTGAGGTACTGTTTGAAGACCACGTCCCATGTGCGAATAACTTTGCCTCTAAATATTGCACTAGGTCTGAGAATGTGGTTTCCCTTTGAGACATTCTGAAATTCATATTTAGTGACACACTGCTATTATGAAATGGGTTCCCTTTAATGTACAGATGGTGGTGTGAGTCACACTTGCCACGCCTAGTAGGTGCTCTATGATCACTTTCCCGGCCTGCAACGCACCACAAATATGTAGGATATTTTGTGTATATTTGGGGCCTAGCAGTATTTTCTTACCGCCAAAAATAAAGTCATTCAGCAATAATCACTCCTTGCATTCAGATTGGGTTTGGTATTATAGTAATATAGTGGATATGCATTATTTCAGTACACAGATACATTTAGTTGGTATGCATTTCGTTGTGGTATAGTGATGAGCATAATTTCTTTGTTTTATTTGTGGCCCCAACATACAAAACCCCTTTCTTTTGTTTAGACTGTTCTTGTGATCTCTAGAGGCCTCAGGCTTCTACATTATTCAAGAACACCACATTTTCATATGGAATGCCACTTATGGCTGTTATCACCGATTTATCTGCACCAGTGAGCTATGCTTCCATAAAGTATTCACAATAACATGTGGTATAATCACTAATTTATTTACATTAGTGAAACTATTTCCAGAGGTCTCTCTTTCTGCTGACTCATATACGTCCAGCAAACTATTTCATTATGTTCCACTCAGAAAACACGCACACATATATACAAAGAGTGGAACCAAGCACACAGCTATTTATAATTGCTCATAACATTACTTTATCTGCATAGAAACTTGGTGCTTTAAGCATCATTCCCTCTATGGCATAATATTTTTTTTAGACACCAAATGAAACAGAAACAAGAATACTCTTAGGCAGACTGTGTTATCACAATTGCATTTTAAAAGGATTCATTACCATTCGTGAGACAATCCTCTCTGAAATAAAAACATGGGAAAGACAAAGGGCCTCATTACGACCCAGGTGGTAAGTTACCGCCTGGGTTGTACCCTTACCACCATGGTGTAAACTATGTTTACACCATGGTGGATGGCGGATTTACCGCCCCATTCCAAGGTGAGTGGGGCGGTAAATCCCCATTTCCCATTTTACCCTTCCCCATTCCCATTTTTGCCCCATAGGGCAAAATGGGAGTGGGGAAGGCGCTAATTACGCCACCGTAAATTACGGTGGCGTAATTAGCACCATGATCCCTTAGCGCCATGGATTTGAGCGCCTGCAAAAAGCAGGCGTTAAAATCACCATGGCGCTAAGGGACCTTGTAATCTCGTAATGAGGCCCAAAATGCAAGAACACTATGAATTTCATTTCATATTTGCACAAGAGAGAGAAAAATTACATCGTTTGTTTTGCCTTCAGCTGGCAATATTAAAATGTGTCACTTGAACACAGTGAAAAGCTATCGCTACACTGCCTGTCTAAAATAGGACTCATGACCATACCGCACCCCCACTTTCATACAAGATAATTACCAGCGAATTGTAGCTGTTTAGCATGCAAACTCCCCGGACTGGTCGCTTTCTTTAAATGGCTCAAGGCTTTCCTTCAAAGCACCCCAGCGAGGACCTGCAGTTCTGATCTGCGGTCTCTCAAGCCGGTGCTTATTGACTGGAATCACCAGCTTGGGAAATTCATCAATGGACTGGGACGATACCTCTCAATCAGGAAACCACATAGAAACTCCAGCCAAGTCTTCCCCGGAGCTGTGCAAAATGTCCTCCGCCTTTCTTCCTCCCCGAAATGTACCAGGAGACCTCTGTTACAGCCCTTAAGGTGACGTGTCACCAATGAAAATGCACAGTAATCTATCCTCCTCTTTTAACAATGGCTTGGCTTACATGGTTCAGAAACTGTATCTACTCATTTCCTGGCATGCAGATTTCGCATCCAGCTAACACAGTGAACAGAGAAAAAAAAAATGAATCAAGTGCACGTTTAAAATGACTTTCAGAGCCTGTCTTTTCCACCTCATGTTGCACTGGAGAACACATTATGATGTTATTTGATTAGAATCATGTTAGTACTGTTAATTATATTAGTTCATTAATCCTCTAATGTGTCTCCTGCAACAGAGGCATTTCAGGTGAGAGAGAAGAAAAGAAATGAGTTTTTAAATGTGATGAAAATTGCTGTGCTTTTGACTGAGTAGCCTGTCTTCATTTACATGTCCTTGTCACATTGGCAACACATGGCTTGCTGTACCACATTATAGCAATACATTAATCCCATGCAATGGTGCTGTACTCCCAAAACACGCTAAATAATCCTACAAGCCAAACTTGTCAGAGGAGATATTGAAGGAGGTGGAGAAGTGTAGATCCAAATTCGACTAGGAGAGAATGAGGAGGAGGTAGAAATATGAAAGGAGGAAGGATCGAAGAACATATAGCTTTGTAGAGAACATAAAGAGGTTCCCATGTTGGGATGCACAAGAGAGGAGGTGTTTTGGGAGGACCAAGGGTGACAATGTCTACAGGAGACAGGGAATTAAATGAAGAGCAGAGAAGAACAGCATGGATGAATACTGTAGTGATAGCACGCTGGAGGTGGAACAGCAGGTTGTGAGAGAAAGTGGGAGTAATGAGCAGCAAGACGAAAAAGGTGATGAAGTTCTGGAAGTTGGAGGAGAGAAAAGGTTGGGTTTGAGGTTGAGCCATTGATGGGTCAAGGAAAGAGAATGCAGCAGAACATTGAGAAGGCTGAGAAAAAAAGACTATAAAGGTGTGAAAGGAAAGAGGAGGCGAGGTCCCTTTGGTATGAAGTCTTTGTGAGACATCAAGTAGGAGAGGAGTGAAGCAATGCTTGGGAAACGCCAAGCTAGGACCATGAGACAATGGGGCAGGGTATTCTAGAAGAAGAGTTGTTAGGCAAGTCATTATTGTGTGCCTCTTGCTGAAAGATATGGCCTTTAATCAGACACGACTCCTGTGACTTGTCTTTTCATTGGCCTTAGCCAGCAGCCTCATGAGAGGGCCAAGACTCAAGAGGAAAGCCTTTTAGAAAAACAAAGAAATCCATAAAACCTGAAAGATGGTGCCACCAAGAACCTCAAGAAGCAACAAGGAAGAAATTAAGAAGATCTTTTCTGAAGTGTAAGGACCTTCAAACTCGAGAGTGTGAGTGGGATCAAAGGAGAGACCGGCATGATCCTCTATTTTGTATACCGAGAGAGATTTGGATTACCAGGGAGAGGCAAATCTCTGGTTATTTGCATCAAGGAAAATCAGGAATGAGATACCCCCGGGTGAAGCCTAACCCATTGGACCTATTCTTGACTGTTACCAGTCATACAGGAGACACCTTCCCTCTGTCCCATAGATTTTAGGTGTTTAAGGCATGCCTATCCTGACACAGCAATTCATTTGATCTTCTGCACTCCTTTACTAGTTTGGTCATAAATTGTAAAGACTCCCTAATCAAACTATTTCACTGTGACATCCTGGTTTCTAGCCTGGTGATTGATCCACGTCAACTTTATAAGGACCGCATGCCATCATCAAATCTGCCTGGAAATTGACTCAATCAAATTGGTGATGGGGCTGGGAACCAGATCTTTCCGGGTGCTCCCTGTACTCACCTTACCAGGTTTAATAGTGAGAGAAAAATGTGATGGTAGGTGTGAGCTCAAGGAGAATAATGAATATACCCAATCGTTCTTGAGAGGGGTGTGATTACGATACAGTGAGTTCAACCTTTCTATGGATTGCATAAGATGGACACAGAGGGCCTCTTCTTTAGTTTGGAGTTATTGATAATAATACATCCAAAGGTAAGTTATATTTCTTACCAGTGGTAACATCGCATCTCTGCCTACGTTTGAGCTTCTAGGATCTCAGGGGGGCCCTTTAAAGGTATGGCGTTGTCAGTGTTAATGCCGCTACATGGTTCCACCCTGTGTTAATACATCCAAACGGTTCCATTGCTACTGGTGGCAGCAGATGCATCTCAGCCTACCTATGAACTTTTGCCCTTCCCCTATTCTGAAGTCTCATTGGACTTCATCTGGAAATGGATATATTTTCACCATAGGTAATATAGCTGGCGGTTAAAGCACAATTTCATTGAGGTAATACCGATATGGCACATGTAGCCTGGTTTGGAGCTTATAGATTTACACCCCATAATCATGTGGACTGGAAAAACTGATTATGAACCATAGCCACCTGTTTTTTCAGTTACGTGCAAACTCGTAATGAAGCCACGGGACTATGCTGGGGCGAGGGAGCAATGTGTGGAGAATCAGTGGACTTTTTCGGTGTGAATACATCAGAACATTCTAGCTAATAAGACATTTTGTGAGGTCAGGAACTCAAAAGATTACTGGTGGAGAGAGAATTAAATATTGGTAGAAAAAAGCAACAATTGAAAGAAGTATTGCAGGCAAAGGTAGTGACAAGACGATAGAAAGATCACAAGAATTGTAACTGGTGATCACGCACTTATCAAATACTGGCAGAGCAGTGGTTCAAGCCCATGCTTTTAACTACTACCCACCAAGACATTGACTGACAAAGCCATTCCCTTGGGTAATTACTAATAAGCAATACAATAGCAGTTCATTGTATTGCAGTATGGTATTCCCCAACTATCACCCCAACCGATTCTTTCTTGAAATGCATTTAAAATGTCCCCTGTTACAATTTGAGACAGGCCAGAGTCACTGATTGCATGCAAAGGATCCCTACTCTCTTTCCCATGCTTTGTTGCATTCCACTACCCCCTCCACAACCGGTTTACTCTTACTCAGGCGTCCACTGTTTATTGCAGAGGCACCGACCCCATGGACTGCCCCTGCCATCTGCATTGCACCCTATTAGAAATCAAGGTTAAGCACTAGACCCACTCCTGCCGTTCCCCAGATCATATGGTGGCTGATTTTCTTTTATGTAAGTAATGAATTTCTCCCAACGTACTGCAGCATCATTTCCAATGCAGTGCAATACATAAAAAAAGGCTTTTTGGAAGGACACCAACAGCTTTCAGGAGGAACAGATTAACACTTGCTGAATACTAAATCTGTAATATTAGATTTCAGACGGAAAGAAGAGCAACACGAGGAGGCTGGGGACAGCACCGATTTGTGAATCAGGCAGAAATCCGAAATGAAGAAAGCTCAACAGCATGATCCTTTGACGGAGTGTGGAGAAAGGGCTTTGTTCATCAGCTGGCTCATGAGCACACATTGCTGCTTTCAAACAGTCTTTTGGGATCATAAAAGGCTGCTAATGCTCTTTACGTGTGAAATCGATGAACACATCTTCATAAACAAATCCCAAATTGCGTTCGTGCGGATTGTTTTAAACATACCAAGGAATAGAGAGAACCGTTTGCAAAGCATTAAACATCTGGTTTATTTACCCTTTGTGATCATAACCTTCACTCCCAAGGCTTGGATGCCTATTACCTGTGTGTTTGGGCTGCAGCCGAGGAAGGGATTTGATGCCTACTGACTTCTATTTACCCGATGTTTGATGCTGCCGAAGTGGAGTCACTGTGCCGGTGCTCTGCCTGTCAGACCAGCAACAGAATTACTTTTGGGCTTTGTGTGCTGGAGCAATCCTTTCAAACCAGTCCAGTCTAGTTGCTAGACTAAGCAATGCCCCTCAACACATACCCAGTAGTGAGGCAATTGATGGACGACATGGTTATACCAAGGTTCTTTATCTATTTTCACATGTGTTAAACGCCCAAACCCAGGGGCATCGAGGCACTGTTACAACCAGGTACATTTACTGAGTGGAGAAAGGAGATGGAAGACAAGTAAGTGGTATCAGGTACAGTGTCTTAGTGTCTTAGGTACTAGATGAAGAGCGAGGTTTTCAAGGCTTTTCTGAAGGCCGAATATGATTATTCCTCCTGTGGTGGGAGTGAGTTCTATTGGCGGGTGGCCACGGCTGGGAAGCTTGCACCTCCACTTTTGGCTTGCTTACATTTTGGAAATACCAGTCTGTAGACGTAGGCCCTTCTGGTGGGTCTGGAGTATTGAACTTTGGTGAAGCTTTTGGAGAAGTAAGGGGGGGTGGGGCCAAGTTAGATAAGCATCGGTGAGTGATTGAAAGTATTTTAACGATGATCCATTCCTTGACAGTTAGCCAGTTGCCATTTCTTCTTGCCTCATAAATGTGCTCTCTTCTGGGGATATTGATAGCTGTTATGATGGCATTATTTTGGATCACATGTAGTTTGTGAATGTTATGTGAAGAAGTGCCGGTAAAAAGGGTGTTGCAATAATCTTGCTCAAATGATGGCTCTCGCAATGGTAAAGCAATTGGCAGGGGCAAGGAAAGGTCTGGTGGCATTGATAAGTTTTTTCATTGACCTGACGTTTAAGGGAGAGAGTTGAGTCCAGGTAGATGCCTAGGGTCTTTGCTGACGTGGAGACTGGTATTAGGAGATTGTCAATATTGAAGTTAGCAGATTGGGGGGTGAGATCTTTTAAGACTGATGGAGGCTCGACCATCAGGATCTCTGTCCTTTCATCATTTAAGCAAAGGCCATTGCCAGCCATCCAAGCCAGGATTTGTTGAGGTGGTTATCCATCATCCAGTGATCGATTTCTGTGAGGCATGATGAGAGGTCAGGCTGGGGGTTGGAAGGAGCCTTAGGAATCTTGAACATGATCTGGGTGTCATCTGCGTAGGTGTAGCAGGTTAGGTCCTCTGCACGAATAAGAGCAGGGGGGGGCGAGGTAGAGGTTGAAGAGAAGGAGGGATAGGGATGCAACCTTGGTGATGGAGGGAGGGGGTTGAGGAGAAGGCAGGGATGAGGCTGATTTGTGATCGGTTAGTGAGGAAGGAGGAAATCCACCTTAAGGCTGTGTGCCTGATGCAGAGCGAGTGGAGTCTGTCCATGAGGGTAAGGTGGTTGATGGTGTCAAAGGCTGCAGAGAGGTCGAGGAGGATAAGTGCAGCAGAGCCTTCTGAGTCTGCGGTTCTTTTGAAGTCATCCCAGATGGAGGCTAGGGAAGAATATGTTCCAGGGTTGAGGAGGAGATTGGATCAGTGAAGAAGCAAAGCTGTGAGTAGGCTGTTCGATCAATACGTTTTGCATGAAACAGTTACTAGAGATAGGTCTGTAGTTGACTTGTAAGAGGGGGCCAGCTGAGAGTTTTTTGAGCCAGGGTTTGATCTGCAAAGTCTTGAAAGCTGCTGGAAATATGCCTGAGGTGAGTTAATGATGGATCTTGCGATGATGCCTGTAATAGAGTCCATGGGTGGTGTTTCTTATGAATTGGTCATATATCTGAGAAAACATGTTTGTGTCAGTGCTAGAACAGGTCATCAACTTGGAGCCAGTCACGGAAAGATCTGAACTCTGCTCGTAACTTTTGACTGAAAAATAAATCACTGCATCATAAGAAAAATAGTTTCTAGTCTTATTTTTGGGGGCAGCAGAATAGAAAATCTTACAGGCTGTCTTTTTTAGTTTTGTCTTACTGTGGTGGCACTAGTCACTTGCATAAGAAAGGAAACTCTGTTGGTTAAAAAGTATGTGTGGGCATCACACTTTTCCTAGCATGTGTGAAGGGTAAAAGGTGTTTCAGTTCCTTAACTAATAGCCATGTTCCATGTTTTTTAAATCCTTGTCACAATAAGATGAGCTAACCGCCACGTCTGCCTGATATCCATCTCAAAGGTCATTGCTGAAGTGCTGCTATTAAGCAGTTCTTAACTAATAAAAGCATCTTAATATTGCGTGTTTTTGGCTATGAGATTTCTATACAAAACAGGAATGTAATACCTAACAGCATATAACAAAAAATTACCTGAACACTGCCATGTTTAGTTTGGGCTATTAGGTGGTGCTTGCACCACCTATAAGCTAAAGTGATTGCATTAGAGTCCAGATAGGGAAACATGGCATTTGAGGAGGGACTAGAGCTTGTAGGTGGTGTTTTGTTATTTGCCCTGCCATTGACTGCCCATGGCCATGCTAATCCCTATGGCCATTTGCACCCAGTTCCTGCCCCTCCATTAAACAAGTCTTATCATCAAATCTTTTGGATGTGCCTGCCAGTGTTTGTTCAAAGCAGTCTTCTGAGAGTATAGTGGAGCGGTAAACTCGCTACTGGTGTCATAAAAAGGTCTTAACCAGGTCTGCAATCAGCCACTTAATTTATAAGAGTGTCCTTCACTGCAGTTCTGTTAACAACAAGCATTGGCAAAGCCACAGTTTTGGCTTGTGTATTGGTATTAAGCATGTTCCCTGCACTCTATTAGATATCCAGGAACTTGCACTCTTTTCTTACCTGCTATCATCAATGGCCAGTTAATACCACTACTGCTAGGCCGTGCAAGTGCCTTTCCCATGCTTACATAAAAGCCCAAACTATTGGCAATGCTTGTTTCTTTTGTGTAGAAATTGTGATGACTCTTGTTGACTTATTATTATTGCTTTGTAAACAGTAGGCAATAGCCATTAGTGCCATGCTATTCATTTTGTTGGGATGCTTTGTGGACAATTGTAATGCACAAAGTTAATCATCTATTAATAATCGGAACTTCTATGTCAATGGAAAAGCCAAAACAAAACAGTTGGCTTTGCCAGTGCTTGTTTACAATATAAAAATAACAAACAATTAAAGGGTCAAAAGAGCCTTGAATTCGGTCAGTCATTAAGCATGGTAGCAAATTATTTCTGAGTCTGAATATTCCGGAACGCCTAATTTTCCTGTCAGATAGGCCATCCTTTCTGGCACTGGTGAGTGTCTGCTGATGCTTCAAAGGAGCCTCAAGATGGCTAATTCCATATTCGGCCATTGTGGATATACATCCTTTCACTCACTCACTCACTCACTCACTCTTGATAGCATGTTAACCTAACCATCTAACATGACATCAGAAACGTGTGCAATATCACTATTTTCATTACAACATGCTACAGGAAAATGTAAGCATGCTCTGCATAAGGGACTGGGTGTTCTAAATCTAAATGTTACCATTTTAGTGTTGATGATAATTGCTTCATGATGCCCCGAGCCGCTAAAGATGGTCAGGGAGCAGAGAGCAGAGACAGCGAAATGGCACGTCTAACGCTGCCAGCATCAGATGATGGGAATGCAGTGACATCCAGTAGCCTCTGTTTAACTGCTGTGCTTTGAAGGAAGGGATTTCAAGTCTCCAATCTCTGATTTAATTAGATTAGCCCTGACAGCCAGGCCAGCAAATGCTGGCTCCTGTTTTCCAAGGAGCAAGTCAATGCGCGCGGGTTTGCAGCCATTTCCCCGACTGTTGAAACACTTTCTTAACTAGAGCTGCTCTTTTACATTCTGTGGTCTTCCAGCTGCCACTCCCGTTTCGGGAGTGCATCCCTTTAGCGTATATAATAGCTTCAAAGGCAAAATCACGCACAGTGCAAAGCTTTTTGCTATTTCAGTTGTGCCCAGTGCATCATTGTGCAGCAATGAACAGCAGGCATCCCTGTTCTCCAGCAGGGGGAACAGTAGGGAGATGGGCACCATAGCAGGTACCCCCAGGCAGCAGTCTCTCCTCGGCTTCTATCACACCCAAAGTAAATTTATTTTTAACAAATTCAGAAATGTGTATTGTGGGCAAAAGTTCAAGGAAAGTTTAAATCATGAATATCAGTCCACTTAGCAGCAGTGGCGTTCTACACGAAAACAGGGGGGTGGCGGGGACTACACAAGGGACTTTCCCAACAGCAGGGCCCTGAAAGGTTGGGCCAGGTCCGAACATCAGCCAAGGAACTACAGGGCCCCCGTAGACTTTGGCACATTGAGATTGTTATTGGACAGCCTCCCGGGGGTTTGCATCTCCACTTTTGAGGTGCAGATGATATCCACAGCCTTGGCATCTGCCTTTTTGCTGATATAAGGCCTAGCAACCTCTGTGCCAAATCCAAATGGGACAACAGCCAGAGGGAACCTCTGTGGGGTGACGTAGGGTCAGCAGCACCCATGTCAGCATCACTGTCAGGCGGTCCAAGGCAGACCAGCAGTACCTGTGATTTCCTGGGGGAGCCAGGTACAGCAACATGCTGTACCTAGCTCCCCCAGGAAATCACAGGTACTGCCCCGAAAGCGCTACTAGCTTGGTTTATACAGGTCAGACCACCAGGTCCTGGCTACTTCTTTACACACACAGACAGATCACCCCTCTCTGTTTTCCAATTCCGGAAAGTACTTTCTGCATCCCTGTCAGCAGCAGGCCTGGAAGTGGGGGACTTTGCTCCACACTCCTCTAGAATAGGTGCCGCCACAACAGCCTTCAATGAAGGGACACCTGCACAGGGCATACAAAAGATTGGTTGTTGGGCCTCTGACAGATACAAACTTTACGTACGCCCCGGTCATGCAAGAACTCCCACTCCATCAGGAGCAGCGAGCAGGGAGTCCCAGGGCCTGGGAGTGGCTGTTATATTAGCATAGGCACTGTAGCATTAGTAATTACCTTAGAGAAGATTGTGGTGTGAAAAGTATAGATGATGTGTGAATAATATAGAATATGCCATGCATCCTTGGGTCACACTGTCATTGCGGAAAATGCACCATGTTTTGTATCGAATTTGCCCCATCTCCATTTTTTATAGGAGAGCAACCATGTCTGGGTAATGGGACGCTCTAATTAGAGCGCTGTGTGATGCCAGGAAAGGATGCCTGGGGCTCAAGGGCACCACCATCAGGTGGGCAACAAAATAAGAGGGGCTGCACCCACATGCCCTGGGGCAGAGCCATGATGGCTGGCCTCAGGATGAATGAGACTGCACCTGATCATCAGAAGAGAGGGCAGTCTAAGCACTAACTGAAAATTGGGCAGACCAGTTTATAAACAAATGTAGTTACACCAGAACTAATCCATTCGGAGGTTACCTGTTCTCCCTGAATGAATTTTCCCAGAAGTGAACCTTTCACCCGGGAGCAATAAGTGCTGATATTCAGCAATAATTGGACCTGATTCATTAATGCTGATTTTGTATTTATCACCTGCAAACTTACTCAGAGTAATGTAATGAAACCTGCAGCCTTTTTATCCTATCACCTTTTGTCATGTCTCTCTGTCATTGCCATGAGACGGTTGTGCACGAATACTCTGGTTTGTCACTGATAAGGATTACATAATGTGTGTCCCCCTGCTCTTATGAGAGACCAACCACAGGTACCAATCCATAATCGAGTAAGAAGACCACTCTTGGCACTTTTCGCCTGCCTCCTCAGTTCAGCAGACAGTCCAGACCATTCGCGGTATGTCACACGGTGCCACCCTATTCTGCACTGGGTGCAGTTTGGATGCATATGAGTGCAGCCCGTAAGTTTGCTTTGGATGGTGTTCCCCTTAATTGGTTTCACTCTTTCTCTCCTACTCGCACTGTAAACACATTCTGTGGTGCCATTTCCTTTGGTATGTAATCTCTTAATCGTGTCCCCTATCTTACACCCTGGCAAGGACAAACACTGATCTGAAACCAATGGGCTTTCACCCGTCCTCCTCTATCTCTTCCAACCCCCTTTTCTCGCCCATCCTTGACCTCCCTGTCCTATACTCTTTCACCCAAGTGCTACAAACTGTGTTTATTTCTGAATTGGTTGCACCTTACAAAACACATGAATAAATACATTGAAATCTTGCTACATGTTCCCCTTCTCTGGATTTTTTATCAGGGGACCAGTACAACTCTACTAAAATATTGAAGAAATCAAGAGTCCCAAAGACAAGTCGGTAAAGGAGTATGCACTAACGGACTTGTTGCTACATGTGAACATGGATATCTTGTGATGACATGGGGAATAAGAGAATTTTGAATTTAAAGCGGTTGTTTTAAAGTCAACTACAAAAGGATATACCAGGGAATGTGTTAGGAAAATTATGTTTTCAGTAAGAAAAATACCTGAGCACCAGGTGATTCCCCATCGACAGATCGCTTGCACAGATAAATAAATACAGAGGACCCACAAAGGGGAACCCACAAAGGGAAGTGTGAGGATGGCATGGTATCGAGCAATAGACACAGACACAAGGGATCCAAGTTTTGAAAACTTTATTTACACTTTTGATTGAGATGGTATAATTCCTAATTTGCCCTAACTCTAAAATTGGAGTAATCTCGACCATTAAACAAAACCAAATACGTCCAAGTCAGTCTGATCAAAATGTCAGTTAGGCCTATACTAAAAAAAATAACCATGCCCTCCTTCTTAGGACAACAAATGTGTTAAGAGAATACGAAATAAATATCGTGTTTCAAAAGAAAATGTCAGAATGGCTTCAGCACCAACTCCCTTCCCCAGATCCAACCCTACGAGGTCTAGAGAGTCTCTCAGAAAAAAAACAAAGGATGGGTGTATGGCACAGTTCTGTCATTCTTACACACCTTGGCTTACTGGTACAATTCAACTGTTCAATCTTGGGCTCTTAACTTCTTCACCTCACCATCAATGCTCACTTCATATACTCTCAATATCTTACCACTCTGCACAGGCTTCCCTCTGCCGGGCTCAAGCCTGTCTTGTTTCACTTTATCACGCAATCTCTCAAAGTTCTGCCCCAGCTTCCCTCTACCAGCCCAAAGCCTGTCTTTCCTTCATGGGGGTTCCCTTCCCCACATTTTACTTCATATATTTTTCCAATGTTGAAGACTTTTGAAACTGCAAGGAATTTACATACACCTCTGCGTGACCACTTTGACCTCTCTTTCAACAGACCTTTAAATCACAATCTTTTCTTGCAGCACCAATGCATCTTGGTACTTGGAGTTCTTATTCTCTTTCAGTTGCCTTCTTGACCCTTTTCCCAACGTTCTTATATTCTACTATTGCCTTCTTGCCATATTTCAGAGTTTACAAATGTCACTTTCTCTTAGTCAACTTTCTTTCCTTCTCACGGATTCCTTTGGTCTCCACTTTTAATATCTTTCAGCACTTCATAACCTTTTGCAGAGACTTTCGAATGTGTGACTTCCTTTCACAGGACCACTTTGCTCCTCTGTATCCTTGTCTTTCAACAATTGTTCTTTTCATCCCTGTTGTATTGGTACACACACAACCTTCAACTTTCAAATTAGAGTAACGTTTCCTTTAACATCAACTGGACTTTTGATTCCCTCGATAACTCACCGGCTATGTTAAATGGATTTTTTTCATCTCTTTCTTGCAGCTCAAGGCCATTACCAACACCTCTTTTGTTCCTCCCCAACTCCGGCATTCACCTGTGAGGGTCGCTGGCTGCTTTCTGGCAACTTGAAGGCTTCTTTTCTCTACTCGCTCAGTTTAACTTTTCGAACGCTCACGGCCTACCAAAAACATAGCAATCTTGCCTGGCTTTCTCTAGATCCTCTCAACTGTCAATCAGCCTGTTGGCCTTCCACCTTCCACAGCCTGGTTCTCAAAAGCCTCGGAAGAGCTGTTCCTTCTCGTACCCAGCCTCGCTGAAAGTGTGCCTGCCACTTTTTATGTTCACAGGGAGTGTTAACAAGTGGCAGGTGTACGTTTGATTGATTGATTGATAGTGCATGGGAGAGGGGGAGGGGAAAAGTGCATGGAAGGGGAAGAGGTGGAAAGTGCAAAGCAGAGTAGAAACAGATAAATAACAATAAATAAATACTAAAGGCAACACACAGTGGTAATGCAGCCAGCAATTTGCAAGTGCTAGGTTTAAGGCAGCAGACAGTGTAGAGGTGTGATAAGTGCAGGAAGAAAAAGGGGGGGCTGTATGGGTACAGATACAGACCCCAGTGCAAGGGGTGGCCCGGAGGCAGTGCTGGAGGGTGGCAGTATGAGCAGGTACCTGGGCCCAAAGGACAGAGGGTGGCCAGGTGCATGGTGCCAAGAGAGAACAGATCAGCAGGGGAGAGGGGGAGTGAAGGCAGAAGAAAAGAGGAAGGTCTTGAGGTGCTTCCGGAACCAGAGATGGTTCTCCTCAAGTTTTAGAATGGCGGGGAGGCTGTTCCAGAGGGAGGCCCCAGCCAAAGACAAAGATCTACCCACAGCTTGTTTCTTAGAAAAACGACTGACCCTGAGGGAGTTGGAGGTAGAGGAGCGAAGAGCTCGAGAGGGGAGGTATTTGCGGAGGGATAGCTGAAGGTATTTTGGACCCAGGCTCCAGAAAGCCTTGTGGACAATGCAGAGGGTTTTGAATTTAATCCTTGCATCCACTGGGAGCCAGTGGAGAGATTTCAGAGCTGGAGAGATCCCAGGGCTTGAGGCCAAGGACAGGTCTTGCAGTCCTGTTCTGGATTAGTTGCAGAGGAGGGAGAGTAGAGGCAGGTAGATTTAGAAAGAGGCTGTTACAATAGTCCAAGCTAGAGAGAACCAGAGCTTGGGATACCATGAGCTTCTGGGGGAAGGAGAGGAAATTTGACTTTTTAGAGAACTCAGAGATGTGGGCGGAGAAGGAAAGGGGGAGTCAAAGATGTCCCCGAGGTTCTTAGCCTCGCAGGTGGGGGTAGGAGGAGGGCCAAGGGAGGCCGGCCAGAGAGTGAGGGGAAAGGATGGTGAAGGTGTGCCAATGAGGATGATCTCCTTCTTGCTAGCATTCAGACAAGTATTATTGGCGGCACACCAATCTTGAATGGCAGTTAGGCAATCAGAGATGAGAGAGGGAGAGGAGGTGGCAGAGGGCAGCCTAAAAATGAGTTGAGTGTCGTCAGCGTAGCACTGGAAATTTGAGCTGAAAATGGCAATGCAGTGGGCGAGAGTTGCCAGGTATTGGTTGAAAGGCCAGGGGGCGAGAGGTTAGACCCCTGGGGAACACCACAGGTAGAGAGGAAGATAGGCGAAAGAAAGGACCCAAGTTGGACCTGGGAGGGTCGATCTGAGAGGAAAGAGGTCAGCCAGGCCAGAGCCTGATCAGTGATACACAGGTTTTCACGGAGACGGTTGAGCAGGATGGTATGGTTGACCGTGTCGAAGGCAGAAGATAGATCGAGGAGGATGAGGACAGAGGGAATGTTAGAGTCAAGGTTGGAGAGCAGACCTTCACGGATGTTCAGGAGAGCAGTTTCCATGCTTCTGGCAGCTCTGAAGCCAGACTGGTGGTCATGGAGACAGCCAACAGAATTGGAATGAAGGTTAAGCTGAGAGATGGCCAACTTTTCCAGGGGTTTGCCAAGAAAGGGAGTAATGGAAATTGGGCGATAGTTAGCTGGACAAGAAGGATCAGCTGTGGGTTTCTTGAGAAGAGGATGCACAAAGGAGTGCTTCAGAGGGGAGGGGAAGGATCCAGAGGCAAAGGAGTGGTTGCAAAAATCAGCAAGGGCCGGAGCGAGGGTGTCAATGTGGTCCTTGATGGTTTTAGAGGAACAGGGATGAACCTGTTTTGAAGAGGCTTTCATAGATCGGACTTGTCTAGCAACCTCGTCAGGGGTGAAAAGAGGAAAGGACGAGAAGGATGGTGGGAGGGTGGCTAAAGGAGGGTCAGCAAGCACAGATGCAGAGGGAAGAAGAGGAGGGGTGTGGGTGGAGAGGGTGGACAGGATGTCCTGGGTTTTTTAAATGAAGTGAGAGGCAAGGGCATTGCAAAGCGCCTGGGAGGCAACAGGAGGGGTAGAGACTGCAGCCAGGTTGGCCGGCTTCTTGCAGATTTTAAAGAGTTTGGCCGAGTTGTTAGATGCCGCAGAGACACGAGCTTGAATGTGTTCTCTCTTCTTGGTGAGGACAGAGAGTCGGTATTGCGTTTGTATCAGGCGACAGGCCAGTTTGTCAGAGGATGAACAGGAAGTCCTCCATTTCCTCTCAGCTGCCCTGCACTTACGTTTAAGTGTAGCTAGGTCAGAGTGATACCAGAAATTGCACTTGGCTTTGGACTTCAAACGAATCCTCATGACAGGGGCAAGAGCATCAAGCGTATCAGAAATTGAAGAGTAGAGCAGAGACAGGGCTGTGTCAGGATGTGAGACAGCCAAAGGTGAAGGGGGGGAGAGAAAGTGGCGGGAAAAGCCTCAACTGACACACACTTCATGGGCCGGATGTCTGAGAAGGTAGGTGGCAGTGTTGGGGTAGGCTTGGCTTGGGGGGACGAGAGGGAGAGATGAGATGAGAGGAGGGAGTGATCCCTCCAGGAGAGAGGAGTGGTCAGAGGGATGAGAGGGGGAGGTCAGAGGAGATCAAGACATCCAGTGTGTGCCCTGCAGAGTGAGTCGGGCCAGAGGGGAGGACGGACCGGGAGAGGGAGTCGCAGAGGTCACGGAAGAGTACAGAGAAGGAGCAAGGAGAGTCTAAATGTAGGTTGCTTATGTTGCTAAATGTTGTTAGGGCTATGTGCCTGACTTTGCCTGGCCTCATTACAGGGACAGGACCAATTTAAGTCAGGGAAGATGATCCTTCTAGCATCATAGCTCATCTTCCTTGGTGAAGTACGTTTGTCAAGGTAAAGTGGAGAGGAATTATGGGAGTTGTCTGGTTTTTCACAGAAGGAACAGAGAATGTATCCAAGATTTTGGAAATATCGAACGGTACAACGGTTGGCTGGTGTCAGGACTGGTCTTGAGGAATAACAATAATTTTTCAAGATGATGCTGATATTTTTCAAGGTTTTATATTAGGAGTAAAGATACATTCTTAAATATGGCAATGAAATTAGACTTGCATGTCTGTTTACAAACCTCTCCATGAACAACAAATGCTCATTTTAAATGTACGGAATCCGAAGTTTAAAAAATGTGGTAACAACGTAGCCGCATTGTCTTTTGAATTCAGAATGATCAGACTAATAGAAATGTAGTCAATATCTGACTAAGTATTTGGTGGGTGACTACTGATGTGCAGGAGGGGTTGCTTGTGGACTCCCTTTATCAATTTCCAGTAACCTGCCACCTGTGTCCATGCAGGTATTACCTCTGTTTTTTTTTCCTCTCCCACCCTTTCTGCTGGCCTTCTTCCTGTGGTCCTGTGCTAATATTCTGCCACTTCATTTTAGATTTGCATCGTAACTAAATGCAGGTGGAGTGTTGAAGTGGAGTTTCCGCTTTCCATCCTAATTCTCTCCATGTTTCTATATTCCATCATGATGGGTCATTGACTTCTCTCTCTTGGGAGTTCCCCATACCTCTTCTCGCTCTCCAGACTTGCCACACCATTTTCGTTGCCCTTCTGGTGATTTCATAATCCCTTACATGTTGCTGTTACGACTATTTTTCATTTGGACCGATTGGTGAACTACTCACTAATAGGCATTTTTATTTATGGACATGGTAGAAGTCTGAGGAGATCTGCTGTACTAACTGTTCAATGAACAGCATTCCATGATGTGTGTGTCTTTCCGCATGCAAAGCCGTGTATTGTAAAAGGATTTATGTGGTACAACACGTTCACAGGCAAAGGAAGGATTTTCATGAAAGTGTATGCAGAGCCATTTTTCACTTCATACCCGACCTTTAAAATACCTATCGGTGAGGTGAGAAATGGCGCATTTTGTGGCTACCGATAGTAAATTATATAGTTTCTTGTCATATGGTATAACAACCAGCCAATTATGATCGTTTCTGGGCACGTAATGCTGCTAGTTCGCTAATTGTGAATGTGTGGCAAATGCCTGTACAGAAGCAAAGTGCATTAGATTTGTCAATGATGATTTCAGGCTATAAACGTTGCATTTGCTACTCGCAGTTTAATTTGGGCGAGTAAGGATGTAAGCAAATGAGAGTTGGACTGTGCACAGAGAGTATGTTTGTGTCCATTCTTTTGGGTGCAGTTCCTACCCCGGATTGTTGAGACAAGGCTGGAATAGAACCGCCTACTTATCCTGCAGAAGTTCCCGTCAGACTCTAATCTTGAATGGTCTGCAGTGTGCAGGCACAGGTGATGATAAGTCTGCATGGCTAAACCCCTCCAACAAATTGCAGACAAAGGTTAATGGAGCTGTTTGCCATGACTGTGGAAGTTAAGTAGACCATCCAACAGGGGCAACACGCTGGTCTTGGAAGCAAGTAAGAACATGCAGAGGTTCGAATCCCGGATCCACGCTTAGAAACTGTATTAGGCGCGTTATATAAACAATTAAATAAATAAATACATTCAATTAAATAACGACTGGTGGCTGCCATTTCTCCCTCTGCAAGAGGCAAGTTATGTTCCCCTGATCCTCTGCCTGAATAGCTCCAACCGTAGGGCCTGTACCAAGCCGTAAAGCCATATAAATGCAATGACTGGTGTCACTTTATTGATGTGCTTGCAATCTGTCTCTGGACTGTGAGCATGGTGAGCACGGTGAGCAGTATCTCCTGGACTAAACACAAAATGCACATAGGTTTTAGGTGTATTTTATGTCACCAGTATTAGAAACACCAGCAAGCAGCCTGAAGATCATGCACCTTCCCTCACCCAAACAAGATTTGTAAACACACTGCAGAGCCACGGTCCCTGTCAGCTCCATCCTCCCCCAGTTTTCATGTTTGTGTTCAAGCCTGTGCGTATACAGTACAGTGGGATTTCATGTTAAGTGGCCAGTTCATTGTTATTCAGCCATGCAGATACTTTCCGTTCATTCAGTTTTATCAAAACGCACCTCTTTAACCCACTGTCGGAGGATAGCTCAGGGGCAACGTGCTCACCTTGAAAACAAGATGACGCAAAGCAATACAGGTTCGATCCCAGGATCCGTGCTTAGAAATCTCTGGCTATTAAGCGTGTTATAAATAACCAATTCCAATTACTTAGGCCCTTTTGTGGGTTGATTGCCCCCTGCAGGATGAAGCGAGCAGTAGCTACAGCCTGTAGAATATGACCTAGTTAGTTCTTTTATCTGCCTACAATTGTGATGTCAACTTTGATGTCCTGGGTGTTAGTCTTAGCAGTGCACTGTGGTGGCGCGAGTTATGGTTGCTTAGCTTACCATTACTGGCGAATTTCTGGGGTTTTTCAGTTTTACTGGTAACCATAACGTCCCATTAATGAAGGTTTTTTATTGAATTTCATAGGTTTTTATTAGTGCAACTTAACCACAACATCCCCTTAACAAAGATTTTTCATTGAATTTCATACATTTTTATTAGTCAAACTTAACCATAACGTCCCTTTAACAAAGTTTTTTCATTGAATTTCATAGGTTTTTATTAGTGCAACTTAACCATAACGTCCCTTTAACAAAGTTTTTTAATTGAATTTCATAGGTTTTTTTTCATTGAATATATATATATATATATATATATATATATATATATATATATATATATATATATATATATATCTCACTGGACTTCATTTGGAAAGTTGCACTTTCAAAAGCCCTCAACCTGAGGTGAAGAGGGAACCTTCCAAGAAGAAACATCTGTTCCCTACCACTCCCAGGTCACATCAGGAGTAACCTCTGCTGTGGATCAGGACGTACCAGTCTGCACCGGAATCTCCTAGGGCTGGAAGTGCAGACCCTGAACAGAACCATCCTATCTTGGAGTCCTCCTGAGTAGGCCTCCCAGCAACAGGAGAACCAGAACAGCCAAAGCTCGCTGTTCTATCACACTGAACCGGTAGCACTGTGTTCACTGCACTGTGATCAAAAGGGCAATCGCCCTCACTGGTTGCTGCGCTCCTCGACCACTTAAAACTTGCTTGAACTCTGAACCAGCTTGACACTGCATCACGTCCAAGCTAAAACTTATCACCCACTAGACCAAAAACGGCTGCTCATTCCCGGGACCCGAACCAAAACACTGGAGAGTCACACGCTGACTCTAACCATGGGTTACAACCACAGCTCAACCCATCTCACTCTTGAACTGCCACCTCATTGAATGCACATTGGCACTCCCAAGATCACCACTTTGATGACCATCATCCACAAATTCGAACCACTGGAACATCACTCATCAGCCCCTCCTGGCGGCAGAAGCCCGACTCAGCCTGACCTAGTGCAAATCGTTCCTGGGACCGCCCCGAGCTGCATCTTGTGGAGCCACCCTGCTACTATACTGAGCACCCACCGTTGCTGCTACTCGATGCCCACTTGCTGCTTGGTCCCACATGATTCAACATGCCCAAACTCAGCTTGATCTGCTAATATCTACGGTTGACATCGGGTATGACTGCATCAGCGAAACAAGAACTGAATCCAGGTACTGTCCCCTCTATCCACTTAGACCGTATGATATGATATGATAAGGCATTTGTAGCGCGCCTATACACAAGTGTTTCAAGGCGCGATAGCGACTGATTCAGTCATGATCTCTCCTATTTTCAACCAAGATATCCTGTTGGTGGCTAGTGAATTATCTACCACCCCTGTAACAATGCTCAAAGTGCTACTTTCTCCAGTCTGTCACATCTTCTCTGTATTTCTTTTGGGGTGGGTTTTGTACAGTATTTTCTATCCGTTCTATGTGCTGATGGTGTGTTTCATTAAATTGTATATATGTTTATGGAACCTTCATTGGACATTCCCTTTATTTTGTACTGTGATACTGTGTTGTTTGGGTCACTACTGGTTCACCTTCACACCAATCTTAAAAGCAAAGCCTTTCCTCAGCACACTTTATGACAAAAAGCAAAGGAGGTAGATATCTTAACTGTCACTATTTTACCTTTATGATTGCATTGTGTTTTGGTTTGTAGAAGTGTAAGGGCTAAGTGGGCCATTTTACCCCTGCTCACTCTAGTACTACTGTGGTGCAGAATCCAATTCTTCACACTGTGGGGCGAGTCTTCCTTTGTCAGAGATCTGTGTAATGTATCTGTCTCCATAGATTCTTCATTTAGCTCTTTTATGAAGTTCAAAGGTCTACTCTGGTGGCTCTGCACGCCTCCAAACCATACTTCATTCACTCTCCTCGACTAACTGAGAGAGGTGGAGGTTTGGGGAACCTACTCTCTTCACGCCTCAATGCCTCACAAATCTCCAATGCCAGGTTCTCTCTAACCTCTTTTGAATTCATCATCTCTACTATTGCTCTGCCTCACTTGGTTCACATCATCTCTGTCTATCACCCTCCTGTTCCCACAGGACGTTTCTTTGATGATCCTGGGCAACTCCTTGATTCTCTTTCCAATAAAGATAATCTCATTGTCTTAGGTGACTTTAACCTTCCCTCTTCAACCACTTCTGAGAAATCTGAACTTCAGTCTTTTCTTAGAGCCACACTCCCCACACTATCCATAACCTACCTACACACAAGGGGTAACTCTATGGATTTCTTCTTAATCTCTGCCTCTCTCACAGCCACTAATACTACTGTTACACCATCCATATCTGATCACTCAATTGTTTCCACCACCATCTCCTTTCCACCCTCTGACCTTTCCTCGCCACTTGCTACACCTATTACTAAAAGGAAATGTTATCCTTCTGCCATTCCTCCTTTCTCTCTGACCTACAGTTCTCACTCTCCTCCTTCATACCCAATGCCACTAACACTGCCTTCTCCAGCTTTCAATCCATACTATATGACTTATTCTCCTCTCACATCCCAATGCTTACTTTCACCTTAAGTCTCAGTATCCTAAACCATGGGCCACCCCATTCATACACGCTTTCTGCACAGACATGCATTTGTTGCTGCACAAATGGAGGCGTACCCACTCGCATGAGGACCTGCAACTCGATGTCGCTTTCATGAGCTCTCTTAAGTCCACTCTTGATAGTGCAAAAAGGGAATTCTACCTAACTCTCATTGACTCTCACTCCAACCATCCTTGCAGACTACAGGCCCCCTAAACTCACCACTCACTCCTCCTAAATCTATGACTATCGATTCCACTCTCAAAGCTACTGGCCTAGCTGATTACTTTGCTGCAAAGTTTCCAGAATTCAAGACTCTCTCCTGACTTTCCTCACACTCCTTCCTCTTATATTAGCCACTTTGCCTACTCTACCATCCTCTGCCTCTATCTCCCACTTTTGTCACACTAATACTGCTATCTCTACTGATGAAGACTAGCCTCTCTTGTGTCCCATCAGATCGTCTTGCTCCTCAGCTAGTCAAAACTATTGTCCCTTTAGTGGTCTCTTACCTTGTTGAACTCTTCAACCTGTCCTTCGACTACGCTTGCTTTCCCTCTGTTTTCACAACTGCCACTGGCATCCCTCTCCTAAAAATGTAGGGACTGACTTGAATCTACTTCCTAACTTTCACCCTGTGTCTCCCCTTCTTCACTACTCAGTGCTCGTAAGGGTTGTGTTCAACAGCCTCACCAATTTCTTAGACATCCACAACTTGTGAGACCCCGTACAAGCAGGTTTCTGCTTCTGTCACTCCATGGAAGCTGCTATCATGAATGGCTCCAACTTTATTGCCTCTGCTAAGCATGCAAATTCTATCCTCTATCGTAATTCTCCCTGCCCTGTCTGCTGCCTTAGACACTGTTGATCACTCTGTTCTTCTTAATACTCTCTTAATTCCAGCGATTTGTGTTTGAGCACGTGCATCGATTGAAACCTACCTTGCACCTCACAAGTTCTCTAACTCCTGAAGCAACAACACCTCTCAACTCACTCCTCTAAATGTTGGTGTTCCACAAGGCTCTCTGTTGGGTCTGCTCCTCTTTGCACTCTACACCTCTGCTCTTGGGCCACTAATCTCCTCCTTTGGTTTTGCATACTAACTCTTCAGGGATGACACCCAAATCTTCTTCTCTTTTCCTGAAAACCCCTGAACTCCCCTCTGATCTCTTTATTAGCATTTCCAATGAGCTCAATGTCATTAACTATTCAATTGCTTCGCACTCTCTGAGGTTAGCTATCTCTCATCTCTTCCTCTGCCTAACTAGTTCCCACTGGACACTCACCCCTATTCTTCTTCAACTAGAAACCTCAGCATTATCTGTGACCCATCTCACACCTTTTCCACTTTCATCTCAAAAATTGGAACAGCAGTTGGCCTCAACCTCCTAATTATTAGGAAGCACATGCACCTCCTTCCTTTCAACACCTCAAAGCATCTTTTAACCACTCTTGTCTTCTCTAAACTGGACTACTGTGCCAATATCCTGTTTGGTCTCCCCAACTATGCTTTCTTTCCTCTCAACAAGATCATTAACTTCACTGCCAGGACTCTCTTGGAACTCCCTCACTTCACACCTACTGCTTCATGCCATCACGTGACACCAATCTCAGGAGGATAGCCCAGGGGCAACGCGCTTGTCTTGGAAGCAAGACAAAGCTGAGCAACTCAGTTTCGATCCCTGGGTCCGTGCTTAGAAACATCTGGGTATTAAGCATGTTATAAATAAACAATTACAATTACAATTAGTCACTTGGCTGCTTAGATGACGATGCAAAATGGGGTCAGATTAAAATTTCTTCTCCTGTTCCAAAATCTATCCACGGTAAGGCACCACTGTATCTATCCTCCTCTATCCAACTCTACCAGCCTTGTAATCTCCGCTCTGCCTCCTCCAATACCCTTATGTCTCCTCGCCCTCCCTTTGCTTGATTTTGTGTCCACACTTTCTTTCCTTTCTCTCTTCTTGCTCCACTTGCATGGTATTCTCTTCCCCTGGACATCTGAGAAACAGTCCACACGTATTGGTTCAAAAGCAAATTAAGAGCCTACCTCCTCGCCTCCGAATTACCCTCTTAATCTACCTCTAATCTTCCTGCTAGCTAGCATTTTTCCTAGCTTCTAACCTGCCTCTGTCCCTCACTTCCTCTGCCTCCACTCTAGCACTTCACCCATCATGGTCGCATCCCAAGCACAGCTGGCCGTACGGCCTACTTGCACTTAAAAATGTCCAATGTTGATAGTTCTTAATCTATTTATGCCCACTTATGTATTCTACCAGGTGACTGTTATATTTATTCCCCTCCACAACCTGGTCACAATGTCCCTCAAACTCACCCCATTGTAAGAAGCTCATTGCTTCCCATCAAATCTGACTTCTTATCTGTTGTAAGTTCTTTAGTGGTCAAAAGAGCATTGTTCCTCCCATATATAAATACATACATACATAGATAAAGGGAGAATTTGTGGCCCCTAGATTTTTATATCCACCAACATTTGAAGATGTGCATGTTAAGAAATTGGCTGAATCCTGGTTTCTTCACCACAGAGGTTAGATATACCCAGAGTTCAGCGAATGTTTAGATCCAAGACATTCTGTATTTCTTTCGTCACACATTTCCCTTGGCGTGGTGATTTTTCTTTATTGCATTGCATTTATACATGGAAACATGTTCAGATGAAAGTATCCAGTGTGATACTTTGCATTTCAACTAACTCATTTCATTTGAAAAACATGCTTATATGGTTAACTGCCCTGAAACCTCACAGTGGTGGAAGCGCAATGCATACGCACAATAAGCATGCTAACATGGGCAGGTGACCCAAGGCCTTCCCCTGGTAAAGCGAATGCATTGGGAAATGGTTCCCTTGCCCCCTACCTATGCAACAGTACCCCATTCCGCTCTAAGGCGGGGAGGAAGTGTGTTTATAAAACGGGCTACCACAACACTATCTAGTACCTGTTCATTGACACCCCTGAAATTAGCATAAGCAGCAACTGCATGGCCTGACCGTGATTATGTTATGTAATTGTGTACTAATTCAATGTGTGTGCCAATTGTAGGCAGTAGTGTATCTGTTTCACTTCTATAGCACCATTTTAGTATCTGGCCAGAAGTATGCCACATTCCTAGACAATGGTCCTGATTATGAACCCGGCGGTAGCCGTGCCGGTAAAAATTAGGATTTGGTGACCTCTAATTGAGAAGGTCTGCCAAGGATGGCCCTCCGGATTGTACTGTTTTTACACTCCCAATGAAAATAGCAAAGTATATTATGTTTCAGTGTACTGCATGGCACCTTGTCACAAAGTCCGCCGGCTCGGAGAAGTACTCTGCATTTCTGTGAGCTTGTTCTCCCTGTAAAGCGTCTGAAGGGCAAACCAATTACCGTGTTGAGTTTCTGATGACTGCAGCATGTGTCCCCGCAGCAACTCAATCAGCAAGACGCCCCTCCCTCTAGCAGCGTCTAAGATGACAACTGCACTGGAACTTCGAATATTGTATAGCTCTGTCCGGTTATTTTGCAATTAGCTGTGTGTACAGCTATTTTTTTATATCTGCCACTAAATAAAGTCATTCATGTTGCTGCATTCTTCTGGGTCTGGGTAAAGGAAGGCGCACCAGGAAGTGACTGCCGTGTGCTGTGCTCGGATAATCCTGTGCATCTGGGTTTGATTTCCCAAGAGCCTACTTCTCTTCCAAACGCAGCACTTGGTCGATCCCAATGACCAAATGCCAGTCTGCATGTTCCCTTCCCTGTGATTGCTCAGTGCTATTACTGTGAGAAAATGGCTGCTGCTCTGCAGGAGTAAAGGGATGCGCAGTGGTTAAAGCGCCACACTACTACTTACCCACAGTGATCCCAATCATAAAGGTGAAACAGGCACAACCTGAGCGGTATCCCTACTTGCCTCTTTTAGGGAAGGTTGTACGCTTCAGGAGGGGTGTGAGGTGGCAAAGATGCAACACAGACAGTAATAGTGTGGGGGTACCCAAAGAAATGATGTCCAAATAAGATATACAAATAGGCTATTTAATTAAAGTAACACACATAGACATAACTAATACTAGCACTGCTGGCATACCCCCTATAAGGGAAAACACAGAGAAAACTATTTTTTAAAATAAAGGAGCAATCTGTGTTTGTAGGCAAGGTTGCTCAGGCAAAGATTGCAGCTGCAAAGTGTCAAATACAAGAAGATGTCTTCGTGCTAAGGACGAGCATGCTCATCCTTTTTGCACAGACTTGATTAAAACTCAGCAGTTAAAGGGTTAAAAGAGGTCGAGAAGAACGGCTTAAAAGTCACTAGAGTCCTTCAAAGAAGACCAGGGGACAGGACCACTTTAGATATCTCTAGTTATTGCCGTTCAGGCCTCAATGGTATAGAGCCATGCTTTTTGGCATCACACCGTGAGTCTGGGTGCATTACGTACAAGGTGGGTGTTGAGTCGATGAATGGCAGCAAAGGGTTCCAAAAATGCACTTCTGTTCGTCAATTGCTTGCATGTCGAAGACAATGGGTATGGAAGATGGCCTCAGGTGCAGAGAAGCAGAAACTGATCTTTGGTGATGAGTGGGATCAGCTGACTCCTCACAGTAGTGGGGTACTGCAGCAGAGTTGGCTTAGAGTTTGAAGAAGCTGATAACCAGTCAGGCGCTATTGAGTTGGAGTTGCTAGAAGACTCAGCGGGTCTCCGTTGCAAGACAGCAGAACTTCAGGGTCGGCTTTGTGTGAAACTCCGAGATGCGGGGCAGTGAGCATCGAGTTTGAAGACGATGGTGGTGGTTCATTTACATCTGATTTGACAGCATTGAAGGTTCCAAAACTAGTGTTAAGGTGGTTTGAAGATGCAATGACAACTAGGGATATCTACCTTTGTTTTGTGGTTGCTTTGAGTCCCAGTCCAGGTTATCATGGACATGGCAAGTACCTTCTTCTTCCCTTCCCATCCAGGCAGGTCTGCAGAGAGAACCTGCAGGGTTCTGCCACCTCCAGCGAGCAGGGGCATGGGTACCATAGTCTCAATTGCAGTAGTCCTTGTCCAGCCAGTTGGTAATCCCAATTAGGCACTTGGGGTGGTTAAGGAGTAGTTCTTTTCTTAGAGCTCCTGCATTCCCCTCTCTGACAGAGAACATTGGAGAAGACTGTTCCACCATTGGATCTTTCCCAAACAAATCCCCAAAGATGAATCAACTAAGGAGAAGGTTCTGAATTATATAGGCAAAATGCTACATTGGATTAGTCCACATCAACCCTTTTTTTAGGGGTCCAATCCTGGCTACTGTAGCAATTGCTTGTTGCCTGCCGGTGTGCCTTGTCACAGGAAGTGGGCTGGGAGGACTGGACGTTTGGGGAGCCCTTGTAAATCCAGGATTATGAGAACTCTTGGTGGTCTGAATCTTTTGTCACGGCTACTATAACTCTACCCCTTTCTTAGGTTTGCATACTTCAAAAAGGTTCCAGTAACCAGCACCCTGGTGTGAGAGGGACATTACCATGACAGCACTGTATTTGAAGCACCAGTTCTGAGGGAACCCCTCTGGGAGGGTTCCTGTTCCATGGTGAATGGTGTCCCCCCTCTAAAGAAGGCACAAAATGGAGCTTCTTGGTCTGGCTACCACATGGTGCTTTTGGGTACTTCCAGGCCAGGAATAACATGTACCATCAGTGCTGTCAAGCATGAGTCTCTGCTTACCAAGCTGACAATAATATGACCTCAATGCCTGGATCCTGTATCCTTGTGTAATCTCAGTAGCCACCATCTCAAAACAGACCTGGCTTATATGTAGATAGTGATAACTACTGCAAGGCTGTCTGGCTTACACAATTATTATAGTTTAAATCAGAGCTGCAGATGGTTACAAAGCCACTTCCGCCTCTTGGAACATTGTGTTCAAGAATGCTCATATGCCCTTTGAACCTGCCCTGCTGCCAGTGCAAAATGGGGAACTATCTAGCAAATTCCACAACAAACTCTATGCCTTGAAGATAATTCTTCCATTCCTGCACTTAACCACAAGATGAAATTAGTGAGTGCCTTGTTCCTCTAGAAAATTGAATAGTGTACGAGCATCTAGATAGCTCATCCAAAGAAGAAAATCTACAACTTACATCTGAGCCGAATAAAGGTTAACGCAATGTCGGCTGTGAATGATAGCCACCTGCTTTCCTGCCTCTTTTCCATTTTTCCCCTTGCCCCACCACTCCTTCACCCCCCAAACATCCAACCTTGTCACACTGAAGTGGCAAGATGCAATGGTATAAAAGATCATATGTATATTGATCATTCTTCATGTAAGTTAGAATACACCACCAACAGTGAAATGTTAAGTTTGCCTTTCGATTGTGTTATAGATGGAGGACATCCAAATTTGTTCAGAAATTATATAAGTATTTTAAACATATTTGTCAAAAAATATTATAGTCATCTATTATGATATTTAATACATGACATGATGGGCATGTTATACATATTTAAGTTTGGATACCATGGGGATCATTACGAGTTGGGTGGTATTCCAGTGCAAAAATCCACTGGCATACCGCCCAATGCAATTATTGTTACTGCCACTTGGTCTGGCGGTATTAACCCTGGGATTACCAGTGGCGACAGTGGTGTACATCCCCATTTTATTTTTAGTCCATAGAACTCAATGTGGTATTTTTGGCAGAATTACTCCAGTGGTAATCCTCCAACTCACAGTTGGGCGGTGTGGCAATGCGGCTGTAACAGTATTGTCGCCACATTTTTACTGCACTGGACAACTCGTAATGAGGCCCAGTAGATTCAATATTGCTATTGATCAGAGGAGACCATGCTGTCGTTTTTATTCGCTTATGTCTGCAACTTGAAATCTTTGTGAGTGAACATCTAGTTTTTAATGGACATGATACAGAAATGAGTAACATTATGCCGACTCTCAAGCTTAATCCAAAGGTTCCATGAAGGCAAACAGTTGGTCTGAGCCAGAACCAATAATCTATATGTAGTACCAGTTTTATATTCTTAACATTTCTCAGTTTATTGGCAAAAATGTCAGGTTAAAATCATAATCTGGTATTGATCGGTCTAAACAATATAATTAGACCTATGGGTGTTCCCAGGGCTTTAATGCTGCCCTACACCTGGATATGATGAAGGTCCTCTGGATAATCAGTGGTTACCCCACTGCTGAAAACACCATCCTTCAATACCCACAATACATCCAAGTGTGGCATTGTTTCTCTTCTACCCATGGCAAGCAAGTCACTAGAGCAGGTGCTCCAGTGAATAAACCTATGTATCTTTGTTGAATTCTCACAATTGCTTTCTTCCCAATAGCCAATGTTTTGCTCCATCGGGAGGACTGATTTGGTTGTTTTGTCTGTGCCAAGTTATCAACTGAACTGATTGTGATGGTACCTCCACCCCGATTTTGCAAGATCTGCACCACGTGTTTCACACCATGCTCTACATCAGCGGGTAGTACATGTTTCAGCTGGGAAATAATGTCTAGGTGGAGTGTGATTAGAGGAGGCAATCCTAGTTCCAACCATCTGACCCAATCTCAGAAGTTTTGGAAAGGAGCGGTGTTGGGCCTGTATGGGTAGAGTTGCAAATGTCTTCTCATCTGCATACCGTAGATCCCAGGGAGATGCCTTTGTGCCACCCAGGGAAACTGAGCAGAATTAGACCTGTAAAATGGTAGTCTAATTCTCTGACTTTTTTTTTTAGTCTCGTAACCTCCTAGCTAGTATTGATTTCTTTCTTGGAGCCATGCTGTAACAGGGGATGTAGACAGTACTGCTATGCAAAAAAACCCTCAGACAGATTTCAGGAGGTACTGACACAGGCCCCTGGGGGCAGTATTGTTTATGCACGCCAGCACTTCTCGTGATGTGCCGTTTCCCCACCAGCCATTGATAAACCCGCATTCTTCCAATGTGACCCTGGTGAACGAACTGAAGTGTGCGATCCGAATGCCACACTTGAACCGCAACAAGCTCCCGATTTGACTCGATACCCACTCACTGCTTCACCCAGCAAGATTTGCCACACCTAAACCTTGTTTGACCCACACCATAGCAGAGTTTGAAACATGGTTTGATGCTGTTGCACCGCCTAAGAACAGCAGAACGGTACTATTGTCTTAGAACTGCCCCATGTCCTCCGTTTGACGCTAGAGACTGCTTAAGTCACTTAACACTGAAGAACATTTTACTTTACTTTAATCTATTTGTATAGCGCAGCCAGGGACTGTTAGCCATTAGGGCACATAACAAGACAGACAACGGCAAAAAAGTGGCTAGAGCGTGTCAGGCTGGTCAAAGCACGAAAACAAATTGGAGACGAAGAGATCATAAAGTTGGTCCAAGCAGGTTACGAGAACAACCAAGTTTTCAGTTTTTTCCTGAAAAGGTTCAGAGAGGTCATGCCATGTAGCTCAGTAGGGAGTACGGTCCAGGCCTTTGGAGCTGCGGTGAAAAAAGCACAATTTTCCGCCCTCTATTTTCTACATCTGGGCGAAACCAGCAAATCTTGGTTGCTGGACCAAAGGGATCTGCTATTGACCTTTTTTTCAAATTAGTTTTGTAAATACAGGGGTATGAGGCCAGATCTGCATTTTAAAGTCAGGACTAAAAGGCATAAGCAAATACGTGCTTCCACCGGGAGTCAATGTAGAGCCCGTCTCACTGCCACAACATGGTCACGGCAGGCAAGACCCACGATGACTCGAACCACACCGTTCTGGACGACTTGAAGTCTGTTTATATCCTTTTTATGGAAGCCCACCGAAGTGCTACTACGATAGTCTATCTTGGAGCAGATAATAACTCTTGCTATGGCAGCAGTGTTGTCCTGGGAGCTGAAGGGTCTCGGGTGTTCCAGCAGTATCACATAATAGACAGCTGCTGAAACCAGGGAACCCACGTGAGATGGCATATTCAAGAGATGGTCGAGCGTAACCCCTGGGATTTTTATTTTCACCTGTGGGGAGAGTTTCACATCACCCAAAATAAAGCAGCAGTAGTCAGGATCCAATTTTGCCAGCATCGATGGGGTTCCTATGACCATCAAGTCGGTTTTGCCTCTGCTGAGGGAGAGATAATTAAAGTCCATCCATTTCTCTATCAGCGGGTAGACTCTGTTGAGTTCACTTTCATCTGAGGCGTGAACTCCAGTCAGCGAGACGACACACTGAGTGTCATCTGCATAATTGGAAAACATTCCTTTTTCACTCCAGTTTTCACTACCGAGAGTGTTCCATCTCTGTAGCTTTGCATATTGCGCGTTTGATAGTTATTTATTTAATTCAAGTATGCATAATTTTCAGAACATTCATCGGACATTCCTTTATTTTGGACTGTTATACTTTGCTATTTGGGTCACTACTGGATCACATTCACACCTCTTCTAAGAGTATAGTCTTCACTCGGCCCACGTTACCACAAAAGACAAAGGAGGTATATCGCTTGTCTGAGCCCATTTTTACCTTTGTAATTGGGATCACTGTTGGGTTTCAGAAGTGTGGGGACTGATCAGGTGGTTTAGCCAATACTCTCATACTTACACTCCTGCAGGGCAGAAATCATTTCCTCATATGGCGAGGGAAAGTTGAAATACAGAGATGTTTGAAATACAAAGATGGAACACAGAAATAAAGAGTGCAAGAAGAGAAGAGGGAACTCATTAAGGGAATTGGACAAATTAAAGGAGTGAGTCAGACCAGGGGAGAAAGAGAAGTTTGCTCAGGACTGAAAAAGAAAAAGAAATGCAGAAATGTGTCTGAACGCCATCCAGACATGGCTTGTGGCTAATGATCACTCTCTTAATGAGAGTAAGATGGAGATCATTCTCATTTCATTGGCGTTCCTGCGCCCTGTTTCCATCCTACCCTTTGGCTGTCCTCCTTGGGCCCTATATGTTCGGCATCATGTGAGGCCAATAACCTTGGGGTCATCTTTGACTACATTTTCTCCTACTCCCCTCTCATCTTGGACCTTTCGAAGAAGGCCCACTTCACCTCCTTAGAGACATTATCCCTTTCCTCACCTTTCCCCAGAAGCTCAACATCTCAAGAGCTCTGGTCCTTACTAGGCTGGACTATTGCAACAGTCTCTTCCTCAACCTCCCCCTTTTCTCCTTAAGCCACCTTCAGCTAATCCAGGATAGGGCTGCAAGACTTATCCTTGGCCTCAAGCCCATGGACCTTATTTCTCCAGCCCTAAAATCTCTCCACTGGCTCCCGGTGGCTGCAAATATCAAATGCAAGATACTTTGCATCATCCACAAGGCTTTCTGGGGTCTGGGCCCATGCTATCTCCAAATGTCCCTCCCTAAATACCTTCCTGCTCAAGCCCTCCGCTCCTCTATCTCCAATTCTTTGCTTGTCAAACATTTCTCCCAGAACTGAGTGGGGGCAGGCCTCTCTCCTTGGCTGGTGCCTCTCTCTAGAACAACCTCCCTGCCCCTCTCATACTTGAACCAGACCTTGTCATGTTCTGGAAACATCTAAAAACTCTGCTTTTCTCTACCTCATTCCCTCTTTCCCTTCCCTGCTAAGCACCCCACTGACGCTGAGACTGGCGGCCTGGTCCTTCATGAATCTCACAAGTTGCCAGGCACTCTACCCATTCGATACCAGCACCACCGCTCGGGCCCCATGCCTGGCAGCTGTGAATCCCACTCATGGGATTCCTCTGCCCTAGCACTTAGCCAGTGGCCTCCTCCTTGGCTTCCCCTGGCACTTCCCTCCCGGGCTCCCAATAGCACTTGCCTTTACTCTGCTCCCTCCCCCTCCTTCACCCCCCATTTCCTGGACTTCTCTACACTGCACTTGCATGTCCGAATGCCACAAGACCTAGTAGGACCTCAATTGTACATTTACTGTTTTTGCTACTGTTATTTACTCCCCTGTTGCCTCCCCAATTACCCTTGTGTGGCATTGAAACACAATTCTGTTGTATAGGCGCTTAACAAATTCTCAATAAATAAATGGATAAACTGGGAGTTTGAAAGGTAGGGACAGGGATCTGTCATGGAAAAGTGAGGGATATGGGAAGAGTGCAAAAATGGTCATGTGGGAAATGGAGAAATGGGAACTTTAGGCAATGTGACAAGAAAGAGGGTGCACAAGATTCAAGAGAAAGACATGAACACACATAGAGAAAAATAAATGGGTAGCACACGAATGGAGAGAATAATTGCGAACACTGAAATAGAATAGAGCAAGAGAAGGAGAGAGTGTGTGAATGGGCAATGTTGCCTGTGTGATGGTTGTACTTTGTTTTATTTAAGTGAATTACTTTGTGGAAATGCCCTTCGATGCATTTACTGCCATTTATTTTTATTATGGGGTGTTCCCCCCATAACTCCAAACCCACCTATCAACCATCCCAACCTTATACCTCTTACCCACAAAATATACATATATAAATGATTTCCAAACAAATTAAATGCATAAAGTGAATTAACAATAAAGTAATGTACTTCGATGAAACAACTGTACACACAAGCGATTAAAGTCAATATGCACAGTGAATTTACTGCAAAAAAAGTAAATGTTACAAAAAAAAATTCAAACTCCCCTGCATACGGTACCATCCCTTCATAAAATCTACTGGACTATGCGATTGGGTGAGTGGACTTTGCAAGCTCTGGCTGAGTGTTTGTAAAATGTAAAAGGTTAGCTGAATGAATGGACACAAATAAATACATAGATTTGATAAAAAAGGCTCTGAAAACAGTTTGGCCATCTCTCTCCCACATATTTTAATATATAATGCAATCATAATCATAGAGCAAAGTGAGCTCTGGAGGCTAACTACAGTGTGTGTTATTGCAGTAGATGTGTCGATGTACAGCCTGGATGGAACTATTGGTCATTCTTTTGTGTAAACATCTAGTTAGACTTGTGTATTTATTATGTAAGAGGAAAGCAAGTAACAGACTAAGCAGTGTAGTAGGTGTATCAGGCAGAGAACTTGTCAAACTAGATGCAAAATTGTAGTTTGCTGCTATCTCACTTTCAGTATAACTGGTATGAAACCGCTCATGCGTTGAACACCAGTTTCACATATAAATGAACCCATCAGGTCAGGTCACAGAACTAGATGTTCCATTAAAAGCAGTAGATCATGTACATTTTCTAAAGTGTTCACTCATTAATGTGATGCATCTTCCCAACAAAAGAAAATCGAGTTGACACTGAGATTCGATACACTAACCTGCACTTTACTGTAAACCATGGAGACCATGCAGTGTTTTACAGAAGCAATACGGTAGTTCTGCATTATGCAACAACTTAAATTGTTAGGAATGTAATTCCATGACTGTTTTTAATAAAGTTACACATACTGGTCTTTTCCAAAGAGAATATATCTTTTCCAAAGAGGATATAATTAGCTTACTAAAAGTATCACCCAAATTACTTCTGGTTTTCAATTATTTGCACACAAAAAAGAAATCTTGCATTGCACTCCCACAAATGCATTTGGTACTTTGAAAGATATGATTACTATTGCACTCTCTCTCCATTAGCCTCTTTGAACTTGCAGTGAACAGAGAAGAGGGTGGTGAGAGCCTTGAGAGCTAGAGAGGAATTCAGGGTGAGCATTGCTTTTATTGAATAGGGTAACTTAAATAGCTAACTTTGCTACACAAGTGTCAATTTAATTAGCAAACCTACAAATTGCTATGCGACACTGCTCATTTTATGCCTTGAACTCATAAAGGTAATATATGGCAGTTCAAAAGCAAATAATATAACAGTTTTGTTCACATCATAATCCTTTATTTATTTTGTCATTTGTAAAGCACACCAAAACAGAAGGCATCAAGGCGCTGGTCACAGTAAGCACAGCTTTATCAGTCAGAGACAGGTAGTACAGGCATACAGTTGGTGAACAGAGCAGTTACAAATCTTGAGACACATAATGAATCATTGTACGCTAAATGAGGCTAATATTGAGTTATAACTCTGTTGAAAAGAGCCAGGTTTTGATGCATTTGCAGAAGGTCTAAAAAGACGGTTCTGATCTTACATATAGTGGTAAGGCTTTCCAGTGTTTTGCAGCCCCGAACGGGGAACTGCAACCCCCTGCTCTTTGCAGTTTGAATCTGGGGATGGTGAGGAGGTGCGAGTGGGTGACCTGGGTGGGTCTGAAGGATTGCGATTTTGTGCATTTTATTGACAAGTTACTTGGTACTGTATTAGAAAGTCATTTGTGAGTTAGAGTAAGGGTTTTAAAGAAAATGCGCTCCCGAATGGGCAATCAGTGAACATGTCTTCTTGCCAGTGATATGTGGTCTTGCTTTGGGATGTTCAAGGCTGCTTTTAGCGCATTGTTTTGTATGATCTGCAACTTCTTAATGTTGCGAATAGTAGATCCTGCAAACAGGGCATTTTCCAATAGTCTCATCTGGAGACAATGAGGCTCTTGCAATTGTGATGCAGCAGTCAATGGAAAGAAGTGTCTGAAGGCATTAATGAAGTCGGTCGTGAAGCTAAAGATGAGGCAATTGCACTGGGATAGTGATACCATCAATAATGAAGGACTTGTGGGCTCTGTCAAGTTTGTTTAGTAGTGCCTGTGAGCTGATAAGGAGCAGCTCAGTTATACGTCATTTAGGCATAATGAGTGTAGGTCTATCCAGGCATGGATGGGTTGATAGGCTTTGCCCAGTATGGTGGAGTCAGTGTCTTAAGTGCCTGAGATTGGTAGGATGAGTTGGGTATCGTCCGCATAGTTAGTATAGAAGATACCCAAGGTGTCAATGAGGTCAAAGATGGGCTTTATGAAGATATTGTATAGTGTGGGGGAGACACAGGAGCCTTGGGGGACTCCACAAGTGGCTGGAGCTGGAAGGGCTGAGGAGGAAAAAATATATATTTTTGTTATTTGAGAGAAAGGATTAGATATAAACTGTTACTTTAGTGGAGAAATGGGCTTCCGAAGAAAGATGTTGGCAAACAATTTTGTGATCCACCAAATCAATGGCAGCGGAAAGGTTGAGCAAGAGAAGGAGAGCTAATTTGCTGTTGTCTTTGAACTCATCCATTTGGATTTTTAAGTCTAGGAGTGCTGATTCCGTTCTGTGCCCTGGACGGAATCTGGATTGGCGCAGCCCGAGAAGGTTAGCTTCTAGATACTTTTGGATCTATCAGCAAGCTGCTCTGTCCAGTATTTTGGATAAGAATGGAACAGTCAGAATTGGGTGGTAGTTAGTTGGGATGTTTGGATCTAAGGTGGATTTCTTAAGAAGGACAAGGACACAAGTGTATTTCAGATTATCCGACACAATGCCAGAAGAGAAGGAGGTATTGATGAACGATTAGATGAATGGGGCAAGCTCTGAAGCACAGTCTTTGATGACCGAGGCTGGGCAGATGTCCTCTTGGCATCTGGATGGTTTCAAGCCTTTGATGATTTTAATTACTTCTGAGTTGGAGATCGGGGTGAGCTCGAACAAGTCGGCATCGTGGGAAGGCGGTGATTGTTTAGGGTCTGGTGGAGCCTCAGTGGTGATTAGTTTGTTTTTCTTTGCAAGGATTTTTATTTTTAAGGATGCAATTTTGTCCAATAGAACATTTTGTATATTGGAGCACCAAGTGAGGTCTTTAAGGCAACTAGCTGGAGTGGCAACTAGTGATTCAAATTCCTGCAGTATGGCAAAGAGGTCTGTGTACCCGAGTTACCCCTTGCTATTCTATAATTGTACGTCGAGCTTTTGGCTTGGAGCATGGCCTGTTTGTAGTTTTTAGACAAGGAGGTAAAGTGATCTTTATTGGAGGCTGATGTTTTTTTTTTCCTGGATGTCTCGGCTGCTTGCTTGGTGAAACGAAGGGCTTTGAGGTTGGGGTGGACCAAGTGTTAAAGTGGGCTACCGGCATGGGTTTATGTTTGTAGATGGGTGCCACCTCCTCAATGGTGAGTAGCCGTGATTGGTTGTATAATTTCACCATTGTGATGCAGTCATTCATGGTGGCTTGGTAGGCAGTCAGGGGTTTCAGCAATGGAAGCATGCTGGCCGGTGTGATATTCTGGGTATTTCTTGAGAAGTTGGCTGGTAAAGGTTGTGAGAAGGGAGGGGATAGAATGTTCATAGGTGTGGTGAAAGAAATAACATTATGGTCTGACCAGAGGCAGGGCATATTGGACAAGGTATTGATGTTGCAGTCAAGGTCTTTCAACCAATCTAGAGTACGACCTTTGTCGTGGGTTGGGCATGTGATGCATTGGGTAAAGCCTAAATCCTCGATAGCATTAGTTAGGGATAGCACATTAGGATCCGCAGGGTCATTAAGACCTAGGTTTACATCACCCATAAGGACTATTCTAGAAGAGCGCTTAGTCTCAAGTGAAAGGAGATGTGAGATATCTTCCTTGTATGATAATAATGGGCCTGGTGGTCTGTAAATGAGATATAGAGTTAGGATGGCAGTATGGGAGAGGGTCAGTTTAACTGACTTCAGTTCTCCGTACTGGAAGACTTGGTTGTTCATTTCTCTGATGCACAATTAATTTATGGTGATGATAGCCACTCCCCCCTCCCCTCTTTGGAGTTTCATCTGTCTTTCCTAAAGATAGTGTAGCTGGCAGGGATGGTGAAAGAGAGGGAAGGACTGGCTGCAGGTTTCCGTAATGGCTAGTAAGTCGAGGTTATAGGAGGTAATTAGAACAATGATGTCAAGGGAATGGAGCATTACAGACTTGGCATTAATGAAAGCTCACTAAACACAAAAAGGGCTTATTGTATTCAGACAAAAAGTCCTACTTACTTTCCAACCATTATGGGTACAAACTATAGCATGGTAGAACGATATTGGAGAACAATGTATCGTATCAACGATTCATCAATCGTGTACCTAGCAAATTTATCACATACACACTCACTCCCTACCAGGAAAAAACCCTGTCCCTGTCTAACATGAAGCTGTTCCTAGGCATCACATGTGTAGTGTGCCTATTCAGCAGGGATAAGATTTCATATTGTTGCAGGGAAAGGATGCTCTCCTACCTGCGTGCGCGTCTCAACATGGCTCGCTGAATGATGGAGCTCCGAGCAAATCCGGAGATGGCAGGAAACAAGAGTTGCAGGGAAAGGAGAGAGTCCTTTCCCTGCAACAATATGAAAACAATATGAAATCTTACTAGTACAACAAGCGGAATGAGTAATATTTTGCACTTGTACTTTTTATTATCTTCATAGAGACATTTTCTCTGACAGAAGCATGGGGACTGAGTAAGGACCAACTACAGCCCTTGCATCCCCTCCATCCTCCTCTCCCCCCTCTGCATATTTCTCGAAGCCCTTTTGCGAAGGTCAGTACTAGGACTCTCATATTCTGCACAGTAATATGGGGAGCAAATGAGTACTACAAAAAGATGGACATGATCACCAGAACAGACACTGGGTGAAGTAATTCCCGATTGAGTAATGGCACATCATTGGAAAATATGTATTGTGCACGCGTATGCATGGGTAATAACACTGCCTGACTGCACAGACCCCCCCCTTTCCACTGTCCCAGCCCTGCATGTGAATAGTGCCCAGATAGGAGCCCACACTGTGGGTTCCATTAGTCTTGCACTCATCCTAATAATTCAGGTTGTAAAATACATACACAAGATCTCAGGGGTATTTGTATATCTAGCACATGGTACACTCCTCTGACCCACCCCTTTTTGGTTTCCTATACAGGAAGCAGAGGTGTGCAACGAGTGGAGACCCATCAAGACAGTGTTCTCCAGATTTAATTCATTTCACCAGATACAACAATTGTTCCTTAGGAAGACGATCCTAGCTATCTGATCGTTGAAACCAGTCGAGCCTAAAGACGTGAGCCATCTCACGCCTAGAAGATGTCCATCAAAAGACAATAAGGACACTTACAGCAAAGAAAAAACTGAAATCACAATTGTTGATCTCTATTTTTAAGATATGGTGCCCTGTTTCTGCAGAGCCCATTTTGTATAACCTCAATCAGAAAAAGGTCTCCAGTCCATGGCATGTTGTTTAACTAGCTGGTTATTAAAACAGAGACTACAAAATCCAGTAGTTAAATTAGGCAACAGGTACTTAGCGAGAGATATAGTATATAGTACAACTGGAATCTCTGAAGAGCCATTCGAGGCAGTTTGTAGACCTTATCCAATTTTTAAGAAGCAATATGTATGAATGAAGTTTTTGTATCAGGGTCGTTTTGTCCCCCCTCATCCCTGCTGAATAGGCACACTATACATTTGATGCCTAGGAACAGCTTCATGTTAGACAGGGACAGGGTTTTTCCTGGTAGGGAGTGAGTGTGTATGTGATAAATTTGCTGAGTACACGACTGATTAAAGCTCCTTTGAGCGATAGGGGTGCAGCGAGGTTAGAAGTTGTCATGTTGTACTTCAGAGGAGTTGATGATGGGTCTGTTTCTAGGAGAGGCGGGTCAGTTAGCAAGCATGGTGAGGAGTCAATGGCAGGAGTGGATTAATTGCTGTTGATAAGCAAAGCTGTGGCCTTTTCCAGTAAAGGTAGACTGGATAATGTACGCCGTTTAGGGTTTGGGCGTTGTGGGCTTCTTTTGGGATGGGTGAATGATGAAGCAAGAGTTGCCGGGTTGCCAGGCACCCTATAAACCTTTACTATGACGGGGCACCGAAAGCTTTCTCATTGGCAGGGGCATTGAGTGTGTGATTTTAGTAGGAGGGGCAGCAGAGGAATTTTCAATAACCAGGGAAGCAGGTGCATTCTTACTAACAAAGTACATTTCAGTAGCAGGGAGGACTTTTAAATTAGCAGAGGAGACAAGTGCATTTTCCTTGACAGGGCCCTCGGATGCATTTTTCATAGTGGGGGCAGCAGGAAGTTTTTCAATAACAGGGGCTGCAAGAATATTTTCATTGGTAGGGGCATCAAGTAGAATGTCAATAGCAGGGGCATCAAGTACATTTTTTGTGACAAGGGCATCAAGTACGTCATCAAAAGCAGTGGCAGCAGAGGCATTTACATTTACAGCAGCATGGGCTACAAGTACATTTTCAATAGCAGGGGCAACATTTTTAGTAGCAGGGGCATCAAGTACAGTTTCATTAACAGGGGCGCCAGAGTTATTAGTCTTGGCAAGGAGATGAGGTACGATCATTGTAGCCGGGGCATCAAATAGCCTTTCTGTGGTGGGGACACCAACGATTCTTTCAGTAACAGGAAAGTCATGTGCATTTTCCATTACAGAAGCTTCACGTATGTCTACCATCGCAGGGACATGCAGTGCATTTGCTTTGGTCAGGAGACCACGAACCTAGTAAGCAGTCCTAGTAAGCAGTACCTGGTGGTTGGAGTTTGACGTTGCCATAGGTGTGGCTAGTTGGTAACCAGAGTCTGAGCAGTTTACTTCTCCATGTATGCTGTGAGCACAGCAAGGCTTGTGATATGGAGCGGCTTGTGGCTCGAGAGAGGAGGTGTTCATTCCTTGTGTGAGATGGTGAGGGTTTAGCAAGACGCCGGTAATGGCAGGTGGTGCGCAAGGAGAGCTGTGCATTTCTTTCATGGCGGGTGCAGGGTTTAACAGCCCAGTGTATGTCGTTGGCCACTGAGGCTCCAGACTTGGGAGGATTTATATGTGGGAACGGCACAGCCTCGAGCAGGAAGAGGGAGTGTGGGATGGTAGAGTGCCCAGCCAGTGAACCAGACACGCATTGTTTGGATTTTGGGATTCTTAGGCGGAACGAATCGTGATGAGAAAATGGCAGGCAGGACAGGGGAAGCAGATATCGGCCTTAAAATGTAGCCTTTAATGGGGGCCGGTTTCACCTGTCAGCTCCCAAGAACAGGATGTTAAAAATTCACTGAACATCCAATGATATTTAGGCGGAAGCAGGGAACATTCAGGCACTCTCGTGTGCTTCCATTGCAAATGTTGTGTTGCCCCGTTATTTTCAGGTAAACCTAGCCTTGAGGGATTTCCTTCACTCCAGTGCTTCTTGTGTGCAGCCTGTAAGTGTTCTGGTGAGACGTGGAGGCCCTCCTGTGTTTTGATGTTGAATCCACAGGGCCAGGCAGGGGATCCAGATATCAGCCTTAAAAGGTGGCCTAAAATGGGGGCTGCTGTTGCCTGCTGGCTCTCAGAAACAGGATGTTGAACATCCAATGATATTCGGGTGGAGGCATAGGAACATCCAGGCACTCATTGGGTGCCTCCATTGCAAAGGTTGTGTCTGCCATATTTAAAAGGATGTTATTTGTAGGCAAAAATAGCCCAGCAGGGCTTACATTCACTCCAGTGCTTCTTGTGTGCAGGCAGTCTGAAAGTGTACAGGTGAGATGGGGAGGCCCTCCTGTGCATTGATATTAAAGCTAGAGAGATTGTTTCTCCATATAATTTGGGTGAATTCACCTTCCCCAGGTTTAAGCAGTATTTAGTTCTACTGTTCCAACAGGATAAGGACATCCTGTCTCATAACAAAAAATTCCCCTTCAGTGCTCTTTTTGTTCCACTTTGATAACACACATTTTCAACTTGAATTCACCTAACAGTTAAAGTTTTTCTCTTGTCACTTGTAACCAAGATCTTAAAAACAACTTATTTTCATCAGCAAATAATATTTTTGTACTTCATTAGTTTGAACATTTCTTTGTCAGGATATTTCTGCACCAGTTCACAAAACCACTTGTTTGACAATATTAAATAATTCAGCAGCAGTTCATAAAACACTTGCTTCAGTGGAATTAATTTGCTAGAATGTTTCTCTATTGATCTAAAAACATGTTAGTGCTTCTTCAACTGCTTCTTCAATAATTTGAACCATACCACAGTACTCCAAATCCTTCCACCTGGTATACTCACCTGCCAGCCCTAATAATACACATTTCTCTGTTCTGGTGTGCTCTCCTGCCAGAAAAGAACAAGTCCTCTGACCTGGTGTACTCTTCTGCCAGGCCAGAATAAACTACTAACTACAAGTACTTATGTGGTAACGGTCAGCTTCAAAGCCTTTAACAATGTGTCTTGCTTCACAACATCAAGTTTAACAAATAAGAACCACACTGGGGCTGTTTATTACACATATGTGATTGCCACACACAATACAGTCTATGCTTCTCTCCTCCTCAATACCTTTTATAGGAAGGACTGCCCTCCTGCCCCTCTTGTTTTCACACTTCTGCTTCACAACCTCAAATTCAAATATGATTTCTGGGAGAACAAGAAACACCTTGGTGCTGTTTGGTACACTCTTTTGATTGCCCCATGCAATACAGGCTAAGCTCCACTCCTGCTGCATATATTCTATCAGAAGGGCTGCCTTCCTACCACTCTTTTTTCTCCCCTTCCGCATTGACCAAATGCTGATAATAATTCTGTTTCACTTTCACACTTCTTTGCCTTTGGCAATGTAGGTTTAAAACATCTCTTATGACTTCCTTTACACATGGGCAGTAGTCTTTACAAACACTGATATTCTCAATTGCCTTCTTTGTACTTGGGCAATACTGGTTGTTTATAAATTGCCTTGGTATGATTCTCTTTTGGCTTTGGCAATAGCAGTTGGTCTATTTATTTCTCAGGTTATTGCCCTTTCTTGTTGTTGGCTTCTAATATAACCCAATATGTTATAATCTTACCTTTCTGGCTGGATTATTAAGTCCTTGTTCTGCCGCATGCTCCTTTTAAAATCATCTTAGTCTTCAACAGAATAATTACCCTGCTTTACATTAGTTCAGTATTCAAAAAGTTTCCTCTTCTTTAACATTACTCTGTTTATCTCATTTCTGATTTTCTGATCCATGGACTGGCCTGCGCATCCGTTCGCCTAGCTGCCTCCAGGTCTTCTGCTTCGGTTTCCCTGCACTGCACCGCAACTTCTCTTTTGCAGCTTCCTGCGGTCTGTGTCTGTCAATATCAGAGCTCTCCTGGCTCCCAGAGATATCCGTTGCTCGTCTGCCACCGTTGCCTATCTGACAGTGGGGAAAACTGCTAAATGGTGCGCTTTCCACTGTGCGACCTCTTCAGCTGCAAACTCGAGCATAGGGGACTCTCTCTGAACTGGCATTAGTTGTACACACACAATGGTCCCGGCATCTCGCTCTTCTTCATTTTTCGCTTTTGTTGCCACATAGAGGGCTCAGAGCTCCTTCTGCTACTGCTCTTCTTCTTCTTCTTCTTCTTCTTCTTCTTCTTCTTCTTCTTCTTCTTCTTCTTCTTCTGCTTCTCCTGCTCCTTCTTCTTCTTCTTCTTCTCTTCCTCTTGTTTCTCCTCCTCGGTCATTTTATGTCTCTCAGTCTCCCTCAGGTGTGCATATTTTTTTCCGAATGAGCGACAACTTGCAGTCTTGTTCCTCTTGTGAGAAACCAATGGGTGTCTTACTAACTAGACCCTGGGGATCTCTTGCTCAGGTGGCCAGGGCACGGCCATCACCTTTGGATCCAGACACTGGTGGTGGACAAGTGCTGGAGGATCACCTGGGTGAGGGGTTCTGTGGGAGTGCGGGTGAGACATCCAATGGCAAGACACAGTATCCCCCTCTTCATAACACACCCCTACCCAACACTTCCTCCACCTTTATAGGTTGCTGTAAGTCTTGTCCGTTGCCCCTCCCCAATTCTAACAGGTATGCACATCAAAGGAAGGTTTAGGAGAACAAACACAACACCCTATATCTCACAATAACAACATCGTACCCGTTCTGCTGACGATATTTTTACCACCTCTCAAAAAACTACAACTCCCACAATTCCTACCTCCACTCTAGAAATCCCAGTTACCAACCCACTGGGACTAAGAAGAGGTAAGAGGGAGCTATGAAGGTAACCCAACAAAACCAATGCACCAGAGATTCCTATGGGCAGTCACCATTTTGTCCCAGTAATGAGTCCATGCAAGGTCAGTCCTCCCTTTACAATCATTACCACCTCAAAACTGTTAACTCTCCCAGGAAGTATAAAAGGTGGAATACACAGGCACACATGAGCTGGAGGTGCTGCACACAGGCCAGGAGGAGAGAATTCGAGCTGGAGAGACCCTGGAAGGCCTGGAGGAAGGATAACTGCCTAATTGCTGGATCTGTGAGTACAGGGTCCGAAAGAGGAAGACCTATGTGAATTCTTTGCTTTAAGAAGTCTGAGCCCGACAGAGGGAGACCTATGTGAACTGTGAAAGAACTTTGGTGAACTGGGAAACCAGTGACCATGGGCCTCGACCCATGTTTTAACTGCTTCTTGCTAACCTGTTCCAGAGTGAGTCTACCTGCCTATGGGGGGCTGCCTTATTCCGTGCTGTCCAACGTGGGAAGGAGAGCTGACTCCGCCATCTTGATTCTTTATGTTATAACACTGACTTTTCATTGCATACATATTCCCCTTTACACAATTTTCGAATGAGAAATAGGGCAGGCATTAGGTTTTGTTAGTATAGGACATTTTGATTTGACAGAGACTGACTAGGACTGTTTTCTTTATTGTTTGATGGTAGAGACTACTCACATCCTAGCTATAGGGCAAAGTAGAAGTTTTTCCAAACCCCACAAATCTAATACAGGTTTTGAAATTATATCACCTGTGTCAGTGTCATACTTGTGATACCTTGTCTTACTTACACCCTGTAGTCCTCTTCTTCAGGAATTGTGGCACTTGAAGTCCGCAACATAAAATTCAGCTATTTTAATGAAATGATCATCAGCAAGTTAATTTCTCTTCTTATACATATTCCACATAGGAGTACCATAAGGAGTCAAATCTACGTGATTTTCCTGCGACGGAAATCACTGATGTACGCACTACAGAATTGTTTGTACATTTCCCATGCGGACATCCATTAAAAAAACACCACATCCATACAAACACACACCCACACCCCCAACACACCCCACCATACCGCCAACAGACCTCAACTCCCTACTTACCTTTCTTTCCGACGCGCTGTGTCCCTGCGATGCTTGTTCCCTTTCACTTCCGTGATCAGGAACCAGCGCTGCAGGGCCCTTTTCTTTTCTTTTTTTTGTTGGTAACTTTTTGACGGTGAGCTGCAGCGGTGTCCCCTGCAACCTCCGCTCACCATACTGTACAACATTCAAATTGTTGTTTAACAGCATAATCCACATCTTATGGCAAATACCTCCAATGTTCCAAAGTACTCGGGAAAATTTGTCTCGCTTTTCACATGGTGACTTATTTTATGTAACACCCTATTGATAAAAAAAAAATCCCAATTACTAGAATGACTCTAATAAGATTTAAACTCAATGTAAAATTGTCAATTTGTTTATAGTCTCACCTCGATACTAGGCTGGGTCTCCTAATATCTTTTAATTGTGTCTAACTGTGCCCCTTGTAGTTCTGTAAAAAAAGGAGATATCTTACTAAAATAGAGAATACTGTTTCCATATGTCTCTCCTTTCATACATAAAATGTAACACAACATAGAGTATCGGTATACACTCACCTCGCTAAAAGGTTCACTCTGTGTGTTGGCTGAGGTGGGGGATTCTCCCAAAGTTTCTTAAGCTCTACAGTGCTTCTTCACTAAAAGCAATGACATCCCAATTTTGTAAGATTACTTTTAACTGATACACTAATTTCAATGCACTAAAGTATATGTGGAAACTGCTGATTCTTATTATTGTCCATAAATCATCTCTGACTCACCACTTGCATAGATCTTTCACTGGTCAACTGTGGATAAATAGGTAGGTTGAGGCCTTTTCTCTAAGTCTCTTAGCTAGTTCTTCTGAATTCTAGAAAAAACATACACGTGTATGAAGAGCTATTAGTTTCAGTCAATGAAGGCCTATGACCTTCTTAAAAAAGATGGTCCGAAGAGAAATCATACCAGATTCTACTTGTTTCTTTCTTTAATCCCTGGACCTCCGGAGGCAAGTCTTGTGAAGCAATAGATCACGTTCCTGTAGAAAATGGTTTCTATTTGTAATTGCGTGCCACTTCACGGTGACGTCATCACGTTATGATGCTGATGACATCACATATGTAAACAGTGTTTTTCTTCCTAGTCTTACTTTTTTTGCGACCACTCGCTAAGCAGCAGCGATGTACGCTAAGCATCCCTATAACTTTTGTTATGCCCATTGGATGTGGATAATGCTGTTAAACAACAATTTGAATGTATCTGAAATTGGTATCATGATACTTACTCACAGTAATGTTTTTTGAATTGTTTGTAGAGATTATGTAAGAAAAGGTCCCCTGATGAAGATAGATCCTCTCGAAACGGAATGGGTCTCTTCCCTTTTATGTTTTGTTATAACGATTCTCTTTTTGAATAAGCACTCAATACAAATTGATGTTGAAAATTAATATAAGTCTTTACTTCTGATGTTTGATATCTATATCTAATATATATAAGATCTCTGACTCAACATTTGAATTGACATACTCAAAACCTTTTTGCTATTAGCCCAAGACAATGTGCAGGGTACAGGAGTTCATTTGTTTGCATGTTTATTCAACAATGTCAGTTCCTTGAGTTTCTTTTGAACACAAAACATCTTGGCTTTCTGTCCTTGTCTTGTTAGGATACCTGGTGTACTCTCCTGTCAGGTTTCCATTCCTCCTCTTGTGATCAGCACAGCCTTTTTGCTAATCATGATATGTCTTTCTCAGGATCTTTATATATTAGGTATTTTCCTACACAGTGTTTAACTTGTTTCTGTCTGGTGTATTTCCCTAACAGGGCTTTCTTTTATGCGCATACTTCCAACTACCTGGTATACTTCCCTGCCAGGACTGTTCTCAGGTGGACTCTGCGCACCTTCAAAATATATAGAGGCCGATTCATGGAATAATTAGCGCGGCGCAAGTGGGCAAAAACGTGCGAATCGCAGTGGAATAGCGAAAATCGCAGTGAACGTGCGAAAATCGCACGAAAAGCAGCGCACGTCGATTCATGGAAGGCCGTGCGCGAGAAAACCAGCGGATGTGCGAAAAAAAAGTGCGCGGCGCACGTTGGCGCACGTTGGCGCACAGGCCATCTAACAGCGTGCGCCAGGTCACAGCGAAAATCGCACAGGCCACAGCGAAATTCGCACATAGCGCGGCGCACGCAATAAAAGTAGGCGGAACACGGGCGTAACACTCGGAATGGGGAACAACTTGCCAAAACGTGGGCGTCACGGGGGAAGTACAGGGCACAAGTGCGCGGAACGCCCACACGCTCGCCTACAACACGTATTCATGGAATAGAATAGGGGAAAAAAGCGCACGCTCAAACCAGCGCACAGGCACAAACACGACCGCCACAAGAAAGGAGGCGGTAGCGTCTCTGCGGCTGTAAGAAATGTGCGCCAAAAGGTGCGCCAACAAATAGCACCTATATACTGCCATGATGAATGTCCCATACTGTGGCCCTCCAGGAAAAATGACGTGCAAAGGGGTACCCACAAACACGGACACCCGCTGACAAAAAATACGTGTGCATGTATACCGGGGTGCGCGGGAAGTGTCACACGCGATTTGCAGGGTACGTGCATCACAGGGGTTCGCGTGAAGTCATTCACACGATCGGGCCTGGGGGAGCGGGCTACGTGTATTACAGGGGTTCGCGTGAAGTTCCTCACGCGATCGGGCCTGGGGGAGCGGGCTACGTGTATTACAGGGGTTCGCGTGAAGTTCCTCACGCGATCGGGCCTGGGGGAGCGGGCTACATGTATTACAGGGGTTCGCGTGAAGTTCCTCACGCGATCGGGCCTGGGGGAGCGGGCTACGTGTATTTCAGGGGTTCGCGTGAAGTTCCACACGCGATCGGGCCTGGGGGAGCGGGCTACGTGTATTACAGGGGTTCGCGTGAAGTTCCACACGCGATCGGGCCTGGGGGAGCGGGCTACGTGTATTACAGGGGTTCGCGTGAAGTTCCTCACGCGATCGGGCCTGGGGGAGCGTGCTACGTGTATTTCAGGGGTTCGCGTGAAGTTTCACACGCGAATAGCCTGGGCGCGTGTATTTCAGGGGTGCGCGGAAAGTTTTACACGCGATTTCTGCACGGTACGTGTATTTCAGGGGTTCGCGTGAAGTTTCACACGCGAATAGACTGGGCGCGTGTATTCCAGGGGTGCGCGGGAAGTTTTACACGCGATTTCTGCACGGTACGTGTATTTCAGGGGTTCGCGTGAAGTTTCACACGCGAATAGCCTGGGCGCGTGAATTTGAGGGGTGCGCGGGAAGTTCCTCACGCGATCGGGCCTGGGGGAGCGGGCTACGTGTATTACAGGGGTTCGCGGAAAGTTCCACACGCGAATAGCCTGGGCGCGTGTATTTCAGGGGTTCGCGGGAAGTTCCACACGCGAATAGCCTGGGCGCGTGTATTTCAGGGGTGCGCGGGAAGTTCCACACGCGAATAGGCTGGGCGCGTGTATTTCAGGGGTGCGCGGGAAGTTCCACACGCGAATAGCCTGGGCGCGTGAATTTGAGGGGTGCGCGGGAAGTTCCTCACGCGATCGGGCCTGGGGGAGCGGGCTACGTGTATTACAGGGGTTCGCGGGAAGTTCCACACGCGAATAGCCTGGGCGCGTGTATTTCAGGGGTTCGCGGGAAGTTCCACACGCGAATAGCCTGGGCGCGTGTATTTCAGGGGTGCGCGGGAAGTTCCACACGCGAATAGGCTGGGCGCGTGTATTCCAGGGGTGCGCGGGAAGTTCCACACGCGAATTCTGCACGGTACGTGTATTTCAGGGGTGCCGGGGAGTCCCACATGTGATTTGACAGTGTGGGTCCTCCCAGGTGTACCCTGTACACCCTCCACGGCCCCTGCAGGCAGCCCACACCACAGGGGACTACCCTGCATCCCTGGTCATGTCCCGCAGGCAGCCCACCCAACATGGGCATGCCCCCCAGCAAAGGCACATGTCTCCTTGAACTAATGAACACCAACACATGTCCCCTTGCACCCCCACCCCCCAGCACTGTGGGGCACATGCCAGCAGTCCCCCACCCATGTCCAACTCATGTCCCCCACCACCCCCACCCCCCAGCAGTGCAGGGTCACCCTCCACCAGGGCCCCACTCATGTCTCCCACCACCCCCACCCCCCAGCAGTGCAGGGTCACCCTCCACCAGGGCCCCACTCATGTCTCCGACCACCCCCACCCCCCAGCACTGTAGGGCACCTGCCAGCAGGCCCCCACCCATGTCCAACTCATGTCTCCCACCACCCCCACCCCCCAGCACTGTGGGGCACCTGCCAGTAGGCCCCCACCCATGTCCAACTCATGTCTCCCACCACCCCCACCCCCCAGCACTGTGGGGCACCTGCCAGCAGGCCCCCACCCATGTCCAACTCATGTCTCCCACCACCCCCACACCCCAGCACTGTGGGGCACCTGCCAGCAGGCCCCCACCCATGTCCAACTCATGTCTCCCACCACCCCCACCCCCCAGCCACCAGGGTCAGCCTCCACCAGGGCCCCACTCATGTCTCCCACCACCCCCACCCCCCAGCAGTGCAGGGTCACCCTCCACCAGGGCCCCACTCATGTCTCCCACCACCCCCACCCCCCAGCACTGTGGGGCACCTGCCAGCAGGCCCCCACCCATGTCCAACTCATGTCTCCCACCACCCCCACACCCCAGCACTGTGGGGCACCTGCCAGCAGGCCCCCACCCATGTCCAACTCATGTCTCCCACCACCCCCACCCCCCAGCCACCAGGGTCACCCTCCACCAGGGCCCCACTCATGTCTCCCACCACCCCCACCCCCCAGCAGTGCAGGGTCACCCTCCACCAGGGCCCCACTCATGTCTCCCACCACCCCCACCCCCCAGCACTGTGGGGCACCTGCCAGCAGGCCCCCACCCATGTCCAACTCATGTCTCCCACCACCCCCACACCCCAGCACTGTGGGGCACCTGCCAGCAGGCCCCCACCCATGTCCAACTCATGTCTCCCACCACCCCCACCCCCCAGCCACCAGGGTCACCCTCCACCAGGGCCCCACTCATGTCTCCCACCACCCCCACCCCCCAGCAGTGCAGGGGCACCCTCCACCAGGGCCCCACTCATGTCTCCCACCACCCCCACCCCCCAGCACTGTAGGGCACCTGCCAGCAGGCCCCCACCCATGTCCAACTCATGTCTCCCACCACCCCCACCCTCCAGCACTGTGGGGCACCTGCCAGTAGGCCCCCACCCATGTCCAACTCATGTCTCCCACCACCCCCACACCCCAGCACTGTGGGGCACCTGCCAGCAGGCCCCCACCCATGTCCAACTCATGTCTCCCACCACCCCCACACCCCAGCACTGTGGGGCACCTGCCAGCAGGCCCCCACCCATGTCCAACTCATGTCTCCCACCACCCCCACCCCCCAGCCACCAGGGTCAGCCTCCACCAGGGCCCCACTCATGTCTCCCACCACCCCCACCCCCCAGCAGTGTAGGGTCACCCTCCACCAGGGCCCCACTCATGTCTCCCACCACCCCCACCCCCCAGCACTGTGGGGCACCTGCCAGCAGGCCCCCACCCATGTCCAACTCATGTCTCCCACCACCCCCACACCCCAGCACTGTGGGGCACCTGCCAGCAGGCCCCCACCCATGTCCAACTCATGTCTCCCACCACCCCCACCCCCCAGCCACCAGGGTCACCCTCCACCAGGGCCCCACTCATGTCTCCCACCACCCCCACCCCCCAGCAGTGCAGGGTCACCCTCCACCAGGGCCCCACTCATGTCTCCCACCACCCCCACCCCCCAGCACTGTGGGGCACCTGCCAGCAGGCCCCCACCCATGTCCAACTCATGTCTCCCACCACCCCCACACCCCAGCCACCAGGGTCACCCTCCACCAGGGCCCCACTCATGTCTCCCACCACCCCCACCCCCCAGCAGTGCAGGCTCAACCTCCACCAGGCCCCCACTCATGTCCCCCTGCACCCCCACCCCCCTGCCACCATGTGCAGCCCCCACCAGGTCCTCACAATCCCCAATCATGTGCGTAATGGTCAGCCTCCACAGCCAAAAAGACCTACCAAGTAACCCATTCACCCACATGGAAATGGAAATCACATGTTACACCCCCAATGTACATGAAGCAAATGAACCCATGTCCGTCACACACATATTTTCAAATTGAATGGGAAAACACACAACATGACATGCATGAAACCAATGACATGAAACCACACAGTGAACAATGTAAAAAAAAATGTATTGAAAAAAATACAAATGCCAAAGAAAGAAAACTAACTACAATGTAAATGTGAAAAAATAAGCTGCATGTCCGCATAAAAACACAAAACTAGAAAATCAAATCAAAAAAATAATGTCCAAAGTGAAATGTAAAAACTCTCCATGCAACAAAGAACTATGTACAAAAATAACAAGGGTCCATCATCACAACTGAACTAAGGAAACCTCCTAAAAAACCTACCTAAATATCAACTATATACAAAAAGTGGAGCAGTGTCCGTCGACTCCAAATAATAATAAGAACGAAAGGAAACCTAAAACTAAAGAACTATATACAAAGGCGGCGGGCAAGTCCAGCGGCTCACTCTGTGGTGTTCCGGGCCAGGGCATCATCGAACTCCTGTTCGATGTCCCGGAGGCGGTCCAGTTCCATGGCCCCGAGGGTCCGCAGGGACGACGCTGTGTCCTCCTCCAACCCCCTGCGGATTGCCTCGAGGCACTCGGCCCGCCTCAGGGCCCTCCGCATGGAGTTCTCCGCCCTGACCATTGTGAGCCGCGCCTCTTCCGCCCGCCGCCGCTCCGCACCTATGGCGTGGCCCAACCGCTGCCACACGGAAGACACTCTCTGTCCTGGGTCCTCCTGCCCTCCGGCCGATGCCTGCCCCTCCGATGTCGAAGGCCCCGAGCCTTCATGGCTCCCACCATCTTGCTGCTGCTGCTGCTCTGCCTCTGCCCGTGCACTGCCTCCTGCTGCCTGCACATCCTCCGCCGGCTGGGGTGCACCTGTTGATGTGGCCACCCCTGCTGGACGTCCGACTCCCGACTGTGGCAGGGATGCCTCCTCCACCAGCCTGGCCGCACTGTCAGAGGCAGCTCCACAGGGCACCCAGGTGACTGATGGGTGGGAAGATGGCACAGAGGACGACTGGCGCGTAGGGGGTCCAGTTGAGGAGGGGGTCGGAGCAAGCCCCATCAGACAGCGGAATCCGGCCTGGGTGACCTGTCCCAGCAGGCTGACGTGGTCAACGAGCCATTCGAGATGACGTGCAGTCTCTCCATGAAAAGACTGCAGGTCACCTCGCATGGCCCGTTGACGCAACGCCACACCAGCCAGGACAGGCTCAACCCGGTCCTGGATGGCCACGTCCGCAGGCAGAGGAAGGCCAGTTGACGTCAGCTCATCCCCTGCCTGAAAACGGGTCTGGACGTAGGCATCCCTGCTGGTGCAAGATGATGCAGGGACAGGATCGGGGACAGGATTGCACACAGGCACCTCCGCGGCCGCCTGTGCTGCCTCCTGTCCCTGGTCCTGCACTGCACCACTAGCACCAGTGGGATCCCCACCTCCAGACCCTGTCTCTGGTGCTTGCGCGGCCCCCTCCTCCACCAAACCCCCCACCAACCTGGATGACTCTGTGCCATCTTCCCCTGTTGGGCCCTGTGGGGTCCCAGCTGCCCCTTCTGCTGCCGAGGAGTCCAACTGCAACCTCCGCCTCTTGGACCTCCCCCCGGCAGCTGCGGCCTGGGACGCGGCACCGGACTCCTCACTCCCCGACGAGATGACAACACGGGAGGGGAGCCGGGCCTTGCGTCTCCGGCTGGCGGTCGGATCCCCGCCGCTGTGCTCCACAGCACCTTCTCCGCCCTCTTCATCAGTTGACGCTGCAGACAGGGAGAAACAAAACACAGGCATCAGGGCACTGTACAATGGACACATACACGCATGACAGTTGCACATGAGTGGCATTGGCAAACCTCAGACATGTCATCACAATCCCCAACAGACATGTCATTGCAACTGGCACACATGAGCCATACCACAGCCATATCGCAACTGCCACCACCATCCCCACACATACAACAGCATCAGCAGCCAAAGGGGAGCCATACATCACATGCAACACAGGAAGTGCACCACACATGTACACACACCACCACACTTGCATGCATGGCTACACCTCTGCCAAGTGTCGCACTGTTCAGACGGGCATCCATGTCACATCTGCCAATCAGGCTTCCACATACCGCTGTCACATGCATCCATGTAGCATCACTGTTGCACCTTTGACAAATACACACACATGCACATGTACACAGTGCTCATACATGCAGCCGAAAACAACATACATGCCTGACATCACGGACATGTCTACTTACATACACATTCATCCAAACATGTGTGCACGCACAACTGCATTTGCCATGCAAGCCCACACACACAAGCACCATCCATGTCTCACACATTACAGCCCTCGCATGTGTCAGCCCCACGGCCCTGTACACCCCCACCCATACTCCACCCCATACAAACAGATGTGCAACTGGCACAATGGGGAATGATCACCACACGCCCTGCTCACAACCAGGATGCATGTACACTCACCGCTCGACTCCAGACGGCTCTGCTTCTCTAGGACCTGGACGTGGAGCGCTGGGGATATGCGTTCCAGGACCCCCATCTGTTCTTCCGACAAATGGCCCCGGCGCCCCTTTGCATCCGCTGCCTTCAAGAGGCGCCGGGCCTTGTTCAGGGTCCTGGACCTGAAGTCCTCCCAGCGCTTCCTGACATGTTGTAAGTCCCGGACTGCCACCCCCTCCGCGTTGATGGCAGTCACGATGTCTGTCCAGATCCGAGTCCGTCCTTCCTTGTCGGCGCGGGAACTTCCAAAGAGGGCATCATACTGCCCCAGGACTTGCTCCACCAGGACACCAACTTCGGTGGCACTGAAGCTGGTGCCCCTCTGCCTCTCTGGCCGGGGGTTGTCAGTGGTCACAGATGGTGTTAGCCCCGACATGACAACCCCAGAGGCAGGAGTGGGTGGGCAACTGGGTCCTGGGGCTGGGCTGTGGAGCGATGGAATTCCAGTCGGGAGTCTTCTGTTCCAGCAGGGGTGGTCACAGCAACAGCACCCCTGGCTGATGTGCAGGCAGCAAATGGCAGTGCACGTGGGCAGCAGGCAGTCAGGCAGCAGCAGATAGCAGGTGGGAGCGTGCTCGGGGCTCTGGGGGGCAGTAATTCGGCCTTCTGGGCAGGAGCGTGGTCTACCGTGTGCTCACGCGTGGCCAGCTTGGTACGGAGTGAATTGGCACGTGAAAATCCTGCACGTCAGCGTGAAAACCGAGGAAAGGCCCTTAGCGCGTAAGCGCGTCAGCACGCATACGCGATTCCATTGGACCAAAGGCCCTCAGCGCGTAAGCGCGTCTGTGACGTGACCCGCACGGGTGTTTCCCACACAGCACGTGATGACAGAGCACACGTGGAAAGACTGCACGTCAGAGTCTCATTGCGTGTGATTGGTGGAAATGGCCGTACACCGGGATACAGGTGCGCTGACGTACTTGCGTGTGTAAGTGTCCGCGCACACCTCATATACACGTACATAGGCCAATCGCGTGTACACGCACTTTTGTCCAATTACACGCGATGAGACTCTGACGTGCAGTCTTTCCACGTGTGCTCTGTCATCACGTGCTGTGTGGGAAACACCCGTGCGGGTCACGTCACAGACGCGCTTACGCGCTGAGGGCCTTTGGTCCAATGGAATCGCGTATGCGTGCTGACGCGCTTACGCGCTAAGGGCCTTTCCTCGGTTTTCACGCTGACGTGCAGGATTTTCACGTGCCAATTCACTCCGTACCAAGCTGGCCACGCGTGAGCACACGGGAGACCACGCTCCTGCCCAGAAGGCCGAATTACTGCCCCCCAGAGCCCCGAGCACGCTCCCACCTGCTATCTGCTGCTGCCTGACTGCCTGCTGCCCACGTGCACTGCCATTTGCTGCCTGCACATCAGCCAGGGGTGCTGTTGCTGTGACCACCCCTGCTGGAACAGAAGACTCCCGACTGGAATTCCATCGCTCCACAGCCCAGCCCCAGGACCCAGTTGCCCACCCACTCCTGCCTCTGGGGTTGTCATGTCGGGGCTAACACCATCTGTGACCACTGACAACCCCCGGCCAGAGAGGCAGAGGGGCACCAGCTTCAGTGCCACCGAAGTTGGTGTCCTGGTGGAGCAAGTCCTGGGGCAGTATGATGCCCTCTTTGGAAGTTCCCGCGCCGACAAGGAAGGACGGACTCGGATCTGGACAGACATCGTGACTGCCATCAACGCGGAGGGGGTGGCAGTCCGGGACTTACAACATGTCAGGAAGCGCTGGGAGGACTTCAGGTCCAGGACCCTGAACAAGGCCCGGCGCCTCTTGAAGGCAGCGGATGCAAAGGGGCGCCGGGGCCACTTGTCGGAAGAACAGATGGGGGTCCTGGAACGCATATCCCCAGCGCTCCACGTCCAGGTCCTAGAGAAGCAGAGCCGTCTGGAGTCGAGCGGTGAGTGTACATGCATCCTGGTTGTGAGCAGGGCGTGTGGTGATCATTCCCCATTGTGCCAGTTGCACATCTGTTTGTATGGGGTGGAGTATGGGTGGGGGTGTACAGGGCCGTGGGGCTGACACATGCGAGGGCTGTAATGTGTGAGACATGGATGGTGCTTGTGTGTGTGGGCTTGCATGGCAAATGCAGTTGTGCGTGCACACATGTTTGGATGAATGTGTATGTAAGTAGACATGTCCGTGATGTCAGGCATGTATGTTGTTTTCGGCTGCATGTATGAGCACTGTGTACATGTGCATGTGTGTGTATTTGTCAAAGGTGCAACAGTGATGCTACATGGATGCATGTGACAGCGGTATGTGGAAGCCTGATTGGCAGATGTGACATGGATGCCCGTCTGAACAGTGCGACACTTGGCAGAGGTGTAGACATGCATGCAAGTGTGGTGGTGTGTGTACATGTGTGGTGCACTTCCTGTGTTGCATGTGATGTATGGCTCCCCTTTGGCTGCTGATGCTGTTGTATGTGTGGGGATGGTGGTGGCAGTTGCGATATGGCTGTGGTATGGCTCATGTGTGCCAGTTGCAATGACATGTCTGTTGGGGATTGTGATGACATGTCTGAGGTTTGCCAATGCCACTCATGTGCAACTGTCATGCGTGTATGTGTCCATTGTACAGTGCCCTGATGCCTGTGTTTTGTTTCTCCCTGTCTGCAGCGTCAACTGATGAAGAGGGCGGAGAAGGTGCTGTGGAGCACAGCGGCGGGGATCCGACCGCCAGCCGGAGACGCAAGGCCCGGCTCCCCTCCCGTGTTGTCATCTCGTCGGGGAGTGAGGAGTCCGGTGCCGCGTCCCAGGCCGCAGCTGCCGGGGGGAGGTCCAAGAGGCGGAGGTTGCAGTTGGACTCCTCGGCAGCAGAAGGGGCAGCTGGGACCCCACAGGGCCCAACAGGGGAAGATGGCACAGAGTCATCCAGGTTGGTGGGGGGTTTGGTGGAGGAGGGGGCCGCGCAAGCACCAGAGACAGGGTCTGGAGGTGGGGATCCCACTGGTGCTAGTGGTGCAGTCCAGGACCAGGGACAGGAGGCAGCACAGGCGGCCGCGGAGGTGCCTGTGTGCAATCCTGTCCCCGATCCTGTCCCTGCATCATCTTGCACCAGCAGGGATGCCTACGTCCAGACCCGTTTTCAGGCAGGGGATGAGCTGACGTCAACTGGCCTTCCTCTGCCTGCGGACGTGGCTATCCAGGTCCGGGTTGAGCCTGTCCTGGCTGGTGTGGCGTTGCGTCAACGGGCCATGCGAGGTGACCTGCAGTCTTTTCATGGAGAGACTGCACGTCATCTCGAATGGCTCGTTGACCACGTCAGCCTGCTGGGACAGGTCACCCAGACCGGATTCCTCCGTCTGATGGGGCTTGTTCCGACCCCCTCCTCAACTGGACCCCCTACGCGCCAGTCGTCCTCTGTGCCATCTTCCCACCCATCAGTCACCTGGGTGCCCTGTGGAGCTGCCTCTGACAGTGCGGCCAGGCTGGTGGAGGAGGCATCTCTGCCACAGTCGGGAGTCGGACGTCCAGCAGGGGTGGCCACATCAACAACTGCACCCCAGCCGGCGGAGGATGTGCAGGCAGCAGGAGGCAGTGCACGGGCAGAGGCAGAGCAGCAGCAGCAGCAAGATGGTGGGAGCCATGAAGGCTCGGGGCCTTCGACATCGGAGGGGCAGGCATCGGCCGGAGGGCAGGAGGACCCAGGACAGAGAGTGTCTTCCGTGTGGCAGCGGTTGGGCCACGCCATAGGTGCGGAGCGGCGGCGGGCGGAAGAGGCGCGGCTCACAATGGTCAGGGCGGAGAACTCCATGCGGAGGGCCCTGAGGCGGGCCGAGTGCCTCGAGGCAATCCGCAGGGGGTTGGAGGAGGACACGGCGTCGTCCCTGCGGACCCTCGGGGCCATGGAACTGGACCGCCTCCGGGACATCGAACAGGAGTTCGATGATGCCCTGGCCCGGAACACCACAGAGTGAGCCGCTGGACTTGCCCACCGCCTTTGTACATAGTTCTTTAGTTTTAGGTTTCCTTTGTTTTTTCTTATGATTTGGAGTCGACGGACACTGCTCCACTTTTTGTATATAGTTGATATTTAGGTAGGTTTTTTAGGAGGTTTCCTTAGTTCTGTTGTGATGATGGACACTTGTTATTTTTGTACATAGTTCTTTGTTGCACGGAGAGTTTTGACATTTCACTTTGGACAACATTTTTTGGATTAGATTTTCTAGTTTTGTGTTTTTATGCGGACATGCAGCTTCTTTTTTCACATTTACATTGTAGTTAGTTTTCTTTCTTTAGCATTTGTATTTTTTTCTAATACATTTTTTTTTACATTGTTCACTGTGTGGTTTCATCTCATTGGTTTCATGCATGTCATGTTGTGTGTTTTCCCATTCAATTGGAAAATATGTGTGTGACGGACATGGGTTCATTTGCTTCATGAACATTGGGGGTGTAACATGTGATTTCCATTTCCATGTGGGTGAATGGGTTACTTGGTAGGGCTTTTTGGCTGTGGAGGCTGACCAATACGCACATTGTGAGGACCTGGTGGGGGCTGCACATGGTGGCAGGGGGGTGGGGGTGGTGGGAGACATGAGTGGGGGCCTGGTGGAGGGTGACCCTGGTGGCTGGGGGGTGGGGGTGGTGGGAGACATGAGTGGGGGCCTGGTGGAGGGTGCCCCTGCACTGCTGGGGGGTGGGGGTGGTGGGAGACATGAGTGGGGGCCTGGTGGAGGGTGCCCCTGCACTGCTGGGGGGTGGGGGTGGTGGGAGACATGAGTGGGGGCCTGGTGGAGGGTGACCCTGGTGGCTGGGGGGTGGGGGTGGTGGGAGACATGAGTTGGACATGGGTGGGGGCCTACTGGCAGGTGCCCCACAGTGCTGGGGGGTGGGGGTGGTGGGAGACATGAGTTGGACATGGGTGGGGGCCTGCTGGCAGGTGCCCCACAGTGCTGGGGGGTGGGGGTGGTCGGAGACATGAGTGGGGCCCTGGTGGAGGGTGACCCTGGTGGCTGGGGGGTGGGGGTGGTGGGAGACATGAGTGGGGGCCTGGTGGAGGGTGCCCCTGCACTGCTGGGGGGTGGGGGTGGTGGGAGACATGAGTGGGGGCCTGGTGGAGGGTGCCCCTGCACTGCTGGGGGGTGGGGGTGGTGGGAGACATGAGTGGGGGCCTGGTGGAGGGTGACCCTGGTGGCTGGGGGGTGGGGGTGGTGGGAGACATGAGTTGGACATGGGTGGGGGCCTACTGGCAGGTGCCCCACAGTGCTGGGGGGTGGGGGTGGTGGGAGACATGAGTTGGACATGGGTGGGGGCCTGCTGGCAGGTGCCCCACAGTGCTGGGGGGTGGGGGTGGTCGGAGACATGAGTGGGGCCCTGGTGGAGGGTGACCCTGGTGGCTGGGGGGTGGGGGTGGTGGGAGACATGAGTGGGGGCCTGGTGGAGGGTGCCGCTGCACTGCTGGGGGGTGGGGGTGGCGGGAGACATGAGTGGGGGCCTGGTGAGGGTGCCCCTGGTGGCTGGGGGGTGGGGGTGGTGGGAGACATGAGTGGGGGCCTGGTGGAGGGTGCCCCTGCACTGCTGGGGGGTGTGGGTGGTGGGAGACATATGTGGGGGCCTGGTGGAGGGTGCCCCTGGTGGCGGGGGGGTGGGGGTGATAGGGGACATGAGTGGGGGCCTGGTGGAGGCTGCCCCTGCACTGCTGGGTGGTGGGGGTGGTGGGAGACATGAGTGGGGGCCTGGTGGAGGGTGACCCTGGTGGCTGGGGGGTGGGGGTGGTGGGAGACATGAGTGGGGGCCTGGTGGAGGGTGCCCCTGCACTGCTGGGGGGTGGGGGTGGTGGGAGACATGAGTGGGGGCCTGGTGGAGGGTGCCCCTGCACTGCTGGGGGGTGGGGGTGGTGGGAGACATGAGTGGGGGCCTGGTGGAGGGTGACCCTGGTGGCTGGGGGGTGGGGGTGGTGGGAGACATGAGTTGGACATGGGTGGGGGCCTACTGGCAGGTGCCCCACAGTGCTGGGGGGTGGGGGTGGTGGGAGACATGAGTTGGACATGGGTGGGGGCCTGCTGGCAGCTGCCCCACAGTGCTGGGGGGTGGGGGTGGTCGGAGACATGAGTGGGGCCCTGGTGGAGGGTGACCCTGGTGGCTGGGGGGTGGGGGTGGTGGGAGACATGAGTGGGGGCCTGGTGGAGGGTGCCCCTGCACTGCTGGGGGGTGGGGGTGGTGGGAGACATGAGTGGGGGCCTGGTGGAGGGTGCCCCTGGTGGCTGGGGGGTGGGGGTGGTGGGAGACATGAGTGGGGGCCTGGTGGAGGGTGCCCCTGCACTGCTGGGGGGTGTGGGTGGTGGGAGACATATGTGGGGGCCTGGTGGAGGGTGCCCCTGGTGGCGGGGGGGTGGGGGTGATAGGGGACATGAGTGGGGGCCTGGTGGAGGCTGCCCCTGCACTGCTGGGTGGTGGGGGTGGTGGGAGACATGAGTGGGGGCCTGGTGGAGGGTGACCCTGGTGGCTGGGGGGTGGGGGTGGTGGGAGACATGAGTGGGGGCCTGGTGGAGGGTGCCCCTGCACTGCTGGGGGGTGGGGGTGGTGGGAGACATGAGTGGGGGCCTGGTGGAGGGTGCCCCTGCACTGCTGGGGGGTGGGGGTGGTGGGAGACATGAGTGGGGGCCTGGTGGAGGGTGACCCTGCACTGCTGGGGGGTGGGGGTGGTGGGAGACATGAGTGGGGGCCTGGTGGAGGGTGCCCCAGCACTGCTGGGGGGTGGGGGTGGTGGGAGACATGAGTGGGGGCCTGGTGGAGGGTGCCCCTGGTGGCTGGGGGGTGGGGGTGGTGGGAGACATGAGTGGGGGCCTGGTGGAGGGTGCCCCTGCACTGCTGGGGGGTGGGGGTGGTGGGAGACATATGTGGGGGCCTGGTGGAGGGTGCCCCTGGTGGCGGGGGGGTGGGGGTGATAGGGGACATGAGTGGGGGCCTGGTGGAGGCTGCCCCTGCACTGCTGGGTGGTGGGGGTGGTGGGAGACATGAGTGGGGGCCTGGTGGAGGGTGCCCCTGGTGGCTGGGGGGTGGGGGTGGCGGGAGACATGAGTGGGGGCCTGGTGGAGGGTGCCCCTGCACTGCTGGGGGGTGTGGGTGGTGGGAGACATATGTGGGGGCCTGGTGGAGGGTGCCCCTGGTGGCGGGGGGGTGGGGGTGATAGGGGACATGAGTGGGGGCCTGGTGGAGGCTGCCCCTGCACTGCTGGGTGGTGGGGGTGGTGGGAGACATGAGTGGGGGCCTGGTGGAGGGTGACCCTGGTGGCTGGGGGGTGGGGGTGGTGGGAGACATGAGTGGGGGCCTGGTGGAGGGTGCCCCTGCACTGCTGGGGGGTGGGGGTGGTGGGAGACATGAGTGGGGGCCTGGTGGAGGGTGCCCCTGCACTGCTGGGGGGTGGGGGTGGTGGGAGACATGAGTGGGGGCCTGGTGGAGGGTGACCCTGGTGGCTGGGGGGTGGGGGTGGTGGGAGACATGAGTTGGACATGGGTGGGGGCCTACTGGCAGGTGCCCCACAGTGCTGGGGGGTGGGGGTGGTGGGAGACATGAGTTGGACATGGGTGGGGGCCTGCTGGCAGGTGCCCCACAGTGCTGGGGGGTGGGGGTGGTCGGAGACATGAGTGGGGCCCTGGTGGAGGGTGACCCTGGTGGCTGGGGGGTGGGGGTGGTGGGAGACATGAGTGGGGGCCTGGTGGAGGGTGCCCCTGCACTGCTGGGGGGTGGGGGTGGTGGGAGACATGAGTGGGGGCCTGGTGGAGGGTGCCCCTGGTGGCTGGGGGGTGGGGGTGGTGGGAGACATGAGTGGGGGCCTGGTGGAGGGTGCCCCTGCACTGCTGGGGGGTGTGGGTGGTGGGAGACATATGTGGGGGCCTGGTGGAGGGTGCCCCTGGTGGCGGGGGGGTGGGGGTGATAGGGGACATGAGTGGGGGCCTGGTGGAGGCTGCCCCTGCACTGCTGGGTGGTGGGGGTGGTGGGAGACATGAGTGGGGGCCTGGTGGAGGGTGACCCTGGTGGCTGGGGGGTGGGGGTGGTGGGAGACATGAGTGGGGGCCTGGTGGAGGGTGCCCCTGCACTGCTGGGGGGTGGGGGTGGTGGGAGACATGAGTGGGGGCCTGGTGGAGGGTGCCCCTGCACTGCTGGGGGGTGGGGGTGGTGGGAGACATGAGTGGGGGCCTGGTGGAGGGTGACCCTGGTGGCTGGGGGGTGGGGGTGGTGGGAGACATGAGTTGGACATGGGTGGGGGCCTACTGGCAGGTGCCCCACAGTGCTGGGGGGTGGGGGTGGTGGGAGACATGAGTTGGACATGGGTGGGGGCCTGCTGGCAGGTGCCCCACAGTGCTGGGGGGTGGGGGTGGTCGGAGACATGAGTGGGGCCCTGGTGGAGGGTGACCCTGGTGGCTGGGGGGTGGGGGTGGTGGGAGACATGAGTGGGGGCCTGGTGGAGGGTGCCCCTGCACTGCTGGGGGGTGGGGGTGGTGGGAGACATGAGTGGGGGCCTGGTGGAGGGTGCCCCTGGTGGCTGGGGGGTGGGGGTGGTGGGAGACATGAGTGGGGGCCTGGTGGAGGGTGCCCCTGCACTGCTGGGGGGTGTGGGTGGTGGGAGACATATGTGGGGGCCTGGTGGAGGGTGCCCCTGGTGGCGGGGGGGTGGGGGTGATAGGGGACATGAGTGGGGGCCTGGTGGAGGCTGCCCCTGCACTGCTGGGTGGTGGGGGTGGTGGGAGACATGAGTGGGGGCCTGGTGGAGGGTGACCCTGGTGGCTGGGGGGTGGGGGTGGTGGGAGACATGAGTGGGGGCCTGGTGGAGGGTGCCCCTGCACTGCTGGGGGGTGGGGGTGGTGGGAGACATGAGTGGGGGCCTGGTGGAGGGTGCCCCTGCACTGCTGGGGGGTGGGGGTGGTGGGAGACATGAGTGGGGGCCTGGTGGAGGGTGACCCTGCACTGCTGGGGGGTGGGGGTGGTGGGAGACATGAGTGGGGGCCTGGTGGAGGGTGCCCCAGCACTGCTGGGGGGTGGGGGTGGTGGGAGACATGAGTGGGGGCCTGGTGGAGGGTGCCCCTGGTGGCTGGGGGGTGGGGGTGGTGGGAGACATGAGTGGGGGCCTGGTGGAGGGTGCCCCTGCACTGCTGGGGGGTGGGGGTGGTGGGAGACATATGTGGGGGCCTGGTGGAGGGTGCCCCTGGTGGCGGGGGGGTGGGGGTGATGGGGGACATGAGTGGGGGCCTGGTGGAGGCTGCCCCTGCACTGCTGGGTGGTGGGGGTGGTGGGAGACATGAGTGGGGGCCTGGTGGAGGGTGCCCCTGGTGGCTGGGGGGTGGGGGTGGCGGGAGACATGAGTGGGGGCCTGGTGGAGGGTGCCCCTGCACTGCTGGGGGGTGTGGGTGGTGGGAGACATATGTGGGGGCCTGGTGGAGGGTGCCCCTGGTGGCGGGGGGGTGGGGGTGATAGGGGACATGAGTGGGGGCCTGGTGGAGGCTGCCCCTGCACTGCTGGGTGGTGGGGGTGGTGGGAGACATGAGTGGGGGCCTGGTGGAGGGTGACCCTGGTGGCTGGGGGGTGGGGGAGGTGGGAGACATGAGTGGGGGCCTGGTGGAGGGTGCCCCTGCACTGCTGGGGGGTGGGGGTGGTGGGAGACATGAGTGGGGGCCTGGTGGAGGGTGCCCCTGCACTGCTGGGGGGTGGGGGTGGTGGGAGACATGAGTGGGGGCCTGGTGGAGGGTGACCCTGGTGGCTGGGGGGTGGGGGTGGTGGGAGACATGAGTTGGACATGGGTGGGGGCCTACTGGCAGGTGCCCCACAGTGCTGGGGGGTGGGGGTGGTGGGAGACATGAGTTGGACATGGGTGGGGGCCTGCTGGCAGGTGCCCCACAGTGCTGGGGGGTGGGGGTGGTCGGAGACATGAGTGGGGCCCTGGTGGAGGGTGACCCTGGTGGCTGGGGGGTGGGGGTGGTGGGAGACATGAGTGGGGGCCTGGTGGAGGGTGCCCCTGCACTGCTGGGGGGTGGGGGTGGTGGGAGACATGAGTGGGGGCCTGGTGGAGGGTGCCCCTGGTGGCTGGGGGGTGGGGGTGGTGGGAGACATGAGTGGGGGCCTGGTGGAGGGTGCCCCTGCACTGCTGGGGGGTGTGGGTGGTGGGAGACATATGTGGGGGCCTGGTGGAGGGTGCCCCTGGTGGCGGGGGGGTGGGGGTGATAGGGGACATGAGTGGGGGCCTGGTGGAGGCTGCCCCTGCACTGCTGGGTGGTGGGGGTGGTGGGAGACATGAGTGGGGGCCTGGTGGAGGGTGACCCTGGTGGCTGGGGGGTGGGGGTGGTGGGAGACATGAGTGGGGGCCTGGTGGAGGGTGCCCCTGCACTGCTGGGGGGTGGGGGTGGTGGGAGACATGAGTGGGGGCCTGGTGGAGGGTGCCCCAGCACTGCTGGGGGGTGGGGGTGGTGGGAGACATGAGTGGGGGCCTGGTGGAGGGTGCCCCTGGTGGCTGGGGGGTGGGGGTGGTGGGAGACATGAGTGGGGGCCTGGTGGAGGGTGCCCCTGCACTGCTGGGGGGTGGGGGTGGTGGGAGACATATGTGGGGGCCTGGTGGAGGGTGCCCCTGGTGGCGGGGGGGTGGGGGTGATAGGGGACATGAGTGGGGGCCTGGTGGAGGGTGCCCCTGCACTGCTGGGGGGTGGGGGTGCAGGGGGACATGAGCAGGTGTGCAGGGTAGTCCCCTGTTTTGTGGGCTGCCTGCAGGGGCTGTGGAGGGTGTACAGGGAACACCTGTGAGGACCCACCCAGCCTAATTGCGTGTGATAATTCCCGCACACCCCTGTAATACACGTACCAAGCCAAATCGCGTGTGATAATTCCCACGCACCCCTGTAATACACGTACCTGGCCAAATCGCATGTGAAACTTCCCGCATACCCCTGTAATACACGTACCCTGGCCAATCGCGTGTTGAACTTCCCGCGTACCCCTGTAATACACGTACCCTGGCCAATCGCGTGTTAAACTTCCCGCGTACCCCTGTAATATACGTACCCTGGCTAATCGCGTGTATAACTTCACGCGTACCCCTGTAATACACGTACCCTGGCCAATCGCGTGTTAAACTTCCCGCGTACCCCTGTAATACACGTACCCTGGCCAATCGCGTGTTAAACTTCCCGCGTACCCCTGTAATACACGTACCCTGGCTAATCGCGTGTTAAACTTCCCGCGTACCCCTGTAATACACTTACCCTGGCTAATCGCGTGTTAAACTTCCCGCGTACCCCTGTAATACACGTACCCTGGCCAATCGCGTGTTAAACTTCCCGCGTACCCCTGTAATACATGTACCCTGGCCAATCGCGTGTTGAACTTCCCGCGTACCCCTGTAATACACGTACCCTGGCTAATCGCGTGTATGACTTCACGTGTACCCCTGATATGCACGTTACCCGCTTTGCGTTCCTTGTTTGGCTGCCCTGTAAACTGGTCCAGGGTTAGCGCAGCCCTTTGCGATGATTTAGCGATTTTGCTGGCTTTTCCTTGCGCGAGGGCGTTCTTGGGGGCGTTACTGGCGCTGCTGCAGGGTCGCTGCGATACTCTGCGCCACGGCTGGTTTGGGAGCATGAAATCCATGAATACGCTGTGCGCGGAAATCGGTTTTAGCGCACGTGCCTGGCGCAGTCAATCGCACGCGGACACTCTGCGCCAGCCGCTTGCGACACTTTTCTGCGAAATTCTATGAATTACCCTGTAAGTCTCTTGTTTCTGCCTTTTCACATGTGCTGGAAAGTCTTGGTTTTTCTTCCATTCTGTAAATACTCTCTCGCTCTTTCTCTCTCTCTCAAATGTTTCATAAATACTCATTCGGTGTTAGCATTGCTGCCAATATGCCCCTACATCCCTGCTTCCCCTGGGTGGACTCACCCACTCTGGCTGGTAAACACCCACAGCACCTCCCGCAGTCCGTCAGTAATGGTTGTTCAGCGTTTCCTCTTCTGTCGCTGCATCTGTTATTTGGTTTCTCTTCATTCAGTGGTCCAATACTGCTTTGTGTATTGAGTCTCTGGTAAGGCAAAGGCTGCCTCCAAACACCTGACAACAACCAGGAGCCCTCCATTGGCTTCTGGTGATCCTGCAGCGTGTTTCTTCTTGCGGCCAGCTTCCCTATCCTTGCTTCCCAAGCCAGCCCTTGCTCCAGACTCATGCTCTCTCTGCTCGTTCTGAGAGAAGCAGCTTTCTCTCTCCAGCAGCATACTTAGGTCGGCTACTTCACTTGTTTAAGTCTCCCGGTTACAGGTATTCGCTCGCATCAACTAGGCCTTCCTTGACCTGCATTACTCTGTTCATCTTCCTCGTTGCAGTTTTCTGGTAGTTATGGGAATGGAAGTCCCTTTTCAAAGTTTTACAGGTAAAGGTTTGATAATTGATCTTTAAAGGTAAGTCAGTGGTAGACGACTTGAAGGTAGAGGCTGAGAAGGTGTTTGAATTCATTTTAGAGGGTAAGTCAAATGGTGAGGTCTTAAATACAGTTCTCATTAGAAGATCTTCAGCATCTTTCCTAGGTGGATGAGGGAAAGATGTAACAGTATGCCATCAAGGCATTAGGCAGGGATGGGGTATCCTCAAAAGAAAAAAAGGGGATACAGTGTCTCATTGATGGCACCACGATATTCTCCCAGAGGTTGTCTCCCCAATTTGATCCTCCCTCAAATAACCACCCCCAGAGTCAGGAAGCGACTACCATCCCCAGGCCACATAAAGATAGGTCACCGCCGGGAAAGGAGTGACGCCACCATCGGATTCACTGCAGTTTGCTATGAAGATGTATTCATTCAAAATCGTACGTTTCATTGTGACTGACGGAAACCCTAAGTTAAAGTGAATGCATGACAGAAGGATGTAAAGTGGGCTGAAGCAACACTTCCTTAGTGTGTCTGGTTTAACTATCATCCAAAATTGTCTACCAGTACATGTTCCTCAAAATCAGACTCAATTACGATCACCTACCATCTTAATGAAAGGAGCACCTTGCTACTGTACAGAGAAATCACTCAATCAATGCTGACTTCTTAGAAGTCCATGAAAGAACATTGAGCCACACACTTGGCAAGCCCATCACATCTGTAGTTTGCATGGATTCTAGTTGGGGTTGTGGTACCCATGTTAGGTGGCACCTCATGAAAGCCACCTGCACTACAGTTGTCATGTCAGGCCAACATCTCCATCTCGCACATCCACTGCATTGATAATGCACATAGACACCAAACGCTTGCGAGCCCAATGAAGCGGCTGGTGCTGGCCTTCAATAGGAGGAGGACGGGTCAGAATTCTGCATAAAGACAGGGTAGATGTTCATGTAGATTTTCATGCAGGATGCAAGTTGTACGTTTGAGAATGTTTGTGTAAACACACAATATGATGCCTTTCGAGGGTAAAACTTAAAAGAATGTAAGACTAAGTAGAGGGGATCCTTAGCAGAGAGTTTCATGCACCCCTCATTGGCAAACACTCGCTACATACACAAAGTAATATTATTTTCTAAGACCATTCATTATTGGTGTGTGACACATTTTCATTTATTACACATATTTCCTCCTTCAGAAAGCCAACAGGTGTTTTGTAACGCAATAGTAAGATGTTGAGTGTGTGATAGTGCTGAAAGCGGTATCTCGTTGTTTTAACGAAAGTAAATTACTTTGTGGTAATTTATCTGGTGTCATTACTTCGAATTACGTCACGGGCAGGTAATTGTGTAGATATAATTAAGGGTTAGGAGTTATAAGGTGGGTGGGCAGGAGTTGGTGTCGTAGTGAATGGGGAAGAGGGGAAATCGAACATGTGTTCGAAGTTATGACCACGAACTCAATTACCACAAAGTGATTTATTTCGTTGTAATAGCGTAGAACCCTCCAAGGCCATCACGTTATTGTGGTTATGTGAATATAAGAGAGGGTGTATGAAGATGAGAAAAATGAATAACAGAGAACAAAGTGACACACCATGAGATTAATCAGTAAGCCTCACAGTACATGTATGTACAGGTTTGTCTACTAATTGTTACAATGAATAGAACAAAAAAATAAAATAAAGTAAACATTATCCAACATACCCTTTGTGGTCGATTGAAGTATAATAGTAAAAGACTAAAATGATTATTGTCAGTAATGATCATAAATGATACGAGTGATTCTTTAAAGTATATTAGATGTTGTTGTGCTCCATTAGGCTGTTTCATAGATATGGTTTTCTATTTATAGAGTTGGCTGGTGGTGTGTATTTGCTGGATAATTGGGCCGGATAGCGATGTAGAGCACATCAGTATATACCCTTCAGACCTGTTAAGCCATCATCGGCTTAGATGGTATTAGCAAATCCTGAGACCATTGTGGGCAGTATTTACATTGTCCGTTTCTGTGGTAAAAGATGAAATAGAGAGGAGCATAGAAATAGACATGGGACAGTTATAGGAGGGAAATAATTAGCACAGGAAACGTTAGTATCTCTAAAATGATTGATGCCATTGTTCTGAAAGAGTCATTAAAGTAGCACTCAGAGCATTTGCGCCTGCAGTTCTTTTGTTTGTCTCACAATGGTGCCATTCGAGCCTTCCATGCTTCGAGAGTCTCTTTTTTAGTGTTAGCCAAACAATCAAATGTAGTGCGAGCAGTGTAGGACTGTATAGAATAGAGGTGCCATTTTACAATGGTGTATTATCCCATATCCACACCCAAATGTATATTGTGTGGCAATTCAGACGTGCTTACATTATAATGTCTAGCATTACTATTATTGTAATGTGCTAATAAAAGGAGTCGATGACTTTACCAGAGGAGAGCATCATTTGGAGATAATGTAGAGAACAATCTAATATTAAAACTGCATCGATTTTGGAAATCAATGTGTGTGACGCTTCCATATTGCTTAGTGGGAGCCTTATCGATTGGTTATGTCTCCTAAATTCTATATTGTAATGTACAGCATTGACAAGCCACAGACGTTATCTCTGGAGCCAAAGAGTGGTGAATATTGAAGCCATTTTAGGTTGGTAATGATTAAGCTTTTCAAGCTGGAGTCACATCTTACATTGGTTAATTAATGTAATTTAGTGTGATACATACAAAAGTGCCAAACATTAAGTAAGTGCTGGAAAACGGATCCTCTGAGTTTGCTTCCCGTAGAGTGCTTGTTCTCTGGTTTTGGAACCATAGTCAATTAGGATGTCTTGAGAAGCATTCTACAAAGCCTAGTTGGCTGTATCCCAGAAGCCTTTGCCTTGAGCCACATCCTGGAGAGCATGCTTTTCTGCATCCTAGAAGCTGTTGCCTTGAGCCGCATCCTGGAGAGCATATCTGGCTGCATCCCAGAAGCCTTTGCCTTGAGCTGCATACCTTTTTGCATCCCACAAGCCTTTGCCTTGAGCTGCATCCTGGAGAGCAGACCTTGTTGCATCCCAGAAGCCTTTGCCTTGAGCCGCATCCTGGAGAGCATACCTGGCTGCATCCCAGAAGCCTTTGCCTTGAGCCGCATCCTGATCAGCATACTTGGTTGCATCCCAGAAGCCTTTGCCTTGAGCCGCATCCTGGAGAGCATACCTGGCTGCATCCCAGAAGCCTTTGCCTTGAGCTGCATACCTAGTTGCATCCCACAAGCCTTTGCCTTGAGCTGCATCCTGGAGAGCAGACCTTGTTGCATCCCAGAAGCCTTTTCTTTGAACCGCATCCTGGAGAGCATACTTGGTTGCCTCCCAGAAGCCTTTTCCTTGAGTCGCATCCTGAAGAGCATACTTGGTTGCATCCCAGAAGTCTTTCTCTTGAGCAGCAATCTGTAGAACATAGTTGGCTGTATCCCAGACGCCGTTGCCTTGGGCTGCATTCTGCAGAGCATACTTGGCTGCATCCCAGAAGCTGCTGCCTTGAGCCGCATTCTGCAGAGCATACTTGGCTGCATCCCAGAAGCTGCTGCCTTGAGCCGCATTCTGCAGAGCATACTTGGCTGCACCCCAGAAGCTGCTGCCTTGAGCCGCATTCTGCAGAGCATACTTGGCTGCATCCCAGAAGCTGCTGCCTTGAGCCGCATTCTGCAGAGCATACTTGGCTGCATCTCATAAGCCGTTGCCTTGAGCCATATCCTGGAGAGCATAACTGGTTGCATCCCAGAAGCCTTTGCCTTGAGCCACATCCTGGAGAGCATAACTGGTTGCATCCCAGAAGCCTTTGCCTTGAGCCACATCCTGGAGAGCATAACTGGTTATATCCCAGATGCCTTTGTCTTGAGCTGCATCCTGGCGAGCATACCTGGCTGCATCCCAGAAGCCTTTGCCTTGAGCCACATCTTGGAGAGCGTAGTTGATCGCTTTCCAGATTTTTTTCACAAGCCTTTGTCTGATTTAAGGCACATCTTTTTTGACGCTTCAGATTAATGTAATATGAAATGATTTTAGGTGTTGGTTGTTCTATAGCATGGGGAAACCTCTTTAGGTATTTGTTATAACATGCGCATAGAACAGTAGAACACAGAACAAAGAGCATCCGGGGTCGATTCACCATAATGAATTCTACTCACAGCCTATGACGTTAAATGAATGCACCCACTGTAATTCTTATGCCGTGAGCATTATTCGAAAAGCAGCCGAGGGGGTCTGAGTGTGCCTGAGTCTATTTTTCTAAAGGTCACACTGGTGGTGAACTCTGCAAGTGTGCCACATGCTGGTTTCCGCACATGCAGAGCTCAATGCTAGGGAAAGAAAGATGGTACCTGTGCTTTGTTTTGTTTTGTTATGTTATATTAAACAACGCCTTTTAGCAGTCCCCAATATTTCATGGCCTCATGGTGTTAAGATAACTGTTTTGCTGCATCATATCTGAGATATGATATGATATTTTATTTATATCATGCCTATACACAAGTGTTTCAGGGCACGTCAAGGCAATGGAGGGTTATAAAGGAGGAACAACAATGGTCTTATTAGGCCCAGTGACATTGAGAATGCTCAAGTGCACGGGGAGAGGGGAGGGTGAGAGTGCAAGGGGCAGGGGAGGAGTGGAAAGTGCTGAACATGTACTCAAACAAGAATAGGTAGGGTGGCCAGCAGCTGGCCAGTTCAAGAATTAAGCACATACAACAGGTGTCTAATAAGTGCAGGTAAGGGGACTGTAGGGTTGCAGATACAGACTCAAGTGCAAGGGTTGCCAGGAGGCAGTGCAGGTATGCAGCTGGGTGGGCAGGGATCTGGTCCCAGATTCAGAAGGGTAGCCAGGTGCCAATTGCAGAAACAGCAGAGATCTGCAGGGGAGAGGAAGAGAGAAGGCAGAAGCAAAGAGAAAGGTCTTGGGGTGGTTCCGGAACCAAAGATTGCTCTCCTCAAGTTCCAGAGAGACGGGGAGGCTGTTCCAGAGGGAGGCCCCAGCTGAAGAAAGAGATCTACCACCAACTTGTTGCTTGGAGAAGCGACTGACCCTGAGGGAGTTGGAGGTGGAGGTGATAAGAGCTTGAGTAGGAAGGTATTTCCAAAGGGAGAGTTATAGGTATTTAGGACCCAAGCCCCAGAAGGCCTTGTGGACAATGCAGATGGTCTTGAACTTAATTTGTGCAGCCACTGGCAGCCAAAGAAGAGATTTCAGAGTTGGAGAGATACAATCCCTGGGCTTGAGGCCAATGACAATTCTCACGGTCCTGTTCTGGATGAGTTGCAGAGGGCAGAGAGTAGTAGCAGGCAGATTTAGAAAGAGGATGTTGCAGTAGTCCAGCCTAGAGAGAACCAGAACTCCAGAGATACTGAGCTTCTGGGGGAAGGAGAGGAAAGGAAGAATACCGCTGAGTAGGTGCAGTTGGTAGTTTCACTTCGTATAGACATCATGGAGAAAAGCAAAGTGTGAAGTCAAAGATGACCCTGAGGTTCCTAGCCTCACAGGTAGGGGCAGGAAGAGGGCCAAGGGAGGCTGGCCAGAGAGTGCCAGGAAAAGAGGGTGTAGGTGTGGCGATCAGCAGGATCTCTGTCTTGCTGGCATTAATGCAGATGTTGTTGTTGGCACACCACTCCCGATTGCATACAGACAGTCAGAGATGAGAGAGGGACAAGAGGTGGAAGATGGGTGCCTGAAAATGAGCTGTCATCTGCATAGCACTGAAGGTTGGAGCAGAGATCAGCAATGCAGTGGGCGAGGAGTGCCAGGCATTGTTGGAATAGCCAGGTGCAAGGTTAGACCCCTGGGGAACACCACAGGTGGCGCGTGAGATAGAGGAAAGGAAGGACCCTAGTTGGACCTGGGAGGGTCGGTTAAAGAGGAAAGAGGTCAGCCAGGCCAAGGACTGATCAGTGATACCCAGGTTATCACGGAGGTGGTTGAGCAGAATGGCATGGTTGACTGTGTCAATAGCAGAAGAGAGATCGAGTAAGATGAGTACAGAGGGGAGATTAGAGTCAAGGTTGGAAAGCAGGTCTTCACGGATGTTCAGGAAGGCAGTTTTTGTGCTTCTGGCTGCTCTTTATTTTCAGGTACACACTAGTCTTTGTATTTTCAGAACATAATGAGTTCTTATGTGCTTGTTAAGATCACTGATAGGTTATTCCAAAATGAAACCTCCTCCAAGGAGGTGGAGCATCCTCCAAGTCTATGCCTTCTAAACTTGGGAACAGTTATGCACATGGTAAGGGCACAGTTTGGTTGATATGGTGTAAGAGTATTTCTGAAACATGCTTGACCTAACTGAGTAAAAGCATGATGTCCTTTAACCCGTATGCACGCCTGCACGCTCAACAACAAATGGAGAGAGTGCGGGACTGGAGGTTCATTTACCACTCTCCTGAGATTGGTGCATTTTGAACCCTTTGTAGGTGGAGCAGCAGGTACACAAGACAACTACAGAACACACTATATGCATAGTGATGTGTGCTAACACAAGTAATATCTGGTAATACGTTATACTTGGTAATATAAAGCACAGGCAATTTGTCATCAAGCATGCACTCGTTTTTACACTTACCTCAATTATTACTCGTTATTATCTTCCCCATACACAAACATCAATGTGAGCCCATAGCAGTGAAAACTGCACATTGTAAGCTTCAGATAGCATAGTGTGATAGATAGGAGCATAGGTCAAGGACTATCCTGAGCAGTTAGTGACTGACAGTTTTCTCAATTTGAAGGTAAAACATATACATTCAATTGCTAAGAATAACATGAATGATATGTCGCCATGAAGGTGCATGGAATGCTGTCACCATGAAGGTGCATGGCATGATATGTCTCCATGAAGGTGCATGGCATGATACGTCATCATGAAGGTGCATATGATATGTCATCATGAAGGTGCATGGAATGATATGTCGTCATGAATGTGCATAGGATGATATGTCACCATGAAGGTGCATGGAATGATATGTCATCATGAAGGTGCATGGGATGATGTATCATAATGAAGGTGCATGGAATGATATGTCACCATGAAGGTGCATAGGATATGTCACCATGAAGGTGCGTGGAATGATATGTCATCATGAAGGTGCATAGGATGATATGTCACCATGAAGGTGCATGGAATGATATGTCATCATGAAGGTGCATGGAATGATATATCATAATGAAGGTGCATGGAATGATATGCCACTAGGAAGGTGCATGGGATGATATGTCACCATGAAGGTGCATGAAATTATATTTTACAAAATACAATAAATGTGTTTTTGTTTTAAATATCGATCTCCTCTATGATTGTGTTGCTGGCATAGAGTTTCCCTTCAAGGACGTTGTTGCAGCCCACACTTTGTGTATTGACTTTTTTGGCTCTTGATGGTTCTCCTCTGTGATGCTCCTGAAGAGCAATTACTTTAATTGTGCTCTGCAAAAGGCACCCTGTGAAAACTAACCTTATTACACATGCCACAAGGCAAGTTGGGCCTCCTACTTTCCATCTCAGTAATTAGGTTGCTCTCTGATTGAAAGCTCTTCCTATAATTGACAGTGACTTGCGCATAAATTCTGTGGGCCACTTTACGGGTTATTCATATTGTTGCAGACCCTATAGTTACCAGAAGCCTATTTGTTGTCGTATATAATTTGGCGCCTTGAACTTTATTTCTTGGCCTCTGCACAGGAAAAGTACAATTCTTTTATGTGAACTAAACATGGTTCATTTATGTATTGGGGCCTGATTTACAAAACGTTTTTCAATGGTCTATTGACATTGCAAAACGCGTTTGTAAATACGGCCCATACTGTATACCTGTTTGGAAGGGGGGCACAGCTAACACAGCCCCTTCTAGTTGGCTTCTAAAGGATGTCTATTGCGCATTGTTCTCCAGATGCTCTTTCCCCCTCCAACACTTCGTCGCAATGACCTGCTGCCTCGTGTTCCTGGTATGGTTCCAGGATCCTTTTGGCCTCTGTCAAAACATAGCCACATATTTTCCTTCACTGAATCAATGGACATCCAAGAAGTATACCCTTATGAGAATCTACATCACATATACACTGTGCCCTTTCCCTAGCTGTCTAGTAAGAAATGTGCTTATTTAAATTACAAATCTATGAGGTAGCCATTTGCTCCTACCACACCTCCAGCTCTTTTCTGTGATCTTTGACTCCCGTAAACGCACCACCCTGACCAGTGTACATGAATGTATGTTCACATCGGTGTTAATTTGGTAATAGCGCCCTTAAATCATTGTTGATTTTCTATTTGGCTGCAAATGTACCAATAAATGTGTTTGGGAATGGTGGCATATTTATTATGTTTGAGTAGTAAAGGATTGGCACTTTAGGGCTTCCGTTGGCTGATCCTTAATAACGTTGGCCTTTTGTGCAAAGGCTGGGTGAGAATTCCAGGCGAGTGGTTGTAACATAATGTAAAAAATATCACTCGTCCAGCACACGGGTTGACACAGTTTTAAAATATGCATATATATAAAAATAAACACTTTTAATTACCGCAAGAGAGGATTCAAATCCAAAATCTATGGACTGTTAACACTAATGGATACTTATCTTTTGAAGATGGTTGAATATGCAAAGCCATCATACAAGTAATTGTGGAAGAAAATAAAGATATCCAAAGTATATTAAAAACATTTGAAAACAACTTTTTTGTTAATTAATGTTGGAGTATGCGTGGTCCTCATAATCGTTGCTTAGCTGCAGATCACTTGTTTGTCTACAGTACAATCTTACATTTTGTTAAATGATTGCTCTGTGTCGGAGGCAATTAGACATGGTAGCATCTTTAAGTGCTAGAATAATTCCCACAACACTTACATTATTTAAACAATGATGTGCATTCAAAGAGACCTATACATGGGTCAATATTGTTTGGGATGGCTTTAATCAGAACAGGTAATGTTGCCAAAAGATACTGGATTTACTGCAGGCCAGCTTTAAATTATCCTTGAAGAAACAAATGAATAATTAAATCAATGAAAAATAAATCAGCATTTAAGAAAAAGCTCTGTGAGCATAATCAGCTTATGGTGCTTTGAGTTAATACCGGAGGGTCTCTAAAGGATTTAGAAAAGATGAGTTCTTAAAACAACAATGGGCATGTCCTTTGGGAGGCTGGTGGATATCTAGGTAACTTGGACGGCTAAGGATCTTCTGGTTCTGTGTATAAAGGATTCAGGATATATGGAGAATATGTTTTGCCATATGATTTGTTTTACCCAATAAGGTGTGTACTGCTGTATTTTATTGTTGAGGAATTTTAAGCAACTCAAACCAGTGAATGTGTCCCTCCTTTTGCATCCCTACATCTAGGTCCACACACTTCCACTCCCCTCCTCACCGGAGACTGGGAAATCTACTGCCCCTGTTTCCTCCCCAGTTTGCTTGTAGATCCCTTGTTAGAGCTAAATTACCCACTGCCCTATCCCCCATTGTTAGCTCCGCATTCCCTTGTATCTCTACTTCGCTCACTTGGTACTTCCCCCCCTAAGAGTTGAAAAGCACTCCATTGCTTCCTTTTTCTAGGTCCTGATCAACTACCATAACAATAATCATTATTAATAATAAACATAATAATACCAAATGCAATAATAAAAATAATAATACTATGCATATTATTTGTGAGCATGATAGGGTGACTTTAATTTGATTCAGGCATTAACGGAGAAACACTTCACATAACCTGAAACATCCTACTTTGGTTACCATAGAGCTTCTGGATTCTCTGCCAGCCAGCTTGAAAGATAAAAATAAGTCATTGTAAATGCCCTGTTCAATGTGGCACCAGGCTCTATTGAAGAATCTCTTGATATCACTCCGAACTCCAGCACTTGTCTGCTTGAGACCTTTCTGTGGTTTAGAAATTGTCAATATGAAAACACTTTTTTATTTGTATAAGTCAGTAGGCAAGACCGTTTTCACTAATCCACCGGAGGGTAAACGTCTAATACCAGGCTGCACCCACCTGTACATGCTTCATTCATTTCCCAAAAACACTGAATGAAAATGGGGTAATGAAGACTGCAGTATCTCAAAGCAATCTGTAATACTAAATTCCACAAGAATAGAAAAGTACCACCACAAACAAGAATAGCAGGAATTGCCTCTATTGTGTAGCAACTGTGTGCCATTATGAGTAGGGCTGTAAAGGTAAAGCAAAAATCATGCTCTAAAAGACTGCGTTCATGTAGACGGACAACTCATTGCAACCAATTTGTTGTTTTTACTGCTCCCAGTGCAGTATGACTGTTTAAACCCTAATTATTTCTGGACAAATTCAGAGCAGTAAAGCTCCATCACATTGTCAAAGGAAGTTTCCTGTCGCTGTGTCTCCAGTAGAGGTCCATACCGTTGCTGCTGTGTGGACAAAATACTATTTAGTCTATGTTCTCACCAGTGCTCTGTCTTAGTGTACATTTTGTCGGTGTGGTGTTTCGTCACTACTTGTGTTCTGCTGTTTCTTTACCTCCCTCATCTATTTAGATAGCCCTCAAACAGTCCAGAATGTTGCACAATCAAGAAATAGTCATATGCGTACTTCTGTGAGACTGATATGCAAATGGATATTTCCCTTCTGTGAAAGGTACAGTGAGCTAAAGTGTGGCTGTGGACTCTCGAGTGGGTACCCTCCCAAAGAACAGGTCATTTTTCTGTGTTTGTTCTTGCAGAGGGGCACCTATGACTATTTTCAAGCATGTTAGACACTTTGCAATCTGTGGGATGTTTGAACCCACTCATCCAAGCCCTACAACATCGCTGGCAGCAGAAACATCATAATGGCCACCGGAAAGCATGCTTAAGGTTCTAGAGCTGGGTTCTAGAGTCTGGTCTCTGGATTTATCTGGAATCTGGAGTCTCTGGAGTCTTTGTCTGGCTCTGGAGTCTTTTGGAAAAGTGTTGCGCAAGAGATCGATTGAAGAGTGGAAAATGAATGTCCCTATCTGGGTCTCAGTGTTTTTTTTTAATGTCTTTTGAAAGTGGGTGGGAAGGCTGACTTTCTATGCCCAACCCTCTGAGGATGCTGATAGGTTAGAGGATTTTCTGTGCCCTGACTGGAGAACGGAGAAGTGAGTCAGAATGAGTCATCAGGTATCATCTTTATGGCTGAAGGAAAGAACACTCCCCCATGCATTTACTTAGAAAACCATTTTTCATAACCAAACATGCTTCCCAGATACACAAGTTGTTGAAATTACATGTACACATTGCAAATTAATTTAGTCGTAAAAGTGTGATATATATATATTGTTTAATTTTTCCAATAAACCTTTTAATTTGCAAAAGAAACCTACTTCTTGGCTCAGTGAGGTCAGGGGGATTCAAAGAGAGGGGCGTTATATAAGGGTTCATCATCCAGATTTAAGAACTTGACATAAAAATATATAAATAAGGGCTTCCATTGGGCACCCCAGACTAGGCATTGACTTAGTTGGATTGCTGGATTGAAGTCACTTTCAAATCATATTAATACCTCTATTAACACCCCCCCAATACATGTCACCAACTGGTTAGTATCATCATACATCTGAAGATCAAGGCCTTGGGCGAAGATGACCTTTCAGTACCTGATGATATGGCCATCAAGAATCAAAAAGGTCTCGGACAAGTCCCGAGAACTTTCTCAAAACTATTGCCAAAGCCACTATGAGGTGTTAAAAATAGGAAAACATTTTATAGAGATCTACATTAAAAAAAAGTGATCGAGTCAATGGCCATTAATCCAGCCCCAACATGTAACAGTTGTTTTTTGACAATTGCTGTAAGTGTTCTGGTGCAGTCGTTACCCAAGCCCAGCCCCTGTCATTCATTTGTTGGAGATGTTAGAATGCTTCTAGTGCTGCCATACACACTGCGTCATGACTATACAATTATCCGTATCCTGTTCCCATTTGGAGAACGAAGGGCACCAGAGGCCCAACCCATTGTGATGTTATGGTTCACAATAATAAAGACATTAGATGGAAGACGTTTCTCATATTGAGAATGACTCGGGTCTATGCAGCATTTTTGGTCAGCCAGCAGTGGTCATGCGAGTATGGATGATAGCCGGTTCGACACTGGCCTCCAGAATCTATGTACCATTTGACACCCCCATAGTGTCTGAAATAATGTACCCCGTTGTGTGTGGCATCTCAGACAATCGGGAGATTTAGCCCTACCACACCTAATGGAATTCCCATGTGCAATAGACTAATATATTCATTTTTAAATGTGACAAGTGTATCTAAACTTTGCTCTCAAATTACTTTGGTATCAATTGTGCTGCTTGTATAATGAGGAATAGAGCAAACCAGTATTGTCTAAAATATTTTCACTAAGCATCAAGCAAGACAGCTTTATACAGGTGTTCTTTGGTGATGGTTATGGTGATATATCAATATATTAATACAATAGTGGTGTCACTGTAGTGTAAATTAGATTACACTGTAGTGTAAATTAGATTAATGCAACAAGCAAATGAACATCAGCAGGTGCCACCTTAAATTTGAGATTCCCATTGTATAGCCCATGCGCACACGAATATTACATCACACATGACACCACTTGTGTCATCATCAATTACATCACTAGAAAGTAGAGCACACTGATGGCATTGCACATGACATCACATATTGCTTCAAATATGACAATACCCTTTGCATCACTTATGTCATCATCAATAACATCATTTGAAACGAGAGCACACTGATTAGATCACTGATGACATCACTTATGTCATCACTTCTTATATCATGTGTGGCATCATTGGTAGCACACACCACAAATGAAAATGTGAGAGTGCACATGTTTAAACAGACATATTACTACACACTTAAAAAAGTATAGCAGAGATACACAGATGCTTTTGTGTCTAAATGTTCACATCTACCTCCTCCCTCTTCCATTCTTGCTACGTTTTAGCAGTCAGATACTAACAGTAATGAGCCAGATAGGAGTAGATATGCACGTCCTAATCATTACAGTGAATGGTGTTGTACTGTGCCAACATCTTGCCTTTCGGTCACCGTGTAGTGCTGTCCGTTCAGCATGATCGGGTCCAGAGACACTGGACATAAGGAGGTACGTGCAAGTTAGCACCTCAGAAGGTCTTGCCTACATTTGACTGTGTGAGTTTCCATGCACTATTGGGGCCCACAAGCACACTCCTTTATAATCCACACTGGCAACACAATCAGAATGACTAGTATCTGTGCACTGTGTTTTGGGTATCTATACCAATACCTCATATACACAGCGACACATAATTGTAGGAATGGCATCAGTTCAAGCCATGTGCACAAGTGCTAGGTAAAACAGTATGCAATTCAAACAAGAAGGCTTCACGAGTTTGCAAACGAGACCCGCTGATTTGTGGATCATGCATGATTAGGTGCAAATAAGCAATGCAAACAGTGAGCTTGGCAATCTGGCAGACATGTTGACACGGAAGCAGTAGGAATTCACTTTAATGACAAATCTATAAGAACAATCCTTGGCAATATCTGTATGTCTGGCTTTGCAAATGTTATGAGTAAGATCATTTAATATGTGGGGGATTAAAATCACCCTGCCCATTTACTGGGCCAAATACTCGCTTTGACAGTTTAAGTCAAGTGACATTGCCCTATATAGCCGGATCTTCAATTGTGCTCTGAATTTATCACTGTTCTGCCTTTCTAGAGACACATGCTTGGACTCTTTTCACTTGATTTAAGGTAACATGTCCTGCAATTTATGTAGACCTGTATTAGCTATCCTTGTTACATATCAGGAGTGCTATGGTGGAACGATGGATTAGTTCCCACAACTCTTCTTATCTCTTGGTGTTTTTCGTATGTATGGACATGCTGTGTGAGAATGAGTAACACGATAATCTCACCACCGCAGTAAATGAAATCCTGGACATCCATTAGTGGCTTAACGTGGATGCAAATAAAAGATAAATTAAGCCTCCTTACAAGTATGGAGGTGTGACAAAAAAATGGCAGCAACGTGGTAATTCCCTTAACCCACTTCCATGCTCTAGGTTTCGTGGTAAGGTTGAGGAGAAACCTGCACAAAAAGCTGGAGGTAAATCCTCCACTTTACCACCAGAAATCAGAAACATATGTGAAAATCCCAGTTGAGTCCTGAAGACTCCAGAAATGGGGGCTTACACTGCCCTGCCAATACTTGTAATCCCACACTTGTAATCCCACAGCAAATCTGCGGGGCCAAGTGGCGGTAACAGTAGTTTCATTTTGCCTTTGTTGATAACGTTTTATGCTGTTTTTGACATAGTGGTGGACAACTGTGATGTTGATATTTTTGATGAATGAAAGCACAACTCTATCATTAGTGTGATATGCAGAGACTTGTTTATATATCCCTCACCACCTTCAGATTTCTCCTCTCCGCGCAGGTTAGGATGCCCACCCACAATTATGTAACATGTTATGCCTACAGTAAATGGAGCCAGTAGTTTCATAACTTTCAAGGCATATTGTTTGTAATAATGTTATCAGATGAAGTTGACCAACAAAGTGTTATTCTTAGTTGTAGTTAAGGAGTTAGTGTAGTAACAGTTTAATTTAGGCATATTCTATATTAACTCCCCAACAGACGCTATATGTTTTGGACCCATTAATAATTAGTCTGCCTGTGCTAAAATGTTTGAAATCCTAAATATCTGTTTTAAGGCTCTTCAGAATGATAATATTTTAAAAGACATCTTGTATGGATATGTGGCTTTATTTACCTCCCCCCAGCCATTTCAAATAATAGATATCAACCATGTAAGTTAACAGATATTACCCATGCATGTAGTTAGGTGCACATATTTGTCAAGCATCGGCAAATATGTAAACTGGTTCCCACTGCAAAAGGATTGGCAATTCATTGGGCTATAGGAAAGAGGGTTGTGCACATTTTGGGCAATGTTGCCTTGAATTGAATGTGTGTAAACTGAGGAAGACCTCACATTAGGCATGAGTGTGTTTGTGCAGCATATTTTTGACAGTACATGGTACAGATTATGTGTGTGAGTTAATATGTGACAAGGGTGTGTGTATTGGCATGTGTGCGCACATGTGCGTGTGCATGGTTGTATACCTGAGGGGAGTGCCAGGGTATACAAAGACTGAAATACCTGAGCAATGCTGGTAATACATAGCTAATAGCTGTATTACTCGGATAAATCACAGCAGTGTCTGACATAACTAGAAAACAGTCATATTAAGGCCTTTTGATTTGATTTTAAAATTTGTAACACACATATCCCAAGGACAGAAATTGCATCTTGGTGCAGATATTATTTATTTATTTATTGGACATTTGTATGGCGCCTTACACAGATGTTTCCAGGCGCCACAAGACAATTTGGGCGGGTTGGGGGGAAACGGCATGTGAATCAAAAAGTAAAACATCAAACGTTATATTGGGCTTGTGCAATCCTACCATGCAAGCGGATGAAAAGGTGGTAAGTGCAAGGGGAGGAGCTGAGGGAGAAGTGCAGGAGTGGGGTGCCCCCAAGGGTGGGTTGCCGGGCAAGTGCTGGGTAGGCCACAAGTTGGCAAATGCCAGGGGAGAGGGGAGGAGAAGTGTGATGGAAAGGGGATCCGAGCGAAAGTGCTGAGAAGGGATGCTGGAGGGACTGGTAGGGGGTGGTCTGGCTCCTATAGGACTCTGAAGGGACCAGGCCCCAGTCACAGTAGCAGATGGAAAGTTAGCACAGGAGGGGGTGAGGGAAGGAAGAGGAGAAAAGGAAAGTCTTGTGAAGTTTCTGGAACTTTAGATGATCCAGCTCAAGTCTGAGGGGGAGGAGGCCGTGCCAGAGGGAAGACCCAACCGAGGGAAGGGATCTACCTCCCACTCTGTGCTTGGAGAATCATTTGATCTGAAGAGAGTTGGAGCCAGAATACTGAAGAACTTTGGTCGGGAGGCATTTAGGGGGGGGAGCTGGATGTAAAGAGGTCCCAGGCCCCAGAAAGCCTTGTGGATGATGTAAAGCATCTTGAATTTGATCCTTGCATTCACCGGGAGCCAGTTGAGAGATTCTAGGGCTGGAGATATGCAGTCCCTGGGCTTGAGGCCAAAGATAAGTCTTGTAGTCCTATTCTGGATTAATTGAAGAAGGCGAAGGGAGGATAGAGGCAGGTTGAGGAAGAGGCTGTTGCAGTAGTCGAGCCTAGCGAGAACCAGGGCTCTGGAAAAGTTGAGCTTCTGAGGGAAGGTGAGGAAAGGTAGAATGCCCCTGAAGAGGTGCAACTGGAAATTGAATTTCTTGTCAAGGTCCATGATGTGAGGAAACAAAGAGAAAGAGGAGTCAAAGATGATCCCAAAGAGGACCCAGGGAAACATGAAACATGAAACAATAATGCAAATCATAGGTCATGCAGACATAGATTACTTGTTTTAGACGGGAAGAAGGATTTACATAAACAGATATGTTTTCAGTTTTTGTTTAAAGGTAGACAAAGCTTCAAGTTATCGTAGTTTCAGTGGGAGGGACTGATGGCCCATGACAGAAAATGATCTTTAAGGAGACATTTACCAGACCCTGATTGCCCTGAACAGAGCTTTTGGTCGATTATGAGCAAGATTAATTTGCTTTTGAAGGCATAAGGATTTTGCTGTCATAATTTCTTTCTTATATGTCTTCAGGGCAGCTTTACCTTCAAGGCGATATGTTATGTCTCTAGTCTTCAGTCATCTTTTTTCCTTCTTTTGATAAATACTCTTGAGAACGTTCAGTTAGTCACTATACCATTGGTTATTTCTCTTAGGAAGTTTTTTTACAGTTTTACGGGAGCAATAGTGTCACAGTTGGCTTGCAGCTGTGACATCAATTTGGTGTATAGTGATGTATAGGTCATATCAGGTTGTGTTGCTGTCAAGTAACCTAATAATTTCTCACTGGAGATACGAGCAATGTCCTATATTCGGCAGAGTAATTCTGAATTGGCACTCATGTTCTTTCTACATGATGTACAGTTAACTAACAGCCATGGTAAAATGCACCATAAAGTGTTCCGACCAACTAACTGGCATACTTTCATGATGGCACAAATGTATGCCTCTGAACAAATGTTTTTATATTTTTTATTTTATTGTGCATTTGTAAGGCGTTTATACAAGCAAATTGTGTTTCAAAGCGCCCAATATGGCATCCAGGCAGTGACTGCCCGTATGAGTAGGTAGGTTAGATAATAATTGAAGATCGTGTGATTGCAGAATGTTGTTAAGATGTCTGCAATCTGCCCTTTCATGTTCATTACACCATATTTGTACATAGTATGCCAATTCCATTTTTATGGTGACGCATCTTTACATATAGTTTCAACTCTTACCATATGTGGTGAGCAGAAAGCATATCTGTCACTTAATTCGGCCATGGCGCCAGGCAGAGAGGAATGCTGAATAGTTTATCAGTGACAGTGATCTAATGTGTGTGTGTCCCTGCCTTTATAGAAATGGTGTCCTCATTGTGCAAATGTATCCTCTTATGCATTTGCGATATGCATGAGTGAGTGCTTTTGTATATATGCACTTGTATGACTGCATGTTTGAAATATTATATGACACTGTGTAAATGCATTTGTGGATATGTTTACATATTGAAGAGCGTCCTTGTGACTGCAGGATTGCGTGTGTCTGTGTATAGGGAAATGTTAGTAGGAGGGTAAGAGTGCATCTCTTACATATGACGGGCATGTATAAGTGTGTGTCATGGACTATAATGTGGCATGAGTTTCATAGTATAGTATAATATAGTATAGTATAGTACTACTTGGGCATACAAACCCATTCCTACAAAGTAACAATGATAGAATACAACCATTCATATATACTAGAATGAACCAAGCAAAAACACATGCAGACCATCAACATTACATATCAAACCAAACACTGGTTCACTCTCCATGACTACACCCATTTAAAGAATACAATCCATAGACTTAAATGTTGGCTTTGGCCAATGCACATGACTTTGTCGCGTTCAGCTACGGTCCGCTATGTGTGACTTGGATTTCTGCTTTCTTGAAGCCTGTGAAGGTGCCTTGGTAGCATGCCTGACTACATCACGACCTTTCTCAGAGGAAATTGGAAGCTCCTTCCCATCGGTATACGATTTTTCAAAAATGATTTTGTAATCCAATTAGCTATTTCCAAACATCATTTAGGAGTAGCCCTATTATTATAAAATGCACAAAATGCCATATTTCCTCAACCCACCTCCTTAAATCCATACAATAACTGCTATCTGATCAATGTTCTAATTACTTTGGAAATGTGTTTTTGACGGCAAGAGACATACTAATGAGCAAATATGTGAACCCACTTCAGTTAGCACTTTGAATTGAGTTACCATTGATTTGCGCTTGTTTAATGTAAATGAGTAGGCATTTTCAACACAAATCAATAAAGCTCAATCCTGCTCCTCTGTTTGCCTCCTCACTGGTGTCTTGACCCTTTTATAAAGCAGCTCATTCTTCACTAATTGTCAATTTCAGCCATTGCTTTAAATTACAGAATGCCTTATATCAAACTAGTTTTACTCTTCTCACATTTTAATTGAATGCAGATCTATGCTAACTATACCAAACCAGTGACCATACCTGGATCTGCAAATGTAACACATTTACTTTGTCAACGCACCTCCAGGGGCACAGGATGGGAGTGGCTGGAGTGTTGTCGTTGGTTTTGGGATCACTACTGCCAGTGTAATCCATATGAGGATAGTCCAGCTATTGTTTTTAGCATTATCAGTGTTATAGATTGGTTACTCACGCCAATTGGCTTTTAGATTCATTGTTCTTATTAATATGAATTTTAATTTGAACGTACTATGTTTAATACGTTTTAACATTGATTTAATCTGACTATTTCCTTAGATCACTTTACTGTTGGTATTTCCCCCGACATTTGGTGCCTGACAACGAAGCTTTGAACTTCATTGCACAACATCCTTTGAAATTGCGCGCCCTCTGCTGACACGCTCCATACGCGATGCAGACCATAACTGGCCAGCGTCAGTGCAAAGGTCTGACGCAAAGGCTGTTTGGCCCGTTCGTGCGGTTTCGCAGCAGTCAGCGAGTCACGCAGTTTTTCCTTTTCTCTACAGCATTAATCTTAAAGGTAATCTCTATTAGTTTGTACTTGGGGATTTATTGATTGATTTGGTTATCATCAAGTTCAGGAACAAACATGACAAAGATCAAATATACAAGGGAGTCTCGGCTTTGCACGAATATAATAAGGGGGCTTTTTCCCTCCGCACATTGTTAAAAACCCATGGGTTGGGAATTGAAAGATCAAAATTGGGGAGCGACTGCATTGAGTTACATTCGGATTTCCAGACTTTGATTACAGCTGGTTTACTAAATACCAGGTCAGCAGTTGCCCATGCTATGGAGATTAGTCTTCTAATTGAGTCTCACAAGTTGGATGTTTTGTTCATGACTGAATCTTGGTTAACAGACACCTCTCATGCCATGTTTCATTGTCTAATCCCTGAGGTTACTCAATTCAACATATCAACAGGCAGGGGAAAGTGGAAGGAGGAATAGCAATTATATATCGATCCCAATTAAAGTTCGACCATTTTAAATCCATACAATGGGATGCTTCTTCGGAGATAGGTCTAATGACTTTTACGGTGACTCAAAAGTATTCAGTTAGGATTGTGTTGATCTATAGGCCCCCTGGGCCGGCAGGATTATTTTTAGAGTATTTGAATGATTTCCTTACCACAACAGGTACCATATATAAGGAATTATTGTGTATTGGTGACCTAAATATCTGCATTGAGGACCCCACGAAGCTAGACTCAAAAGGGGGTTAGCATGACTGATACACTCCCTATTCTTTGTACAGACCATTTTGTTAGGCTGTCCCATATTAAGGCAATCAGACACGAGACTATCACCTATGTATCGGGGGGCAAGCTTGCCCGAAAAAAAGGAATTGGATATTATACCCGTAATTGAATTAGGTTAGGCACTGAGTCACTGTGCTTCTTCACAAGCGTGTGATGCCCTATTCCAACAGGGGACTCAAATAATGGGTAACATCTGGACAAAATATGTCCCCCTGAGAATGATTGTTTCCGAAAGTTCATATAAGGCCTGGTATACCACACACCTTTCTGAGCTTAAAACAGAACATAAATACCGTGAGAACAGATGGGTTTTATTGAAATCGCCTGAACAAGCCTTATTAGCAAAAACAGCACTAATTAACTATAAAAAAGCTGTCTTTAGAGTTAAATCCAATTTCTTGTCAAAATAAATTACATTAGCAGAAAATCGCCCGCAAGATTTATTTAAAACAATTGCAAATTTTGTTGATCCCAATACAAATATTCCAGTGAAGATTTCATCAGCAAACTATGCCAACGGATTAAATATGTTCTTTAGAGATAAAATTCTGAATATCCAAAACAAATATCAGGCTCCATAGAGAGCCAGATACTATACCTCCTTTGGGTGTTGTAAACACAAGTAAAGAAACTACTAGAGCAACGGAGAGTGTTACAACCGGGATAGGTGAATTCAGCTGTAAACAGGTATCAGAGGATGAATATTTGTAGTCTTCTGTCACAATTGAATCCTACGAATGACTCTCTTTTTCCAATCCCAGCCTTAGTTGCTAAGCAACTTTCTTCAGAACTAACCCTGTTCATGACTAAGTTTGTAAATACATCATTAACTAAGGGTGTAGTTCCGGATTCTCTAAAACTGTCGGTTGTCTCCCCGTTACTAAATAAGGCTAGTCTTGATCCTGCGGACTACAGTAACTATCGTCCTATTGATGGCCTTCCTTGGTCGGGAAAAGTTCTGGAAAACGTGGCCACAAGCCAGCTACAGAATGATATTGAAGACACCAGAATTCTCCACCTTCTGCAGTCCGGGTTTCGCGCCAAGCATGGGACAGAGACGGAACTGAAGGCGGCATGGGACAAGATGCTGCAGGCAGGGGATGTAGGTAAATTGTCCCTGCTTGTAATGCTCGACCTATCCGCCACCTTTGATACAGTGGACCACAGCATTCTGCTAGATTGTATACAAAACCTTGTGAATACATATTCTTGTGCCTTGGACTGGTTTACCTTATTTCTTACTGGGCGCAAACAGCGTGTACAGGTGGGAGGGTTTTTATCTGAAATCCTCCTTCAGTATTGTGGTGTGCCACAGGGATCGGCACTGTCCTCTCTCCTATTTAATATCTATCTTTGCTCATTAATGGATATCTTGGAGAAATACTGCCTCAGATTCCATTCATACGCTGATGACACACAGTTGTTCATCAGGCTTGATAATGTGAAAGATGCTCTTGCCATGGTGGGTGAGTGTTTCGAGGAAATAGGGGTCTAGATGGAAATACATTGGGTGAAACTTAACCCCATAAAAACGGAGAACTCCCATAATGAAAAATGCATGATAGGTTTGCTTGTTTGTAGTCATTGTTTCTCATACAATTCACCTGTATGAACCCCTCCTTTTTTCTAATAAGTCACCAAGGTCGCATTCATAAGGGCCATGCCACAACCAGAGCAACTTCCCATGACCCACTAACTTCTATGGTTTCCGCCTTCAAGCATTGATCACACTCAAATAGTTGTCATGCCAAACAAAGCAAAAAAGAGCAACTAAAGCAGAACTTCTGAACTTGGGAGTTAGTCTCTGAGAACGGTGAAAGCTGTTTACTGTGGGGGCAGTGATGCATAATTGCTCAAGCATTGAATAGGGCTTCTCCAGAATCTGCATCTGGAGGGACAATCTGGGAAATCTGGTCCAAATACAGTACTAAAGCGCACAACAAGGCATCCACCTCTTTCGGAACACTTACTCTCTGGTGCTTCCCCTTCAAATGTCCCTTATGACATCAGAACCAAGAAAGCGACTTCTGAATACAGTCAAACTATCTATTCTTTGGTTCCTAGCACTCATTTACATCAATTCACCAAAATGCCAAGGATAGCACAAGTGCCATCAAACTCTCTGACATCACAGAATCAAGCATCACTTGAACATTAACCCCAATGACATCACAGATAGTGATGGCACGTGACCTTCGAAATCATAACAGGGACTGACATCACTGATGTAAGGTAAAAGGTAAGGTAAAGTTTTCTAGTAGAGCACCAATAATGTTGGCTACACTGAGTAGGTCTGTAAAAAAAATGGTGCACATGGGGGATGTTAGGGGTGAAGGGGGAAAGGTGTAGGCAGAAAATGGTTGTTTTGATGAGTCCAGGTTGTAACCACTTGTTACCGCTCCAGCTGAAATGATTTTCTGTGTTCAGGGGGTTTAAGCTGAAGGCTGAGTTGTCCATAATGGAGACTCCAGGGTTGGGAGAGCTGTAATGGGCGCAGTGTGGGTGTTGATAGCAGCAGGAGAAATGATGTCTGTAATGTGTACACTGGGCCCTGTGGTCTATTTTATTTACCAACAGTATATCTGAACTAGAATTCGACCATAAACTGCCAACGGTGCAGCCATGATACCCATCGGATAAAAGGTGCAGAATCTTTACTCTTTACACACACACATTTTAAGGAACTCATGGTGGCACCAGTAAAGACAGCCACAAGTGATCACAGTTCAAGGGTTTTTATTCAACTGTAAATGCAGGGTGAAACAATGACTGATATAAACCTAAATCTATGATGGGAGCAAGCTGCGACCATCAAATGAACAATAAGGCAGACCTTGTGGCATTGTGTCAAAATAAAAGAGCCTATATGAAAGAAAAACCTATTGCCAATTCCTTACAACTAATTACAGAAAGAGTGTGAGATAAGGGTTTCAATAAACAAAGAACTGTTATAAATAATAAGTCAGGATGTGATTGCCAGGGGTCTGCCTTCTGCACATTTTCAGCAAGGGACAATGTGGGACCTTGGAGAACAGCACATGCTCGAGCTTTCTCAGCACGAGCTGAGAGTTCCCTTAGTTCCCTTCCAGCTATCAGGTTCTTCGATGGTTACGTCTCTTTTCAATAAAAAAGTCTCTTTGCTTCGAGGGCCTGATGTATTCAACAACACACAAACAAACGCTCTTTTCTCATTGGACTTTGGGTGAGGACTTTTCACCCCTGGATCTCCCTCGACCGCACTGGACAAGGGGGACAATTCACTTCTCCCGGTCTTCCAATAGTTCTTACTTTCACAAGTGTTAATGTCTTTTTAAACAGTTCTTCATGCTTTGTCCCTGATTGTCGGCTTCCCTCTGCCGGGTTACCTCTCGCCAACTTCTATCGACAGTTCACTATGGTACTTCAGACTTCGCCCCTTCTCGTTAGCATCCCTCCGCTGGGTTCACTCTTGCCAACTTTTAACAAACAGTTCATTCACTAGTTTTCATCATGCAGGATTAATTTCCCTTTCTTTCACAATCATCTGTTCAAAAACTTTCAACACTACATATGATTTTACAAGACCCCCCTGTATGACCACTTTAACCTCTCTTCGCCTCTTCCCAAGGCCTTCTGGTTATGGTAGTCTCTTATCATCGGGTAATCGCCCAGTTTCCTGCTTGAGCACCCACGTGGTGCCGGACGCCTCTGTTGCTGGTTTTCCCCTTCTCTTCTCAATAGTTCATTTCAAAGTTCAACTAGTTACTTTTCGCTCAACACAGTTCGGTTTCTTATCAACTCTCCCCTCGTCTGTGATGAACCGCTTGGCTTTCTTCTCCTTCGAGTCAAGGTTGGTACCACCGAGACATTCGTCTCTCTCTCCAGCTTGGTAATCAGCGGAGAAGGGTCTTGTGTACCATTGACATTTGCTGCAACACGTGATGGCCTTTGTTTGTGGTCTTATGTTTCCATCCGCAGAGGTTTCACTGGCCTGGATCGGAAAGGGCAAGGTCACTACTCTCCTTGTCACTCTCTCGGTATTCATCGTCTTTCGCCTCCTCTTGAACTGCAGTGCTGAGTTTGCTCTCACGTTGTGCGGTCTACCTTGCTCGACCTGTGCTCTCGTGCTCCAACTTTTATCCCTGTGGGGAAGGGAAAGGGCTGTCAGGTGTGTCTGATTTTGGTCAATTGCCTGACTTTGCCTGACCCTTGTATTGGGACATGTCAGGTAAACAGCTCTGGTGTTAGTCGGGTGTTTTTCATGTTGTGCGAAAGTGTTTGTGTCAGAAAAGGGGGCAGTGTTGTGGAATATCGTACGTGGTAGGATCGGGAAAAGGTGTCGGAAGAAGCAGGATACCGCATCTCACCCATTGGTGTACCCCTCCCTAAGGACCGCCCATCCAGGTGATCCTTCCGCACTGGTCCACCCCCAGGGACTGGATCCAATAGCGATGGCCGTATCCTGGCCACCTGGATGACAGATCCCCGGGGACTAGCCAGCAAGACACCTTCAGATTTCTGACAAAACACACACAAACACACACACATCACTCTGAATGCCGTTATTTATTATTATTTATATTAACGATGTGATACATATTCTTCAAAAACCTGTGTAGTTTGAATTGCACTCCAATTGGCAGAAATCGTAAACAAGTCCTCATATCCAGAGCCAGGTTTCAGTCATAAAAATACTTTATTGTAAAAAATCCCATGCCCAGGCTTTAAGGCAAAGCAGCATGACACGTTTCCGCATTGTACTTTTTGCTTATTCACATGAAGTTTAATTGACAAACACAACGTTATTTAAAAGGGGCGTGTATATTAGAAACAAAGAAAGGAAATAGAAAAGCTATCATCCATCCAAAGGGTAGGGGGGCCATATGTGTCCCAGTCCGTGCCATCATGTCAGCCATATGTAAAAGATAAACAGTAAATAATTGCGTTTATGTTTACTCTGCAAGCACCTTTATAGTATGCATTTACAACAAACATCCAGTCACGAAATGGACAGGAATATGGAACACATATTGTCCTCCAAAGTGGTAGCATAAATGTGTAACTGCTGTAAATATATGCGCCGAAATGTGTTGTGTCCAAAACCTCTGTTAACTAACCGAGATTCCCACACTAGCGTGCATCAGACAGTCCTTGCCTGCCAGACTAGGTTAAAAGGGCTGACACTGTAGCACGTTTCGGACACACATGAACCGACACATACCCCGATGAACAACATATTTTTTGCATTTCATAGGATCGATGTCAACAACAACATGGCATTAGACAAATCGAACAAAAAGCTATATCAAGGATCTGTAGCATAGAAAACATATATTTCTAGGTGTTAAGTTCACAAAACAGCCAAATGCCACTACATATAGTCATCAGTGTTATATAGGAATTGGACATGGACTTCAGCACTTGACGGTAAACCATTATACTCTAATAAATCATAATATTGTAGCAACATTGTAGCAACCATATAAAAGTAATCACAACAGAATAATATTGTGACATACTGTCTGATGTGAATACAGGTTTTTCGATACCCAACGTCTCTGATTAAATACTGTGATGCAGATTAAATGCATTATAGTACGTATAAAGTGCTACGTGCTACGTGCTATACCAAATGTTAAACATGCTATAATGAGTTAGGATTTTATAATATCCTCATTAGATGGAAAAAATCCATCATGTTTCTGAAACTCAAAAGCAAGGTTATTGCACATATAACTAATATCCTACTCTGGTATCTAAGTGTGAAACCACTTATACACTGAGTTTTGCACCTATAAAGTACTATGTGCTGTGCAAATGTTGCCAAATGTGGATGAGCTATGTTAAGCATCACAACTGTAAAGTGCTAAATGCTATGCAAGAATAGACACACACTAAACCTGTCGGAGTAGAGTACATCACTTGTATACAACTACAATACAGCATACTGCACATATTCAAACATTTAATCAGGGTAACTGGAGGGCATCTAAATGCAACACAATGATGGACCACATCTCTGACATCTTCCTACTCCAGTGCCCAACCCTTCTAATACAAACAACTAATAAAACCTACATACATTTCCAAATTTCAAAAAGGAAACTCCCAATTTACAACCCACTATTCACATTATATAATATTCTCTGTGTTGAGATGACCATCACACCAAAGATTAAGCAATTGTGGAAAGAACATAAACATGGAAGTCAAATGTATTGCAGTTAGATTCAACTGGGATCATAGAGCAGACTCCCATACTCATCATATGGTGTACAACTACATCATACCCATGATATGATAGAGTGGAGTAGGCAGACGCCTATGTCCCCAGTAAAGTGTATAACTCTTCATCAACATTGTGCCCAATAGGATGTTGTGTTTCAAAGTCAAGAATATCTTGCGTTTGCTGCGGTTGTAACAAGTGTTCTTTATCATCATCTCGGTGTCCCACTTCTATTTTGTGTAGTCCAAAAAATCCAATTTTCAAACTTCAAGCTCAAATGTTTAGCCATGGGGTAGCTTGCATCCCAATTTCTGTATTGATCTGTCATGCTGTAGAACTTGCACCTTTAATTTGCATTTAGTGCTGCCAATATACCACTTACTGCAGGGGCAAGTGAGAGCCTATACTACCCATTCGGTGTCACATGTGATTTTAGTGTAAATGCAAAATTGGATGTATGTAAGTACTACCATTGATTGCATACTTACACAACTACATAATGTGTATTTACAAATATATCCTACTACCTTGCAGTGAAAACCTTAAATAATGAAAGACTAATGTGCACAGTACAACGTTGAAGAGGTGCAAGTAGGAATTATATGATCACAGCACGCGATTGTCATATGACACTGCAGCACCCCATCGCCTTGCATGCATTCGGGCCATTGAGCTATAGATTTTTTACAATGAAAGGGGGATTTGGAAAATGAAAGCAGTGCAGATACGGTAATTGCTTGAGAGACTTCTTTGCTAAGAGTGCCGGGCGAGTGCCATGGCCCACAAAGGGGAAGCCAGTGGTAAGAGCTGATACATACCCCTTGCTATTCCCAAATTTTGTCTACAATGGCAATGTGTAAATGCTCATAAAATATGGTCCATGACATAGTTCACTGAGATCACGTATGGAATGTGTAATATGAGCGAATTGTTGGATGGTGACATTGATATGAGATTTTAGAGGCAGGCAGACAGACATATCAGTGTGACAGATTGCCATTTAGTAATGGTGTAGGAGCCTGGGCTGTTTTTTATTGTTATTCATTTAATAACATGATGCATGTACTTCCATCTTTAAAAGGGTAATCTGCAAAGTGTGTACATGTGTCCTGCTGCATCGTAGACTGATCTGCAGCACCTGATATACCTGTTGCACAAAGCAGGTTCAGAGGTCACAGGTGCCCATGCAAAAGCTGCAGTGACAACCAAGTCCCTACAGCACTTGGGCTGTATTTAAGATAATCACCTATTTTCCAAAGTCCTATACTGATGAGTGTACCCCCAGGTTGCAGAAAAATATTTAATAATAAAGCCATACCTGTTTTATGGTATGGTGAATGCGCTATTCTCATAATTATTACAGATGCAGCAATTTCATATCACACAAGTGTCAGCCCTTTGATCCCATGGTCAGCTGTAGGAGGATTGTGTGTATTCTCCCCAGGCAGGCTGGACCTTGCTACTACTTGCAAGACTCTGTCCATGGCGGATTGCCTCTGTTCCTTTAGGTAAGTAAGGCCCTTCCCATAAGACAGCCACTACACACACTCTCCTTCCTTTCCTTTCCCCTCCACCTCCTTTAGCACAAAGCACTTTTGTTGTGATGTCAGAAGGGCAAAGTCCACTTAGGTATGTATTGGACACCTAAAGCAGGCTAGTTTTGGTCCAACCAGCTGTTAACCTTTACCTTCTTTAAAAGGAGTTGCAACACTTCTTTGATTCAATCTGTAACATTACCTGAGAAGGATTCACTGGTCCACTTTTGGGCGAGTTGTACTTTCCAAGACCTTAACTACTGAAATGAAGAAGGAACAGTCCAAGGCGGAGGAATGCTCTGCCCCCTTCCCACTCCCGGGGCACATTGAGGGTCACTCTTGCTGTGGAACAGGACCTACTACTCTGCACCTGAATCTCCTGAATCTGCAAGAATAGACCCGAACAGTCTCATCCAATCAGTGAGCCCCTGAAGTGGGCATTAGTTGTGTGTGTTGAATGAGATGGTGATAATGATTGAAGATGAGAGTGAATGAAATGAGTTCAAGTGAGGTGTGCTAAGTGAGGTATGTCCGAGTGTGAGAAACAACACAGCACAGTACACTTTAAAGTTTAAGAATTCAAATCTATTAGCTTACCAACTGAAGGGTTGAAGCTTGTGCATAGAATTCTGTGAATCGGTTTTTTAGGTAGGAGATTGAAGAAGTACAGTGATTTTACACCGATGGTGTTCTTAAAATTCGTGTGCAATTTAATAATAAAATATGTATATTTTTCTACAAATTTGTGTCTAAATAGTGCTTGTTCATATGCCTATAAGTGAATATGGGACATGAATAGGGTCCACCTAGAGTGGTCAGCAACTAGTAGCACCAGCTTTGTTGTCGCAAAGTTCTAAGGGTTAATCCCTTTATGTTGAGGGTATGCTGGTGTCACATACCCCTTTATCTCTCCTTCTTGTTTGAATAGCCCCTGAAGTGGGCCTCACAGCATCTGGAGGGCCAGATCAGTGAAGGCCCCAATTCTGCTGCCTTGATGACTGTTGAACAGACATTGAGCCGTGTGCAATGCTGAGGGATCCTGCCGGCGCTGCTTTTTGGCCCTCCATTGAACAATGTCTGCATCTTGAGCATGCATTGTGCTCTTGCAGAGTCCCTCACCTGCTAGGCTCGTATCAACCACTCAACACAGGGATCCCACTCGAACTGCACCATAACTCGACCCCATTCGTACTTAAACTGCTTCTTTGCCAAACCAAACATCAGAGCAACAGGATCACCATTTTGACAACCACTGCTCACCAACTCAAACCTCTGGATCATCACTACCTTCCGGCAGTTACAACCTGACGCAACACAGCTCTCCCCGATGTGATCCTGGTGTATGCCCCAACCTCCTTCACCAAACATCACCTCCGACCTGCAAAGAGCTGCCGCATTTGTACTTGGTTGATGCCCACTTGCTGCATGGGCCCACATGAACCATCATACGCGAACTAAGCTTGATCCGCTTGTACCACCGATCGAAACTGGGTTTGATGCTGTCAAACTGCCAAGAACTGCAAGAAGGTACTGTTGATTTTTTTATTTTTTTATTTCATGATTTACTTTAAAAATAAACTTTTTCATAATTCTATTTCCATTTCTTATTATCTCATATCATTTATACATTCTTAAAATACATTAGAACAATCAGAAAAGAAAAAAAAAATACAAATAAATAAATAAAAATAAAAATAATAAGAAAAAATACAGACTCCTTTTCTCTGACATTTCCCGGGTTTTCTTTTTCCTTTTCTTGTGCTATCTACGACTACCTTTGTTCAAGTTGCTATTCTGGGATTTGTTCTCTTATATAGGATTCGTACTAAATAAATGATGGATCCATAGTAATTGTTTCCAGGAATTTAACAATTGCAATGATACGTTTTTGTAATTTCCTGCCAAGATTGCTGTCCATCTTTCTTCGGGGTCCAAGGAGACGCCTGTGTTTATCCATCTGTCTCTAATTAACTGTCTTTTGTCAGTTAGCACAGGGCAATCCATAATTAGATGATATAATGTTTCAATTTTGGTTTGGTCTTTACAAAAGCGACAGTGTGCGCTATCTTCTGGTAGTTGTTTTATCATAGCTAGTTTCTGTCTTGTAGGTAACAGATGGAGGCGTAGTCGCAGGAATACATTTCTGATTTTCATGTCTGGAAATGTTTTCAGGTATTCAGGGAGATGATGAAGTGGCCTAATATCTACGTTACTTGTTAAAGACAATTTGTATGTCGCATTTAATGTCAGTGTTTTAATCCAATCATTTCTCTGCAATGCTATTTTGGCCTTCTGTGGGCGATTCAGCAACATCTCAAGCTGTTTCTCCTCATGGTCTAATAACTTTCTACATGCGTGTTTCCATTGATTTAATACCATGGAGTTTGTTGCGAATTCTCTGTCTCGTATGATATTTATTGCTGGTAATATCTCCATTACTTGTGTTTTCCTGAATAGCATGAGGGAATTCCAGTTCTGGACCGCTTCGCGGGGTACAAACCCAATTTATGCCTTATGTGGGGTGCCGGAAATGAGGGTGGTAGACCAAGAATTTTATGCCATATGGTCCCCTCTAGTTGATTCCAAATATCCTGTGGTCCATTAATTAGGGTTTCCGCCCCGTAGGTTAGAAATGCCTTAATTTTTTGAGAATAAAATGCTATGACTGGTTGCAACGAGTATGGTCCATATTTGCCGTGTATCATCTTACCTTGTTGTGCCAAGCATAATGCTTTTTCTTTGATCTTTTCAGCCCACTCTCTTTCAATTTGTGATTGATTTATTAGCAGACTGAGGGATTTTACACTTGTAGCTGTTTTGAGTTGTTTACCATCAAGCTACATACAAATGGATTTTTTATTGTATTTCTGTGTTAATGACATAATTTTAGTTTTTTTCTGCCATTGATCTCAAGGTCGTTTTTCTTTGCATGTTCCATCAGATAGTTAATAGTTCTTTGTAGATCTACTTTTGTCTTGTCGAAGCATACTATGTCATCGACATAGATAATATGCGTGACTTTTGTTTGATTTAATCTTCGCGGATTTGTTACAATCGTGTTTAGATGTTCTGGTAAATCTGAAATGAATAGGCTGAACAGTGTTGCTGCAAGTGGACACCCTTGCTTCAAGCCGTTATATGTCAGTATTCTGGCTGCCATGTGTCCTCTTTGTGTTGTTCGTACTTTGATGGAAGTATTGGCATAGAGGGCTATGATTGGCTGTAGTATGTCATTTGGACAATTATAGGCCATTAATTCGGTCCATAATTTGGTTCTATCGATTGAATCAAACGCTAGTTCTAAATCAACAAATAGAGCTAATGTTGTTGTTTTTTCTCTAACCGCTTCATGTTTCAAAAGGTTTAGTAGTAGCAGATTGATATTTGTCCCTGCATTTTTAGTGAAGCCGGTTTGTCTATGATCTAACCTTCCTTATTCGTTTGCCCAATTTACCAGCCTCTCCAATAACAGTGAGGCAAATACTTTCCCCAAGGGATCTAAGAGTGCTATTGGTCTATAGTTTACTGCTAGGTTTCTTGGTCCGGTCTTGTATATTGGAATTAAGAAGGCAGTTTTCCATGTTTGTGGGATCTTATTTTGTCTTTCAATAGCACTGAATATTTCTTGGCAGATTTCAGCCCATATTTCGGGATGTTTTTTTTATGAAGGTGTGCTTGTTGCGTCTGGTCCAGGCGCATGGGATGGATTCAGCTTTTTTATCTCAGGATATTCCCATTTTAAGTCCCATTTGCTCAGGTTTATTTTGTTTGTTGGTGGACTCGAAGAATCATATAAGGTGGAGGAATGGGTAATCCAATTATCTTCTAAAACATTTTGGATCATCTTCTCTGGATCTTTTGGATTCTGGTTTAATAGTGCCCATACATTTCTTGAGTTCTGGTTGTTGAGTGCAAGTAACATGCTTTCAGCATCTTGCTGACGGAGTTCAGCTTTGATCGAATTAATCCAGTTGGTATAGTGTTGCTTTAACTTCTGTGCTTTTGTCATTGATGTTATTGATGTTGTTTTTTTTATTAGTCTCAGATTCTTTATTAATAGTTTTTTATTCTGTGCAATGAGTTTGTTATATGCATGAGAATGATTCACTTTTTTATTTGAGTAATCTTTTGGAATAAAGATAAATGGTTTTAGGGTTTCTGCATCTAAATTTCCATCTTGTTGTTTTAACAAACTTTTAGCATGGTAGACCAAATGAGGTAGTTTTGTTTCTGCTATTCTTAGTCTTGCTATTCCACTGTGGAGTTCCAATTTGGGGAGATTAATTATGTCTGGCTTTATCAAAGTTTCTGTCCAGGAAAATGATGTTCTGTTATGATCACTGTTTGTCGTTACAATGTTGGTAAATGTTAGCAGCTTTGCCGCTAAATTTTCTGAAACATATATATAGTCCAGAATTGCTGTTGGTTTTGGTCATTTTCATGTCGGTTTGGGATCGGAGTTATTATTTATCTTTTCATTGATGAGAGTTAATTGTTTTTTCTCCATCTCCTTCGTCCATAAATGAGCTTTGTTGGTTTTTTGATGTTTTTCAAGACTAATCCCATCTTCTGTAAACAAATGAATATTCAAATCTCCGCAGACAATAATGTCATTATTACTATAGTTTAACCTTATTTCATCAATATTTGTTGAGACTATATCGATGAATGTCTGGGTTAAGATTGCTGCACAATTCCAATTATGTTTTTAGTACTGGGATTTTGTGGGTTTTCTTTCCCCCGCTGTTGTAATATGGTGACTTGGATCCATGGATTTGTATTGGACGATTCAAGGGTGATTCATTTCCCATTGCATTTGATTAAGGTTAGAAGACCTGCTGCTGGTCGACCTTTTTCTTTTTAAATAGCCGGATTAATATGAACTTCATAGCCTTCACATAGAGGAGTTACAAGCCATGTCTCTTGCAAACATATAACCTGAAAAAACTGAAGGAAGCTGTGTTCATTTAGAATCATGTGTGTTGATCCTCTTGTATTCCATTGACATAATGATATTTCCTTAGTTTCTTCTTGAGTTTTTGGTTGTTATTCAACATCCTTGTCTGTATCGGATAATTAGCTTTCTAAATAATCATATTGTCGTCTAATTGGATTATATTTGTGGTGTTATGTCCGAAAATACATTGGCCCTCATTCCGAGTAGGGCGGTAAGGGATACCGGGCATCAGTAAGGAACCGGTGCCGGTAATCCCTTACTGCCCTACTACAAGGTCCCTTAGTGGGTCCCTTCCTTAACGCCTGGTGTGACCAGGTGTTAAGGACGGGACCTGTTAAGGGACCTGGGTGCAAATAACTGGCTTAGCATACGCCGACCCATTATTTGCTCCCTCCCTATTCCCATTGAGCCCTATGGGGGCTCAAATGGGAATGGGGAATGGTTTGGTGAATGGTGACTTACCGGTCCCACCAAGGTCGGACTGGATCAGTGAAGTCTCCATTTCACCAATACGGACACAGTACCGTTGTTTGTGGTAGTCATGGCGCAAATAGCGCCATGACTACCACCAACCTCGCAATGAGAGCAATTGTCTTGTTAAGATTTCCTCCTACCCGTTTCTTCTCGGGACTGTTGACTATTTACTACCCATGTGGTCCTTTTTGGGGCCTAGAGACTGGTTTTTCCATCTAAGAAACATATCCTTTTAAACAACGTTGTGGTTTTTACTTACCTTATACCCTTGATTCATTACAGAGTACTGCGTAGTGCTGTCTATGCTTATTCCCTGTTCTTTACTTGGTGGTGGGTTTTGTGTTGTGTTTTTCTAGATAGTTATTTTGCAGATGGTGTGTTTTATTAATGTACATCTATTTTCATAGAACCTGGATTGGACATTTCCTTTATTTTTGACTGTTATGCATTGCCGTGTGAGTTGCTACTGAATCACATTCGCACCCCTCGAAAGAGAATAGCCTTCCCCCTACCCACGTTATCACACAAGACAAAGCAGGTATATCTCTTAACTATGCTAGTTTTACCTTTATGCTTGTGTTGGCTCTTGGTGTGTAGTAGTGTGAGGACCTAGTGGGCATTCTGGCCTCTACTGACCCTTGTACGTCTGCAGGGCAGAATCCAATTTGTCACAATCAGAACTAAGACTCGTCTGAATATTACAATGGCAGGTGGGCCATGAACTGGTGTCATCTGATGTGATTCAAGTATGAACACAAGCCTGTGGTTTCCTGATTCAAATTAATGTGGATATGACTCTTTTCTTTCTTGTTTTACCTAATTTGTAGGTGCTTAGGTCCAAAATGTTTTTTATGAAGCTGTCTGTGCATCACACAGTGCAGCCACTTTCACTGGTGTATAGACTAATGGGAGGGTGCCATGTATTTCAGTTTTCCTTGGAAAAGTGGCTTGCTCATTCTTCATTTATAATTTAACATGCAACCACATATTTTTTACAAATTAGCATAACATATAGGGCATCAGTACAAGTTTGACATGGCGGTAACAATTATTTTGGCCAACTGATGTATGGCCAATGGTTCTGCACCACCAAATTCCGGAAATGAAAGTAACATGGAGACGATGGTTGCTCCTCCATTTTGCCTCCCAAAAATTAAGTGATTTATCACGGCAAATTCATCACCAATGGTAAATCCTCCAAAAATGTCCATTGATTCCTATGATTCCAAATATGGGGATTAACACTGTTTTGCTGGAACTCATAATCTGGTGAATTCCTACAGATTTTGAGTGGAGATAACGGTTTGGCTGTATTTTTACACAATTATTTTAGGAATGCTAGTAAATTAAGCAGAAATGTACATATTTGGGGGATGTAGTTGTCAAAGGCTGGGAGTTGGAGGACAAAGTATTCCTCTTTGCAAAGCACCTCGATTCTTCAGTTGCTCAGTCTTCCTCTCCCTATCAGTCTATAACTACCATATTCACGGAGCCTATCATTCCATTTCACTTTGCATCCCTTAAAGAGCATTAAACCCCTAAAACACTCCCGCTAAGTATCTTTCTCCTCAGCCTATGTCTACTCTTTATTTTATATTTATGTTATTATCATTTTGTTACTAGCTACCAATCTCTGGAACCCACTTCTCAGGTGCCCGGAAACCAAGGAAGAACACCTAGATACCAGACATATTTTGAAAACCTAGTGATTCACGAGACCACATTCAACCTATTAAAATGGCCCCTCAAAGAAAAGACCAAATAGAAGCATACTCAGCCCTTATCAACTAATATCTGTCCCAGAGCCAAATGCTCTCTGGAAACAATGTAACAAACGATCACACAACCACAAGGTAGACCCCAAGGTAGACCGCTTCAGGCATCTTGAAACTCAGACTTTCATCACAGACCTCGATCTAAATTAACCATCCAAATTAATATAAGGAACAACAATTTGGGCAGTTCCTGAAGTTACCAAGATCCTTTTGGGTTAGTCCCACAAGCACATGCCATACACTTTTCCACACCATCTCAATCAATGAACTTGGTGATATGACCTCATTGGGCAGTCTTCCCTGCTCTTACTCTAAACCTGAACACAGAAAGGTAAGAACTCTGCTTGTGGATGGGGAACAACGTGACTGAAAACCCCTGTGCATAGATCAACAACACGATGGAACCCAAATGGGTCATTCTAGTAGTAAGACTCCATAACACTAATCTCAACCCCCCTATTGTCTGCAATGTATTGACTCACCTCTAAATCTCCTGTCATATTAGACACACTTCCACACACACAGACCAACCTGTACACTGCAACTTGAAGCCTGTCAAAAATAAATTAATCTTGCCAGAATTATGACAAAGCTTACATCATTGGCTCCATCATATCTACCTCTCTCGCCAAACCCAGAAGCTAACCCCGCTTCTCAACTCTATAGTTTATCAGATTGTGGGCTCTCTTGTCAAGATCAAACACACAATAAAGTTGCAGCACTATACAATATAGATGATACCAGCACCCAGGGGTCATGTATTTCTGGTGAGTACCTTATTCTCCTACTAACATAAATGTGGAACTCCAATCATTAGAGACATGCACTTATTTACCAAAGTACTTGTACTTTGAAAGTAGTCCATGTATGTTACAAACACAGAATGTGGCTTCGTTTTAGAGAAAGTGTGGCATAAATTGTGAGAATATAGACAAATAAATCATGACAATCCTTGTTTATGCACCACCTTAATGTGGCATAATTTAGAATTTGCTAAATGTGTAATTTCTCAGGATGGAATGAAAATGTGGAAATCACCAGAGCAACACAACTTTACCTAATGAGTTGCAATGCTTGCATTGTTAAATGTCCCATGAGAATGTAAATTGAACACAGACAATCATTGTAATTATGTCCATCCTATTAAGTGTAGTATTTGTGTATCATTTGAAGTGTACGTGACATGTGGTAACTTTAAAAATGCACACAGAGTGGCAATCTTTTCACTTCTTTGTTGGACATTCACGTGTTTCATGGAGATAGAAGGTGAGGGAAATTGGAAGCATGTCTCTGTAGAATTACAACACCCGTGAGTCTGTACGGTCATGTAGTGCTGCCGCAGCAACTGATGGATAGGAAACGAGTGGATCTCCGAGAAAACCACTGAGGCAGCTATCGAAGGCAGAAGTCCCGCATTCCACACTGCACATCCAAGTTGCTGGGCATTGTCACGAACTGACGTTTCAGATTTATAATTGAAAGCAATGGGTATTGCCCACATCCAACTAGCCTGGAACTGAAGGTGTTGAAGCCAAATAACTATTGTGTTTCATGTCCCTAATGCTAGCAAAATATAAAAATACATGTAAAACATATACCTAATAGAGAGCCCCCTTGACCACTAAATGTGTTTATCGCTGGTTGCTTCCTAATCCCCACCATGCCTGTCATTTTAGAATTATTTAATCCTTTTCACAAACACTCTCCCTGATGGATTAGCCCAGTGCTCCCTAATTTGTTGTCCTTTATTTGCGACTGATGCCTGCCCATTAGAGGACGCAATATACAAGCGTATCAAAATCCTGTAAAATATGTTTAGGTGCCCAGCCCCAGAAAGCACCAGCTCAAATTAAACACTGGGCCACTGTTGTGATTACTGGGGGAAGAATTAGATGAGTGTATAGAATAATACTTTAAATGAAGGAAACCAATGATTTGCCATTCTCAGCTCTTGGTAAGGGGGACAGGTTTGTAGAAAATATGGTGAATGAGAAAGAGAGGTTTTGGGTGTCTAGTAATTTAAAGTTAGAGTAGAACAAAGTCATTAGCTGTTCATGGTAAGAGGTCTGCCAGTTGGATTTGCTCATTCACCACTTCATAAAGCTGCCTTGATTCGGCCCTTCCTTTGATGTATTGAGTTTTTAGCATTTTTTTTTTTTAAAGTGAGTTAGTTCATACGTTTCGGCCAGAAAGGTTGAAATGCTGATTTGTGGTTCCATCTGGTTTCCATTGATAGTTGTTGTCAGCGAGTGAATCCGGAACATTATGTATGTGGCTCTTAGTAGGTTTCAGAATGGACATGTCATTTGGTTATAACATTTATTTGTATTCTTTTGAAGAACAGAAATTACTTGCAATAGCGCATTTACCAATAGCGAAAGCATTTCAACAAAGGGTGCCTGTTCAATAGCATAAAGATGACAACAAGTAGTGAGCCCGTTTATGATGTTGTAAAAAATGAGGACAAATACCAGGGACAAACAAAATAAACAGAAAGAACAAGCCTATGACAGGTGACTTACAAAAGCAACATTAACCTACAGAGGCAAGTGCTTCAAACGTAAGGGAAGTACTAAATAAATATACAAAAGTGCCTTATTAAGCATAGCTGGAGGCAGCGCTGGGGTCAGGTAGGGAAGATGGGGGAGGGGGCATGGTTTCCCCCCGCTTTAACAAGTAAGTAAAGTTTAATGTATTTATTTTTATTTATAGAGCATTTGCTAGGTGCTTATACAACTAAATAGTGTTTCAAAGCACCAAAAGTCTAAATGGGAAGGTTACAGGGGAAAAGTAACAATGGTGGAAACAGTGAAATACAGTTATGGTCCTACTAGGCTTTGTGGCATTCGGCCATGCAAGTTCAGTGAGTAGAAGTGCAGGGGATAGGGAGGGTGAAGGGAGGGAGCAGGGGAGTAAGCAAGTGGAGAGCCTGGGAGGGAAGTGCAAAAGGGATCCAAGGAGGAGAATCGCAGGCTAAGTGCTAGTGCTGGCGACTCCCACGGTGAGAAGCAGAGCTGCCAAGCAGGGGCCCACAAGGGCAGTGCAGAGGGTGGTGGGGGGGGGGGTTGTTGGTATCGACTGGAAAGAAGAGTCTGGAATCCTGTGAGTTTCATGAGGATCAGGCCTCTGGTCACAGCTGTAGTGGGGGTGATTAGCAGGGAAGGGAAAGAGGGAAAGAGGTAGAGAACAGCAGAGTTTTGAGCAGTTTCTAGAACTTAATGTGGTCCGGCTCAAGTCGAGAGGGGCAGGGAGGTTGTTCCAAAGGGAGGCACCAGACAAGGAGAGAGACCTGCCCCCCACTCTGTGCTTGGACAAGCATTTGATAGTCAAATAATTGGAGTTAGAGTAGTGTAGGGATCTAGTAGAGGAGTATTTGGGGAGGGTAAGTTGGAGATAGCATGGTCTCAGGCCCCAGAAAGCTTTGTGGATAATGCAGAGGGTATTGAATTTCATCTGGATTAGCTGGAGGGGGCATAGGGAGGAAAGAAGGAGATTGAGAAAGAGGCCCTTGCAGTCATCCAGCCTGCAGAGGACCAGGGCTCTGGAGACATTGAGCTTCTGGGGGAAGGTGAGGAAAGGAAGAATGCTTCTGACGAGGAGGAGTTGAAAGGGGGACTTCTTAGTAAGGTCCATGATGTGAACGATGAAGGAGAGAGTGGAATCAAAGTCGACCCTGAGGTTTTTGGCCTCACAAGATGTGGCAGGCGGTGAAGAGGGCCCATAGAGGATGGCCAGAGGGTGGGAAGGGAATTGAGCGCAGATGTGCCAACGAGAAGGATCTCCGTCTTACTTGCATTAAGGCAAAGATTGTTAGTTGACCACCGTGCCTGAATGGCAGACAGACAGTCAGGGAACAGAGAGGAGGAGGTACTAGAGGGAAGTTTGAAGGGAAGCTGTGTGTCATCGGCATAACACAGGAAATGAGGAGAGAAGGAAGAAATGAGGTGGGAAAGAGGGGCAAGGCAGATATTAAAGAGCAATGGCAATAGGATAGAGACCTAGGGACATCGCAGGTAGAGAGTGAGGTGTTGGAGGACCTGGTTAGTGAGGAAAGAGGTCAGCCAATCCAGTGCCCAGTCCGTGATGCCAAGGGTGTCATGGAGTCGTTTCAAGAGGATGGAATGATTGACGGTGCTAAAGGCAGAGGATTGATCAAGGAGAATGAGAACAGCGGGGAAGTTGGAGTCGAGATTTGCAAGCATGGTTTCACAGGTATTCAGGAGAGCAGTTTCTGTGCCTCTGGATGCCCAGATTGATAGTCATGAAGGCAACCAACAAGATCAGTGTGGATGATCAGTTGGGGCAGACCAGTTACTCCAAGAGTTTTCCCAAGAAGGAGATAGTGGAAATAGGGCGATAGTTAGCCAGGCAGTAGGGGTCAGCAGATATCTTTTTTTAAGAGAAGGTGTACAAGGGAATGCTTGAGCGATAGAGGGAAATAGCCAGTAGCAATGGAATGGTTACAGAAGTCAGCAAGAGTTTTGGCAAGAGAGATGTTGTGCTTAATGGTTCTGGAGGAGCAGAGGATCACCTGTTTGGAGGAGACCTTCATAGAGCGGACCACTTTAGAGACCTCATCCGGTGCTATGGGCAGGTGGAAGGAGAGGAGCCAAGGGAGGCATGGGAGGGAGTGGAGATGGGAGTGGAAGAAAGTGAGGATCTTGTCCTGAGTTTTTTAAGTGAAATGGGAGGCCGTAGCGGTGCAGATGGACTGGGAAGGGAGAAGAGAGGTGGAGATTGCAACTGGATTGGCAAGTTCCTTGCACATTTTGAAAATGTTGGCCATATTGTTAGTGGCTCCAGAGATGTGGGCTTGGATGTGAGCCCACTTATTGGAGTGGACAGAGAAGTGATATTGCCTTTGTAGCATGCAACAGGCCAGTTTGTCAGAGAGTAGACCTAAGGCCTGCCGCTTCCGTGCAACAATGCTGCACTTGCATTTCAGAGATGTGTTAGAAACCTGAAGGTGTCTCCCTGACTAGTCCCCAGGGATATGTCATCCAGGAGCCAGGACACGGCCATCGCTATTGGATCCATTTCCTGGGGGTGGACCAGTGAGGGAGGATCACCTAGGTGGGGGGTCCTCGGGAGTGGAAGTGGGACACTGACAGGTGAGGCACGGTATCCCAATTCTTTTAATGTCTTTTCTCCATCCTGTTATATAGTAAGCTCAGAAACTCTACCCGCGCTTTTCCAACACAAACACCTTTGTATACTACTAAAGACAATGGACAAACATCAAAGCCATTTACCTGACATGTCCAACACAAGGGTCATGCAAAGTCAGGCAATTGACCAGGACCACACACACCTGATGGCCCTTTCCCTTCCCCACAAGGATAAAAGGTGGAGCAAATGAGCACAATATGAGCAAGGCAGACCTCACAACGAGACAGCTATCCAAACACAGCACTTCGAGAGGATGGGAAAGGCGGTGAGAGGCTGACAAGGAGAGAAGCAACCTTACCCTTTCCGACGCAAACCCGCAAGACCTCCTTGGAGGAAATCGTAAGACTGCAAACAATAACTCAAGTGTGTTGCCGCAGCTGTCAGAGGTACACAGAGTGTGCCTACACTGATAAGTAGGACCGAGGGAGACACCTGCTACCGTGCTACCAACCTTGACTCCAGATAAAAGGAAAGCCAAGCAGTACATCACAGCCAGTGAATCGAGGGGAGAACCGATCAGACACCGAACTGTGTCGAATGAATGTCGCAAAGTGGCACATTGAGGAAAGTTCAAAGAACTGTAACTTGTTAAAAGGAAGACCAGCTGCAGAGGGGAGCAGCACCATGTGGGTGTTCACTTGAGAGACTCTGGTTAATTGTGTGTTGATTGAAACAACTTTATTTATTAGCATTTTTAAAGTGCTCACACAGCCCGTGGGCATGGAGGCGCTGTTACAGGAATGGTTTGTTTTTTAGTTGCATCATTTTTTTTTCTGTCTTAGTTGCATATTTATAACTCGCTTATATAGCCAGAGGTTTCTAAGCGCGGACCCGGGGATCGAATCTGTGTTGCTTCATGTCATCTTGCTTCCAAGGCGAGCACGTTGCCGCTGAGCTATCCTTCCGGTGAAATGTTTAAAAAGATATTAAGATTTGTGAATCCCAAGGAGAAAATATTTGTGTGAAAAGCCGTAGTGAACCTGACAGATGAAGGCAAACAATGGAGAAGGGTCTGATCCCGTATGAGGGGAACAAAGGGGTGAAATGCATCATCACCCAATGTACATTTGAAAGGAACTTTTTATTTGTTATTTTTGAATACATCAAGTCCTCGAAGGCAAGAGACTTTTAAGAGAAAAAAGACTTGGCCATGAGCGGTCCTGATAGCTGAGGATGGCACTGTCGTCTCATGCTGGGAAGGCTTGAGTGTGTGCTGTGCTCATGAGTCCCACCTTGTCCCATGCTCAAAACATGGGGATGGGAGACCCCCAGCTACCACATCCTAACTTATCATTTGTGAATACTACTTTCTTTCTTGTAAACCTTATCCCACGCTCTTTTTGTATATAGTTGTGAGGACTGGCAATATATATTTTTTTTTAGTATAGGCCCTTTTATTTAACAAGATACCACTAGGACTGCCTTAATTTTCATTTGATGGTTGTGGCTTGCTCCCATCTTAGCTTTAGGTTTAGATTAGGCATTTTTCCAACGTGCATATTCAGTTTAATGAACACCCTTGAACTGTGATCACCTGTGTCTGTCTGTTCTTGATACCATGCTTTCCTTACAGATGCTAGATCAGAATGGTAGCAGTTGTTATTTTTGGCGGCAGGTTTAAGGCGGATCCTCATGAAAGGGGAAAGGATGTCAAGGGTATGAGAGATGGAGAGGTGCAGGGTAACATGGGCAGACTGAGAGGTAGAGTCAGAGGTGGGGGTCGGAGGTGGGATAAAGGTGGAGGCGGAAGCAGCAACTGACACTTGTTCATCGGTTGGATGATGACAGTGAAGGAGGCTGGAAGTGCTGGGGGTGGCTCAGATAGAGGGCAAGGGGCCCCACATGGGAGAAGAGAGTGGTTAGATCAAGAGAAGAGGGGTGGTGACCAGATTAGAGGGTGTCCAAGTTGTGACCGGCAGAGTGGATCGGCCCGGCAAGGAGGATAGAGAGAGAGAGATGGAGTGTCACGCCCCTTACCTTGATGAGGAGGAGGGGTCCTGCGGTCCTGCGGTTCCCAACATGGAGGATGTATCCTCGATGGCACTTATCTCTAGCGCATTCAGCCCCGGCCGCTGGTTCCATGTGTGTGGCCATGATAGAGGGTCTGCACATGCGCGTACCTCTGTGTCCATCTCTCAGTGCATGCACAGTCCTCCTGGCCTTGCAGCAACATCAGCTTGTGGTTCAAGCCTTGTGGTCCAGGATGTATATCTGGTCACCGTTGGTAACCACGAACCGTGTCTCAACACAATCTGTTCCTTCATTGTGTCCTCTCTTATGTATTGCCTAGTTCTGTTTGCTTGTGCCTTGTGAGCTCTCCCCTTGCTCTCAGAACCTTATTGGCTACTTCTTCCTCCTTGTCCCCTTCTCCGGCCTTGCTCTGCTTCCTGTCCTTTGTTCTGGACCTGCCTCCTTGATCCCCTATCTTTCTCCCCTGCTTTTTGCCTTGGTCCTCTGTGCTAATTCCTGGGAACATCTTCACTGTTTCCTTTGCTTTGGGTTCCAGCCTGACTACCCCTTCCTTGTCATTGCCCGTGCCTCGTGCCTCCACTTGGAACCCTGCATCCTGTAATCTGGCCAGTTGTTTCTTTGCTTGGATCCACGCTTCACAAACTACATTTACACTATTGGACATCCAGCTGGGCCTTCCCTGTCAGTGCTTTTGATGCCACGCAAATCAGGGAATAGTGGTCCCATGGCATTGGGATCTGATCCAGACTCTGCCTGGTTCTACCAGGGAGGAGCTGGGTTGGTGCCACGCATTACAAACGTATCTCTTCAATGCCCTGTGACAGACTGACTACTTCTTCACAACAAACACCAGGAAGGTGAGGTACCCAGCGCCCATGTGAAGCTTTGTATAACAGGGAGTCACAAAGGACATGGAACTGAGAGGTGGATGATTCAGGTGAGTCGAGGTGGATGTTCAACTCTCCAAGGAGGAGGAGTTTGGAAGAAGAGGTTGTGAGGCGGGGGCGAAGTTGGCCTATTCAGAGCGGAAGAGGGAGAATAGGGCCAGGGGGCCTGTAGATAGTGGTGAGGGTTAGCGAGAGAATGAATGAGACCCCATGCCTACATTCAAAAGAGTAGTAGGATTGAGAAGGTGTGATGGTGGCAGGTTCCCACTCAGGGAAGATCAGGGCCACTCGACCTCCAGGCCTGTTGGGTCTGGGTTTGGAGAGGATTTTGTAGCCCTCAGGAAGGAGAGTGTTAAGAGCAGTGACAAAGTTGGCATTGAACCACGTCTCGGTGAGAGCGAGGACGTCCAGGTCAAAGTCTTTGAGAAGGAGACATGTCAGAGGAGTGTTTGACAGCAGAGTGAGCATTCAGAGTAGCTAGGTGAAGCTGGTTACCACCATGCAGGTTTTCCAAGGGGGGGTACAGAGATGTGGTGCTCCCATTGGTGGTGGGGGGGTGAGAGGAGACGGGAGGAAGTTTATGAGAGCGGGCAGGCGCCGATCAAGAAAGAGAAGGGTAGGTTGAGAACCTTTGGCCATGATAGTGCCATTGTGATAGACATTTATGATGCATCTAGAGGATGAGAAGTATGCCATGAGTACTTCCCACCTAGTGCCACCATTAATGGGTGAGGAGGAGAAAGGGGAGAGAGTGGAGACCATATGGGGGGGGCATAGGTAAGGTGAAGGGACAGAGAAGAGGATGTCTGTAATAGTCTGCCTGGAAGTGGCATTGACGTGGGTGTCAGCAATAGGTAGGCCTGGATTAGAGTCAGAGAGAGCTTTTTTCTTCCAGACTTCGTGAGAGAGGTACGATAGATGACAGAATAGCAGTCAGAATAGATAAGCAAGATAGAGAGTACCATGAGAGAAGTGGAGGAGAGAGAGAGATAAAGAGGAGGGGCTGCACAGGAACTCACCAAGTGGCCTAGCAGCCAGGCAGGCAGAGAGGAGGAGAATACAATGGGAGATAATCAGTGCACAAATTTAAAAGCACAGCTAATTTCGAATGTCCCCCAGAAGCATTAAATACAGCACATAAATTGAGGATATACAGATTTAAAAGCACACCTAAATTCGAGTGTCCCCAAAAAGCACTAAATACAGCCCAAAAAGGCAGGGTGCTCAGATTTTAAAACATACCTACATTTCAATATCCCAAAAAAGCACTAAATACAGCATGAAAATTGAGGGTGGACAGATTTAAAAGCACACCTAGATTTGAATATACCCAAAAAGCACTAAATACGGCACAAAAATAGAGGGTGCACAGATTTAAAAACACACCTAAATTTGTATATCCCCAACATGCACTAAATACAACACAAAAATGGAGGTTGAACAGATTTAACAACACACTTAAAGATGAAAGTGAGTAAGGCACTAATGAGCAGCGGAAAGCGGGCAATGTGTGAGTTTCAGGCAATTACACATATCAAGTGGGCAGGAAATTACAGTTTGCAGTCAGGACAGAGGGGAAGGGAGCAAGTTTCAACAAGCAGCCAGGCAGTGAGTTGAAGTCCAGGAAAGGGCGAACCGGGGTGCTTACTTGTCCAATGTAGAAGCAGATTTTTCATCGTCTCTAAATGCAGGGGTAACTGGAAGTGCGTTCGATGAGCAACGTGGGCTTGTGGAAAGTTGCAGGAGCGGCGGCATGCAGAGGGGCTCCCTTCAGCTCTGTACAGGTCCAGACAGGGGCCTTTGTATGGACCTTGGTGCTGGGGGTTGGCTGGCTTTCTCAACTGTTGGCTTCTGGTAGGCCAATTAGAGGAACAGAGGGCCAATCAGGAGCATAATGCAGGCTCCACGGCAACCCTTGGAGACACTCCTGTCCCGATGAAGAGGGCAGCCATTTTAAAGTGACAAAAATGCAAGGGCACGTAGCCAGCCACACGTGGAGTCGGTTGGGAGCAGGAGAAAAATGCACCTTGATGAAGAGCACTTTCAGGCCACACTTTGACGAGATACACTATTGGGCTGGCTTTGATTGTATGGGCAGTGAGTTCCAGTAGAGCCTGGCTAGCAGGGAGAAAGAGCTGAAGTGAGAAGAGGCACAGGGAAGGTTTTGGACAGTGAGGTTGAGTGCAGAGGAGGATCAGAGAGAATGAAATTGCGAGTAAACTGAGATACATTCAGACAGCCACTGAGGAGCAAGGCCATTGATAGCTTTGTTGACTAGGAGAAGGAACTTGAAAAGATAGTGGTTGTCCATGGAGAGCCACCCAGCATGTTCTCTTCTTCCCCAAAGCAGCATGCTTACTAATTCACTGTAATTTGACAAATCTTGGACCTGTAAATGGGCCACTAAGAATTACACATTTTCTCTGTGGTCTGATGATATTCATTCCTATCCTTCTGGCTTCGTTTCACAAATTATCGACCTGTCATCCCTCACAGTGTAATAATCTCTGAATGATATCCCCTTTGAAAGTACTTGATCTACTTGTCTGAAAATTTGAAAGATATTTGAGCAACAGCATGGTGGCATTGTATTGAGTATCATAAAACTGAGCATGTTAGATCATGGTTACAAATGGTAGACTCATAGGCCCTCATTACGACCCAGGCGTTGGACCATGGTGCTAGGAGCACCATGGTCCATGCCGGTAACTTACCGACTCCGCAATGGCGGAATGGGGAATTACTGCACCATTCCGAGGTTGGCGGGGTGGTAATTCCCCATGCCGCCATGGCCCTTCCCCATTCCCATTTTTGCCCCATAGGGCTCAATGGGACTGGGGAAGGAGCTAATTACGGCACCGTAAATTACGGTGCCGTAATTAGCTCCTAGGTCCCTTTGCAGGTTGGTTTTTTAACACCTGCTAAAAGCAGGCGTTAAAGTGCCACCCGCAAACGGACCTCGTAATCAGGCGTTAAGGGTTTAACGGCGCCGCCACCTTTTTACGGCGCCGTTAACCCCTTAACGCCTGGGTTGTAATGAGGGCCATAGTCACCAATCCCTGATGACTGATGCAAATATTACACTGAGACTATGACAAACCTACCCTGGCCTCCCTGTTTACTACCCAGATTCCCTTCCCAGTGATGAATACTCTAAAGCCTGCCACTCTTCATGAAGTCAAGTTTTTTTCTGAATGCTTTATGGTACCTATTAGATCTTTAATCACATTTGACGCCAAATCAGGTATTATTGCTATTAGCACCCCAGGTTACCAATCCGGTAACCTGGGGTGCTGACAGCCATGTTTTTGTATGAATGAACAGGATGCCTCGCGATGTCCCATTCATTCATACAAAATACTTAAGCAAGATGGCTGCCAAGGAGCTGGAGGAGGGGCTCTGAGTGGCGGCCTTCTTCCATTTCCTTGCAGGCCAGCAGCAATAGGAACAGTAGCAGCTGCAATGGCAGCGGGGGGGGTGCAGCAGCTGTGGCGGAGGTGGGGCCCCCTACCACTGAAAAAAAGGTAAGTGGGGGGAGAAGAGACGGGGAATTTAACTTTAAGGCTAGGGAGGGTGGGGGGAAGATGGCGGGGTGAGTAGCCGTCAGTTGCTCCGAACGCTGGCTTGAATTGGTAGATTCAGACCACGTTCAGAGCAACCTGCTTGGTTGCTCCCCCATTCCCGAGTGCTATTAATTAAACATGAGCGGTCAGAAGGTGGCCTGACATTCACTTCCAGGAGTGGTAGCATAGCACAAGTGTTATGCACTCGCCTCTGACATGGAGCCAGTCTGCATCTGGCAAATGTACATCTTGGCAGTGCTCACTCAGCCCTTCATCCTTCTGACGTTGGAAAATGTGGCATCATTATATTGGGTAAAAATAAGCTACTATTAGAGTTTTACGAAGGGAGAAATGTGATCTTGTTTTGATAGTTCTTATTCTTATTACTATTCCTGTTATCATTAGTATCCACAAACCATTGTATTGGAAACCCCACACAAAATGTTTCTGCATGAACTGGAATACATGAAATGATTAAACCTATTAGTCTTACAACATGTGCTCACCTTATTAAAATGAAAGGCTAAATCAGCACTGCATCTCGGTTGCTGATTAGCCTACTGAGGCAACCACCCGTTTACCTGAATGCTAGGATTGTAGAGCGCAAAGCAAACATTAATCTTTAGAGTTTTTACTTTAGGCAGACGTGTTGCCCCTTTTTAGCGTTAGATGTGGGTGAATGAGGAGCTTTATGTTGCTGCATTTCATAACATCAGGTCTAATGGCCGCACATGGACTTGAAACCGTGAGCACCCTTTAGGTCCCATTGTCACCTTTCATCACCTAACACTGGGTCTTGCAGCAATGTCCTTAACTGACACATGCACCGTGTTTTCTGGCCTTTGACAATTTGATGTGCTGACATCCCGTCAAGTGAAGCAGCTGATGTTACCCCTTCAGAGTGCGCTGAATAATAATGAGCGTCAGTCGGGGTTAATGGGTTCACTTTGTACTTTGACCTGTAATGACCTGCAAGTAATTCCATTTGGGGACTGCGAGTGTCGTTCAGGCGCAGATGCCAAGAGTGCTCATTGCCCAGGATCTAAATATAGAGAAATGCTGATGAGGTGGTAACACACTTTGGGGAAAAGCGTGTGCGATATTCACATACTGGCTGCTTTCCCGATGTTACCGCCGACAGCTAAGATGGGGCACGGCTTTTGGGAAGTGCTACATTCGTGCTAGAAACCTCGTGTTTAAATGATTTTCACAGTTAGAGGTTTCTACTTTGCTCTGTGATTCTTACACTGCCGTAACCCATTTCTTCGTGCATATTATCTTAGCGGGGGCTCAGAGCACGAACAGGGGGCATTGTGTTCGGAAATGCACACAGAAGACGAGCATTCATCAGTCTGCCGCTGTGCACAGAACTCCAAAGACAAAGCATGGGTAGAAGTGGTGGGGGAGGGGGAAGTGCCGAAGAGCCTTCATCGATTACATTACTTGTTCAGTCTCTCTGGGCTTCTCAGCTAACTCGACCCATTGAAGATCATTGCATGTAAATGCGACCATACAGATAGATTCCAAGGTTATGGCATTTTGGAGATGCTCAGCTAGTCTTCTGTTTGGCTTTGCGTTTGTTACATCTTGTAGTTTTGCTTTTCCCCATTATAAAAACAGGACTGTGAAGGATTGCATCTGCCAATGGTAGGAAAGCCCTTGCTTTTTTATTTGTATGAACTATACATTGACGATGGCAATCCATCTCAGGAAGGGTGGTCTGCTCAGCAGACACCCCTTTCATCAAAGTCCATGCCAAGCATAGTGTACCCCAGCGCCCTGCTTTATCAGTATGCTGATCTGAAGCTCCTGCTCTCCTTTGGCACAGAGCCAGTACAGAAGTCATGGGTGCCCCGTTTGACAGCTGATGTCACAGCAGAAATTGCTGCAGTGCAGATGCAGCATTTAACATTGCACCTAAGTGCTAACATTACGTAATTATGCTAAGCTATCAAACTGATGGCAGAATAATCTACACATATAAGCCATACCTAGTTTTTGTATGGTGCATTGTGGTTCACATAATTATTAAAATCTGATTTGTAGCACAGCAGTGTCAACCCTGTGAGCTCAGACAAGGTAGGAGAGGAAAGCTGGAGAACCTGTCTGTCTGCATTTCAGTGAATGTGATAAAGGACATTAGTACCCGGGACGCACGGCTGAACAGGAATACTCTGTGGTGGTTGGCTCATTTGCGAGCCATACCACACGAAATTCCCGTCCACGCCGTGCGTGCCGGCTACTCTGTTCCCGGCGAGGGGCGTGGCAGCCCCTCAGCCAATGAGGAGGCTTGAAATGGGGCAATCCCCGCTCCGAGCCTCCCCATGGCTGGAAGCTTCCCTCATCCCCCACCGGGGACTCAGGTAAGACATTTTTTTCCCCCTTTCCTCCTCCCTTATCACGGGAGCGGACGCGCTAGGAACAGAGTGTTTCCAGCGCACCCGCTCCCGATGGCCGCCATGGAAAGGGAAAACGAACTACGTTTTCCCTTTCCCGGTGGCCTTTTTTTTTGCCATTTTTTTTCTTGTTTTTTTTCTGTTGTTTCGGAACAGAAAAAAAAACAATTAGTACCCCGGTCTAATGGGCTGGGGTACTAAAAGCAATAAGCCCCTCGACTGCGGGCCAATACCGCCCCAGGTAATGCCCCCGGGGCTTCGTTAACTACAGCCCTGGGGGCATTACCTGGGGCGGTATTGGCCCGTAGTCTCGTGGCTTATTGCCACAGAATGCCTGCCTCTTTTGATATTCTGGGGTGTTGGGTAACTCCTCCCTGCCAGATCCATTGACTCACAACAGCAGATCTCCTGGGAGCCTGGCTTCAAAGAGGCAATTCCAGAACAAGTGCTTACCTCACAAAAGGGTTTGCACACCAAAGGGCCGTTGATGTGCAGGGCCAGAGAAAGGGGTGAGTTTAGGCAGTCAGGCATATGATATGACATGGAATTTATAATGTGCCTATACACAAGTGTTTCAAGGCATGACAAGGCAAGGGAGGGGCAACAGAGGGAAAACACAGACAACGATCTTACTAGGCCAGGAGACATTGAGATTGCATAGCAGAGCACACGGGCGCAAGGATTCCTCCATCTTGATTGTCGCTGAGCTTTTCTTTCCTTCTTGTCTCCTAAACCTCTTGCACAGCAAAGGACTTTGGGTATGATGCAAAAAAGAACAAGTCACTTGTTATCTTAAAATGGTTTGGCCCGGTTAAAGCAGGCTTGCTTTTAACCAACCCTTGAGGTGCCTTGCCTTTATAAGAAAGGGGTATCTCCCTCTTTCTTTTATTAATTCCTGGACTAATACATTTGGTCCTCTTTTGGTGATCTGACCTTTCCCAAGTCTTCAGCCTAAAAAGTGAAGGAGGAATGCTTCAAGGTAGAGGTAACCTCTGCCCCCTAACTTTCCCAGGGCACATTGGGGGTGAACTGTCGCTCGAGCAAGGCCTACCTCTCTACCACCTACACTGCTACTCAAGACTTTACTGGAGGTAGGTGAGGGACCCCTGCAAATGTTAGCCAGCCTCCCTGGGTTGGTAAAATGAGAACAAGAGCCCATGTTGTCCCATCCCAGAGCACCTGGATTGGGACTCGGAGTGCTAGAAGAAGCCAAGCAGCTGGACCCCTCATTCTACTGCATTGAACCTCTGCCATTGTTGAGCGTGTTTGTTTTTTTTAACACTTTATTTATTTGACTTGACAACACACACGCAACAGGGATATACACAGCACATTATCAGGATACAGTACAAATACCAAGATCAACCGTATCAGCGTTTAGTGAATAGTTTATACATATTATTGGGCTGGGGCACAGGCAACAACACAGATGGGGGAGCGAGTAGTCTGTCTTCACGGGGTAGCAACCAGGGAAGAAGGAGTAGGGGCCGCGGACCCGGCGTCCGAGTCCGAGTTCATGGTGGACATGTAACTACAAAACTTCCTCCAAATGTCTCTTGGTCTTGAGTGTCAATGTTGCAATACACCCCATGCCTCCTCGGTATCCGACTCCCAGGTAACAGCCCTGAGCCACTGCGAGTACCAGGGCGCTCTAAGCCAGAGCCAGTTCATCAAGATACAACGCACTGCTAATAGCATGCAAAGACCAGCCAGCCTCCTTGAGTCCTGCACTATTTGGGGAAAGTTGTGGAAAAGACAACGTGCTGTAGAAGGGATTATGGTGTAATCCAGTAAAGCAGACAATGTAGAGCAAATTTCTGACCAAAATTGTGTGAATCGTGGGCAGGACCAAATCATATGAATATAGGAAACCTGATCAGAACCACATCTAGGCCAGCTGGGGGAGAACTCACTGAACATGCGGTGGAGCCTACTCGGGGTGTGATGGTATCTCTGCAGTACCTCGAATTGTATTAACTTAAATCGAGAATTGAAGGATACGTTGTGGGTGCGTGCACACATGTGAGACCAACGCTCATCCGTTATTTCCACCCCCAGGTCTTCCTCCCATCTGTGTCTCAGTGCGGTGAAAGGGGGGGCAGCTCTGGCCTGCAAAGTATTATATAGCCTGGACATCTTCCCTGTCGAGGAGTCAAAGGAGCACAGTTCAGCAATTAAGGGTTCATCAGGCGGCAGAGAAGGAAAGTCGGGGTATCTTGTCTTGAGGCTCTTCCGAAGGGAGGAGTACTGCAACCATGCTGATGGTCTCCTCCTGAGAGTGGGTGGGAGGTCTGACCATTCAAGGAAGTGACCCTGTGTGTAAATATCACGGAGCATTAAAAAGCCAGCGTCGGCCCATTGGGAAACAATGGATTGTGGAACGCGTGGGACCTCTGGGAGGAAGTTCCACAGCGGAAGGTCCCCATGGAAGGGATGGGGTATACCCACTAGTTTCCAGATTTTAGATAGGGCCATGGATGTAGTATTAACTGGATCTGCCGAACAGGGGTCAGTCTGAGCAGGTTTAAGAATGAGGGAGCAAATATTACGGTCGCTGACTGCCCGTTTCTCCAGACGAACATGAGGGAGGGATCAGTGGTGTTGAACCAATGGGACGCAAATTGTGCAACCAACCAGTACCTGGGGAAGTCCGGGGCGCTGAACCCTCTGTATTCCATAGGGGCAGTCAATGTTGTCAATTTAAGGCGAACTGTGCCAGAATGCCATAAGAAAGTGTTAGTTGTGTGGGATAGCGATTGAAAGAAGTTGTTGCCTGGCCACAGGGGAAGATTAGTGAATTGGTAGAGGAGTTGGGGCAGTACTACCATTTTAAGTATCCCTATTCGGCCTGCTAGGGAGATCGGGAGTCTATCCCAGCTTGTAGTTTTAGTCGCCAGATTTGTGAGGTAATTTAGGTAGTTATCCTCACGTAGCATTTCAGCGGAACGGGAGAGTATCACCCCAAGGTATGTGAACCTGGACTGGGACGATGTGAACCCCATTAGATTGTTGAGCGTGTTTGAATGCATTCGAACCATTAAGACCCTTTGGCACTTCTTCTAACCTCTTCCAACTGCCGTTGCTGCTCCTCATACCAGTTCACCACTGTACTGCACAAGCTGAGTCTATCAATTGACCCAGCATGAAGAAGAAACGTATGGCTGTGGAAACTTTAAAAAACCACGTCTCAAACTACCAGCATCTTCATCATGAACCCTAGCTCAAATGCCGACCGAATCTGGTGGACTCATCGGCCTGTATACTTTGAACACTGCATCAAACCACAGCGAGCTTCATGTCAAACCCGACTCAACGCCTGTTCTCTCTCCTTCTAGTTCACTGCAACTCCCCCGTTCAGAACCTGATTTGACCTGTTCACACAATGATGAGAAGCCTTGTTCAATACTGTCAAACTACCAAAAACTGATTAGGGTACTGGTAGAAGGCTCCAGACCCCAATTTCCATTTGTTAAGCCCCCGTTTGCACCTTTTTCTCAAAGACATATCCATTTCAACAACATTATAGTGATAAACTGCCTTTTCCTCCCTGCTAAATTACCAGTCAGTTTGCATTTTTCATTTCTCTGACTTCCGTTACAGGAGGGTGTTAGTGTTTTCAAGCAAAGGTTTTATTGCATATTGGTTTGTTTAATCAAAGTATGTATATTTTCATAGAACCTTGATTGGATATTCTTTTATGTAGGAGTCTTGTACTGCTACTCTTTGGGTTGGTGCTGTCATCACATTCACATCCCTCTTAAGAGTGAAGCCTGACTTCCGGACACATTATCACAAAAGGTAAAGGAGTTATATATTATAACTGTGCCTGTTTCACCTTTATGTTTCGGGTCACTGTTGTTTTGTAGAAGTGTGCAGCCTGAGTAGGCGGTTCATCAACTACTCATTGTTGCTTTCCAATGGGACAGTTGTAATTTCATCACACAGGATGCAAATAATGATCCATGGCCATATGGCTATTTACCAAATAGCATGGTGCATGTTACCGGCTATGCACACGCATCTTTTGAGGTTGTAGGTACCCTGAATACCTGGCTGGATTTGATCAGCTCTATTTTCATGTGATGTGGTGGAAGATGAAAGAGTGTGAAATGAAATAGACAGAAAGATAGTAGGTGAGCAAATCGGATCAGGAAGAGATACTGGGTGTGCAATGCACAGAGGCTTAAAAGGAGAAGAAGCAAGAGTATTAGCGCTACAGTTGATCTAAGAGGAAACCCATTTTCTGGGTCTGTAACGTTGCTACACACATTAGCACTACATTAAGGAATGCTTGTTTCAAATTCTAAGTGAAAGAAATGTAGTAATACCTGTCTGATTCCCGCTCAGCGTGGATGTACACTGCTTTGTGAATTAGTAAGCAGAACTCCACCCCTTCATGCACGAACCCACTCAGATCAATTTTGCCTATTTGGAAAGAGGTAGGTATTTCCCCACCACCTAGCAGTGCAAGGGATACTGGGGTTGATAAAGCATTTAAAACACTTATGATCTCCTTATCAGGTGTCCTGCTTTTTTCCATTTTCTAGACTATGGCCTGGTTTATGCAAGTCTTGGTGGAGACTAGAGTAGAAGCATGGGGCAAGCAATTGTTTGCAATCTTGTTATTTTTAAGACAAGACAAAACACGGATCACACGCTGTCAGAAGCAGCTGTCCGTGCAATCATGGCAGTGTGGCTTGACGGCTCCTTTCTGCTTCCTGCGTATCCTATTGGGTCCTTTCCTCGAATTTGACCCACGTATGCCAGTCCCTCCCTCTATCTGAGGCTGTGGTGTGGCAGTGTCGGGCTACCCTTCGGAGCGGGGGAGTTGTGACACAGCGGAACAGCAGCTTCTAGGTGGCTGCTCTATTCTTGCCGGTGCCCGTGTCCTCGTTCCTTGTTCTCAGTGCCTGTCTAATACCAAGGTGTGTATATCCTCACGTTCCGTCCTGGACATGGATGCGGCGTGACATGAGAAACGCTGCAGCAGTTTCGCTATTTCAGCGTGCATCACCTGTCTGGAGCTAGCGAATAATATGTAAGTCCTTTCTAAACTCTGTTAACTGATTACATTGCAACACATGTTGGTCCTGAATATTTGCCTTACAGCCTCGATTTTCCTTCGTCATTTATAATGACGTTAAGGAAACTGGATTTAATTAAATTAATGCCTGATTCCCCCGCCCCCCTCTACCCTAAGGGGAGATCCTCTATCCATAGTTTTGTCTCTCAGCTCTCGTAGGAGAGAGCGTTTTTGTGCTAGGTGAACTGAGTCTTCCCCAGAGTCTGGGTGTTTTCAGGACACGTCTTTGGTAGTCTCCACTATATGTGTAGAGCCAGCACTACACTTAGGAACCTAGCACCCAAGGAACCCAGCATCCATTCAAAGAACCTAGCATCCAAGTACAACGCTTAAAAATTACCTTTAGTACAGCAGGCAGCTAGTTCCATGTATTCCCTGGTAGATGGCGCCAAACTGATTAATCCTACTTCACAGGTAACTCTGTCGGGTAGACGGGCCCACATCTTTAAATATGGTTCCCCTTCAGCTATTGCAAATACTGTGGAATTTTCAACCACCATACTTTTGCCATCCACACCTAGGGTGGAGGGGTCCGGTAATAGCAATCTTGCTTTTGTTCCAGAGCCCGTACGGGGCCCTGACATTAATTCTACATCCGAGCCATGGAGGCTGTGGAAGGACAGCCTATGAAAGAACTGAACAGCTGTCATACCTCCCAGGATTTTGACGCTTGTTTAGTGTCCCTGAATATCTTTGCTGAGAGATATCATGCCTTCTTTTTTTTTTTTAATCCGCAAGCAGTTCATATCTTTCCTGTAAACCGCCAGCTTTACTGCAAAGTGAACTGCTCATCACAAAGAGATTCATCTGGGATAGGTGTTGCTCACTTAGCACAACCTTCAGGTGCCATGAACTGCCAGTTGTCCTGCAAAGCGAACTGTGCATAGCAAACAGACTTATTCTTAATGGGTGCTGATCATCAGGTACCTATTCTGGGGGTCGCTCTTGATGGTCTCGGATCCGGGGCCTCATCTTCTATGAAGGAAGCACCACCATCACTTTCCACCCTCTCTGGAGGCATGCAACCAGCAAACTCCGTTCCCACTTCCCTAGAGCGTACTATCCTGCCTCAGGAAGGATGTACAGAGGCTCTTCGTAAGTCCATGAAGTCCAGACCGGTGTACCTGAATAGTCAGCGTTTAAGTAAATCCAACATACTGATGCCCTAAGATGTTGTCACCTGAGCTTTAGTTAATGTCATCAGAAATTTCATTATGACCAACATCACAAAACCCCTGCAGAAAGAACCTAGAAAGGCCCTTCACAATAAAATCCTTGCTTAGCTACATGCAAGATCTGGGACTAGGGTTATTCGATGTGCTGATCTGAATTTCCTGCGCAGGATGGAATTGGATGAGTGGTGTGCCCAGGGGAACAGGGACTGTATCCTGGTAGTGTGTGGAGCTAGTAGTCTGCCCCTCCTTTTGAGACTATGCAAATACCTGCCTCTGGGCTCCTCAGAGCTTGGACTAGTGGTTTCATTTCTGTTGGGCCACTTGGGAAAGCGACTTCAGGGGACACTATTGATTTCCCTCACTTGCTCCTTCTCTATACTGTGTTTTCTGCCCAAATTGCTTTTTCCCCCCCATCTGCTGTATTATCCTTGCTTGTATTGTTCGGTCTGTTTGAATCTTTGTGTAAGAGCTTTGAGGCCTATGGGCATATGGTGCGTTATAAGAAGCGTTATAAGAATAATAAATAAAAAGAAATGGCTAAATATTAAATATTGTTCATATATTCATGTTTTGCTCTTCTAGAGCCTAGATACCCTTGTGTTTGGTGCGCTATATAAGTGAATAAAACAAACAAAACTAAACTAGAGTGCTTTACATCAAAACCCTTTGAATAATTTAAATGAACCAAGTGGCGCCATAGTGGTTGCTGTAGACTTTTATTCAAAGAAAAGGTAAACCTATCTGTCCTTAACTCTAACAGGGTTTCCATACCTAAGCTAAAGAAACTCAGGTGTTTGTCAGGAAGTCCATGAAAGTCCAACTCAAAAGGCACCATCCCAGTCAAAAGGCTCCTACGCTATCCCTGTCACTGCAATAAATAAATACTAAGGTTATGGTTCTGATCATGACCCAGGAGAATTACTCTGTACTCCTGGATGCAAAAGATGTGACATCTTCTCAAAAATAAAACGTTCAAGCTTTTCACGCAAACAGTTCTATCTTCATGGGGTTAGAGAAATTACTCCCATCTCCTAGTTGATTCACCCAGTGTTCCTTCAACAAAACATGTTCTTTCAACAAGAGTATAACAACCTCCACTTTCTTTGTACCCTTTTGCTTGCCCCTACTGGGAACGACTGCCCCCACTGGGAACAACAAAGATGCTCCGTAGGTTCCTCTCAACTCTCCAGCACCACACTCTAATGAAACTGCACAGGAATTTATAGTACAAAGTGGCTTACTTCTTTCTCTGCTTCCTAATGATTTACAGTCTCAAATCTTCCCGGCCTCCTCCCGGATTTGTATTTATTCCCTTTACTTTCTCCCAGGGAACTTTTCACCGGTTTTGCCAGGAGCCGTGGGTCCCATCCCTCTGATTCAAGTTCTTCTATCATGCTACCTCTACACATTCGCCTTCATGGCTCCACTGTAGGGTACAGTAGGTGATCTTGGCATGGTTATCTAACTGGATGGTCCACCCACTACAGGTTGTGCCACCATAATTCTGTATCTCTGGGTTTACTGCTCCGGTTCCCAACCAACCCAAAAGATGCTTCTCAGGCCAGTGGCGTAACACAAAATCTCCGCCCCCCCCCCTGCAAACCATTCTGAGGCCCCCCCCAGCTCAGCAACAAATCACAGGCCGATCCACACTCTGGGCCGGCCTAGATTATCACACTTGCACAATATGCACAAATGTGCTGTTGAAGGGGTATGCAACACACTGCACTAGGAGAAAGATATAAATATGTCTTTTAATGCAATATACAGCACACTTTCTGAGAAAAAATGGCTAAAAAGCCAGAGTGTTTGCAATGGTTTTGTAGGGTAACACCAATCCAATAAATGCACGTAACCAATAGTGCATATGAACATTAATGCTTTTCTATTAAAAATACCATGCCACAATGAAAACATGTCCAACTGGCTGCACAATGTGGAACCGTGTAGACACATAATAACATTACAGTAAAGCATGCTAGGACACATTTAGACATACCTAGACTGGTTGCACCAACATATCAGTAGAAGTAATAACTCTCATCAAAAAGGGAACACACATTCAAGCTCGCGTCTCTGTGGCCTCTAACAACACGGCCAAACTCTTTAAAATCTGCAAGTAACTGGTCAATCCTGTTGCAATCTTTACCTCTCCTGTTCCCTCCCAGGCAGTCTGTATGGCTCTGTTCTCTCACTTCTGTGCTAAACCTCAGGACATCCTGTACCCCATCTCCTCTTCCTCTCCCTCTTCCACTCTCGACCCCCCTTTGGCCAGCTCTACTTCTATTCTTCCTTTCTCCTCTTTCTCTCTGACAATACCTGATGCGGTTTCTAGACAAGTCCGATCTATGAAAGTTTTGTCCAAACAGGTGCTCCCCTGCTCCTCTAGAACCATCAAGGACCATATTGACACACTTGCTCAAGCCTTGGCCAATTTCTGTAATCACTCTTTCCCCACTGGAACGTTCCCCTCTTCCCTTGAGCACTCCTCAAGAAGCCGTCTGCCTTTCCTGCCACCTGAGGCAAACTATTGCCCAATCTCCATCACTGCTTTCCTGAGCAAACTGTTGGATAAAACTGGCCATCCTCCAGCTTACTCTACACACTGAATCTGTTGGTTGTCTCCATGACCATCAGACTGGCTTCAGAGCTGCCAGAGGCATGGAAACTGTTCTCCTGAACACCCGTGAAGATCTGCTCTCTAACCTTGATTACTGCATTCCTTCTGTCCTCATCCTCCTTGATATTTCATCTGCTTTTCGACACGGTCAACCACGCCATCCTTATCAATTGACTCCATGAGAACCTGGGCATCACGGATCAGGCCCTGGAGTGGTGGATCTCCTTCTTATGACTACCCCTCCCAGGTGCAACTTGGTCCCTTTCTCTCTGCCACATCTTTCTATACCTGTGCCGTTCCCCAGGGACCCATCCTGTCACCCTGGTTTTTCAACCTCTTCTTGACCCCTTTGGCCCACTTGATCTTTACCTTCTCCTCTTATGCAGATGACACTCAGCTGTCCTTCGGGCTCCCCTCAGCCTCCTCTCCTCTCTCGCTCATTCCTGATTGTCTATCCGCAATTCAGGATTGGTATGCATCCACTGATCTCTCCCTTAATTCCACTAAGACTGAGATCCTTCTCACTAGGAGTCCTGTCCTTGCTTTCCCTCTCGCACTCTGGCCACCCGCCTTGGGCCCTCTTCCTTCGCCGCCCTGCAAGGCAAAACATGTTGTTATCATCTTTGAGTCCACTCTCTCTTTCTCTCCTCACATCTCGGACATCGCCAAGAAGTCCCACTACCAGCTGCTCCTCCTCAAATTGACTCTTTCCTTTCTCACTTTCCCCCAGAAGCTCACTGTCTCTAGAGCCCTGGTTCTCTCTAGGCTGGACTACTGCAACAGCCTCTTTCTCAACCTGCCTTCCTCTACTCTCTGCCCAATGCAACTAATCCAGAACGTGACTGCGAGGGATCATATCTCTCCAGCCCTGAAATCTCTCCACTGGCTCCCGGTTGCTACAAGGATCAAGTTCAAGACCCTTTGCATTGTCCACAAAGCTTTCTGGGGCCGGGCCCACACTACATCCAATGCTCTCTTCCAAAATACCTTCCTTCTCAGGCCCTTTGCTTAGCTACCTCAAACTCTCTAAGGGTTAGACGGTTCCCAAGGCAAAGAGTGGTGGGTAGATCTCTCTCCTATGTAGGTGCCTCCCTCTGGAAAGGCCTCCCTGTCCCTCTCAAACTTGAGCCGGACCACCTGAAGATCCAGAAGCAGGTCAACACTTTCCTCTTCTCCTCTGATTTCTCTCTTTCCCTCCCCTTCTGGCCTATTTGACCTACCTGTCTGCTGTACCGACTGGCCGCTGGGCTACCCTCACAGTCTCCCTGGGTACCAGGCTCTTTCTTGATCAGTCAACCCTGCACTGCCTCTGGGCCTACCATGCACTTACGGGCTGTAACTGTAACCCTACAGTTCCTTGTTCTCCTTGCTCTACCCAGAGCCACACTGCCCTGGCTGAACTTACTCAGAGCATTGCTTCCCTGCTTTTCCCTCCCCTCTCCCTTGCACGTACCCACTCCCTTTCCCCTTGCACTTCTCATTCTCGCACTTGCACGATCTGAATGACACAAGGCCTAGTAAGATCGTTTGTCTTGTCCTCCCTCTATCTTTCCTCCCGTGTCTTGCCGCGCCTAGAATCACTTGTGTACCGGCACGTTATAAATGACTTATATCATTTATGACAGATGCCCAGAAACATATACAATGCCCAGTAAAAAACGACTAGTCTGGCAGTACCCAAATGCCAGTCTAGCCAGGTAATTAAACTTAGCAGGACTGCTTTATCAGAAATTCACAGTTATAAAAAAAAAAAAAGTCATACCAAACTGAGGAATGACAAGACTGGCTGCACCAAAATGCCTCTCTAGCCACTAATGCCACAAATCAGGCCTGTTTAGCCTGGACATGGACAACCATTATGATTTGACGCACAATCCCGCCACCCCACAAACATTCCCTCTCCCTCTCACCCCTACCCCAACCTCCAAAATCAGCTCCTTGGCCCAGAAGTACCTCCAAGTCCCTCTTCCTTGTCCCAGAGCTTAAGTGTAAGGCTCCTTGACTCCTAGGTAAGTACAGGGATGAGGAAAAGTGGCACTAGGAGTAATGAAGATTACAGGTAGCTTAGTCAAGCATTAGCTCCATGTACCTCTAACTCATCCCAGTACTTGTGTGTGAGGCAGAGTGCCTCATACACAAATACTGGGACAAGGAAGAATAGGGCTAGGAGTAATGAAGATCACCAATAAGTAATCAAGACATTAAAAACAAGTAGTGGTGAAACACCATTGAGTTGACCAGAATTCAGCACTCACCCCTCCACCCCCCTGGAAATGTTGGGCTATGTTGACTCGACCTGGCTGACCTTCAGAGCAATTGCCTGACAGAACAGGACACAGATATTAATTACTTATGTAAAGCATTTCAATATTAGTAACTGCATTCAAATGCCACATTTTTTAGGCAATTGAAATTGTGACGTGGGTTTAGTACTTGCCTGCCAGGGGAGTGATTGGAAGGGTAGACAGGGAGCAGGAGACCACTAAATTTTCTCAGCAGTCCATAAGTGGGAGCTGTCAACCTTAAAGGAGAGAGTTAACTGCTTGTAACATTGACGCTGCACTAGAATAGTCTCATTAAAATGCATAAAGAAATTAGAAGCCCCCACACAAATAAATTTGCCCCACCCACACCGCCCATGAATTTAGTACCTCTCCCAACATTGTAAGGGTTAGCCCCCCCCTGAAATGTAGGTTTTGTTGCACTCCTGAATGAAAGCACGCACACCATTCACCATATACACACATGCACACCCAATCATCCATACATTTAAGTGTGCACTCTTTCACCATACAGGCACACCCAGACAGCCACACATACATTTAAGTGTGCACCCTTTCAACATAAAGGCACACACACCCAGGCACCCACCCATACATTTAAGTGTGAACCCTTTCACCATACACTCACCCGTCATGGGGTTGAGGGGAGCCCTATTACTTCAAAAAGATTTTTTTTCTTTTTGAAGGCACTTTGACTTCATAAAGACATTATTTCCTGTTAAGGACCAAACCACGGAAATCATTTCTTTATGAATGCAGAGTGACTTCAAAAAGATACTGTTTCTTTATGAAGTCATAGCGCTTCCCAGCCCCATCACATGGAGGCCTCCAGCCTAGGGTCTTCCATTGCATGGGGTGGTGGGTTCCCTCGGATTTAAAAGAAAGTTTCTTTTTGTAGTCACTCTGCCTTCATAAAGAAATAATTTCTGTTACAGAAATAATTTCTTTGTGAATGCAAAGTGAAATCAAAAAGAAAAAGAAATGTTTTTTTGGGAAAATTTTTTTTTTATTTTTCTCCTAGTGGGCCCCCCTCCCTAGACATGTGCTGGTGGGGCCCCCCGCACTGCAGGGGCTGCGGGGGGTGGTGGGGCCCGTTATGCCAATGTCTCAGGCTTTCCGCTGTTGGTCTCTTGAATTTTGGAGATGTGCCTCACTGCAATCTCCCGAGGCCCAAGCTCGACCTTGCGTGCTTCGAGTCAGCCCCCTCCCTCGCCGGGTTCTCCTTCTGGGCGTACAATAGCTCTCAGCAGACCAGAACTGCATGAGCCATTTCCAGATGGGTGAGAATATGACGAAGAACGTGCATTGATGGGATTCTGCCATCATTCATCTTTACAGTCCTCAGCTGCTTAGCAATACACATTCTATCATGACGTTTGGTACGCCCAATGCACCGTTTTTTTTACAAACAGATATTATTGCATCTACCACCAATTTATTCCTGCAATTGCTAAAATGGTTAATTCTGATCATGCTAATATCCATGTCTTCATATCAGATCTTGTAAATGCATGCAAACTTACACATCTTGCATGGACCCGATTTATCAAAGGCGGTCTTGTCTGTAGTCAACTTAGTTTTTGGAGTACGCAAATGACGAAGTGACATGCAATTCTGTAACATGCATGCTTCTAACAATGCTTCTATGGCATGTTTAATATCACTATCAGTCTGTACAATTTGCCACTGCTTGTTTAGCCATTCACAAAATAGATCACTCTGAGAATTGAATGTGTAATAACTTGCATTCTTGTGTTTCAACTTAGCAGTAAGTACATCTTGACTTCTGCTTTTTTCCACTGTGGCAAACGCTCTTCCGATACATTCCTTATCATATATTTTTGGAGAAATCTATTTCGTATGCCTGTCTTGTCCATTTAGCAATCTTGCCGGAAAACAGCAATTTTTTTGTTGCTCGAACACATTCTCCAAGTGTAATATTCTGTATCTAGGGCAGACAGGTGGACAGACAACATGCATTGAGAGTGGTTGCTCAGCACTGTGCTGAAAACCCACTGCCACTCTTCTAGAACACAAAAGAGCAACTATCAGGCTCTTACGCTGAAACTGTATGAGAGATCCCTTCTCTAAATGCCCTATTTGATAGCACCATGTGCAACATATATGTCACATGGCCAGGAGCCCTTCATCAGTTAAACTATTGGAGCTGATGCCTACGTCTTGCCAACACCCCAGATCCAAAGGTAGTCAGAGCGGCATCAAAAGTTTATGTAGACTCTGTGCCAGCTACCGCAATGCGCATGGATTGGGCGATAAAATGAAAGCCATAACCTCGCCATTCTCATAAAAGGTGTTGGCAACATGTGGGATGTCAAAGGAGCAAGGCATGAGCTCCAGCTATGTCAATCAGTCAATAGACGCGGGTAGTATAGCACAGTGGCAACACGCTCGTCTTGGAAGCAAGACAACGCACAGCAACACAGGCTCGAAGCACTGGTCCCGGCTTAGACACCTTTGTTGTATTAAGCGTGTTATAAATAACCAATGATAATATATGCTTTATTCGAAAATAATTTCATTAAGCAACAACGATTAAATCTAGAAATCGCAAGGTACAAGTAAATTGGGACACCATTCTAAATACCATATTAAAACTCATTGCAGTGATAAAATACTCTACAGCTATGTATTCATGATTAGAAAAGTAATAAGCCCAACACTGACACGCAAACATGCAGCAAATGCCAAAATGATGCCAGCCTGTGAAAGCAAAAGACATACCTGCTGTAACTGGGGAAATGGAAAGATGAGCATAACATTACAGTGGAAGAAATACACATCAAAAAGGAAGGTAACTTAGAGCAACAAGAGTTGCATCCGATGTCACTGGAGTGTTCTCTTTCATTTCTGGGACAGGGGTCGGGTATATTTCTGAACATGGGAAAGAGGAGAGATGAAATATTTTTATTTTGTGAAAGGAGGAGCTGGCATGGGGCCTTCTGATGAATGATTCAATCTTTCAGAGTAACGAATGCAATAATCAATCAAATTATTTATTCTTTAGACAAAGGAATATAGCCTTATAATCCATGGGGTTGATTTAGATGACACTTCATCCACCCCTGAATCCTAAAACTATCCACTAAGACCTATATATATAAAGTTAATAGATACACCACCAGTAATAATAAGGAAATGAGAATAAAACACGTTTTCAGAGTGCCCTGATACATACTTTGACAAGCTGGCATTCACATTTTAGTCCCTTTCTTTCCATGTCTTCCAAACGAAATTAGCAATTGGAAAAGCTATCTTTGGTGAGTCAGAACCTGGAGAAGGCAACCCCAAGGGTCTTACACAAATGACCCCAAGCCATTTGTATTGAGGCAAAATAATCCTCGGGGTGGGCCGACCAACCCCTATAATAGCCTGCCACACGAGTTAAGGGCCTGAGCAAAGCCGTTACCGGTGGCAGTGACCGTGACATCATCAACAAGGTAATAGCCTCTGAAAATGGAGCATGGCGCTGCAGCGCGAGGTACGTTTTCTTTTTTTTAAGTTTATCACACCCTAAGCACCCACGTGTGAATTAAGTTGAAAATAGTCAATGGATCTAGATCACATGCTTTTCTCTGATCATCAGAATGGATCACATTTCACTGACCATCTCTAGATGCAACATTGCAAGCTCAACCAAAAGCTCTCTCTTTTAATAGAAATGGGCTTTTAGCATATCATGAACTAAGCATGATGAACTACATTAATGATATAGAAGGTCAAATACATTTCAGCATGCCCGTCCATTCCCAATTAAAATAAATACATAAATAGGTTTCTTATATCACGCATCATGCCGGATTCCAGCCTCTAAGTGCGAGACCAGGAATCAAGCCCATGCTGCTTGAGCGTATTGCCTCTGAGTGATCCTGCGAGCCCAATTATGCACTATTTGCCCTAAATTCTACCCCCAGACAATGTAGGTGTGATCTACATCAGATTCCAAGATCATGTTCAAGATACCAACGCGTGACACATCATCTGTAAAATGAAGAAAGATGTTTTAAGGATAGTTGGATCCCAATAATGTCAGACATGCCATTGCTGATTGAGCTCCAGGAAAGCTATGCTTTCACCATGATCTTCCATGTGAAATACGGGGCCGCACATCTTACAGAAGGCCCAGAAGGGGTTGGAGGGCAGTGTTTTGGGTCTGTGAAGTTTCAAAGTCTTCGCATAGTCCATATTATTGGTATTGGGGTGGCTAATAGGGAAAGAAAGTGCCAAATGAGGAACCCAGCAGCAGCTGACTCAGTAGAGTTGCAGGAGAGTAGAGTGCATTTTGGAACTCTTGCCAGCACAGAATTACCAGCGTATCTGCAAAAAGACAAAAGGATTACATTCTCAAGTCATTTTGTGAAAAATAAACTGTACTTTCTGGCATCACCATTGGGATATCAAACTCTACTCCTTCCAATGCCAGCCCCTTCACCACAGATGCAGTGTGCAGTGTTGAAGGAAACGTTGCATACTGTACTTTAATTGTGGAAATGGGTGACAACCAGCATACAATATTTTGGGTATAAATGGAAACATGCTGAATCCATTTGAAATTCGCTTTATCTGCCTGAATGGGATCCAGGCAATTATGCTTGGCTGGTGCATACCACGGAGGGGTGAGAACAGGCCAGAATGTCTGACACTCCAGTCTGTCGATGGGTGGAAGGCTTTGAGCTCGAATATGGATGATTCTTGGCCCATCAGAGTGCCTCGAACACCTGTTTGTCCAAAATGTTCAATGTACCCCTGATATTCTACAACTCCCTGGACCATTGCAATTAGTCATAACACCATCCAGCTATTTTGCTCCATCCATGTGCTGTAGGTCACCACCAATGATTTAGCTGTTGTGCTGACAAGAGTAGTGTAGACCAAAGAGTAAATTGTGCTTCACCTTAGTTCAGGTAGGTCTACTATACACTCCTGACTGAACACATCACAGGAGATGTTGTCTGACCTCTATAACATGCTCCACTCATTAGTTTGCCTTTCCCAATACCGAAGCTCATTGAATCTCTTTCCTGCAAAAGTTCACAAGTCCACAGAGGACATGGGAGAATGGAATTGTACGATCGGACCAAAAACAAAAGGTCTGACCGTACAAAAAGTCCAAAAAATGGTACCACCAAAGGTTCAAACACCAAAAGTTTGAACCTTTGGTGGTAGTATTGTAGGTAATTATATAACAAAAAAGACTGCAGGGGTGTTCCCCGCAACACCTGCTCACTATGCTGTGTGGTATGGTAAGCCGGGGTTACGGGGGAAATACCCTGTAGCCCCATGACATTTTTTCTTTAAAAAAAGGACCCTGCAACACCGGTTCCCGATCACAGAAGTGAAAGGGAACTGGCGCCGCAGGGTGACAGCGTGAAGAGAAGGGAAGTAGGGTTTGGTTATGTTGGGGGTGTCGGTGGGGTTTGTGTTTAGGCTGTGGGTGGGGGAGGGTGTTGGGTGTGTTGTGGGTGTGGGTAGGGGTGTGGGTATGTAGAGGCTTTGTACGTGTGCTCGCATGGGAAATGTACGAACCTTTTGTGGTTCGTACATTTCACAAGCAAACTTTTTGGCCGCGGTAAAATCAGCCGCGGTCGAATCACGTAGATCTGGGAGAACACCCTGCAGGAATTCCTAGGAGACCATTTTTATTTGTGAAATTGTGCATTCATAGTGTGTAGCGGAGGAAAGTGAAAGCATTGCCTGTTCAAAACAAGAACCAAATGTCAGGCCCAGATGCATCTATCTACTAAAGCAAGTACCAATTAATTCTATACACACTCTTGGATTGCCATTATATGTTGGTTCACACCTTCAAGTTTTAGTGTCAGAATCTAAAAACATTTTTTAAGATAGCTTTCATCTAAAGATTGACATAGATGTTTTGTGCACTTGAAGCAAAACGTTTATCATTTGAGGAATTGGTTTATGTATGAGCAGTTGCAGGTGTGTGAATCTCTTTCAAGACTTAAATAGCTCAGCAATGAAACTGAACTCCCTGAGCACTGGGAGGTAGGGCAGGTTTGCTGAAATGCAAAGCCCTGTATGATTTACACTTGTAAGTAAAAGCATTCAGGTTCTTTTGATACACCTGGTACTTAGTATGTCGCCCTGTGCTAGCCCTGAACGCCTCCAGTATTGCTACTGGATTTCGGAGCCGAGGGTACAACATAACTCTTGCATGGATGGGTAAACATCCAGCAAGCAGATCCAGGACAGAGGTATTCCCTTTGTTCATTCAAATTCTGCATCTGCAATTTAAACCTAGCGAGGATCGTGTTCAGTGAATTCTTTGTCTCGCTTTTCTTTCAGGCACATTTGGAAAGCAGTCTAATGATGTGTTCTGGTACCTGATTGTTACATATAGAAGGTGGTAACTCTCATTGGGCCAAAGGCACTGTCAAAAGGCCAGCATTGTCTGACCAGCACGCTGAACATGTGAGGGGTGATTCACAGAGGTGTAATGATACAGAAGCCAACACAATGGGATGAAAATAGACCAAGAAGCAAGCCGCTCTCCCTGGGTGTAATATCGTCTCACCTTCCCCATTGGCATTATGCGTTTCCCAGAGGTTCTGAAACCCTTTACTCTGATCTACGTCTTCACAGGTGAGTAGCCACTTAGTAGCACCTTACCTTGTATCAAATGTTGGTACGCCTGCGATATCTCCATCAGAGTGAGAGAGATCAAAATGTTGTTAGCATCCACTTCTGACCCATCTTTCTTCCGTGCCTATGGGCTTACATTTCCCCTCATGTGACAGGCTTCCCCTCCTTTCTCCTCCCTGTCAGGGTCTCGTCCCTGTCCCCCTCCTCAACCTGTCTTAGACACACCAAGCCTCCTCATATCTTACTGTTACTATTAATCAATGGATAGCCCTCCCTGTTCCCCCAGATGTTGCCACTATCTCACTCCTTTAAAAAAAATCCTCCTCCATGGTTACCACCTCAACCTATGATGTTCTTCCCTTTTCCTCCGATGTTACCACCTCCAGTTTTAATGTTACTACTTCCTACTCTGATATGTTCCATGTGTTAATATCCCTGCAAAAATATCACCATACAAAAATATAGCCATATTTTTGAGGTGATATTAAGCCATGGAACCTGCGGGGACACCACGGCAACCCTCATAATTTATTTAATGGAGCTTAGTACACCCCTGAAACCCTAGGTCCTAATAACCCCATAAATTATCCCCACTAATAATATTGCCTATGGCCTTACCCCACGACCATGTATATGGCAATATTATGGGGGGGGGGTAATATTACCTGATATCCTCTGATATTACCACTTCCTCTAATTATATTAGGACCCACTTCTCGAATGTCCATAAGTCCTCCTCTAATATTACCACCTCCTTCTCTGATGTTACCACAACCTGCTCTCTCTCCTCTCCCTCTCTTGTCTCCAACACCACCTGAAGGGTTGACATTTGTGGAATGGGTTGTGCAGGTGGGTGACAGTATCTAAACACACACTGTCACTGGCTACTCAAGAGGAAAAGGTTCCACTAAAACAAAAGCGGCTCTTTTCAATGTTCAATGCTTTAGCCTCTCTCAGTTGAGAGCGAGTGTACTGAGGTTACTCAATAGGTTCTCAAAAGAGATTTGGAAAGGGGAAAATCTGTAAGAACTGGGGTGCTCTAGCAGCATAAGCCAGTGAGAAGGGTCAAGCCTCCCTGGACTGGCCTGAGGCGTGGCATGGTAATTGTTGCTTGCTATGTGCCCGGGACCAAGGTGTGGTGATCAGGATATCCTCCCTATTTGGCCCACTGGCTCATCCACTGACCTGGGGTGGCACCCAGCCTACTTTAGACCACCTATGCGGTTCATGCTCTCGTTGGTTTCATGCATGATGAAAAAAGTCATACCTAGGTTTCTTCACTATGAAGATTAGCCTCCACAATTTTCTTGGCCAATCTCATTGATCTATGCTGTACAAGTACTAATTGTTGTTATCTATTTAGTTGACTCTGTTTTTCTTTAGACACATTGATGTGTATGGCAGGTGAATTGGCTACTGCTCGCTGGCAGTGATGTAAAACGCATAAAGGACATCAACCTCCATTTATATCGTCCCCCAACCGTATTACACTGTCTTAGCTCTCTATATATTTTTTCAAGTATTCTTTCTTTAAATATTTCTTTCATTAATTCTTTTTTCTTTTTCACGTTCTGTGTTTTTTATCTATGTCTCTCTTTTTTTTGTAAATGAGTCAAGTTTGTAGCATAGCATATTTTCACAGAGATCCTAAATGAATAGAGTCGGCTTAGTCTGACCTTTTTAAAACCACCACTTACATCTGTCTTTCAAATATTCATTGAAAAAGGAAAGATTGAACTATTCTCTGAGTCACACAGGCTAGTTTTGGAAAATCAACAGATCAAGGGCCATTAGAACTATTGATGCATTGGATAGGACAATCCACTGCTACCCTCATGGAATATAAAGCAGATCCTTTTCTGCGGCAGAGGAGGAGTGCAGTACAAGTACAAAATGATTTTCCACCAGGATCACAGCTTATATTTCTAATGTCAATATCCTCTGCCAGCGGCAAGTAATGCCATTCTGTCACTGCCATTATTGCAATTTCCTATTCCAGTATCTGACCTACTTTCCGGATAGTTTAAACTCCTATCATTTCTGCTCAACCTACTATGTTTTCCTCGCTTTTTTCAACATTTTCTTAAATATATCCACACAAATGATGTATTCAATCCATCATTATTATTTTGCTCAATCGACCAGATGTGTAATTTCTAGACTGTTCATATGAAATACTTTACTGGTGTGAACAATTTACTGATATATTATTTTATTGGAAGATATGCATACATGGACATGTAATACAAAAAACTTGAATGAATGACTATGAATGAATATGCACTTAGCGCAAGTTTAGAGTATTTGAACAGTTACTACCTCACTAATAGTATATCAGAGTCTATAGGTTTGCACTATGCACTTTAAAGCTATTGCCACAGCTGCTATATTGATAATACACCTTAACGCCCTCATGTGTGGGTTGAGTTTGTAATTTTAGAGAATGTATGCTGTAAATGACATGTTTTAGCCTCGGCTTTTTTTCAATGAGCTGCTGGAGTACGACCTATTTTAATCCTGGCATTTTATTGTTCTTGTTTTCATTGTGTAAACGTTTGATAGATTTGTTAGCTGGCAATAAATAATGTCGTGATGATGATGATTAATTTACGTTGTAGTTTGGTAACTTTGTGTGTCCGCAATGTGAGCATGTTCGTTTACGCTCCAAGGTCAGCCCGGCATCAGCCTGGATAAGAAGCGTCCATCTCCAGAGACTCTAGAAAGGCGACAATCCCAGCATTCAGCCTTTCTGGACCTTCAGGGAATGGCGCGAGCAGCCTGTGTTACTGCATGTCGTGATGTTTCTTTCTGGGTGAGTGAAATCCAAAGATCAGAGCGTCGGATCCATGGCACTGCAGGACCTTTGCATGCTTCGCTGCACCGGATGGCGTTGCATTTACAGGCAAATGTCCAGGGAGCATAACACAACATAACACCCTTTCACAAACGGTAACTAAAGGATGTGTTGTACCCCTTGAGGTGTGATCTAGTGACGAAGATGCTAACCTTGTAACATGGAAACTGGGGGCCGTCGTACCCAAATGCTTGCGGCCAACACACCTCAAAAGGATCACACTTTGATTTTGCGCAGCAAAGTGCTACCATGTGCATACAAAGTATGTTGAAATGCTGGCTCTATAAATATATATATGATTCTACTTCTATGTCAGTCCTCCGCATGGGGATTGTGAAATAAAGCACTCTGGCACATAGGAACCTGGATGTGTTTGCTCCTTGAATTGTGGACGAAGTTGGGGAGTGCATCCCTACAGAGACGTTCGTGACTGGCAATGCCTGTGAGCTTACGCTCAGCATATGCTGTGATGGCCAGAAACATTTTTGTAATGCCCCCGCCTGGATCTCGTCCTTGCTTTGGCACTATAGGAGAATCACTGTCTCATCCTATGCCTCATATTGTAGCTTTGAATATCATTTAAGAAGCGGTGCGGTGTGCTGTCTAGAGTGTACCGAATATATGTGACCACTTCTCTCTAGCAGAGTTCGGTGTACGTAAACCAGTTAAGTCGATACCCTCACACAACATACTGCTCTGTGCATAGCTTGCTAGGATGCATGTCGTCACCGAAGCGCTGTGCTGCTCCTTGGAGCTACATACACATGATAGCACATACCCACTATAAATGCATTGGGTTTACCGACTGAAAAGGGCTCTAAACCTCAATGTGTGAAGGTTCTATACTTATACGTTCTATTCCATGCTTTTGCAATAACCACTCAAACAAAATAAGTGATACGTTCTTACAGACTCCAATCATTCGTTTTGTTTTTGTCCTTTTCCTTCATCTCAAACTGTTAAACCTCACATTTAAGCTAAAGTCATCTGTCCCTCGAACTTGCTATAAACCCTATCCAACTGCTGTATATGACCAAAGGTTTGTGTCAGCATTGGCTCTATTTCCTGACCAAACTATGTGCATCCTCTTTTTGGAAGATACCGTGGTTCCTGCCTTATCCTGACATCCCGCATACATGAGCTCTCCATAGGTTCATGTCAGTTATTTCAAGTGTCTGTCATGTTTCTCTCCCTCTATGTTTCTCTTTTGTGTCAGTCAATGAAGTTTTTAGCATGCCTTATTTTCCCAGGATCATTTCTGAATGTGGCCTAAATAATAGAAACGATCTAGATGTAAAGAAAAGGGCCTTAAGAAATCCACCATTTGCATACATTTTTCAGTTTAATTTGAAAAGCGGAGTCACAGCAGTTTTGAAAAATCAACACATCAAGCCCCCAAAGAAACATTGTCTTTCTGAAAAGCTGATCAGCAACAAAGAACAGACCCTCCAACAAAACATCCTGAAGAAAATGATGCCCTTTTTTGTGAAATACCTTATTATTATTATTATTTGTATTTTTGCATTCCTTCAGTGCAGACATGGCTTCGGGAAGTAACACAGCACTTTGCGATCATCAAGCGAAGAACAAACTGAGGGAAGCAGAGAAACCAGGGAGCAGGGAGCTAACAACCTGGGAGAAGGGTGGGCAATTTTGCAGCAAGGGATCTACAAGCAACCAAAGGAGGCAACAATGGGGATCAGATCTCACAGTCTCAGGTAGTTCGTGGAATGGAGGATGTGTGGACCTAGGTGTTACACAACTATAACCACAAGGCGGAACTGGCCAAGCAGTAGTGTGTTTGTTTGTTTGTTTGTTTTATTATTTATTATTTGCATCATTTTTTTAGTCTTCTGTAAACTCGGCTACTGCAAAAGCCTTCCTTTAGGCTCAGCCAAGTACCTCTTGAATCGACTTCAAAGACTCCCAAATAGAACTTCCAGACTCATCTTGAGTCTTAAGAAACGCAAGCACATCTCAACGGTCCTTAAATCCGTCAAATGGCTCCGGACCGATCTGAGACTTACACTTGAAACTCTCTGCCAGACCCACAACGTCATCAAGAAGAAAGCCTGGACACATGTAAATAGCAGCATCCTCCATTACAGTCCCTCTCATACCATCTCATCCCCATTAGCCCGAAAACAGCAAGTGTACGAAGCACGCAAGCCCTAACAAAGGTGTATGCTTTTACATTCAAGTCCCATCTCTCTGTAAATCCTCCTGACTGTGACCAAAGCAGAACTCTAGAAATTGTTGTGCCTAGTAAAGAAGTTTTTTTTTTTAAACTTTAAACGCTATTTTTATTGCTTTGGTCTTCAACATACAACCATGTAAATATTAGACATATAATAACAGTACGGAAGTAGCCTTAAAACCCCTCCCCCCACTACATGTTAAGACGCCTCTGATAATTCCTCCAATAAAACAGAAAATGAAAAAGAAAACCAAGAAATTACCTCACATATGCTTGTATTGGTATACTGTGTCTCTGAGTTTCACTTATCCCTCATTTCAATTATAAACAATGCCTTTTCGGACTCCCTTATTTCCACAGAGGTAATATTGATCATAGAGCCTTACATGTGCAAATCCGTCCCCTCTCCCATGGTTATCTCAAAGCTTCACACAGTTATAAGTTTATCAGAACCACCTCCCTCTCATTTCACACCCGTGTCTTTGGTCTTGTGGAACCCCACTTGGATATACATGGTCCCAATTCTTCATGAATGGATCCCATGCAGTCATTAACTGTGGCCCTCAATTTTTCTTTCCATTATAAATATGTCCCAAAGGTTATGTAGCCACCCCGCTTCAACTGGTCTTCTTAGGCTTTTCCATTTTTGGGCCACGGTCAGCCTGCCTGCTCTAAACATTGCTTCCCACATTCTCGGGAAACAGTATTCATCACTATCCCTGCGGCGATGCCTAATAAGAACGGAGGTTTTCTTGGCACAAAACTGATACTTTACATCTCAAATGCCTACCCCCAAACTATAAATCTGATCCCCTTTGGAACACTCGAATTTTTCCTAGATAGGCATCATAGGGTATTTTAATCGTAAGCAAAATGTCCTTTCAGTCAATGTTTTGGAAAAATTGTGCAAATTTCGAACGATACTTTGTAGATGTTGAAACATATATTACAGAATAACAGCAATATTGACATATGAGAATACTTGAGCAGATGTTTCAAGGAAGCCCATGGCGTATTGCTTTAATGGTGGGTTTGGTTCTAGATTTCATCATATTTCAATAATACAAATTACCGTGAGCATTTTATACATCGTCAATACATTTCGCTTGTTAGAAATCTGACTGCACACTGCACGATTTTGCATAATGTGAAGATGTTAAAGACATTTCAACATTCAATCACCTACATAATTGTACTTGTTCTTTAGAACTGCTTTACATGCACCTAATTTGGTTTTAATATGATGCAGAAAATGTACAACTATGTAAGAAAAAACTGCAAAGAAAAAGGCTTCCGAGCTAACTACGGTAATGCAAGGACATGCCACATGAGCACAGAAGCTATGGCTCGATGTGCATGGAATTCTGGTATTGACAACTATATATATATTGGGTCTGAGAGCGTGATTGGTCTATACTCTAGTACAGTTTTTCCTAAAAGGAAATTGGGCCTCATTGCAAGTGTGGCAGTCTGCAAATAAGGGTGCTGGTAGCACCCCACCGGCACTCTTTCCGTTCCACCACGCTACAACTCTGCAAGCGGGGGCCGTTGTGCCTGACAGGTCTGACCTGCTGGGCATAATGCCACCTGTCCGCAGAGTTTTCACAGAAGCACCGGTACCGTTAGCAACAGTGCTGGTGCTTCCGTGTCCCCATTTCCATGGACAGGCCGCCGGGACTTGTAATGGAAACGGTGTTAGGCGTCCAGCGGCAACCCGCCATCAGCACCGGTGGGTTATTGCCAGCCTTGTAATGAGGCCCATTGTCTCTAAAATACACTGATGAATCAAGCCTCTTACTCATTGCAAATGTAGAAATATCTAGTCATCCAATTTTAGCTTAGAGTTTTTTTGTCTTCTATGTCTGACACCAATCAGTTGATCTTCCATTTAGCAAACTATAAGGGGCTGGTTGCTTCTGCAGCTTTATGGAGTGGTTCAAGCTCTATTTATCAACATGGAGATGAAAAGTGTTCATTATATCCCAATTGTCGCAAGACGTGGAAGCATGCAGTGACATTTCTTGATCCTTTTCCGGTTTCCCAAATTTCGTTTTGTTTGAAGACACTTGCAGTATCTGATCTGCTTTATTCTTTAACTCACAAAACAATGTACAAATATCTTATATCCTACCAGATTGTGTTGGTTGAACCACTGCTTCCTCTAATGGTGGTAGGGCATTGAAGGGTTTAGGTTTAAATGTGAACCAGCCTTGTATGATAGCAGTTAGTCTACAGATTTAGTGAGTTAAGTCTTTCCTCTGAGCTGTCACCTCACTAAAAGTAAGTAAATTGATAGTATGCATATCATGCTCAAACTGCTGGACTCATGATTGACAACACATTTCTATCATGGTGCAATAATCTTCTATTTTCCCAAGTGGAAAGCAAAGGCTGCTTCCTTTGGTGGTTTATGATAGGAATTAAATGGCCTTCTAGGTGGAAGTTGTTTATTTGGTCAAGCTGCCAAAATGTTAACAAAAAACATAACTTTATGCTTACCAGAATGTCAGCACTGATCCTGAGCAGTATGAATGGGCCATGGTGATATAGCATGCGTTTGTCAGGCTCTTTCCATCTGTTCTGTTCCATTCAGAGGAGATGGCTAAGGAACTGATTGGATTCATGATAAGACGCATGTGCTACTAAACCTTTCATTGTATGCATGGTGGGTTCCTTCATGTGCACTAATGCACATGAAAGAGTGATTCAATGACAATGAACACTGAATCCCTTCTGTTGTCTTCTCTGCCCTTTTAGTAGAGTTGCATCCTATTTCTAATGCAGGAAAGCATCACACAATCATTCAAAATTATTTAAATCTGGAGTACTCGCAAACTCAAGAATTGTTTTCAATGGTGGAACACTGCATGGATGTGGTTTGTCGGCTTATGTGTGCAGCCCCCATTTCTGTGACGCACGTAATGCATACATACAGAGATCTCCTGGGAAAAGCTATTGTTCAAGGATAATCTCTGCACCCACCAGGCTCAGATTGATCCTACCTGTGTGAATTAGATTTTTTGATTACATGTGAGAGACCATGTTATACCAGCGAGAAATGCTATATCCTGCAAGATATATATGGCAACACTCCCAATCTCTCTAGGCTGAAGCTCTTCTTATTTCAACAAAGGCAATCGTTTGATAGCTGCACACTCACACTTTGTATCATATATATATATATATATATTTATATATATATGGTAGCAGGCGCTCCTCTCCAGAAAGAACATGGCATAATAACCTGTTCTGAGATGAGAGTTTGCAGCATGCCCTTTTTGCTCACTGTACCTTCCCTTACCAGAAAAACTAGTGATGGTGATTTCACTTCTTTATGAGAGGTTCCAAAAATGCAAGGATGTCATAAGTGCAGTCACAAACAAAATGAATTTGGGGGATGTGCTTTGAAAGATAGATTTTCAAAACCGGAATCTAATTGTGCCCTTATTTGAAAATGTTACTAATGTTGTGGATCTTGAATTATCACAACAATCTAGAAGCATCCGGCCTGGCTCTCGCTACTACGTTTTATTTTACTTTTTTTTTTGTTTACTTACGTGCAAACCATCTTCAAACTCTTTTGTCCTGGGCACCACTGAGTAAAATGTGGGCATGCCACCACCCCCACAAAAATGCCAAATGGACAGTAAGTCCAAATGGTTATGAACTATTGTGTGCCGTCACCGCAGCCTTCTCCCAATATAGTCCCTGGGCTCCCCCACCCACTTCCATCACACACTATGAACTCCCTCATCCCACTCCTAGTCCAGTCCCTGGGCGATCCACACTCCACCCCGTCACAGACCCTGAGCTCTCCCCATCCTGCTCCCACCAACGTCTCTGGGCTCCCCCCACTCTGCTCACACTATTCCATGGTTACCGCCCATCCTGCTCCCACAACCATGTCCCTGGGCTCCCACACCCTGCTCCCAGCAAAGTCCCAGGGCCAGAGGCTGCTGGTGAATTTTTTAAGTAATGGGGCATAAATATTTCCCCCATATATGCCATTGCGACTGAGCCTACCGAGGGAGCCTGGACCAATCAAGAAGGTTTCAGGGGGCACTCCCCCTGGGAAATATTTTAAAATAATGAGCTAAAATGCTGCATTTTAGAGCACTCTTTTTTTAAAAAATTGGGTAAAAAGCCAAACAGCTTGAAATTAGCACTTGGGTGCCCAGGAGGGGGGCATGGTATTTTTTTACTGGACATCAGGGACAGCTGCTGTTTTTTCTCTATGACCATTTATGTTCTAAAAAGTGAGAATGCCACTAACATGCAGTATGCTAAGAAACAATTCCCAAGATTGCTTGAACTTTAAGAAGCTGAATGGAGTGTTTCGGTATGTCACAAGTGTGCAGGGTATGAGGACCCTTTCACCCAAAGAGAACAGTATTAATTATACTTTTTAAACAGACATAGGGATTGGAAAATCAGGAATACAATGTGGGCTGCTGAATTCAAACTCTGCAGGTTGCGTGCCTGCTAGCTGTAATACTGCAGAAGTCTGTCTCAGTCTCTGCCCCATCTTATTGAGAATCATTTGCAATTATATCTCCGGTTATACTTTGCAGTTTTCGTGGCGCTTACATACTGGGTATCCAAGTGCATCCATCTTCTGTGAGTGGCTGTGATTGTGGTTGAATGCCAGTCATTTGAGGTCCCTGACAATTCTCTCTTTCAGAGCATAGTCTTTATTGTTGAATTAGGCAAACGCATGTTTAGTTTTGTAACATGAACAGACCACCTGTTTTCATTTGAATACAAGGAAACAGTCTTTTATACTCTTTAGTTTACTTTGAAGTAGGACATTTTATTTAAAAAAAGATGTTTTCTCACAACTGTGTACATTTTATCTGAGGAGAGCACCCTTTATTGCTTAAATGTCCTCTTCTTTTGGACATGTACTATCACAATCTTGCACAATTTGGCCATGTTCTATAAATTGCTCTATGCTCCACCTCTCGGCTTCTGATCTTAATGATTTGTCTCCTTGCCACTTCCCAGTGCCAATAAACATGGCTACCCTTATAATTATTTAGACATTTTGAGTTTGACAGACTGGTTCCAGAATTCCCCTTTTGTTCTTTTAGCCAAAATCAATTATAATTCAAATTTCATATAATTATTTTTAAATTTTTACCAAGCTATTCTGTTTTGCTTGGTCTGAAATCTTCTCAAGCAACTTTGAGAAGCACTGGGGTGCCTGGGATGTCCGGGCTTATATATACTTGATGACATTTGTCAGCTGGTTATAAATGATGTGTTTGCTAAATCTGTTCTTCAACTTGCATTTCCTTCTGTCTACAAATGTAGTACAATGATAGCTTTACTCAGGCAAATGGGGCCATTACACACAATATTCATTGCAAGCTGAAGACCAGATTATTTTTTCTGAGTCTAGATTCTAGACTAAAACATTTTTTTTTTTTGTTTTCTTTAGTTTTTCAGACTCTGTGTGTGCAACTCCCTGGGCATGAGGCTGTGGCCCCCCAGTGGCTCGCACCCCAGTTTGAATAACATTGGTGTAAACAAATAGATACATGCTACCACATGTATTTGTATGTGCAAACTGTATATTTGACAATGCATCTGCCACCCGTTACTTTCTTTTGACCACTGTCCTGTACCTGATGTGCAGAATAGGCTAAACACATTTCGGGGTAATTGTGCAAGTTGCATGCCGGGGACCACCGATGTTAGCACTTACAAGCTGTTGGGTGCATGCATGCCATTTTAAAAGTTTATAAGGTGGTGTATAAATATGAAGAGTAAAATAAAGGTAAAGCCCCTTTACTCTTCACTTGCCTGCTCCACAAAAAGTAAAAGCCGCCAGCAAATTACGCTTTGCAGGCAGCATTTACTATTGGATTCCATTGAAATCTGCCTGCTCGTTAGCAGGTGCAAATGCAAATCAGATTCCATAGGAGTCCATTGGAAAACTGTTGCTCTTCCAAGACAGACGAGGAAAGCAAAGCATAGATGCAAACTCTGCTTTTTGCACCTCTCATGCCTTGGAAAACAGGACAATGTGCAGGACAGCAAAAAAAAAGATTAAACATTACACTTTGATTTTACGCTTTAATTTTCCAGTTCTTTCATTGTCATATGCAAGCCATGACTGGAACTCACTTAACCTTTATTTCAGTAAACTAAAATCTCATTTTAATAATGTACATCTCTGGCTAATAAATTTCTTAACATACGTCAGGAGATTTAATTTTAAATCAGTAAACCTATCGCTGTAGCTTTCTCTAGCGCCAAAATATCCACAATCCTTGTTTCATGCGTGGTTGGTCAAGGCCTTGAGCAACGTGGTAAACTCAGGATTGTGTGCCAAACCCTGTCCAAGGTTCTGAACTCTGCCTTGCGTGCTGGATTCCCTGTCCAAGGGTCTCAACTCTGCATTGTGTGCTGGATTCTATGTCCAAGGGTCGGAACTCTGCCTTGCGTGCTGGATTCCCTGTCCAAGGGTCTGAACTCTGCATTGTGTGCTGGATTCTATGTCCAGGGGTCTGAACTCTCAGTTGCATGCTGGATTCGCTGTCCAAGGGTCTGAACTCTGCACTGTGTGCTGGATTCCCTGTCCAAGGGTCTGAACACTGCGTTGTTTGCTGGATTAATTGTCAAAGGTTTTGAATTTTGGATCGGGTCCTGGATACATTATCGAAGGTTATGAACTCTGCATTATGTGCTGGAAGCCGTTTGGACACTATTTCCAGCATTAATGGTTTGTGCAAGTTGGATTCATGTATTTCACATGCTCTAAATCATTAGCAAGATCCTATCATCGTTTACAGTATAATTGAGAGAACTTTGATCGGAATGGAAACAGCATCTGTGTGAATGCCACTGAAAGGGGATTGGTGTATCTGTGCTTTTCCCTGTGCCCACCAACTAAAGTGTGCAAGCCGGAGGGGCCTGTAAGTCTGTATGCTTGTACTGAAGTCAAACCTCTAGACCAGCTTCATTCTCAGCGTGTGCGCTCAGTAGCTTTTGCATGATTTATTTGGATAATGGGCAGACTTGACCCAACATTTCTTTTTTAATCTCTGCATGCTTCTCACATAATAACATATGCTGTTGGTACACTTCTTCAATTAGAACAAGTTCCATGTATTACAATAGCTAATACATGTTCCTTCATTACAGCTGACAACATTGTCTTGGCAAATTACCTAGTTTTCCCCAGGGCACATTGCCCAATTTTTATGTGTAATGATACAACCTTTGCTTTAATAACATCCTTCAAACAGACACATTCAATAGGCTAAATGCCTGCACCATACAGAGCAAACTGTCTATGGATATATTAAAGAGCGGGACAAACACACTAGTGTCCTGCAGACAGTACCTGTCAAACTTGCCTATAGATGACATCAAGCCCTGTTTCACATCTTGTTGCATGACCATGGTATCGTGTATGAATAGAACACTAAGATGTTGGTTTTTGGGTTCAATTTGCATTCTACTTTCTGAGGAAATAGGACTCGCTATTATGGCATCTAATCCAGTTAGGAAAGACAGTTTTACTAGCTGTCAGCCAGTGTACAGTGTAACACCACCAAACCCAGCAAAACCCTTAAGCAAAATATGTTACTGCCATCATAAACCGTTCACTGCTTCCAAATGTTACAAGAAATCTCATATGAACTTCTCTGCATGACAGCTAGAGGATTCCGGTCAGCAGGTCCCAAATACGTAAGGAACCGTGCCCGTCAGGAACCTCAGCGTGGCAAACTATGAATTATTTGTTCCCCAAAAACATGATAAGTCAATTTGGTGGAATGATGTTTCTGGCAAAAGTCCGGAAGTTATGGATCAATTTGACCCCTCATTTAAGGCTCCAGAAAGCTGAATTAAAATACAGAAAATTCCAGAAGACCCTCTTGTTTCATTAAGACTTTCCAAAATAATCATCAGCCAACAACAATGTGCGCCCTTCCGAGTGGCCTATAAACAAATGATAGTCGTTTGTAGGTGCATCCACCACTAGTTTGGTAGCTCCAAAAGAGTTTACTCAGGTATAGGGAATACAACCTTGAGCCGAGTTATGAAAGCTGTCTAGTTTTTGTTCCACACTATCTGCCCAGAAATGTTTCTTGCTCCCATAAATCCTACTCCCACCATTAACACACCCTCCTACTACCTTTTACCCATGGCATTCCAAAAGGACTTCACAATAGAATACTTAAATATACAGGAACATGTTTATAGTGTACATTTACTGCAGATGTGCTACATGTTTTCTCTGTGCACTTCCAATGATTATATCTATATAGTACACTGTTTAAATTCGACTAAACGGTCCCCATTACAACCTAAACATTATTTTGAGATTTAATAGAAATGTTGTAAGATAACTCAGTGAATTGACTCACAGGCATCAGTGCCATTAAGATGACCGTGGCACAGAGACCCAGGATAACATCTCTATGTTTCTGTGGGTATCACTGCATGTTCCTATCTGTAATTGTGCCTGGACAGGTTTATGAAGATCAGGAGAATGGTTGATGGTAGCAGAATATTAGTATTGTAGTTTCTTTTACTCGGTCAACCACACTAGCCCCCCTGACCGAGTATTATCTGTAGCGTTCTTCACGCAGAGGCAATCGTGTCACTAACATCTTGCTACCTTCAAAGCCTCTAGATAACGTCTCCATAAATGTGGCATGCATTTCTATCATATGCTGATGACACCAAATCATGCTACATCTGGATGAAATGTCATTCATCTCTCTCTATGGGTCAGTCCACTTCTAGTAGATGGATGAATTGCAAATGTAAAGTGAGTACAACTGAGTTCCATATGCAGTTTTATCTGTCTGACTGGAATCCAACTTTGCAGACAGACCCTTTGATTGGTACATAATTCCCTCTATAACAAAGACCGTGACTTGTTCATAAACAATAAATATAAATAAGTTCCACACCATTCTCTCCATTCAGCAAAGGGTAACTTGCTAGTCCCCCACATTTTTGACTAGTAAAATATGGTGGCAGATCCACCTCTGATTAGGCAGTGAGTCTAACAAGATCCCTCAGGAAATAATGCAATCAACATTCCTTTTGAAAGTAGCCAAACACCTTTATTTTCCCAAAATAGAGCTATGCATAGTCCTTCTACTTTTACTTGACTGCATTTCCTTTCACTGGTTTGAATATTGCTTAGTTTGTTTATGCCTTTCATGTGGCAAGGTCTCTCATTGGGGCTTTGGTTGTGTGATTCAACTAAACCAAGCTATGTATCTGTCTGCATCTGTTTTGTCTGTGTATGCACATCTGTTGGCATGTGTTTGTACATTTGATTGGAAATTAATGAGATCACAGTGTGACTGCAATGCCCAAGAGAGTGTACATAATGGCTGTACAAGAGAATCAGGACACATTCAGAGAATAAGTTATTAAAATGAATAATAGAGTTACTCTTAAACAGTGCACATAGTTTGAGTTCACCAGAGGTGTGGTTCCAATGCAATAGATAGGCCAAAGTCAATGGGCTAGATTCTTGTATAAGAAAACCGGTTCTGGTCATTTAAATGTAAAAGTCTTTGCCACGGTTCTCAGAAGTAGTTCATAGAAGAAAGGTTTGTATGTCGGGTCACAAGCTGACTAGGTCTGTAAGTTGGCAGCCTTCGACCTAGTCGACCACCAAATACTTACCAAACACCTCTCCTCGGCTGTGGCATTCTCCCAGAACGCCACCAATTGGATTTGGTCTTTCCTGTCTGACAGAACAACCAGGGTCTTCACCCTATCAGGTGGAGCTTCGGAGAACCCTGTCCCAATCCAATGTGGAGCCCCCCAAGGTTCTTGAATCTCCCCTACGCTTTACAACATCTTCACCAAGCTCATCTTCGACCGCATTGACGACTTGGGTGTCACATATACAAATTACGCTGGTGACACCCAGGTCTTCATCACGCTCACTGAGAGCTATGAAGATGTTGTTGCAAAACAAAATTAGGTCTACCTTGAAATCCAAGCATGGATGTCCACCCACAGTTTCTGCTTAAACGACAACAAGATGGAACTGCTTATCGTCGGCTCCCAGGCCCGTCTAAACAAACTCGCCCCTAGATACCAATCCTTCACCATTGATGGCAACATCATAAAAGTCTCAAAAGAAGTCAAAACGTTGGGTGTGTATCTTGACTACACACTCTCACTCAAAAAACAAAATAACGCCACTATTTCATCCATGACTTACACAAATAAACTTATTAACGCCTGTAAACCTTTCTTATCCACCAACAGCTGCCTAACACTAGCTAGAGCCTTGATATTGTCCAAACTGGACTACTGCAACACATTCTTCCTTGGCTCCACTAATCACAACTTGAACAGATTATAGATACTTCAAAACAACACCCTCAGATGTGCCCTCAATCTTCCCCGCAAGACCCACATTTCTTCCATCAGAAAGAGTCACATTGGCTCCCTATCCATGAGAGAATGAAATTGCAAGCTCTCGTCATCACACACAAATGCCTCCATCTGACAGCCCCAGGTTACTTATCCGACAAATTCACTAGACAAAACTTCACCAGACCCACGAGGACCCCTTACTTACACCAACTTAACATGCCGAAATTCAACCTGAAAACGGCAGGGGCAGCAAGTTTCCTTGTGCTAGCAGCAACATGCTGGAACGTGCTACCCATGGCAATTAGACCGGACACTTTGTTCTGGTTGTTTAGAGCTAAGGTGAAGGAACTGCTCATATCTCAGCAATAAACTTTCAACTGCACTTAGCTAATTCTTGTATCCTGCTAAATGTGTGCCACTTTGGCACAGGCCAACCTGTAACCTGGTCCTTATAACTTTCCTTGCCTTTTTCACAGACCATTCTGTAACCCGGTCCTTATTTATGGTACTGTATCATCCCTTACTTTCATTCGTCTGTGCAACTCTCTGTAACTTATGTTGCTCTTTAAGGTCAAATGTGCCCAGTTACCTCAAGGTTGGGTTGTGCTATACAAATCAACAAACTAAAGTTAACTAATCTAATATTTCACGCACTTTCGCAGTGAGAGGTAAGTTCTCTCGGTCGGATTTTCACAGTACCTTGAATTGAAGAAAAAGATTCGGCTGAATACTTCTGTTGCTGGCAGTTCCTGCAGATCTCTGCTGTTCCTGAGCCACAGTCGTGGGGACAAGAGGGAGGATGTCGGGGGACTCCCGCACTACATGGGGACTGGTCGCAGAGCTGGCAAACTGTCAAATCTTCGATTCCGGTAGCTGTCGTCCTTCTCCCTGGCTATTCAGTTTCCTGCAGCATGCTGAGGAAAATACAACCAGCTCCCAGAATGGTGTCCAGGTGGCTTATGAGTTGATTGTTCCAACCAACTCAAAGGGAGAAGTTGTCCTTGAAGGGCTTCTCTGTCGAGATGAACTTGGCGATTTGGTCAAACCAACGGTCCAGGAGTTGCAGCAGCGGTCCTCTTCCAGCTCATCTTCGGTTCTTTCGTTCCATTGGTCGACTCTGCATTTCAGTCCTAGAGACTCGCCTTTTAAATTGTTTCCCCCCCCCATTTATTCCAGCCTAGCTGCCACTCAACCAGCAAGGTGGCTGTCCTTGCTGGACAGTCAGCCAGCCAATTACGCCGGAGTGCATTTGGGTCTCCTAGGAGACTAAGCACAGGGAGTTTCAGGCACCTCCATCACTTCCTGCCCACCCCAGACACTCGGGCGTCAGAGGCGGTCTTCAGTCCTATATCCTGCCAAAGGCACAGGAACAAAGGGACCAAACCTGGTTTGGTGCACAGAGAGAAACTCTAGAAGGACCTTTCCAAAAGGAAATGGCAAAAAAGAAGACCGGGACCTGTTTAAACAAAGGGGGCTCAGACGCCATCTAAAAAAAGCATGGCTCCCGTTATTTTTAGCTACCGGTGTTAGCAGTCGGGAAACATCATGGTAGTTCGTTGTAAAACCACTGCCACCAGCCATTTCGATAGGAAAGGGTAGCATTTGACTGCTACATGAGTTTCTAGACATCCTAGGTAACCCCTCCAACACTCTATTGGAAGATAGTGTGTGCTGGGGTTAGGAATTTAAAAAGATTAGTAAAGTTAATTTATATACAGTAGTTTATCCCAGAGAAGGTTTTTAAACCTTGGGATAGCCATAGTGTGACACATATGAAAAGATGATGCCTATGAAGTTGTCTAAAACTCCATAATCAAATAACACAAGAGTAAAACACGCATCAAAATACATGAAAGAGTGGGAAAAAAGGCTCACACTCTCTCCAGGTAAAAAAAAACAGGTCCTAAAAATCCAGCAAAGTTGCTGGGGGTCTCTAAGGTGAAGGGAATTAGCACATTTATGAGAATTCTCCCTAACACATGTGGCCTTCTGATGACTGTAGCACCAGATGTAGCCTCATCTAGTTACATGGTCGAAGAAACTTATTTTAGTCACCAAGCCGTCACAACCTATCTTGGCGATAGCTGGGACTGAGGCTTGGCACTGTGATAATTCGGGTGGTTTGTGTAACAGCACTATTGCAGGAAATCCAGTTTCAGATCACTTGGTAACCAATTGTATGTATTACTATCATTAGTACCCGAAATACAGTGATCAATGTATTGGCCTTGGGGCAAAGACTGTGAACACAGAGCACAGTTGACACTACACATGATGCACAACATCATCTTACACCTACTGTGCACATGTTGTGCTTGTTCTATACTAACGCTTCACCTTGGCTCATGAGGATGTACATGGTCTTAAGTCGATTCAGCTTGGCCCATGCTAGTGGCACATAGCCATATGAAGCCATACATTGGCTTCTGTAGCTAGTCATGATGCCACGCCTCAGGTTTGTCTAAGTCCCCATCAGAGCACATAATGCAAGTGCATAGTTCTGCAAACCCCACAATGTCAGCATGTAGATACTGTAGGGTGCACCTGGGTCCATGGTGGCTGTAGCAGTGTATTAAACCTCATCTATATATATGATGGAAGTGCACTGCCTTCTGATTGGCACATGAGCTTATGATGGTTTCACCTAGGCATGAGATCTGAGCTAGGATTAGAATGCGAGCACTTGTGGCTCATGCGTCCTTTGCCCACCTCCTCCATGTATAGCTCTGCTCTACACATTCACTTTGTATCCCTTCTCTGCTGCTCCTCTTCTGCCATGCACCTGTGCTTTTCCGTGCCCACCCCCTTCTCCTTATTCCTTTAGTTGTGCTTGCTTTCTCTGTTTTCTTCTGGTCCCTCTGCACCCATGTTTTATTAAGCTTTTTGTGTCACCAGATGCTTTACTGCTTTTACTAAGATATCGAAGCAGTTCTAACAGCCTGGAGCAACACGCGGAGCACCGCCCCGTAATAGAAAGAGACCCACTGAAAGAGCAATGAAAACCCGAATACGTTAGACTCCGATTGAAATACGGAAGTAGAAGTAGTTATGCCTAACTAAGAAGGTCTAACTGATCTAGAAAAAACAAACAATGACTAAAATGTATCTCTGAATGAAGACTTGTATTCGAAACTACTGAAATTAATTGTAAATTAATTCTACATTGAACAAAACTTTAAAGCAATGTTGATACACATGTATAAGCATGGGCAATAACTAATAGGCATTGTATCTGGCTAAAGACAAACTCACATTTGTAAATTGACAACTGTAAATGAGTAAAACTGAATGTCTATGAGCCTTGAGAAAGACGGGTGAAACAATAGCACATGCCTCCATGAGGGAGTAATCTTGGCACAACTGTACGTATAACCTGATCTAAAAACGAATACAATTTTTTAGATGAAATAACACGAGACTGTTAATATCTAAGCCTTAAACCGGGCGGGTTGGGGCTTGACGTAACCCAATTTTATAAGAGTTCTAACATTTGGTTGGGAAACAGGAAACATGCTTTCGTCCTATGGTTCATTGAAGTACGCATGCAGTCAAAACTTCAAATGAACTCTGCGGTCAAACACTTCAGCAAGATCTTCGCGTGTGGGGTTGCCCTCAGGACAGACACTCCTCCTCTGCAACAGCCTTTCCCCTGGTATTTCCATGAAGTTGTACTGCTGGGTTTCCTATTGTTGTCAACCCACCCTGCTGTGGCATTGCTGCAGGTTATTACAGTAGCAGGGCTGCATCAGTGTTATGCAGGCTGACTGGCACAGTGCACAGGCATGGCCAGCATGAGTGCATGGCGTTGTCACTTTCCACCTCATTGGTAGTCATGAAAATGAATAACTAGCACTGCCGCTCCAGAGCGGGTCATCTTGTTCATGAGTTACAATGAGGACAAACAATGAAGTGCCCACAACCGTAGGTCACTCCCATCCCCTGCAATACAATGAGCCAGATCAGGATCCAGAGGCATGTGACATGGGCAAACTGTTGCCGCTTGTTTTGTGATTACTGCTGATTGACAGTAAAAGTAATAAAGTTGTGAAAAACAGCACATCATTATTAAACGGAGTCTGGGAAAATAAGTGTCAGGACTCAAAAATAAGTGGCAGGGCCCCTCACAACCACCCCCCCCACACATCAAGCAGTGTCCATGTCCTTGTAGAAAGGAAATGCCACAAACTTAAAATAAAAGTAAATCTGAACCAATCCTGCATGAAAAGACCACTGTATGTGATAGACTTTCATTGTTATGTTATGCTTTTTATGTTTGTTTTGTTTGCTCTTTTCATGTTTTTCATAATATGCACGTGTTAAAACTATAAATACACAAACATTATATTCGACACATTGGGCCTCATCACGAGGAATGCCGTAGAGTGATAACGTCGCCGATTGAGCCGCCGGCCCCGTTATCCCTCTACCGCCCCATTACGAGGTCTGCTCGCAGGACCCGCTAAGGAAGTCTGGTAAAACCAGGCGTCCTTAGCAGCACCCGTGAGCAGACCAGGATGCTAACAAAAGGTCTGTCATTAACTGGCCCATTGTTAGCATCCTCCCCATTCCCATTGAGCCCTATGGGGGCTCGAATGGGGATTTACCGGGACTGGGTTCCTGGAATGGGGAAATACCGGGCCCTCTAAGGTCGGAATGGCCTGGTATTTTCACATTCCAGGAACCCAGACCCGGTACCCGGTATGGGGGTAGCCATGCCGCTAACAGCGGCATGGCGAACCTCCATGCTCGGAATGAGGCTCATTGTCAATAAGCTCATTCAGTTTAAAATGCATGCAAATCACCAGTAACTTCATATACAAGGTTAACAGCTGAAAGTATTTCTGGTCTTGCTAGCAAGCCGGTACAGACAAATACACTTGTAAACTATATGTAAAACATATGTGCATAAATAAATGCACACCTAGAAAAATGTGCCAACCCATTCATGGACTGACTCCTGATCGCACCACCACCTCCATATCTGTTTTATTTTGATTGCCCAAAGCTTGCCATTAAACAAATCAACACTTAATTTCCGTATATTTTCCGATAAGGCAACTGGATGGTACAGGGAGGTGGCAGGGTCAGAAATAATGCAGTGTAAATCTGTGTGTTATCTTCTGTTTTCATTTACTTCTTTATTACATATAAAAAGGAAGACAATAGTCTACGTAAATAGTAATATATGTAAATGTGTCCTATGTCCTATTAGATTAAAGCGCTATATAAAAAAGCTATTATTATTATTATTATTATTATTATTATTATTATTATTATTTTTTAATAGGGCCATTTCTTGATGATTTTCGCTGCTCTCTCGTCTGCTTTGAACGAGCTGCATTGCTTGCATGGTAACAGACCCCTGGTTCATCACCTCATATGTAAAACAGATCCCATGTGAATAATTAGCTGAAGTGGCACAGTTCACACCGTACTCCCACTGCTGAGATACCTGGTGAGCAAGACCGGCTTGTTTCTACATTGCTGCACACGCAGCTGATGAGCCAGCTTCATGCCATGTGAGCCCCCCCCTCTGGCCCCCCCCTCCCACCCCTTCTGTTGTTTATCGTTTTGCCTCTGCCGCATTTCAGCAGCATCAGCACCTGGGCACACGTCCATGCACCAGTCTGACTTTCCATGAAAGAAAGGTCACTCTCGGGGAGGGCAGGGAATCCGGTGCAGTTGTGCACACCGGGCCTTGTCATGCCACAAACCAAGTGTTCTGTATTTTACATGTTATTCTAGGTTGCTGCCTTTGTGGGTTCAGACTTGTTTGCATATAATGAATTCAATTAAGTCAGCAGACAGTTTCCCGGAAAAGGTCAATTAGATCAGCTAAGGGGTTTCCTCACCGGCAGGGGCAGACTGACCATCAAAGAGACTGGACATTTGTCCAATGGGCCAACAACATCAAAGGCCCCACGGATGCTCTCCTGATGGTTTAGGACTGCCTTCCTGGATGCTATCACTACCCTCCCTCACAAGCCATGGCACACTTCAACAGAAACTCTATGAAGTCCCACAAAACAGCTACCGTTCCTTTCTGCTGAGAGTGAATTTATATGCACTCAATTATGTTTGCGCCTTTACACACACTTGAGCAAAAAAACATGTAATTGTCACACATGTACAATAAACATATACATTTTTTTATGTTTTACCCTCTGACCAAAAAAGGGTCGAGTGACCATGTAGTCATCAAAAATATACATTTTTTAATAATTATCAAAAAACACCATTGCACATTTGCACTATAACGCTCTAAAATCAATCTAATGATAGAAGATCATTTACACAATAACGAATATGGCAAGAAAGTTAACACTCACAACCCTTGTAGTCAACCCAAAGTTGAGATAAGAAGCATCGATTCAAATCTTTGTGATGCTTCAATCTGATGTATCTCCCAGTATTATAGCGAGTAGGACAAATAGTGCGAGACACCTTAAGGTACTCGGCACGAAGCAAGACACCCCTCTCCTCTTGCGAAGGTTATTCAGCACAGATTCCATGGCCCGACACGACGTTTAGTTACGTGAAATTGTTTGACAAAAGAACATTGAAGAAAGGTGCTCATAGTGAGGTCAAGGGTATGCCTTCCAAGCACAGTAGGGTGGTGTGTGGGAGGGGGTAGCAAGGGTGTTGTGGATTTGACGGCCAGTAATAGAATAGTTTTTGTTTGTTTGTCAACGAGTGGAAGGTGTAGCTTTAATGTTCAGTTGTGAAAAATGTGTATGCAGAATCGAAAATTAGTACAACATGCAGTTCGCCAAATTTAATTGAAGCATGAACTTGACATCTGAAGGTTGTAGACAGCACTACAGTAAATTAATCCTCACCTGCATCACCTCACTACATGCACTGCAGGTTGCCCACAAGTCTCAGCCACAGGCTCAAATGGCCTGATAGGTCATTGGAACATGGGATCCGGCAGTTGAGCTACCACCACCATCACTACCCCACTCCCTACCTCTCCAATCTGTATTGCAACCTTTGTCCTGCATAGTCATAGCTCTGTAGGATGTGCTACACTCACATAAGATTCTTGGCCATTCTATCACTCAGATCCTTAGTTATGCTTCATGGGTAACACACTCCTAATAAGAAGGATTTTGTGAACCTTTAAGATCCCCACTTTTTGACATCACACTAAGTGCACTAATGTAATTAGTGTAAATATCCATGTACACATTTACTGGGTCTCTGTTACGTTAGAGCTACTTTGGCCCTCACTGTGATGGTTCGATAACAACGGTGCCGGTAAGCCTACCGACACCGTTGTTACCGGACCGGCACAATGCATCTCTGCGGAATGGCACCCGTCCACAGAGTTTAACCGTCCCCGCATGGGAATGGGGATTAACAATTTACCGGTGCCTGTCTTCCTGGAACGCCAGGGTTGTAATACCCAGTGTTACTGGCAAGAAAGGCGCCAGTAAATATTGCAAGTCCGGCAGCAACCCACTGGTACCTCTGGCAGGGTTACCGCCGGACTTGTAATGAGGAACAATTTCTAATGAGGTAACAGCCGGAATATTATCATCAAGGCCATTTACAGAATCCCTAAATAGCCGCCTTAGTTCCCATATCATAAATGAGTGAATTTCCCTGTCTAGCCATCATTTAGAGACATTAAGGGTGGGCTTATGCACGGCAGGCCTCATATCAATTCAGTAACACATGGTGGTGATGTACATTGTGGGATGTTTTTACCCATGCATCCAAGCCCTACCATAAAACTGTGCAGTACTGGCATGGAAAACATCATGATGGCCAGAACTCCCCAGAGAGTGCACAGGGAAAACATGAAGAATAGGCTGCCACCCATTTTTGCCTATGTCGTGAGCACAGGAGGGCACTGCCTAAAACCACCATTGGGCTACACACACAGTAGCCTAAAACCATTGGGAATGGCAATGCTGATTGCCAAAAAGCAACTCAGAACTATGGGGAATTCATTTTCTTAATCCCAAAAATGGTTGCAATACCGGTACTCGCCACTATCAGAAAGCCAGCGTTTTAAAACCACCAGACTTTTGTGTAAAACTGAACAAATGAAACAAAACCAGGCCAAGGAAAGACTTGCTAAGAGGTGGATACAATGTAAAACTATATTCTGAAATGACTTGAAGGAAGTAATTATTTAATGTATGTGTAAAAATTGTAAGTTTGATTTAAACTGGGAACAAAAAGTGACATTTAGCTGAAACCTGGCTTAATGAAACTGGATTCTGCCTGACAACTACCCCCGACAGGAGTTGAAACCTGCTCAGCCACTCTTCCCAGGCCTAGCTGCATCCTGCTGCCCCTTGCCAAAAGGAGTTGACACCTCTCTGATTGAATTAAGGGAGGGGACCTGGGGACTGGACTCAGGCAAATGTTATATTGGGGGGGCCGTAAGGGAGCTTCCTCTTAGGGGAAACTGGGAGGGGCAGTGCCTCTGCAAGCCAGCTGAGCTTGGGGGAAGTGGATAAACCAGTTATTCCACCATGCGATGTGGGAAGCCACACCCCTTTTGACCAGGGCATACTTTTAAAAAGATGGATAATTCATAGTACGGACCTGTCAAAATTATATAAATAATATCATTATTCTTGTGATTTTTCTGTGCACATTTTAAGAGGTGTTAGGACCCTGTCGTATGTTCCTGGGGATAGTAGCGGAAAAAAGGTTGCTACTCCAAATGTATGCATGTTAAAAATCTGACACTTTTTCATCTGTAACCCATATCCCTGGTGCACATTTGTGTAAAATCTGGAAAGGTTTAGAGGTTGTTATCTGGATGAAAAGGGGAGAATTCTGTCATCAATGGACACAACATCGTACAAAGACAGGGATCGGATGGTCTGGTGCTACAGAAAATATGTTAACTGGACCTATAATATTAGAAAAATGGTACATAGATAAATATGTATTTGGGTCAGAAATAGATTTGTGTGCAAATTGACCAGGGGAGAATCCTCTGACCCATAAACAGACCTCATCATGATGACAATCCATTTCCTTCCCCCAATCATGGGAGAGGGGAGAATTGGGCCAATGACAAGTAGAGAGGGGCAGGCTTAGCTAGGACCAGGCACACACCCATTTTCAAAACACATAAAAAGAGACTGCTGGGACAGGTAGAGACATTCAATTCCATTTGCTGCGCAGCATGCTGACCGACGACTTCACATCCAGAGATCCAGACTTCAAATCCATCAATCTCCAGAACCTGTAGCAGAAATTAACTCCAGAATTTGTAGCAGAGAGGCCTGAATCCACCAGCTGAATCCACTTCAGCAGGCCTCAAAACCAACCAAACTATTCAACAGCCAGGCGAGTTGTTTGAATTTTTGCCAAGAATTTTTGCAAGAACCTGTAGCATTATCCAGAAAGCAGTGCTGTATCCGGAACCCGAGAGAACCACAAACCAGACCGTTATGAGCAGATCCGGTGCTTGACAGACCCAGAGAGCAGAGCTGACCCAGATAGACGGGACTTCAGAACCTCTCACCGGAAGTCCCGTCCAACCTGACCAGACCGTGACGAGGCCTATTTCAAATTGATATTGTGAGTACCTAGCAGAACTGTGCAGAACCAATCTCTTAGTTAAAATAATCAAATCCAAACTATTTTAACCTAAGTTGAACTGCCTCCTAGAAATCGTGTCATCTGTCATTTTTAAAGCTGCACAACTGTCACCTGTCAATTCTGCAGCTGCAAGCTGTCACCTGTCATTTTGAGTTTTATTTTAAATCCGAAAATCTACCTTTATTAATTTGCCCGTATCTCTGGAACCGTTTGGGCTAGGAACGAAATTTTAAGGCTGTGATTCTAGGCTTTCTAACGAACCTAGAACCGACTTCTGCAATCACGATTTATGCACTCGCGAAATTTACCGCGATTTGCGATTTTGGCTCAATTTCTCCACTTGTCAAAATAGCAGCTCCATTCTTTCTTTTGTTAAAATCCGTTTGCAACTTGGTAATAACTCATAGAGCATTGCTAAAGTGAGCCTGAACTAATACCAACATGCATCTCCCACTCACCCTGAATCTTTAGAGGGAATTAAAATCAGTTGGCACATTTTCCCATCCATTGCCATCACATTTAAAAAGCATTTTGGGCCTGTGTTTTAAACTCCTACCTGTTTCCTCTAAGCTTGCTGGGGGGGGGAACTGAATTTCGTATTGTATTTGATTGCATTCCTGAGAACTGTGTGCTCCTCTTTCCATCTCCTTCCATTTCTTACATTGCATAGGGGAGGGGGCTGAATTGCCAGAGAAAAAGTGATTATCTTATCTTTTGCTAAAATCATATCAAGTATTTTTGTACTGCATTTTATTCCTCATTGCATTTCCTTGAAACCATAAAGCATTTTCATCTACGTCATCCTCTATACTACTCCTAAGTAATCAAGTGTACCACTGTAACATTACCCATTGTGGATCCACATCATATGTCTCAGTGTACTATCAGATATTAATATATTATAAAAGTGTGATAGATATATATTGTTGAATTGTCCAAATAAACCTTTTAATTTGCAAAACAAACCTACTTCTTGGCTCAGTGGGGTCAGGGGGATTCTAAGAGGGGGGTGTTATACAAGGGTTGTCATCCAGAGTACTGAACTGGACATAAAAATACATCAATAAGGGTTTTCCTCAGCATCCAGACTAGGCATTGACTTAGCTGTGGTGTTGATTGAAAATCGCTTACAACATAGTATTATTGTTAGTTAGTGTCATTGTTCAGACTGTCGGTTTTGTTGTTAATAAACGTTAAATGTGTGTGTGATTAGTTGCGGTTGATTTGACATTTTACCAACTTTACAAATTATAGTGACTTCAAAAAGTCTACCGAAAAAGTCCACACTTAGGGCCTTATCACGAGTTGGGTGCTAACTCCGGCAGTATTACCGCCGGGGCTATTAGCCTTACATCAAACCCCCCGGCGTTATTAGTGCCGGATCATGGGTTTGGCAGAACGGTAAGTCCCCATTCCCCATTGGGCTTATTCGGGAATTTCCCATTCCCCATTGGGCCCAATGGAGAATGGTCGGTGCTATTACCGCTGGTGTTATTCAGTGCTATTACCAGCGGTAATAGCACCGAAAATTGGCAAAATTGTGGCAGATTTGCCCCCAGCTCAGAGCTAGCGGTAAATCCACCAAGTTTGTGATTTGGCAGACCCTTAAATGCGGCGGTAATAGCATTACCGCCGCATTGAAGGGTTACCGCCAAACTCGTGTTGAGGCAGTTAGTCTACACCTTTTAAAATGACTATGGGCCTCATTACGAGGTTGGAGATAGTCATGGCGATATTAGCACCATGACTACCTTCAATACCGGTACCGTGTCGGTCCCGTTCAATGGGAATTTACCAGTCTATTCTGACCTTTGTGGGACCGGTAAGTCCCCATTGAAAAAGCCATTCTCCATTCCCATTTCAGCCCCCATAGGGCTCAATGGGAAGGTGCCAATAACGGTACCGCAAATTGCAGTACCTTTATTAGCTCTGAGGTCCCTTAACAGGTCTCTTCCACAACGCCTGGTAAAACCAGACGTTAAGGAAGGGACCCGCTAAGGGACCTCGTAGTAGGACGGTAAGGGATTACCGGCACTGGTGCCCTTACCGGTGCCAGTAATCCCTTACCGCCCACCTCCTAATGAGGCCCTATATCAATGGCTAATCAGTTGTTCTTCTTAAAATGATTTTCTGTATCAGTGTTGCTTTACTGTGTTCTCTCACTCACAGCATGGGTTTGCAAACACTGTCCCAACAAAACACCATTAGGTGAAATCTGGAAGGATCTGTCTGCTACAAAGTACCATTTGAAGTACACATAAATAATAATATTTAGTTTTAAAATGTTTTTTTCCCCCTGTTTATGCAATATATGTTGCAGGACAACTATGTTAGAATACTGATTTGTGATATTTTAAACAATTGTAAAACATTCTAAAAGACACCATCCATCCACTGAAGGCAAAGAGAGACAGCACATTGCTCTGCGAATGTGATGGTAAGCCGCTAATACCAGCAACAGACCAAGAAGATGCGCAAAATCAGGACTCATCCCTGTGTTCGTATATAAACATACATACATAGTTACAGGTGGGGCAACAGGAGCAAAGCTCCCTAACATGAACAGCGTGGAGGAAGTATGTGGGGCTTAGTCCATTATTTATAATATTTGCTGTGTACACCACGTCCTGACAGGGGAAGACAGGCTAGATTTTTATAGAGGCCCAATCCAAGCAGAGGAGTGGGATAAAAAAACAGGAAGCAGGAAGTGTGGGTTGTTCTGGTGAGGTCAGAGGAGAAAGAGGAGGTATATGGCCTACAGACCAGCAGGAAGGTAGGAAAGAATCAAAGAAATTGGCAGTGTTTTCGAGAACAGGTAAGGGATTGTCTTGTGAATGAAAGTGGTACTGCATTGCGTGTGTGTAGAGCAGCTAGTTTAAGGTGTGACTGTGATGTGTATGATACTGAGTGAAAGGAGGGTGTTTGAGGAAAGTGTTTGAGTAGTCGGTGGGGGAAGGGTGCAGTAGTGTGAAGGGGGATTGGTACTAAACAAGAGGGAGGAATAACATCAAACTGTGGAGGTGAGGCCTAGAATGAGTGAGAGACATCAGAGTGACAGAAGGTTGGAGGGAGGAGCGAGTAGATGTGGGTATTGTTGAAGAAAGAAAGTAGAAGAGAGCAGCAGAGAAAGAGGTGAGCGTCAGGCCCTCACTCCTAGGACCTACAAAAATGTAAATTAAAACTCATGAAACATCTTTGAGGTGTGGAGTGAATCTTGATCCACCTGTGTCACCTCCCAAATTCAACCACACATCAAAGCCATCAACCTCCTGCATGTACAGCACTGAAACAGCCAACACCCAATAGGAAGCTTGAGCAGTTTGCATCCTCAGCGATGGACACCTTTCATGCTGGTACTCCTTGATCTCTCTACAACTCGCAGCACAGTAGACAATCTAGCCCTCATCAACATACTGTTCAATTGCATGGGTATCAGAGAGAACTTCTTTTACTGGTTCACCCCCTACATGGAAGACTGTGTCTAAAGGGATGTCTCTTCACCCTGTGCAAGAATTCCCTGTTATTCCACCTCAGCAGCCATAACATCCACATCCACTAATACTCGCACAAAACACAACTCATCTATCAAAGATATCCATCCAACAACTCACAGACTGACTCACCCTGATCAAGACGTGGACATTCAGTGCCTTGCTCGGACTGATCCCCAATATAATGCAATTCATTCTCCTCACCTACATCACAGAACTGCTCTACACCTAGATCTGGATTTCCACCTTGCACCTTGAAGACTTTCCCAGGCAGCTGAAACCCTGCACCAAATTTCTGGGATTACACTTAGACATCCCCCCTTCTTCAAACCTAACATTGCAAAGAGAAATGGCATGATACCAACTATCCCACTATGCAAAATCAAGCATTTACTACAGGACACCAGCTTCAATTCACTGTACACGCGCTTCTCCTATGTCAAGGGAATGGACGAAACACGCTGCTGTCATTCTTACTGATCAAAACACTAGCAACTGTGAGAAATGTCCCCCATGCCACAGTTCACTTTTTCATAGGTCTGTGCAAATACAACAACATAGCACCTACACTGATGAGGGTTCGGTGTCCCTTTGTTGACGAACATTTTTTTTCGAAGTCATTTTAGCTGACGAAATTCCTTAAAAATGTTTTATTTTGTAAAATGTTGGTAGTCCTCCCCCAAAACCCTCCTTTTCCTATACTGTTACCCCTACCACCTCCCCTCTACTATTAATCCTTTACCCCACCTGCATATATTTTCAATTCGTTTTTTTGAAGTCATTTCATCTGAGAAAATTACTTTGAAAAAACATGCGCTGTTAAGTCAACGCGATACCCTGATGAGCTTCACTGGTTATCCCCACAAGCCTGCATCAACTTAAAAGCCGGTTGCATCATATGCAAAGCTGTCACCATGCATTCACTCTTCTGCCTAGCAGACATTCTCAACCTCTGGCTTAGTCAGCACATCACCGTCCATAAAAAGGGAGCAAAAAACAAGCATTCTCAGTATATGCCCCCAGATTATGGGACCTCAAACCCCTCATCATCAGACCTCACCCTCATATTTCAGGAAAGAAATAATGAACAAGCAACACTTTGTAAACAACCCATAACCATACACGTGCAAAGTCATTCAGCACTGTGTTATCCCTGTCCTCTCAACCTCTCACTTTCAGCACTTTTAACTGCTCCACACTCACTTTAAAAGTTCACTATTTCCTCCTACCCTAAATGTCATGCCCATATTAAACGGTTTGTTGAAAGGGCAGTTCAACCATGTAACTATGTAATGTATGACTCTAACCCATACCAATAGACATTAGTACCCGACGTGCGCTGTACACCGGGAATATTACGTGTGATTGGCTCTTTTCCGAGCCATACCACACAGTATTCCCGTGTACGTTAGTGCGTCCCGTGTGTGCCGGGTACTCTGTGCCCGGCGAGGGGCGTGGCAGCCCCTTAGCCAATGAGGAGGCTCGAAACGGGGTAATGCCCGCTCCGAGGCTCCCCATGGCTGGAGGCTGCCTCCGTCCCCCGCCGGGGACTCAGGTAAGTTTTTTTCTTCCTCCAACACCCTACCCCTCAAACTATCCTCCCCTGTCCTCCCAACCCCACTTACCTTCCTTTTCTTCTTTTCTTGGGAGCAAACGCATTGGAAACACTTCTGTTCCTAGCGTGTCCACTCCCGAAGTCCGCCATGGGAAGGGAAAATGGACTACGTTTTCCCTTTCGCGGCAGCCGTTTCTTTTCACTTTTTTTTGTTTGTTTTTCCTATTTTCTGTTCCTGCGTTGTTTCGAAACAGAAAAAAATGCCATTAGTACTCCAGTCTAATGTGCCGGGGTGCTAATGGCTATAGGACCCTCGGCGTCGGGCCAATACCGGCCACCGTAATCCCCCCTGGGCTTCGTAACTATGGCCCCGGGGGCATTACCTGGGGTGGTATTGGCCCGCCACCTCAGGTCTTATTGCCACATTACTTCCTTGCTTTCTAAAGCTAAGTCCACTCTGAATAAAACATCAAATAAAACAATAATATAAAATAAAGGAGGATATCAGCTTAACAACTCAGCAATAGAAGAAAGCATGCTGATTTTAGTTTACGAAAGGGTTACAGAAAGATATTATATAAGGATGATGTTTCCAAATCTATCATGAAAAAATACACACGGAGGAAATACAAGGACAGTGCGAAAACGGGGCTATCCAATGAGAGATTGAGGAAAACTGTTGGGAACAGAATAATGTCTTTGAAAGTAAAGTTATTTTTAAAAAGTGACTGTGGCGGCATTGGGTAGTATGGCCAATGGGAAAATGACATGAGAATACAGTTATAGTATGGATTTCCAGAAACAGCTTAAATAATTATTTTATTCTAAACTAGTACATCTAGCTAATGAAGTACTACAAGTGGTGGAATGCCCTGCAACCTTTTAAATCATTTTTGATGGCATTTTAGTGAAATCAGAAAAAAACAAAGAGAGTTGTGAGAGGTGTTCATGTTATCACTCTAAACTATTATTGGACATGGCATATATGACTATTGGAAAGATCCATTTGCTATCGGGGTAGATTAGCTATCTAATACAGATAGATCAAACGGGGTTTATCGCAGAAAGAATTCTTGGAGCTGGCACACCTTACTTGGGTGAGGCACTAGATGGGCAAGAGTGAAGCATTTGCCATCAATAATTTGAATATTAGATGTTGAAAAATATAGCATGGTGTGCTGGGTTTCCTTCTGGTGGCTAATGAAGATAATGCATTCCCCTGCAGAGTTTCCCATTACACCCCAGTAAAACCCCCTAATGTGACCCAAGAATGTTCATGGTTCACCACTTTAAATGGTCATTGACCCTCCCATTTTTGTGGGTGAATCAGAGAGCTTCACATTTAGCCATCTCCACTTGGGGTGTAGTGCTGGCTATGTTTATACCCTTATGGGCATGGGAGGTAGATATTGGGGTCTCTATGATGTCTAAATACCACCTCCTAGAATCCTTGTTATATTCCCAGTGGAAGTGTGATGGGAATGGAAGTAAATTAACATTCCCACTTCCCCATTGGGCCTATGTGGTTAAACCAAAGATGACCTGCAAACATTTTTGAATGCATTTCGTAAAATATTTGCACCAAGGTTCTACAGCAAAAGTGTTGGCCAATGGCTTCATGATTAGGGCGATTTGAGCCCGCAGTAGTTGAAGACAAGGATGGCATACTCTCCCTATTTGTTTGAATTGTAACTAGACAGTATTGACATTAATGCCAATGAGCTGATAAGATTGAGGCAGGATGAATGTATCTTCTGAACAGCTTAAATCAAGCCACCCAGATAAAAGGAATATGCAAAAAGTTCTAAGGGTTATTGTGGAGCTCTGGGAGGTATAATGTTTGATTACGGAAAACCCAAATTGCCTTCTGGTGACTTTGAACAACATTTGACAAGTTCCCTAAAAGGTTATTCACTTAGACAAGTGGGGGAAGATGTGAATCACACATTTAAATGACATGTTATCCCATGTATTAATAGAAATAAGCATTGTCTTTCTAAGTTGGAAGTCCATTATGATAATGGCAAGTTAAGAGAAAGTTAATGTGTAGGGGTCATTAAGATGATGACTCTGCCACATTAGATCCTTCTGTTCGAAAATGTCCTCAGTAATTTAAATACAGATATTTTAAGGGTTACCAATGGAATTATATGTTTGTGTATCTTGGCTGTTCAAACTCTTAAAAGGACAAAAAAAAGGTTTCTACGGCGCTCAAGGCAAGGGTGTAAGAAATGTGTAGATGTTTGACGAGGTCAACTCGACCAAAAGCTGGAGGCAAATTTGACCTGGGAATATTACAATTTATGACTGCACAAGGTGGTTAGTCCATGTTACAAAATGGTATGCTAGTGTGCTCTTATAATGCACCGACGCAGCACTGGACTATTTTCAAATAATTTACTCTTGTCTATAAGCATCATAGACCTTAGTCTGCTGGATAGAGAAGCGCCAAAGGGTAAATGCAAGAAATGGGGAAATAAGGGTAGCTATGCAGACAAAGGGAGGGGTGAACCAGAGAGGTAGAGTGTGTTGTGTTAGCATGTATACATGTGGGTCCAAGAGAATGGACTAAGTCATAGTGGGAGACCAGAGAATATATTGGTTGGGCTATGCTCGGGGGTGTGTTTTAAAGGCAGCATTCTGATCATGTGAGATAATAAAAAGCTGAAGCGTTGTGTGTGTGAGGGGCTTCAGAATGTTTGAGGGCCTCCCTAATACATGTACAGGCTGAATTGCCCTTGCATCTCTTATTGCAGTGACAGAGATGAACTCCAGAATAGTATTTCTGGGCTTCCAAGCCAGCACCAGAGATTGTTGAGCCCTAGGGTTGGGTGTATCAATTTGAATGTTGTTGGCAACACAAAAGATAGGCATGATTGGAGTGAAAATAGTGCCAGCTTAGCAACTTCAGTGTATTGACTGCACCCTCCATTAGTGCAGAATGTAAATGTTTCTTCCCTTAAAACGTCGACAGAATTGGGAATTTGAGGACAGTGGGAAGAATGCTGGTTAAGATTAGATCATTTGGTTCTAGCGATACAGCACAGAGACAAGGAGCTTTGTCACAATATATGAAGCAATGTGGCTTGCAATAGTACGCGTCGGAAGCTCTTTCCATGCTGAATAATGTAGTGTGTCGTGAATAAGGAGCACCGGCAGAATTAAGGCGAAGACCTTTACATTGGTGGAAACCCCAACCCCATAGTTCCTCTGAGGCTAACAAACACCAAGCAGGAGACACAGCATTAAACTAAAATGCTCTAGGAAGTATCCCGCCACTTAAGGCCTGATTCACAGAGCGTTTTTCTATGGGATTGCACCATTATAAAACGGTTCTGTGAATCAGGCCCATAGTGTCATAGCCCCACAGGAGCAGCATGGACCTAAAATGAAGCATACTCAGTCGTTGCTCTCAAGCCCACTTGTGCTCAGAGACATGCCAGAACAAAGCAAACTTTCTACGTGCGCAGAACACTTCAATAAGGCATGCATGTAACACTACGAGAGGCAATATGATATGATATGATAGGGTATTTATAAAACGCTTAATGCCCAGAGGTTTCTAAGCTTGGACCTGGGAATCGAACCTGTGTTACTCCAGCACGTTGCCCCTGAGCTATCCTCCCGAGACGGCAATATGTACGGCAAACAGCCCACCACACTAGATATGAGGAGTTAAATTAACCCTTTCCAGGCAGCCGGTTAGATCAGTCCTATCAGAATGATGATGGGTAGTAGACCTACGCAAACATTTTTGTCAAGTACCAAAATAAACCTGACCACGACCTCCACATTACGTTGGATACACACGAGTTGAAAGGTTCCTACCTGATTGCATTGGAGGTGTGCGCAGCCTCCGCTGCCCCGTCTCTATGGCTGAGTAGACCAGAAGCAGACAACAGATTATTGCAGTGAGGCTCCAGGCACCTCCTGCTGAAAACCCAGTCCTCGCTCGGGAGCAGCTGCTTATACCAATGTTGCAGTTGCATCACTTTGGAGAACCAGAGACTTGGCAGGGATCTTTTGCAGTGATGTCATGAAATGATGGCAACACGTGGGAACAAGCCAAGTTCAAAAGGTGTTTCCAGATGGGGAGTTTAAATAACTTGCAGGCCTACAGAGTGGATATACGATGTTGTGGAGATTACTTTTTTTTTTAATCCATCCAGCTGAGAAGTATTTTCTGGAACCCCATAAAAGATTTGGCACACTGATATTGGCAAGCAAGCAGGGCATTCCTCTCCTAGGGTAACAGAGTGAAAGGCATTTTGATGATGTCTTGTCGGATGAAGTGATAGATACGTGGGGCTCAAGATGTATGCAAGAGCTGGACGAAACAAAATGGAGGCAGGTAACCAAGGCAACAGATGCAGGATTCCATCATTTCGGAAGGAAGCAGTATTCCTTTGAGTGCAGGCTGGTATAGGTTCACGAGATGTTGAAGAATAATGGAAGGATAATAACACTGACTGTACAAAGTCCTTGGAATGTCAGGGTGCACCATATGTTTTCCGACTGTCAAAAGATGGCCTTAATGAGGAGGAAGACGCCAAATTGGTTGGAGGTGGAACTGTAACAAAAGAATGCAATTTTTAGTTTTGTTAGAAGGAAGGCGATATTTCGAGTAGTTCAAAATAAGCATAATCCAGTGGGTAATGTTATTTATAGCATGGAGCTTGCCATTGCACTATTGGTGGAAGGGCAGGGAACTGGACTTTATAGGATATAATCCACATCACGGAGAAAGTTAATGGGACAGTGAAGATGGAAACAATTTGTTTTTGCTATACCTGAATAATTATAGTAGATTGGACAAGGATGGTAGGAGAAAGAGGTTGAATGTGCAATATGTTATCACAGTGATACTACATGGAAATTGCTGAATTTGTATTATTCTTGTTCACTATATAGTAAAGCCAAAGATGACATCAGGGAGGCAGGAACTTGTGAGGTGAGATAATATCCATACTTTATGAAATGTTCAGAACGTGGTGTGCAGTGTCCGAGATGGGACTGAAGTCCAGAGAGCAGGGAATAGCACTACACTTACCCGTCAGTTCATACAAACCCTGATGAATTTGGTGATTCGAGATGTTATGTTTAAGTACAGATTCCACTTTTCCTGTAAGAGGCAGCACCAATAGGATGATCTGATTTGCAGTCTCTATTTGGATTTCACTAATTGCTTGCCAGACATTCAAAGTGCAGCAAGTGCAACAGGTGCATCATACATATCTGCATCTAAACAATGTTAGTAAGGCATGGATCATGTACTATTGGTCCAGTTTTCAGAAAGGCAGAATGTACAAAATAGAAATGTTGCTTAATCTCTGCAAAATGGGAACCATTTTAATTCAATGCATGCTCGTGCATTTAGTACTGACTTTGGGATGCTGGACTACTTACTTCTTTTCTAATAGGTTCTAAACAGTTTTATTTCACAATAGTAGTCTTTCCATATCCTACGTGATAGGTTAGTTAGACATCGTACACGCCGTCCCTGCACATCTCTGACTATTATTAATTAACATTTCATGTTTGGAAACACAGAACCTGTCTAGCCCTGTCTGGCCATGGCCACCGGTTCTCCTTGCATGCCGGTGGCAGAGTCTATTGCCACATCACCGGTCTCCAAAATCTCTTTCTGGGGCTATGGGTCATTACATCAACTTTGGCCGCTCTGCTCCGTGATCTACAAGCCCTGCCTGCTATTTCTAAAGTAAGGACTCATACGCCACATGGAATGTGCTACTTTACCCCACTGCCTGATAACTAGCTTGGAGGACTGGCACTTCTCACCCCCCGCCCCGCTTCTCACTCTGTCCCGGTTGCTACCTGCTCACTAGTCCATCCACGGGAGCTGACCACGGCACAGGGGCATGACCCTTGCTGCCTCTAACCAACGGCAAGAGGAGAACCATCTCCGGTTCCGGAAGCACCTCAAGACCTTCCTCTTTTTTTCTGCCCTTGAGAAGAACCATCTCCGTTTCCGGAAGCACCTCAAGACCCTCCTCTTTTCTTCTGCCTTCGCTCCCCCTCTCCCCTGCTGATCTGTTCTCTCTTGGCACCGTGCACCTGGCCACCCTCTGTCTTTTGGGCCCAGGTACCTGCTCATCCTGTCACCCTCCCGCACTGCCTCCGGGCCACCCCTTGCACTGGGGTCTGTATCTGTACCCATACAGCCCCCCCTTTTTCTTCCTGCACTTATCGGACCTACCCTGTCTGCTGCCTTAAACCTAGCACTTGCAAATTGCTGGCTGCATTACCACTGTTTGTTGCCTTTATTATTTATTTATTGTTATTTATCTGTTTCTCCTCTGCTTCGCACTTTCCACATCTCCCCCCTTCCATGCACTTTTCCCCTCCCCCCTCTCCCATGCACTTACGCGTTCTCAATGTCACTGGGCCTAGTAAGATTGCTGTTTTTTTCTCCCCTGTTCCCCTCCCTTGCCTTGTCGCGCTCTGAAACACTTGTGTACGAGCGCGATAGAAATAACATATCAATCAATCAATCAACAGACCTTTACCACATCCACATGCTTCAATATGCCCCTTTGCCGGAGCCCATCCTTCCCGTCTCCCCTTGGTTCACCTTTCTACCCACTCCACCTGACCATCACCTCACTCACTAAACCCCAAACTCTTGCTGCAGTAATGATATTTCTCGAACTGCACATACCAAGCCACATTGAAAACCTATACTGTTACTAGAATCCATTCTCCTGATGTTCCACATATGCAGAAGCTTCCATCAATTGATGTTGCCCCGAGCCTATTGGGTGTGGCCTTCCCAGTATATTCCTGCAACACCATTATATTCTACATGTTTGATGTTACAATTTCTCATGTCCACCATGCTTTATTGTGAATCCAGAGTCTAGGATTACCTACCTTACTGCTAACCCATTGTGCAATCTAGACTTGAGCCATTGCCCATGGAATCTTTTCCCATCCATTGCTGATGTATCCCCCAGTCTACTGGATGTGGCTTTCCCGGTACTTGCCCATGACCTTATACGCCTGCACCTATACACCTGGTGTGGCCCCCCTTACCATGAGGTGAGGCTTTTCCAGACTGTGCACCCGCATTAATGCTGATTTTATGCTTACCTATACTGGTACACCTGATGTAGCTGCTGTACCATGAGGTGAGGCATTGCCAGTTTCTGCACCCACATCAACACTGAGGTTACGGCTAACTGTATCTGTATACCTGATGTAGCCCCCTGTACCACAAGGTGAGGCTTTGCCAGATTGTGCACCCACATGCTTACCTGTACACCTGATGTAGTCCCTATACCATGAGGTGAGGCTTTGCCAGATTCTGCACCCACATGATAGCCGCTTTATTCTTAACTGTACACCTGATGTAGCCCCAGACCATGAGGTGAGGCTTTGCCAGATTCTGCACCCACATGATTGCCACTTGATGCTTACCTGTACACCTGAAGTAGCCCCCTGTACCATGAAGTGAGGCTTTTCCAGATAGTGCACCCACGTGCTTACCTGTACACCTGATGTAGCCCCCATACCATGAGGTGAGTCTTTGCCATATAGTGCACCTGCATGCTTACCTGTACACCTGAAGTAGCCCCCCCCGTACCATGAGGTGAGGCTTTGCCAGATTGTGCACCCACATGCTTACCTGTACACCTGATGTAGTCCCTGTACCATGAGGTGAGGCTTTGCCAGATTCTGCACCCACATGATAGCCGCTTTATTCTTAACTGTACACCTGATGTAACCCCAGACCATGAGGTGAGGCTTTGCCAGATTCTGCACCCACATGATTGCGACTTGATGCTTACCTGTACACCTGAAGTAGCCCCCTGTACCATGAGGTGAGGCTTTTCCAGATAGTGCACCCACGTGCTTTCCTGTACACCTGATGTAGCCCCATACCATGAGGTGAGTCTTTGCCATATAGTGCACCTGCATGCTTACCTGTACACCTGAAGTAGCCCCCCCCGTACCATGAGGTGAGGCTTTGCCAGATTGTGCACCCACATGCTTACCTGTACACCTGATGTAGTCCCTATACCATGAGGTGAGGCTTTGCCAGATTCTGCACCCACATGATTGCCACTTGATGCTTACCTGTACACCTGAAGTAGCCCCCTGTACCATGAGGTGAGGCTTTTCCAGATAGTGCACCCACGTGCTTACCTGTACACCTGATGTAGCCCCCATACCATGAGGTGAGTCTTTGCCATATAGTGCACCTGCATGCTTACCTGTACACCTGATGTAGCCCCCGTACCATGAGGTGAGGTGTTGTCAGATTGTGCACCCACATGCTTACCTGTACACCTGATGTAGTCCCTATACCATGAGGTGAGGCTTTGCCAGATTCTGCACCCAAATGATTGCTGCTTTATGCTTACCTGTACACCTGATGTAGCACCCTGTACCATGGGATAAGGCTTTGCCAGATAGTGCACCCACATGCTTACCTGTACACCTGATGTAGTCCCTGTACCATGAGGTGAGGCTTTGCCAGATTCTGCACCCACATGATAGCCGCTTTATTCTTAACTGTACACCTGATGTAACCCCAGACCATGAGGTGAGGCTTTGCCAGATTCTGCACCCACATGATTGCGACTTGATGCTTACCTGTACACCTGAAGTAGCCCCCTGTACCATGAGGTGAGGCTTTTCCAGATAGTGCACCCACGTGCTTTCCTGTACACCTGATGTAGCCCCATACCATGAGGTGAGTCTTTGCCATATAGTGCACCTGCATGCTTACCTGTACACCTGAAGTAGCCCCCCCCGTACCATGAGGTGAGGCTTTGCCAGATTGTGCACCCACATGCTTACCTGTACACCTGATGTAGTCCCTGTACCATGAGGTGAGGCTTTGCCAGATTCTGCACCCACATGATAGCCGCTTTATTCTTAACTGTACACCTGATGTAACCCCAGACCATGAGGTGAGGCTTTGCCAGATTCTGCACCCACATGATTGCGACTTGATGCTTACCTGTACACCTGAAGTAGCCCCCTGTACCATGAGGTGAGGCTTTTCCAGATAGTGCACCCACGTGCTTTCCTGTACACCTGATGTAGCCCCATACCATGAGGTGAGTCTTTGCCATATAGTGCACCTGCATGCTTACCTGTACACCTGAAGTAGCCCCCCCCGTACCATGAGGTGAGGCTTTGCCAGATTGTGCACCCACATGCTTACCTGTACACCTGATGTAGTCCCTATACCATGAGGTGAGGCTTTGCCAGATTCTGCACCCACATGATTGCCACTTGATGCTTACCTGTACACCTGAAGTAGCCCCCTGTACCATGAGGTGAGGCTTTTCCAGATAGTGCACCCACGTGCTTACCTGTACACCTGATGTAGCCCCCATACCATGAGGTGAGTCTTTGCCATATAGTGCACCTGCATGCTTACCTGTACACCTGATGTAGCCCCCGTACCATGAGGTGAGGTGTTGTCAGATTGTGCACCCACATGCTTACCTGTACATCTGACATAGTACCATGAGGTGAGGCTTCGCCAGTTTGTGCACCTGCATTAATGCTGCTTTTATGCTTACCTGTACACTGATGTTCAGTCCTACATACGATGGACTGTACTACTGCACTTGTACTGTAACTAGCACCCAAATGCCTCTGTGTTTTGTGCCCTGCTATAAATGTAAACATAAATAAAATAAATAAATGAAGAAAGATGAGGAGTATTTGTTGACTTACCAAAGCTAAGGTATTTTGCATAACTTTGTCTCCTGGGCACCTCATACACACAGCTCCTCCTAGACAGGGCGTTGAAGCTGTAACTCATGCCGAACCTGGTTACTCAGATGCCCAGCCCCCCCACTCACTTCAAGAACGAAGCTGTCATTTTCCATCCTCTGCACCAGCATCTTAAAGAGGTCCAAGAACATGTCTGCCAAGTGGCCCATTATCTGGTTTAAAGCTTCATCCAGACCTGGCTCTTTAGTCAGCAGTGCTTTGCAATGCAAGATGTGTCGCATTCATACATTGGATGAAACGGACCCGCAAGTCAAAAGTGCTTCTGTCTGAAAAACCGGGATTGGCTGAAAGTGTCACCCATGACATGGGGCCATTTGCTCTTAGTCTGCGGTTCATGCTGGGTACTGGGTAAGAAAGTGCGTGGAACTGAAGGCAAGTGCCACCTGGCTATTCGCCTCCTCTTGTAAGCAGCTGGTACACTTGGAGTCTGTTCTTAGCACAGGTGCATTTCTTTTATGCTGTGCCCTGACCCGTCTAACGAACCCCCAAGCCTTCGAAAGGTCAGACATTTTCAAGACTGATGTTTCCATTGCGCTTTCTTCCCGTGTTGCTGTGCATTGTTCCTGGACAGATTGTATTCGCGTTTGTTATGTTTTTGATGTGTTTTGTAACTTTTCATTGGCGGCAATGTATCACTATGGAAACATTGATAATGATAACGACGCTCCCAATGTCAGTTGCATTCTGCTCCCCAGGCTAGGTGCTTTTTAGAACTGATGGGCTGTGCCATTGAAAGTGATAAGTAAATCAGAAATGCAGGCCATGGATTTCAGTAATGCTGTCTTTGCCTCTGAAATGAATTCAGCCGCATTTTCTTGTGGGCAATGTTCCACGGCACTAAATAATTCATGTGAAATGAGTGCCATCATCTCGCCGGTATGCCTGCCCGCCGCGCGGCAGGAACGCGAGAGTTGAAGGGGGGGCCGCGTTGGCAGAAGACTGCTAATGTTCTGGAAAGTGGATTGCTAAGCAGTATGTTAGAAAACGGCCGCGGCGGTCGTCGCAAGGGCCGGGCTGCAAACCAACCAGCGGGGCCTTTTCGGGATATTGGAAAGGGCGCCCACAATGAAAATTTCTTACGGACCACGGGACGAATTGTGTTTGCTGGAAGAATCACAGACCATTGAAATCGAAAGTGGGATTCCAACCATCTTCCAGACTACACTGCCTTCAAAGTAATTATTGGCGTGCGCATATAGTGGACGTATATGTGTAAATTAGCTCAGTCTGGATGAGAGAATGATCTATCAGGGTAGTGCAGAGTGTAAAAGCTGTGAAATCTGGCAAAGCTGGAAGAGATGGTTCAACCACTGTACCCTTCTCCCCTGCCACCTCTAATGCCAGCTATGGCCTGGTGAGAGTTCATTACGAGGATGTGAATTCCTGTGGGTTCTACAAAGGAGTCCTCTTGACACGGCCCGCTTGCCAGGGCTCGTTGGAGCACAATTCAACATGATGTGTGGTTGCTCCCTTGCCTACCGATGGAACACAACAGTCTGAGCCATCTGTGGGGTGATTCAATTGTAATGGAGACAAAGGAATGTAGCAAGGGGTTTCACAGCTGTAGATTACCACCTGATAGGCTGCCAGTGGGGAGCTGAAACATTTACATTTAATGTCCACTGAAAAGGTCGACTGGTGGCTAATGTAGATGAAACCAGGGCAAAAGGGCAACACGTTGATACGTAAATTGATGGATACTGAAAGAAGCCTGAAGGAGGTGATGGCCTGAGGGCAACAGCACATGCAGCCTGTAATGTGCATGCCGTAAGGCACTAATTTAATGTCCTGGATGTATGTATTTATTTGTTGTTAGTTTGTTAGGCGATTATACAGCATGTAAAATAGCGTTTCAAAGCGCCCATAGGGTCAGGGGATGGAACAAGCGAGTGAAATACATTACAAAACACAATAATTAATAAAAGCTGTGGAGGGAAAAGGAGGAAGGACAGATGTACTCAGAACGTGCAAGTGCAGCAAGCGAAAGGGTAGAGGGCGTAAGTGCTGGGGAGTCTGAGCTCATGGGAGAGCCACAGATGAAGTGCTTGGGTTGATGAGTGCTACAAGGCCAGGGGTGTGAACCTCTGAGGCGGAGGGTGTGCCAAGGAAAATGCTGAGGGTAGACAAGAGCTGGGCAGATTGGGCGTGGGTGGTCAGGGGACCCAAGGATGCATAAGGGCCCGGACACCAATGACAGCAACTGTGGGATTAGCAGAGAAGAGTAGAAGGAGGTGAAGAGGTAGGACTTGACGAGCTTCTGGAATTTGAGAAAGTCCTGCTTAAAGTGCAAAGGCTGTGTACTCAATATGACAATCTTGTAATTAATAATTTGTAAGATATTGCTTATAGCTAGCCTTTTGTTAGTTTGCGTTACTAAGTGGCAGAGCCTATAAGCCAACACGTAGTCACACTATTTTGCACATTCTACCATCAGTGGCTAGTTAATAACACTACGGCAGCGCCTTTCCCATGCCTACATAAAAGCCTAAACTGTTATCATTGCCAATGTTTTTTGTTTTTTATGATTGTGATATGATTCCAGCCAAATTGACATAAAAGGCATCCCTCTTGTTAAATTAAGTTTGTTTCATCAGCTCACGAAGTGTGATATTCTCCTTTGGTTTCTCTAGAGGATAGCCAGGCACCTTCCTGTGTGTAGCTAGACTGAAAAGAGTGGGAGACCATGTTAGCTCCTGAACTGAACCTGACTGTAGACCCTTTTCAGTTGAAATTGCAAGTATTAGTCCTGTGCTGCCAGGTGATCAACAAGTAGCCATGTTTCTGTGCAAAGATGCTAACTAGGAACACAATAATAGGTCAAATCTATTAGTGTCGGCGTAGCTGTAAATGGAGATGACGTGTGGCTATATTTCACCAAGAGCAGCATGGGTAATATCATAGTTGTGAAATCTCTCAAGTAGGCCTTTCCTTTCATGAGGTCAAGCTGTGAGTCATTACCCTAAACGTTGATACGAGTGAGGTCCACTTGCCAAACTGCTTATTTGCTGGTATCCTCATTAGGACAAAAAAGTGAGTTCAGGCTACTACAGCCTTCTTCCTCTTTCTGTCCTCAGGATTACACCAACCTAATCCTTTGTAGCTGAAGTGCATAGACGACCTACTGATGGCTCCAAAAGCCCTATTTGCTAGTCTACTCGAGAACGAACAAGGATTTCCCCGACTCAGCCATCCGAGGTCCATGAGGAGAGAGGCAGAAGAGCTAGATGAAGCTCAAACTCATCGCTAGTACTAAAATGAGGGGTGGTTGTCCCTGACTAGTATTGTATGCTTCAGCTGCAGACAGCCCTACAAAGGCACATCAATCCGGAGAAGAAGGGGAATGGCCAAAACTCGACTTTCTACACAGGCACGCATAAGCCCAAGAGGCAGGGTATGCCATTTGGTAGTTTACGGAAGGTTGGTCTCTTGCGCAGTGAGCCAAGATACCCATAGCCTTTTTGTGATACCTCAACATCACAGGGATTACCCCTTCCAATTGGTGTATCAAGGGATAGTGCATGGCTGGTTTGAGATACAAACACCTGTCCGATCTGTAGATATGGATTTTAGAGAGGATTGGGTTTTACATTGTCAGACCCCTATGTCCATGAGATTTCACTTTGAACCTGGCATTCATGGAGTATGCATCTCTGCACCAAGACATATACCCCATTATGAGTATTGGCTGCACCAGTAGCAGCAATCACACAGAAAACGTTATTCTCCAAAGCAGTATTTCACAAAAAGTGTCTGCCATGGAGACTGTTTCCATGCCCGTGTCCCTTTAAGACGAGGACCAAGTCACGTGGCCCATGACATGGGAAGGAGGAGGGGGCCAATGGGAGGAGGAAAGGGCAGTTTCCATTTGTACTGCAATAAAGAAAGATGTGTACATTCCTCCCTGGTGTGTGTCCTTATTCCTGAAGGCCCCATGGCCTTAACAGAGACCAATGTCATGTTTGCCATTGACATTCATTTAGAAGGAGTATGTATTATTCTACAACTTTTCCGCCTCCTTTGATTGCTTACGACAGTGGGATCAATGGGATGTTTAACAATATCCTAAAAGGCCTGGTTGATGGCTTGGGAGTCCTCCTAATGAGGAAGTGGGATATCTTCCTGCTTCACATTGTGCTTGCCTAGAAGAAGGTAGCACAAAAGAGAGCAAGGGATCAGGCAGTTTGCGAAGGGAGGACAGTTAGCCCAGCACACCCCTGTGCTATGTGGTACTGTGTGTACTGCCAGTAAGAAGGAGATGGCACCGCCCATAAAAAATAACCACAGGAAGACAGTAATGGTGGATTGAAGCCCAGAGCATTCCAAGACTGTGGGCTGACCATTATAGAGATGGGTAAAATCAGTAATGTAAACTAACTCATTGCCTGCGAAACTAAAGGGCATCACCATAAGGCAGAATTGTGTCCAAATCCATTCCTCAAGAGCAAAGTGCACACCATGCTTTCAAGGTAGACCCAGATGATACATGTGGATATGGTGGATGCACATGGGAGCTAATTACATAGCCAGTTCTTATCCTGAAAGCCTGGTGCAGGCCACGCTCCTGAGGACATGACATAGATACCCCTGCCAGAGTCTGTTTTGTGTTTACCGGCTGAAAACTCAATTTTGCCTGGATGACAGGGAGTTCCTTTTAATGGTTGTCTGTGGAGCTAAAGAGGATGGAGAACATTCTGTGACCCTTTGCATGGGCACAAGAAGGATGTCTGAGCATATGGAGGGAGTCTCTTCTGTCATGCCAGCTGACTTCACTGCAGCACAGATACTACTGGCAACACCATTCCTCAAACACGTTCCCAGTCTGATATATTGATGCATATATGACATTAATACTGGGGAAAACATGCAGGCAAAGAGCAATATGCAATAAATTCATAATGTCAAACGAGAAGAAGGACAGCATTACAAGTGTTATTGTCAGCAGTGATTGATTCCATAGTTCTCTATAGCAATGCTGATCCTGGCATCGTTGATTACAGAGGACTATATGTTTTCACCAAGACTGATGACCACGCCATTGCTCAAGTTTGTGTTTGCTGACCTTTTGGGATTTCCCAATGTCTTCAGTATTCGGACATGTCTGGTAGGTACTAGTAGATTTGGCGAACAAATGGTACCAAAAGTAGGCCAAGATTACCTAGCCTAGTGGGTCAAATTCCACTGATGGTGATTCCATTGGTATTGGAAAATGCACTTGTGATGGTTCAGAGATTGAATAGTCAGGTTCTCACTGTCATGATGAACTACATGAGAACATTGTTTACTTTTATTGGTTCCATTAATTACACTTAAGAAGAGCAGCTGGCCACCTGAAGATCACAGTTTTGGGAAATAATAAGAAAATGCTAATCACTCGTAGTGGTGATTTCACACCATTTCCATACTTCGTAGGGGGTAGGCTTTACATCTTTGAAGCAATCCAAATAGTAGTTAGTGACTCAACACAATGATCCTGGATGTATTGCATTCACCTTGTTCCCAAATAAATGCAGCCAACTCACTCAAACCCAACTCATCAATATTGCTTTTTCATGCTACCTCATCAAATTTTGGGGTTACATTTTCCCCCCTTTTTAGTTATATTACATCCTTCATTATTGTGAACCCCGGGGCACCCTGCTGGAGCCCCCTTTCCTTTCCACTTGTGCTCATCTTTATTTAATCCATGTTTCTGATCTTTTTATTCTTTTCCCCCTACCTTAGTGGTGTTTACTTTTTCACCATGTTTTGAAGCTAGAAGAGTCCACTGAGTTGGGACTTTGTTTAGATGGTTTCTCTGAAATAGCTTTCGTTGAGGGAAATACCCTATACTTGTGACTTTATTTCTGGTAACCTTCTCTCGAGGAGTTAGGGCCACAGCGGGAGCACTTCAGTGTGATCCAGTAATTCTCTTCAACCCATAATCCCTCACTCTCACTTGGTCAAAACCAGTGTGGAATGAAATGTGAGAACGTGTGTCCATATCAGTCACTCTTTATTCCCTTATGTGTATGCCCTCTGTACTTTTGAAAAGCAATCAGTCCATTGATTCTTCTTATTTTGACATTGTAGTCAATAATTTTTCCACTTGTGCACCTCTGTTAGACTAACCTATACTCCTTTCCACTGTAAACTATTACATTGTTCATTAAGAAACCAGGACTTCTAATTGCAGCTTCCCCATTTGAGCCAGTTGTGTATTCTTGATCAACACAATCTTTCTCCTTCAGTTCCCTTACCTACTTATATTCTGATAATATATGTGTAGAACTTGAAGAAGCACTTAAGTGATCTCAAATAATTCAGATATTCCAACCCACTGGATTCATGTCCATTTGAGTCAGTGTGATAATTAAAAAGAGACCATTTGTTTTACACCATCACTCAAAGAAGCAACATTTCCTAAACGAATGGTATGATGGGAAGACTAAAAAGTGTTATTTGCAACAGGCCAAAGGATACTAGAACCTATTAATAGAAAAGTACACTAAGCACATTCTGAATGCTAATAACACTTAAAATGTGTTCACAGTATTTTGGAATTCAGAGATTCTGATACACTCAATATCAAGATTATGTTGTCTCAGCAACTATGGCATACACTAGCTGAGTCTTTAAATTCAAAGTCCTCAACATTCTTCTATGGATTGGAAGACAACTTTGATACCTAGACCGATGATGGGATTATACTCAATGAACGACAAATAACGTTTTGACAGCACATTCAACCTTTATCTCATGGTCAATTCTTTGTTTTGATTAAATCCATTACATTTTCCAGCTTCTCAGTTAGAAAAAGCAGAAATAAGCATAGATGGTAACCGTGGGACCCTTTGTCCTGAAAACATCTCAGCCAATCATCAGGGTCATATTGCAAATCGTATTTGGCCCGAACATCAAGCAGAATTCATATTGGGACATGGGACCAAAATATTGCTGATTGGTACCTGTTAGAAATGTTTGTTTGGGGAGGTGCACCTGATCTCGTGATACTCTCTTTAGGTGGTAAAATGGTATAGCGTTATGGTGGTAATGCTCTATATAAAGTGACACTGCTCCCTGAAAATACTCTAAAACCAGGATTTTATTCCGGGTCAACTCTGAATGAAATCCCCAGACTTATTACGCTTGGATGATTTTGACAGTGACACTTCTGGTTCCCAGCCACATATCTACGAGGCTGGGCTATTGCCTTTGGCAGATCTGTTCAGCTGTAAACATGCACAGCTGACACACTGCACACTCACCCGCTGTCTAACTACAGAACCCACAATAGATCATTCTCATGAAAGCATTTTCCATTTCGTCCTTGCTTGTGCATGCAGATTAATCGGTATAGGATGATTTTCCTGAATAAAAATGGTTGCAATGACCAAAAGTTCTAAAAATGCTACCACCAAAGGTTCGAACACCAAAAGTTTGAACCTTTGGTGGTAGCACTGTAAAAAAAAAAAACAGCGGCTGCAGGGGTGTCCCCGCTCACTATACCTTATGGTATAGGAAGCGGGGGCTGTAACCCCTGCAACCTTCAGTTAAACAAAAAAAAAGAAAAGAAAAGGACCCTGCAGCGCCAGTTCCCGAACACGGAAGTGGGGTTTGGTTATGTTGGGGTTGTGGGTGCGGGTGTGCTGAGGGTGTGGGTGGGGGGTGTTATGGGTGTGTTGTGTGTATGGGTGTGAGAATGTATGTGTATTCGCATGAGAAAGGTGCAAACCTTTGGTAGTTCACACCTTTCTCATGCGAACGTTTTGCCCGTGGTATTTTCAGCCGCGGGCAAATCACTTAGATTTGATTAAACAATATGAACCACATGCCATAAAATGTATTAGAACACATAGTGATTTTTGTAGTGTGTCTTTATCGAGGCAGATACACTTACCAATCATACACTGTAACAGTTATACAGGAACACGTTTACCATAGTGAATGTGGAACACCAAGAAGCATCAGAAAAAAACAATTTCAAATACACCACTCAATAATAGAACAGGCTGTAATCAGCTAACAACATGACCTTGGATTATAAGACTTGGCAATGTTTATGCTTAATAAAATGTGTAAATTCAGAGTTGCATTCACATTTTACATTGATACGTTACATATGTATTGCGCACCCCCTGGCTGGCTAAAAATGCAAAAAATACACACTGTGGAATCTACCACCCGTGGTTGGACACTTCAGCTGCAGCCGGTGTATGGCATGTAGATCCACCAAATCCAGCAAAACCTTTACATACAAGGACTTTCACTGGACTCTGAAGAATCACACCAACTGCGAAAGCAAATTCGTCATCTATGTTATCTGATGTCCTTGTGATCTTATCTACATTGGCAAGACAATTAGGCCTATCAAACAACAGATCGGTGAACACAGGTCATGCATCAAGAATGCAGTGGCTGATAAACCACTTTTCGAACATTTCACGAAGAAAGGACATACCAATGAACAGTTTACTTGGACAATTGTACAACAACCGACCCCCCAAAAGCGAGAGGGAGACATCAATCTATCCTTGACCAGATTGGAACAGAAATGGGTCATCACTGTCGAATGGAAGCACTTTTGGAATTAACCCACAATACCTGAGGAACCACACCACTTCGGCTTGTCTCCCTGTCTCCACGACCAACCATTAATTTGGTTTGGCTGTTTTGCAAACGGGTTAGATCCATCAGCCTCGAGTAAATAGGCCTCTAGTCCACGCTATTTTCTTCTCTATCACACCGGGTACTCGGTATGCATCCTCTAATGTGCACATACCTCTGAGTCTCAATAGTAGGAGCAATGCACTCGACTAACCATGTTTTCCTGCCCCTTGTATGCTTATATGCTAAGGTACTGAGGTCCACCCACGTAAACATGACCCTGCTGTATGTATACCTGAAACTGTCTATGTAAATACATTGGTATATGCTGAATCTTGAACCTGTTTATGCAAGTGCATTAGTGTATGCCAAATTATGTGACTATTCTGTACCCCACACTCGGCAGTATCACCCTTTGTTTACGTATACCTAAACCTAACTATATGAATGAATTGGTGTTTGCCTAGACTTTAATGATATTGACTCGGAACCAAGTCGATAAGGGCACCTCATCTAGATGTGTCTCACAACAAGAACACTGCACGTACCCCGTTTTAACTGCTGTTCCATATCACAGTGTCCGCCCCATGCACCCAGCACAGATTTAAGCATGTCGCATATACTGAGTTGAGCAATGGACTTAATGTTCTGGACATTGCATTTTGATTTATTCCACATCGATGTCAACAATTATGAATTCTTTACAAATCAGGCCACATGGTTTTTCACACTGATCGAGGTACACTGACTCACAGTGCGATATGGCACCTTTATGGGCTATCCATTCAGTTTCAGCATTCAGGACCACATTGCCCACAATGCATCACATGCCATCTTGAGGCTTTTAGTACCCTTAGCCCGGATCCTCCCATCCGATCTCCTGACCTACATCACACTCTGTTTGAGATCAGACATGCATTCCTATCGGCCCAGTAGCAGACCTGTTTTAGTCTGAGCCAATTGGACGTACTGTCTCTTTTGACTCAACTGAGCACCACGTCATGCGCGCACACCCCCCTCCTCATTGGCCCACTTGACGCACCACGATTGGTTGCGACAGCGTAGGGGCGGGATGTTCAAACTACTTTCGATTCATTTCCCGGACAGCCTACAGTAGGCACTGACGATTGCATAGCGAGATCCAGACTGCTTCAGTCTAAATAAGTAAGTAACATTGTATAGGGCTATCCATGCCGCTACTGTAACTCTGGGACGACACCGGACTCTATTTTTTGTGCACACTATTACCGAACGGCCCATCACAAGAACACCCCCCTTCCCATTGGTCTTCGGGTGGGGTTTCCAACACGGCCTGCATTTTGTCCTTCCAAATGACACGGCACTTTCTGCCGTTCACCAAAAGAGTGCCAGACACGTTTGTTTAATTCCAGCATGTCTCCCGTGAATAGGACCTATCATGCCCTCCACTCTGGAGCGCACACGTCCGCATGTGCCATCATAGGGCCACACGTATAATATCGAGGATCGCCTCTAATCCCATGTAGTTAGATCCTCCTGCGTGGCACCCACTCACGTGTCACTGAGTCCTTAGTGATGGCTTTTTGCCCAGTACACTACCCCCAGCATGCCACCACCTGGAACTAATCACGCTGCTGTCCTCTAGGCCGCCCTAATTTTGACATTCACTGGATGTATTCCACTTTAACGGATCATACATCATGTCTTCCATTTCTTTTCTCAGCCCTGTGGATTCAACACGCCATTTGTAGGTGCCACCATTCTCTGGACAACTAATTGCACCCAGGATTACCAGAGTGATTATCACACTCTTATATCTTCCTGAGCAGTGTATTCATCACACGGCTCCAATAGTCTCCATCACACAGAGCTGAGAGACGCGGTGTAGAAGCCTTACCGCCACATCGCTCTTTTGACTGTAAGCTCTACATGAATGCACTTTCTAATGTATGTGCTGGGAATAATCAGCCACTAACAAGTACCTCAAAGTATAAATAAATAAGTCACAGAGATCAAAACACCATCATAACAGCCTTTCACATTCTTCTATGTATACTGCAACAGATACTACACGGACAGTGTCATCCTTCACCTCCATCCTGAAGAAGGCCACCCCAACAACTAGCTCCAATCAACCGCTACAGTTGGCCGAAACACTACAGTGTCGATCTGTGACACAACGCTTTGTCCTATTTTTTTGTTTATACATGTTGTTGTGTATTATGTTTTACAAAGCCCATGGACTACCAGTAGCCCTTGGAGGCACTGACTCGTTATTGTATCAACATGTCTGAATTTTTTGTCTAGAGACTGTGCACTTATGTGAGGTAAATACCCTCGTTATTGAAGAGGTTGGTACTCAGCAGTACCCCCCCTTGTTAAGTAAAAACCTAAAGATAAAGGCACTACTGTAGCGCTTCTCTGTATCATAAAGGAATAGCGAAAGGTTAATTAATTTGAGATAATATTAAGATTTTATTCTTTGAAAAAAGAAACACATTTGGACCATAAATCTGGCTAATGTACTGAGCACAAAGAAACTGTATAAATCACAAATTGAATTTAACTAAGTTGCATTCACTTAGTCTTTGTGAGCAGTAATTGTTAGTTCAAAGGACACACTTTTTCTCTGTTGTCCTGTAGTGTATTAGTAAAGAATGATGTCCTTGATAGCTGTTGCAATTGATTTTGAAGGTAGTAGGCTCTGTATTTAAAAGGGGTCCTATTGAGGACAGTGCAAAGTTGTGAGGAAGATTCTCTTGTTGTCCTTATTTGTTTAGGTAAAGAGACGTGTCTTTGGTTGTTGTTGAGGTTACATTGAAGAGCAATTGGCTCTATGCTGGAAAAAGGTCCTTGTTGGGAGCAATGCGAAAATACGTTTGAGATCCTCTGGTGAAAATTATATCCTTAATTGTTGTTAGAGTTGCATTGGGGAGCATTTGGCTCCATGTTAGAAAAAAGTCCTTTTCAGAACAGTGCAAAATCCTCGACACGTGTTTACCCACCGCGCGGTCGCGGTGGTTCTTCAGGAGGAAATATATTGAGATACATTTCAAAGTGTTTTTCAGAGGGTTGTTTACTCAAGATTTTGAGTTTCCATCGTAAACTTTAATTTTAGATTCTGAGAGGAAGAAAGTAGATTTTACAAATTTTTCCAAAGTGTTATGTCTTTCACTTTCTTAATAATAAAGTAAAAAGATGCTTGATTGAGAAAAAGGCAAGTTTATACTTAAGAATTAAAAGTGTCTTATTTGTCTTAAAGTGTTTGAATGGTGCAGGAACACTTGTACAATGGTTGTTGTTCAAATCTCATTCCAAAAAATGGTTGTCTGTAAAGGATTAATTAAATGGTGTATTTCCAAATACATTCAACCATTACTTCATTCACAAAGGATACGTGTTTTGCAGCTTAGTTTGAGGAGTTTGGTTGGGATGGCAGGATGTCAATTATCTGGTATCAATAGGTACAATGGGAAAGCGAATTTAAGCAACAACATAATAGAGCAACCAGTTTGGGGAGCATTGCTTGCCAATATGGTAAATGGTAAGTACAAATGGGGATACTAAATATGGCGACAAGATAATGGAGCAACATAGTGAGGAATTAAGCTTACCAGAAAGGTACTGGATCTAATCACTCTCATTCGTAGAAGTAGGACGTCCGCCATGCTATGTGCATCACGGGAGCCGTTTTTAAAACGCTATACAGTAAATTGGCGTATGCGTGATGACGTCATGCGTCATCGCGTCAATGCGTGATGACGTCATGACATCGTGGCCTGATGGCAGTCCGCCATCTTGAAGTGGTAAGTGTTGTGACGTGCAATTGGCACAGGTCTGATGTAATTAATAAGAAAAGTAAAGGTGGTGAATAAATGCATGTGGTGCAAGACATAATATCTTATGTTGTAGTTGGGTTGTGGCTGGTGTGCCAATGTTTGTGATGTGGTGAGAAAGGATTGAGAATAGAAGGAAACAATTTCTGAAATAGAAAAGGAGAAAAAGAGAGTTATAGAAAAATGGTGAGAGTGGTACACATTGCCAGATCAGATTGTTCACAGGAAGTGACATAGCTCTTGGTCTGCATTTAGGCCGGTGTTGCAGGTGTCCATTAGGCAGATCCAACATGCTTCCTGTTGTCTCAAAAGCAGTTCGGTGTTGCCTCCTCTTGGAGGGGGTTTTAGCTTGGCAATCCCAAAGAATTTGAGATCTTTGATCTGTGCTGATTGGTGGGATTCCAAAAAATGGTTTGCTATGGGTGATCTCGTATCTTGATTTGTGATGGCTCTGATATGCTCGCTGATCCTTGTTTTAAGTTTTCTAATAGTGCTTCCAATGTATAATCTATTTCATGGACAAGTGATGGCGTAAATGACAAATTTGCTGTTGCAGTTAATTAATTGTTGAAAGGTGTAGATGGTTCCATTTGGTTTGCTAACAGTGGTTTTTGCGTTGTCTGAATATTTACAAACCGAGCATTGGCCACATTTGCAGCTCCCTTTTAGTGGTTTCTGTAACCACATGGTATGTGTGTCGAAATTCCCTGGAGTTGATTTGATCAAGAAATGGGAAGGGCTTAATTCATCTTTAAGGTTCCTTGCTTTTTTTAAAGTTAAAATCGGTCGTGCTCCTAGTATGGTAAGAAGATCTGGGTGAGATCTGAGGATGTTCCAATTCTTCGTGAGAATTTTCAGAATTATTATGTTGTTTGAGCTGTAAGCTGTGATGAAGTTGGTTATCCATTCTTTATCATCAGTTGGTTTGTTTATTTTGGATTTCACTTGTAACAACGATTATCTAGTTCTTGTGAGAGATTTGTGGTAGTTTCTGTTGACAAGTGCTGTAGAGTATCCTTTTTTAACCTGTCCATTGTTTGAGCAGCATGTTTTGGGAAAATCATCTTCCTTAGTACAATTCCTTCTGATTCTCAAAATTTCAACAAAGGGGTATGTTGCGAATGACATGTTGAGGGTGGTTGCTGGATGTATGAAGCGTAGTGCAGATTGTGTCATTGTCTATATAGAAAGTGATGTCCAGGAAGTTGATGTTGGTTTGGCTGAATTCTTTTGTGAGTTTGAGATTATAAGTGTTATGGTTAATGTATTGGAAATAGTCCTGAAATGATTGTATTGATCCGTTCCAGATGAGAAAAATGCCGTCAATGTAACAGGCCCAGAAGATATTATTGAGATGGGTAAATGATGGATGTTGCCACGCAAATTCTAGTTCATAATGGCCCATGTACAGATTCACATATGCTGGGGCATATTTTGCACCCATGGCTGTGCCTTGTATTTGCCGGTACAGAGATTTGTTAAATGTGTAGATGTTGATTTGAAGCGTGTATTGTAACATCTCAAGAATCATATTGTTTTGGTCGTGAAGTGAAAAAGAGCGGGTTTTAAGTAAAAACCTGTCCATTTACTGTTGTTTTGTGAAAAATTCAAAATCTATTAGTTTGTTACTATTGTGAGATTAAATAAATTAATCCATAATCTTGCTGTTTTGATCTCTCAATCTGATTTTTTTCTTTATCTTTAATGGCTAAAAATGCATCCATTCGTGCATGCACCTCACTTATTACAAGTATATTCACCTTGCACTCCAGCAAAGTTCTTGCACTGTTATCTCTGGGAAACCCTCTGAATTGGCTTTACAGCAAACAGGAGTATTGCGAACTCTGCAAACCCCAACCATCCACACGAAGGACACGAGTTGTATGCCAGGACCTCAGTTTCCCCCAGTCTACCGCCCGTCTGCTCAGTCTGACGTCTTCCAGAAAGTTTCTGCAGCTCTCCTCAGCGAGACAAACTACACCCACTTTCTCCCTTGCTTCTAAATGTTAACCCTGTCACTCAACAAATCTGTTTTGTACATGCCCACAATCTGAGCTGCCTCTGTATTTTTCCTTCCAGCACAATAGTTTTGCCCAACAATCGCTTCCTGCGCAAACAATAGTGCTTTTCAATCACTGCATATTTCAGCCTTGCAGTTTGTGCATTGCTGAATGAGATCACATAGCCAGTAAAATATTTGCACATTTTAATTCCATTGCAGAAAAGCACACTTTTAACATTTCATCTGATCCTGCTTTGCACGGATTTGCTAATGACATGTTACTAATTATGGGGTAGGAGTGTTAATTTTCACCTCATGTTTCTGGTGGAAAGGTTTTATTTGATTTACATGGAACAAACTGTTCCACTGTCATCTAATCCTCCTTCTTAACTATCCTGTATACCACAGGGAAGACCTTGTCTATTATTCTGAAGGGCCCTTGCCATGCTGCAAGAAACTGTGGGCCTGATTCATGTAATGTTTTCCTATGGGATTGCGCCATTATAAAACACATCCATGAATCAGGCCCCACAAGTTTTTATGTTTGCCCTTTGAATTTATAAACCTGATCTCCAACTTCACATTCCTTTACAGATGTTTTCCTATTATAGTATGTTTTCACACTGTCAGCGGCCTTTTCTAAATTAAGCTGCACAAATGCAAATCCAATAATATTATCCAAACTGGACTATTGCAACTCCATGTACCTAGGAGCCAACAAATACATAAACAACAAACTACAGACACTACAAAACAACGCTCTCAGAACAGCCCTCAACCTACCCTCTAAGGAACACATATCCAACAAAAGGAGAGAACACAAATGGCTCAAAATCTCCGACCGCATCTCTCTCAAAACAGCATCACTCACTTACAAATGCTTAAACAATGCAGCCCCCCCCTATCTCGTATCCAGAATAAAGAAAAAAACCTCCACCCGCCCCACCAGATCGATCAACTCCTACTGCCTACAGGTACCCAATTTCAGACTAAAGAAAACCGGCGGCAGTAGCTTCCCTGTCTTGGCAGCCCAATACTGGAACGCCCTCCCACTCAACATTAGGACAGACCAATCCTTCTATAGCTTCAGGCGAAACACCCTCACCTGGTTTGCGGGCCAATGTTCACGACTAACCCTGCCATCTCATCTGCCCATGCCGCTGTTCTAACCTGACTGCCATGCACAGCTTTAAATATGTAAATATGTAAGTGCAATATGTAAGTGCAACCCCTATGTACAGCACTAAATATGCAAATATATAAGCGTCCGTTTAACTATATGTATATATATACACACCACGCAATGTAATGCTATGTCTCGTTTTTCTGTTCTGTTCTTCGCATGCGTGCCTTATCATGTAACTAAGTTTTTAAGTAATCCTATCTTCCTGCCCTCTGTTGCGCCCTGTTACCTCTGGGTTTTGCACGCCATACTAAATAATTAAACAAACAAACAAACAAAATGCATGTTGTAGGTGCTTCCTCAAGTCTTCCACATATTTGTGAATTATGGAGGCATTTACAAGTGTTTTTTCATGGGTCCTGTATGCTGTGGCAGTACCACTTTCCTTCCTGTTAGTACTTCATGAGAGCTGATGTTAGTTGATTTAGGGGGAGTCAATCTAATGGCCATCAATACTAAAGGAAGCTGAAGGTCTCAACTCAAACCTGTCTCAGCTACAAATGTCTTCAATATATCAACAATTGACCTATTGTTCCTTTCCACACCTCCTGAAGAAGACGGCAGCCATGATATGTGTCATTTCCTTATCAAAGTTCCCATACCTGGTACAAACCCTGATTGGTAAATATCCAAGTTTACAGTTTCCCTAATCCAAGATACCAAATCTCTGAGTATTAAACGGGCAAAGATTTTCCCGGAATATCCCAGAGAGCTATTGGCCTATCATTCTCTGGGGCCTCTCTGCCCCCTTTTTTAAATATCAGAATTATCACAGAATTTCTACAGGCCTTTGGTATTTGCTTAGTTATCAATACCCGGCTAAAATGGTGGACAGACTTTTTGACCAAACCACTGGAAATATTTTCAACATAAAATTTTTAAGTCCATCTGGACCTTTAGCTCTAGATGTACTCTATTTGCATTAGAATGTCTTTCCGATCATAAAGCAGGGGATCATATACAGTGTCTTCATTAAAAATTAAATGATCAATCAAATTTGTCGAACTGGAGTGGTGATTGGGTATCATTGTTTGCTGCTTTAAACATGTTCCATATTTGGGCACTATTCTTAGCAGCCAAACACCTCAACATGGTTTCACCATCATTCGGACCAATGAAAGTCTGTACCCCTTCAACCCATTTTTATATCTTAGTTTAAACTTCTTCATCCTCATACATCTATAATTAATATCCTTATGGGCTAATTCCCTCAAATCTGTTTGTAATATTTTTTTTTGTTAGAACTTTGGTGGCAAAGCAATGTTATGCAATGTTTATGCGTAAATACTGGTCTCAACCCCAGTCCGGAGGTTTCTGTAACTAAACGAAAAACAGCTACACAGTGCACCTGATTTATTAGATTCACCCTGTTAGAATTCAAAATCCGATTTGTTAAACATGTATTCAATTTATCCAATGAATAATTACTCCACTTAAATCAATTTCTTCCCCTGGAAATTTCCCCATAAAAACCATAATAGTCCTCATGTAGAACTAACCATGGCACTTCAAGGTCGCGCCTTGAAACACTTGTGTATAGGCATGTTATAAATGCCATATCATATCAATTTTCTAAGTTACTGATAGGACATAATGGTCACTATAAGTTTGTATTGGAACCTGAAAATCGTTCACCGTCTCAAATATATTAGTAGAAACAAAGACATAATCAATTGTCCCTCTCTGTACCGCAAGTCTCCAAGTCGAGTGAGGGAGAACATTTCTTTTTAGGGCTCCATTAAGCATCAAAAACCCTCTATCCTTCATTAGTGACAACCATTATTGTCATAAGGATCTGAGCCTTATTTTCAATACAACAGATATTCAAGTAACCTGTGACAAAAACTGCAATGGTATTACTGTCCAGCATTGCCACCACACCCTTTAATAATCGGTCAGCCGAGATCGACAATGGATTCCACTATAAATTCGCAATGTCGCGATTGCATATTCTCATGAAGGCAGATCAATTTTGCCAGTTGGATAAAGGGGTTAGGAGAGGCCCAAGCTTACACAGTTAACCCCAAGCTCACAGCACTAAATCTACCCCCCCCCTCAAGATATTGATATTTTATTTGTATGGTGCTCATAGACAAGTGTTTCAGAGTGTGAAGAGGGTTGTTCTTCTGAGTTAACAGATGCTTAAATTCCCAGGTGTTCCAGGAGACCATTTTAAAATTTTAGCATGATACTTAGTCGGGAGTTAATTTAGTTTGATGTGACGATTGCCCGCCAATAGGATCGTCAACCAAGTCCAATCCTTATCGTTACTGGGTATTACTTCTTCCAATACCTCTATTTCCGGTTCATTGTCTTCTTGCCCCTGATGACATGAAATCCTCAATAATGGGAAGGTAGAGGTCATCCTCTTTTAAAGTGATACTGACGAATTGACACCTCTTTAGGCATTTTTGGTTTGGCTCAGTAAACCTCTACCCCATCTGTTGAAACTGCTTATTTGCTGCCATTAATGTTTGCCAAACCAGTTTAGAAGGGACGCTCGTCACTATGCTATGCAAATCATAGTCATCGGGGAAATTCAACTGGGCAATATCACCAGATTGGATAGCCTCTAACTCCAGGATGATGGCAATTAATCTTAAAATGTTGGCCCTATTCAAACCCGGTTTATACTCTCTTCTCCTCTAGTCTCCAATTCAAACATATGATTATTATTAATCTTGGGGACTCTGGGGCGTTAAATTGTACCTGGATTTTACACTAAGGAGAATTAATCCTGCCTTCTTTTGTTATACTCTTGATTCCTAGCATCAGTGTACCAACCATTTCAATATTCCTCCCTCCTTCCCCATCCCTTGTCTACGGGGTACTGCTTAAAGTCTCTTTTCTCTTGTGGGAGGTGATTGTGATAATTTATTATACAGAGTCTTCTTTGCTCCAGAGATTAAAAGACTGGCAATTACTTAGGTGTGAAGTAGCCCCTAGATTCATTCACAAATACCATCCCATCTGTAGTAGGGCTCTCACTCTGCTCATTGTGGCTTAGCCTGGAGAACTCCTCAGCCATTGAGAAATCCATAATTGAATGTGTAGATAGGTTCAATAAATATATGTCGTCTTCATGTAATTCCACTGGATCATCTTGACTCTTTTCTACCAGTATCTTAGTGGTGTTGGGCTCCTCTGGAATTTGTACTGCTTATCTGTTAGCAGTTTTTTAAACATTTACTTTTTTCTATTTTGCCTGATCTTGAACATGGGATTCAACAAAGCCCCTATACATTTTCGAGAAGCCCCCATAGTTGATTTCAATACTGGTCTTTGATTTTCAACTTTTTCATACTTGCTGTGCTTTACGACCCCTTTGCCTATTTGTAAAGATTTTAAAAACTGGTTCTCCCAGTATTGAGGAGGCCTCCTGAATTGTCTGTGGTTGTTCTTACAAGTCCATAATGTCCCCCTCCTGAATGGTGACCTATGCTTTGGCTGCCTGCATGGGCAGCAATATGTGTATCTCAAATTGGGGTATCCATGGGGGCAACAAAAATCATCCGCCCACCCGCTCCCTTGATGCCCCCTCTTTCACAACCACCCTAGATTTAAATGGTCCAATTGAATTGGTTTGGAACATACATCAATCAACTTTATTTGATTCAACAGACTCTCCAATATCTTTATTTAGTCATTTAGTCTGCCATCCATTATTTCAAACACTTTTGTTAAGGCCAATAGCCCTGTGTTTATCGCTGTTTACGTAACTTCAAACATTTTGATGGCAATTGAAGCGTGCATTAGACCAAAGGATCGCCGTGGGGTGGGATTCACAAAGGATATTGATGTAGTAGATGAAGAATTTAAAGAATCCGTATATTATTTTGGGGTACCAGAAAGATTGAAAGGGGAAGGGAGCTCCCTTGCCAAAGGAAGCTGGGACTCTTGAACTAGCACTATGCTATCACAAGTGCAGTAAATCTCAACAAAGATATGGGGAGAGTTTGGGGGAGAAGGATAGGGGAGAAGAGAGAAAG